>NW_017729022.1:163389130-163391924 GCF_001723915.1 Gavialis gangeticus | reverse complement strand
GAGAGAGGAGGGAGGTGAAGGGTGGGGGGGAGGGAGAGAAATACTTACTCAGTGCAAAGGCGATGAAACTGAGCCGCTTTTTTTGGCCGGTAGAAAGAGAGAGGAGAACACACGCGTGCAGCGCGCGCGCGCGCGCGCACACACATACACACACACACACACACACACGCTGCTGTCTTGCTGATGAGGAATATTATAATTGGACAAGGGAGGGTGTGTGTGTGTGTGAGTGAGAAAGAATGAGTGTGCGGGGAAGAGAGAGAGATAGAGAGGGAGCGTGTGTGTGTGTGTGTGTGAGAGAGAGAGAGAGAGAGAGAGAGAGAGAGAGAGAGAGAGAGAGAGAGAGAGGAGAGGAGAGGAGAGAGGGGGAGGGAAGAGCTCTTTTGCGCCGCTCTTCTCTCCCTGGCTGTAATTGTCTATTATTTCTGCCGGCAGCAGAGCAGCCTCGCTCAGCTGAGGGCTCCGCACCACAACAAGATTTACTTTAAGACACAGCTGAAGGAAACAGGAAGACTAAACGTCACAGTCTGAATGACGTGCGCCAGGCCGGGCGCCCAATCGGGAGGCTTCTTCGGATTCAAGGGGGGATAGTGAACAGAGAACTTGGGAGGAAAAAAAGAGAGCGAGCGAGCGCGAGGGGGAAAAGAGGAGGAGAAACTGGATCTCGCCCCTTCTCCACCCCTTCCTAACCTCCCCCCCCCCCAGTGCTGCAGAGAAGGAGACTTTATCACCAAATCTGAGGCTTGCGCTGGGAGAGCCATCTGCAAGCAGCAGCAGCAGCACTTGGGCTGGCTCTGCCTCGTCCCTCTCCCCGTCCTGGCACAGCAGGTACCTCAAGAGCAGCACAACGTCGTGGGGGAGACGTGCCCGCCCTGCTCGGGGTGCCCCTCCGCTCTGGGCAAGTTCAGGGAAGAAGAAGCCACAACCTCACTGGCACGGTCCTTTTTTAAACAAACAAACAAAAAAAAAGTCTTTCAAAGAAAGCAACTTTTAATAATAAAACCGCTGAAATAGTGACTGTTCTCCAAGCAGTGCTGACCACGAGTTCTGGCTTTTTGTATGTCACTAACTCCTGAGACAGTGTAGGGGCGAAAGGGTCCTAGATTTGTTTTCTTTTAGCCCGTTTAGCAGATCGAAAGGGATGCTGCCCAAGCTCATGTCCTTGTCTCGGGCTATTATTGCAAAGCATTGCTGGGAGGAGGTGGCCAGTATCTTATGCTAACCCCTAGCAGGGTTTTTTTTTAAATAGCCAAGCCAAAGCACAACAGCTCCCAAGCAACTTTTCTGATGCCCAGACGTAGTAACTAAACTCACTGGTTCAGCATGGTTTGTTTGGATGCTTTACTAAAAAAAAAACCCCCAAAAACCCTAAACCCAAAAAACCCCTCCTGGTACACTGATCACAAACTTTTCCCTTTTGGAAGGTGAGTCCTTTCCAAACTTCTTCTGAACCTGGAGCAGGATTCACGTTTTACTGAATGGGAGGCTGCAACTTTCCCCGAGCTCACTTTCCACGTGTGAGACAGAATAAACACGAAAAGAGAAGGGGGGGGGGAAGCATTAGGTTGCACTATGTCAACACTAATGGCTTTTGGTAAACCGGAGTGAATATTTACCATGGATGGCATATTTACTATGACTCAGATGTAATAAAAGCGTGCGCCCGCAATTCAGATCCAACTTAGATCTATACTGGGCTGAGGAAGCGCCGCTTGAACTGGATCCTGCTTCAAACTATTACGGGGAAATGATGGTGATTTCTTTTTGAAGGATAAAGAAAGCGGGATGTTCCCAATCCCCCGGCAATGTCCTGAGATGGAAGAGCGTGGTCCTGCCCTGCGCCGCGGGCAGCGCACTTTTCCGAGGTGTCCCGACAGCATCCCCTGGTCTCGGGCATGTCCATGTGCAGGAGCCAAGCCTCCCAAGGCTGGAAATGGAGGAGCTGAAAGTTTGCTTGAAAGCAGCGCGTTTACTTTTGGGGGCACCGCAGGGAAAGAGGGAATAACATCCATAGGAAGGGGTAGGGGGGAAGAAAAAAAATCAGGATAGACAGGTGAAACCGCTTTGAGAAAGGCAAGGAGGGGGTTTGATGCCAGTGAAAATAAATAGCCGGCTCTCCATGGATGTCTGTGTACACCTACAAATTAACTTCTGTGCCTGTTGCTGCTGGAAAGGGACTTTTTGGATGCGCAGCCGGGGCCGCGGGTGTGTCTGCAAAAGTTGCTGTCCAGGGCCCGGCCCCCAAGGTGTGCTCTTGGTGGTGGTGGTGGGGGGGGGTGTCACTGCTCACAGGTCACTCCTCTGTCCCTGCGATTCAGAGCACGTCTCGATGTCTTTCAAAAAGTGGCCGAGACTAGCCCAAGTTTAAAGGGAGAGAGGGCGCTTAGCTCGTCGCCCCGCATTGAACTCCTAGCCCAGCCAAGACGAGCCGCCTCTTTGGGACGGGGCGGGCAGGGTCTGTGCAGCCTGAGCCTGGTGGCCACTGCGGGGCCGGGGAAGTTTGCGCGGCTCCCGGCCGGGGGGTGGCTTGTGGCCAGCCCCAAGCCCCGGGCTGCGGGGTCGGTGCCCGCCCTGGCCCTGCAGCCCCGCGAGCCGGCAGGGCAGGGATCCTTCCACTCCCTTCCCAGGACCACAGCTCCCAGCCCCGGCACGTGGAGCTCAGCTGTGGCCGCTCCGCAGCCTCCCACCGTCTCCCCAGGCTGGAGTTGGCAGTCCCTGTCTCTGCCGCCTTCCCTTTTTTTTTTTTTTTTTTTTTTTTCAAGGAGAAAATTAAAAAAAAAAAACCCCGAGGAGC
>NW_017729022.1:163386335-163389120 GCF_001723915.1 Gavialis gangeticus | reverse complement strand
CCCCGCAGCCCCCCCCCGCCCCCCCAGGCTGGAGTTTGCAGTCCCTTTCTCCTCCCCCTTCCCTTTTTTTTTTTTTTTTTTCTTTTTCAAGGAGAAAATTAAAACAAAAAAACCCCGAGGAGCTCATGCGACTGCCCCATCTGCTTTCTCATCTGCGAAGGGCTGCGGAAAAGTCAGCGGGCGAGAAGCCAGGAGGGATGGGGCAGTGCGGAACCAGGCTCCCCGCGCCTCCTTCCCGAGCCTGCCCCGAGCTCAGGAGCCTTTCGGGCTGCTCCAGCACGCCCAGCCCCGCGAGCATTTCCGAGCCTGCTCTTCCTTGCTGCTTCTCAAACCCGCCGCCTTACCTTTGCTCGAGCCGGGCTCTGGTAGGGCTAGTGGTAGCCCTTCTCCCCCAGCAGCCTTCCAACTCCTGGAAGCACACTTGCTTCATTTTGAGATCCTGCTAATTTTTGGAGGGCGTGGGGGGGGAGGGTTGCTGGTTTTAAAAACAACAAAATAAAACAAAACCCTGTGTGCAAACAAACAAAAAAGTCAAGGTCAGCTCCTCTCCCTAATAATCTGTGTCCAACCAAGGAGCATCAGTTTGGTGTGCAACACTCACACGGTCAGAGGGGGGCTTCTTTTTTTCCCTTTCCCCTGTCCAGATGCCCACGGAACAGCCAACCAACCTCACCGTGTTTCTAAGCCAAAATGCCACAAGATCAAGAGCAGTGGCAGCTGCAGGAATTCCCCACTGGGAACCCACCGAAGGGAGGTTTATTTACCCAATAATTTAAATGGTTTTTTTTTAAAGTGCTTATTTAATATCACTGAAAAGAAACCTTCCCCACCATGGCTCTGAGTGAGAAATAAGGGAAACGTCCAGATTTCTAGTGGAATCATTCCTCTTCTTCCCCCCACCCCGTCACAAGTGAATACAATCACACACAACACAGAAGCCCAGAATTAAACCCCTAGCCCTTACAGCTCACCCTGCTGCACATACTTTGCCAGCACCCCTCATTTAGTACCTATCAGGGATGCAGATGATCTATCTACCTACCTACATATAGATACATCTATGTAGATATCTATGTACATATACACATATCTATATAGATATCTAGGTATCTATATACATATAGACATATCTATATAGAGATCTAGATATAAACCAAAATGGTTCTGACAGATAGCTAGATAACTAGAGATATCTATCTATATAGAGATATCTCTATCGATATAGATATCGATATAGATATCTAGATACAGATATCTATATCTATTGATATATAGATATAGATATAAAAGAAGCATTTTGGTTAATAATGAGGATGTCATATTATCTGAAATCGATCCCTTAGCCAGCTTTGGCTATGCCTCAGGCACCAAACTTTCCAATATCAAGATATTAACAGATGGTGGCAACCACATGGTGAGATGCTGTTTAGATTAAGCCACTCCTTTCACTCAGGCCTAAAAAGAGGGACTCCCATGTAGGCAGGTGTATTCCCAAGAGTTTCTGCACTAGGCTGCTACATAAACAGCCTTCATTTTCTACTCTGGGAAGGGACTTGAAGAAGTGAAGGGGTTTCATGGGCACAGGACCTGACGGGCCCCACGGTTCTGTACTGCCTGGCATCATGTCACACCTCTTCTCCTCTGTAGGTGCATCTACACAAGACGCTTACTGCACATTAACCTAATACCACCGCTAGCAGCGTGTCAGCATAAACCATCCTAACAGCCCACTGCACAGCGGTATTAGGCTAATGTGCAGTAAGCGTCACTAAGCAGCCACGTGCCAGTGCTACTGCACAGTAACTTTAGGCACTGCCATTTAGTTAGCACTTTATTAAGGCAGCACTAAACTAAATGTACAGCATCTAAGGCCTGTAGTGTGGATTAGTGCCTCCTTTAAGTGCACCTTGGGGCCAAATGTGGAGAAAGACGCCCTGCAAGGGCCCCGCGGGAGTGCATGTGCCTCCTAGCTCAGTGCGGAGCAGGCTGCTGGACGAGCCCTGGCCAGCAGCCAGCCTCCACTGCAGTCCCCTTGGCCGGGGCAGAGCCAGCAGCCCCGAGCGGCGGGCCGAGGGGGCAGAGCTCTGCTGGTGGGGCAGGAAAGCGAGTCGCCCGCAGGCAGCAATTGCTTGAGGCTCCAAGGGCAGCCGGCTGCCTCCCCGCCACTCGGGCGGCACCAGCACCCCCGCATCCCGGCCCCATCCGGATCCTGCTTAGAGGGCTCCCCTCCGGCTTGCCACGGCCCGGGGGGTCCCCCCAGGCTGCCCGCCCTCCCCTCCGGCAGACAGACGGGGACCCGGCAGGGATCCAGCTCCCCAGCTGCCTGTCTCCATGCCCCTCACCTTGCCCCCTGGGCCAAGCCTTCCTCTTCAAGACTTCCTTGTAGGAGTGCTGGCTCCCCACCTGTCCCCTTCCCTCTCCCCCCTGCCTCCGGCCGGGGGCGGGCATCAGGTCGCGAAGAGAGGGCAGAGCCCTGCCCTGCCCTGCCCAGGGACCTTCCCCGCCGCCTGCTTAGCGCGGCTCCGAAGCGCCTCTGGAGCCAGCGTCTGGTTTGGTTTTTGTTTTTTTGTTTTTTATGATCAGCTTGATGTCACTGGGGAACATACATCTGCGGCGTAATTGAGCGTGGCCCGAGCATCTCTGCTTTTCTACCTTCCCTCCCTCCAGCCGAGAAGGCAGCTCCCCCTGGGCAGATGCTCCATGGGACGGCTGCCACGTGTCTCGCAGCTTCTCTAGGAGCCGGAGCCAGCTGAGCCCCCCCCCCCCCCCCCCCCCGCGCGCTGGC
>NW_017729022.1:163367823-163386245 GCF_001723915.1 Gavialis gangeticus | reverse complement strand
GGAGGAAACCTGCCCTGGTTTTCTTGGTTTTCTTCCCCCCACCCCTCGAAGAAGCGGGCAAATTCCCCGCGAGCTCAAAACCCGATTCACACGGAATGAACCCTTTAAAGAAGGCTTCAGATGTGGCCGGGAGTTGGCATCCTGCGTCCCATCATTTCCCGAGACATGCTCCTCTCATGCCAGCCATCGCGGCCGGCAGTCAAGGACTGGGGAGCCCATGGTGCCAGATGTGCACTCCCATATGAAATGCCCGAAACAAAAATCCGGGGGCGTCTCTCTCTACCTACTCCAGTTCAGGAACTGCAATCAAAGGGGTCGCCACAAACACAAAGCAATGTCCTGCAGTACTTATTCTGGCTTCTGCTGTGATGAGCCCATTACACAGAATCAGTCCTACAACTGCTTCCAGGGATGGGGAAGCAAGGCGCGGTGCTTCCGCGGGCTGCTCGGCTTCCACTGGTCGTCTCTTCCCGGTCCTGGGTCCCCAGGATACTATGCTGCAGACAACCAAGCGAGCTATGCAACAATGAAGATGCAAAGTAGAGCTTTGAACATGAAAATTTAAAGTTATGGACGGAACAGTAGCTCTGCGCATGTATCTAGCAGCAAAAAGTACCGTGTTTTTCCGAAAGGTGATGATACCAACAACAACAACAACAAAAAAGCCTTAAATAAATAAGCCGGTTCTATTTTCTGATGCATACCAAAACTCCCCCCCTCCCCCAAAAAGCTAAGAATCCTGATTCATTTTCATTCAAATCTAATTCTTTGGACATAATCACCCCTTAGCTTTTTGCTGCTCTTCACCCCGCCTAGCCCCCACGCCTCAGCATCCTGCTCCTTCCCTTCCAATATAGCAACGATTCTAGATTAGCAACCCACGCCTATGGAGCCCTGCAAAGACAGGGGGCCCGATTCTGCGACCTGACTTGCATGGGAGACGAATGCAAGACGGGGCTGAGAGTTTCCAAGCACAGCTGCCAATACAGGAAAGAGGAGCAAGCAGTCCTAAAAGGTGGGGGAGGGGGAACCTACACGATCCCGGAGAGATTCATTCAGTCCCACCCCATCTTGATTTCATCTTGCCGGGAGAAAGGGCTGGGAGGAAGTAAACTTACACTTTAAGGGGCCGATCCTGCAGGGAAAAGGTATGGAAGTCGATGGGCTTTTTGGTTGCAGTCAGCTGCTGCAGTGCCAGGGAATTTTTCCTGCAGGCTGACAGAAAAAGCACCCTCCCTCCACTCAAAAGAAGCAGTAAACAGGTGGGAAACAAAAAGACATTATAATGAATAATAATGTCACATAGGCTTCTGCTATTAATTGTAATTAATACCGATGCTACTGTGTGATTTGAGAATCTCAGCATGCCAGCAAGAAAAGCACAGCTAAAGGCCAAGGGCTGAAATGGAGGGAGAGGATTAATAAGAAAGTTTGCCTCTGATTTTTTTTTCTGTCACACTGACTCAATTTGCCTGGATGACATACTGGTATTTTGTCTTCCCTTGTAGCCTTGAGTGCTTGGAACAAGGGTGCAGAAGTGTGTCTGAAAGCACAGGGAGATAGGCTAAATTTGGCAGGTGAATGACTTGAATTCTCCCCCCTCCCCCTTTTCCCCACTGAGGCTGCAGGGAGATGCCTGGAGCTGCAACTTTACTAATAATAAACAACACCTAGCCCTTTTATGCAGCTTTTCCTCTGCAGATTTCCAAGTGCTTATAATGGAAAGCTGTACCATCCTCTGTCTGCAGATGGGGAAACTGAGGCATGCAACCCTGCAGTAATGTGCCCAAGGTCATTCAGCAGGCCAGTGGCAGAGTGCTGATAGAAAGCAGGGTACCTAAGTCCTAGTGCAGGGTTCTTTCCCTGAGGCAACATTGCCTCCTATTTTGCACCTGGCTCTGGGTGACCTGTTTCCAGCCCTTCCGCCTGCAACCTTCCCCAGCTTGCACTGTGGCATATCAATACGCACAGCTATAATTAAATGCAGCTTTCTGCTCACCAGGCCTCTCACTCTGAATGCTCTCTGATTCTCTTTTCTTTTGAATCTTTAAGAGAATAGGCAGCCAGTCTGCTATTCTAAGCAGCAGAAAATGTTCCTCTGTATTCTTGCCTCCTCCAAGAAATGCAGAGGGACAACTACTTCCCCCGGTCTCCCACCCCACAATTCAAAGCAGAAGGTCACAGGTTCTTGTGCCCTCACTTGCCAGTCCAGGTCAAGCACTGCAAATCTGTGTTGAACCAGAACCCATCCCTGTCCTCTAGGTCTAGGCCTCATGTATCACCCTTGCTTCCAAGCTAGTGCAAGAAAGGTCACCTGCTGGTTGTGCTCCCTACCCTTAGCCAAAACCCAAAAGATAATTGCAACAGTAGTTCCCATTAGCTGGCTGTTGAAGGTGTTAGTCAATGCTAAAAACCTATTTTCCTGTTTTGGTATAATATTTATTAATAATTTAACTGGTGAAGAACTTTATTTCTTCAGAGAGATGCAGTTTGGAGCTTGACTAAAATTAGTCCAAACTGCTACCACAATTATACTGCTTGCATCAAGTTGGGATATATTCAGATCAGTTTTTTTTAACATTCAGATCCAGGTCTCAGATTTTCCCAACATTTTAGTTCATCTAATGTAAGGTTTCCATTCAGCTGTGAAGTTTTGACCAGGGTAATTCAAACTTCTCCAAAGCTCAGATTCCTGTCTGAAAAGAATTATGGATCTTCCAAGATGACAGTGGGCCTGTGGTGCTCTATATTTTTCCTTCAAAGCAGAAAAAAAGTCAGAAGGAACCTGTGAAAACTTTGAAAAATGTTCAAGACCATTGCTGACTCCTCCATTCCTTTGCAATAAGAGGTAGAAAGGAACAAGGGCATATCGTTAAACTGTCTTTTCACTGGTAGTTTGCCTCGCTGCATATGTTCAGATTAAAAGATAAAATAGGACACTGAGGCTGAGAACATGGAGACATTTTTAACTTCTTTCTCTTAACAGGGGTGCAAACAAAACAGTCTGGTGCCTAAAAACAAGAACAAAAGTAATCCATCTCTTTATGGAGAGATTACTCTTATCAGTTTAAGGCCTGATTCTGTTTTGGTGTAAATCAAAAATAAACCGAATTTAATGAAAACATATGTGTGTGTGTTTGTTGTATGTGGAGTAGAAGACTAAAGACCCTAACATATTGGAACTACTGAACTTAAAGTCTTTTTTTCTTTTCTTCAAATTTTGTCCTACCATTCCCCACCAAAAATGCTTTGGAAGAGAATGCTTTCAGCGTGGAGAATAAATGTGATCTAGGTGATCCAGCAGAATGCAATTTAATTTAAGGATCTTATATTGATGGAAATTGAATTGTTTAAAAAAAGACTCCAGAGAAGAGAAAGTGAACTATCCTAATCCTATTAAACGTGGTAGCATGTTTCTGTGGAGCTCACTGAGAGATTAAGCACAGGAAAAGGGATAAGTGCTGCTTCAGTTTCACTAAACTAATGTGACAACTTGTCATTGGAAATCTTTACAGCTTGTTAGCAGATGACTAGCTGATTCAGATATGTTTTCTACCATTTCCTTTGTGTCTGGGGTTGGTGTTTTTTCTTTCCTGTTCGTTTCTTATCCATACTGCTTTATTTTGTTTTTTAATCCTTCATGTCTCCAAGTCAAAACATTTAACTTGCTTTAATCAATATTTTGTTTTGAAGATGTCCCTTGACCTTTTGTTTGTGCAAATTAACCGTCAAGGGCACCTCATTCATTCATTAACCTCAGTTGGATGCCATAACCCTTGTTTGTGGGATTTTGGGTACATGAAACATTTATGAATGCTCCCAGATAGTCCAGTAGCTGGGTGCAGTAATGATAATCTTCTTTAGATTTCTTTCTTCTACCAACTAGATGCAGAAAGAAAACGTACAGTAGCCCTTGCCAGTTTCTACGTTATGAGTTCATATGTAAGAGCTGAACAAAACAGAGAGGCTGGGTGAACATTTAGAAGCAGCAATTTTTTTTCCAGTGCAGGTATCCGACTTGTTTGAAAAGGCAAGCAGCTTGCTCCTTCTTGCTTGCTTTCTCTCCCCTGTATCACCCCTACCATTTCTTCCTCCCTCCTTGCGTTCTTTTCCTCTGTCCTCCCCCACTAGCGAAGGCGTGATTGTTGAGTAAATGGAAAAAAACATTTTACAACATTAAAGGAAGACTGTTTAGAAAAGGAAGGCCCTGCTGAGGTGTAGAGGAAGCCTGTTTATTAACACTGGACACCTCTTATCTCAGGCAGCTCCAGATGTATCTCCCCTTGGTAATTCCCACTCCCTGCCAAGTGGGGTTAAGCAGGGTGACCACCTTGACATGGGTTGGTGATCACCAGGGTATCACCAGCTCCTTCAGAGACAACTTCCAGCTTGTTTAAATTTTTGTTTTATTTCTTACCATGATCTCTGTGTTCATCTAGATTAAGGGGTTTTGCACAATGATAGAACTACTGTACCAATCCTGTACTGTACCAGTGCAAACTCCCACTGTAGATGTACTGAGAGAAAGTGCCTGGATTTGAAGTTTCACTGGTGCAAACCCTCCTTTACCCTCATACCTCCCACCTACCCTGGGAATTTGCACCAGGGGGGTTAAAGTGCTTTACAGACCCCTCATGTAGACATGCTTTCAGTAATGTGGGGGGGAGGTGATACAAAAAGGCAAAGCTAGAATTCAGAATAAAAGGCACGTGGGCTAATTTACCTTTCTGGTTGTAAATTGCTCACTGTTTGGGATAGGGCCAGGTTTTGATTGCGAGATAAAGTAGTCCACAGCTGTCAATAATTAACTGTCACTCCATTAATAGTTGCTTTACAAATCAGCACTTGGTAACACCTAAGCTTTCACAGATTTTTCATGGGAAAAGACTGATTGAGTGACACTGACCATTAACTTCACCTACCTAGAAAGTATAGTTTAACATCCTGCTCATTTTAAACATGCACACCAGTGTGCTTTATTTAGATGCATTTACTCACAACACATATTTTTGGGTGATTATTTTTATACAATTAATCATTTGTACCTTTCCCAATACTGAAATTCAGCCTTACCACAATTTATGTTTAGAAGAACACCACGTGCTAAACCTTTTCCTATGTTGCAACGGGTCAAATGAGACAAGTATGACCAACAGTTATTGATTAAAGCACCCTGATTCTCAGTTTGTCCTAATATTGGGCCTGGCTAAAATTAAATAGTGTAAGGACTACCTGGACTTACAGAAGTTGGTTAGTTTGTCTACGGGTCATACATCTGCTGCAAACTGATGGGTACTGCACCTCAACCCTGTCCTGCTCTGACATGCTGTCTCTTTTCCCCGTTGTGCCGCTTGTACTGGCATTGGTGAGAAGGTTAGAACAAGAGCCATTTCCACTGGATAATTCACAGCTTGCCAGCTTTATCAGTTTCTGACCTCATAACTTGATTTGGCTTCTCAGTCAGACCTCATAAGGCCCTGCCTGTTTAATAGTTTTACAATACTTTGTTTTGATTACTTGTTCTCTGTTTATTTTTAAATCATTCTGGAATAACCAGTGGTCTTCCCCTTCAGTGTGTAACAAGCAGTTGTGAATGCTGTTAAAATCACACGTTTTAGAAGTACACGTTGTAGAGGTCCAGTATCACTGGAATGTCTTCCCATACTTGCTCTGAATTTTTTAGTTAAAAATTGTAAATGAATGATGGGTGAAGACCGGATCCAGTGGCTCACTCATTAGTTTACTCCAGTTGATGATCTATCCTGGTGCTTGTGAAAGTTTCTGGATTGACAGCCCAAGAAACTGAGGGCCCATGGAACATTTATCCACAGGCAAGTACAAGCCTTAGCAGTGCTTTTTTGATCATTTGTTACATAACTGTGCCTCAGTCTTACTGAAGAACCATCCTGTCTGGGATGTTAGAAGATACTTTGTCCTCAACTTGGATCAGAAACTGAATCCTCAGACTGTCAGATGTTACCATTTTGTATTCAGAATGAGAGCAAAGCATCTGCCAACCTCCGCGAAGTGGGGTTTCAATACCTGTTTATAAATCAAGTGCAAAATCTACCAAATGTAGTTTCTGGTTCACTCCTTTAACTGGTTTCATCTAGCATGGATTTGCCCTCAGGGTGGATTTTGTTAAAATTAGCACCGCCTGGCCCCTGGAACATTTTTCAAAAATATGTTTTAGACAAAGCATGCCTTGAACAAAGTATGCTGGACCAAATCATTATGTCTAAATGACTATTTGGAAAACTTTCCCTGCTTTGTATGATCTTTATTGTAGTTGAGTCCCTGGAAATACCAACAGTTGCCCAGTTGTAACTGAAACCACCAGCTCACCTCACATAGGCTAGATGGCAGCAACTCTCAGTTATTACCAGCTTGGATGGACACAAACCTACAATTGTTACTAAATGCAATAGCACCAGAGAACTACAAAAGCAGCTCTTGTGAATTTCCCTGGCGTAACCTTCATCTTGGTTTTGTTGTGTAACCTTAACTCACCAAATGAAAGCAAAGGAAGAGTGTTTTTTAGTTTAGATTATGCTCTCCCCCACTGAAGACATAAAGCCATGTCTTGGCTAACAATTTTAATTTACTTTCCAGAGCTTGGTTCTTTTAAAGAAAACTAAACATTCGTACAGGTCGATTAGCACCTAAAGAATCTTTTTTAATTCCCTGGTTGTTTAATTTATATAACAACAGTTTTTAAGGAAAAAAATAACATCTGTTGGTTTACTTAAAAAAGACGATATGATTTATCAAAGAGTCTAATTCTCCTCATGGTACTAAAAGCCAGATTTTTAAAAATATTTAGGCATCTAAACATGCAGATAAGCATCCTATCACAGTTTTCAAAGTGTCTCAGTGGCTAACAGTGGTGTCAGTAGAAGGTAGAAATATAGCTAAGTGTCTTTGTGAATCCTTGGACATTTAAATATTTGCAAAAATTGTTGGGAGTTGATGCATAAAATGCTGCAGAATCAAGTAAAGAATAATTTGGTCCCCTTTTTCCAGAAGGGGAAGAAATTCCTGCTGTAAAGGTTGATTCACATTTGTAAGAACATTAATAATTTCAGAACATGATGTTATTGAATTCTAGGAATGATTAGGCCTGTTTGGTTCGTTGTTCAGTTGCTCTTGTAACAGAAATATGCTGTTTACCTCCTGAGAGATTCATAAGAAAAAAAAATTAATCTATACCGATGAGTTAGATTTTTTTCCTTTCAAGGGATATTGATTTAAATATTGACATCACTGCTGGAGGGCCATTTGATTCCACGCTGAAGGTATGCATTGTTAAGTGACATGCATTTTGCGTGCTGATAAAAATGCGATCTTGGGCACAGTAATCTTATTTGTGTGATTTTGACGTTTTAAATTCTGCAAGGTCTCAAATGATCTTCCTTCCTTAAATAACTTATTTTTCTTCTGAATGTTAATCTACTTTGCTCACTGAAAACTGGTTTCATTCAGGTTCAGAACAAACAAATATTAAAAGACTCCATACAATGACTGTATACCGCCAGTTATTTTCCTTTATATTTTTCACCAGTGAATTTAGGCTCTGTACACAGAAGTTCTCTCTTTAGCAATAGAAAAAAGGCTGTTACAGAACTTGTTGCAACTTGTCAGAAATCCAGGCAGCAAGTTCTCTGGGACATAAGCTGTCTATTTTATTACTGTTCATATGGTGCCTCTCAGGTTGGGTTCTTGACCCTGATCAGATCTAATAAAAGCAACAACAAGAGCAACAACATAGGCTGCTGACTAGCAGTCTAGGCAGGATGGTGATGATCAGAGCCATTCTCTGGGCAGTGCAAACAATGCTGCCATACAGCCTACAAGGCCACTAGGGGCACAAGCACACTTCTCAGCAGAACTCATTCACCTATCCACAGTGCCACACTAACAGGGTTACACTGCTTCTGGTTCCATACTGGTATGGGGCTAAGCACAGTGCACGATCCAAAGGTATTTGCTGTAGCTGGGCTAGTTCTTTCTGTGGTAAGGGGGATGTTCTGCTACAGAGGGATGCATTGGACAGGGTCACACATCAGCCAGGGTGCAAAAATCTAATAGCACAACTCTGAGGAGGGTGATTATTACTGTAGCATCTAGGATCTCCAATCACGAGCCAGGACACCATTGTGTCTGGCACTCTGCAAACCCAGGACAAAAAGGCACTGCCCCAAGGGGCATACTGCATACCATCCACCTTTCCGGAGTAGTGTGTTCACTAACTAATACATATCAGTGAAGAACCTCACATGTGCAGAATGTCACAGGATCATACATACACATCCCTAGCCTCACCTCCGGCCCAGTCTTATCAGTACAGTGCTTTTTGTTTTTTGGCTCTTGTTCTTAGTTAAATTTTTTTAAATGTTGTCTAATACACCACAACCCTGCCTCTGCCCTACCTTCCTCCCCCTGCCCAGCACTTCCCCAATCCCCACCTGCCAGGGCTTGCAAGGCTCTGTGTTTTCAGCTAGTGGTAACCTAAGGGGCTCTACATCTTTCCCCCTTTTTTTACACAAATTGATTCAGGTAAACTGAGGGAGGAGAAGTATCTCTCAAACTCAACACACTGACTTTCCTAGAAATCTTCCAGTCAGCCTTACTCGCAATAGGTAACAGGAAACAGTTCTGTTCAGCAGGGAGGGAGTACATGCAAAAGCTTGTTTTTCTGACCTGCCTCAAAGCGTTAAGGCCTGCTTTGCCTATATTGTTTAAGTGTTAGTGTTGTCATCAGTTCTGGCCAAGAAGCACTAGAGTCTGAGTGCCCAAAGACAGGCTTTGTCAGGTAGAAGACTTCCTGCTGCCGTTAGAAACACACTTGAGTTCATAGCTAAACTAGCATATACAGGGCGTGATCCGCTTGTGTGCTAGTTCCTGGTCTCCAAGTACAGCAGGTTTATAGCAGAAGGGGTGTAGTAATGCATGTTTCTGGGACTTCACCAACCAAAGGTGGGAAAGGGGCAAACCAGCAAGAAGTGCATAAATATAGCAACGCTCTGGGAAAGCCTGCACTGGCAAGCTCCTGAAGAAGCTTGGCTGGAATTTAAAGCTGGAAGAAACTGTAGGGACTAATAAGGATTTAGGTTTGGAGGGACACTTCCCCCAGGGTAAATCCACAGCAGGCATAGGGAGTGGAATATTCAGCGTGATTTATTAGTGACTAGTTAGTTTATTTTTATTTCACTTCACCTTTAAGCAAGAAATTAGCCTTTTTCTCTGCACATGGCATTTTAATTGAAATCTTGGTCTAAACAAATGTGCACACTCTTTATTAACCCCAGCAGTGTAATTTTTCATTAGAAGACTCTGATTCAGAGGAAACAGTGTCACTAAAACAGCCATACAATCCAAGAGAAAATGACAGCTTTCCTCAATCAGTTCCTTTTGTGACCTAGATTTGAACCTTAATCTGTTTTAGCTAAATTCTTTTATTAGCCATTCATACTTTAACATGATGCTAATTTTCCTGTTTTTAGACTATTAATTTATAGGGGCTTTTTAGTGTAACTAATCAAGGTTGATGTATGTTATTTTGGCTATGACTTCTAATAATTACTCTAAGTGTTTTTAAGTATTTGCAGTCTCTGCAGATATGTGTCAAAATGTTACATATGTATGTACTATGCTGTTTCTATTACACTGCACATAAAATCTGCAGTTTTATCTTTAACAAAAATAACTATTAAAATATTATAGGAAGATTACACGCCTGATTCTCTAACCTTTGCTCATCTCAGCAAATTGTTTTCTACAAATAATATCCATAAAATCAAGGATTACTCAAAAGAATAAGGTTTTCAGGATCAGACCCTATTTGAGAAGTATGGAATAATGAAAAAGCATATACTTTTGTCTTCCAAATATGATAAAATGTTGTAGCTGATGACTAGTGATTTTCTTTGCCTATGGCATTAAAGAACAGCTTGTGTTACTATACTTATTTCTACCTTTATAAACAAATACACCAGAAAAATATGTTGACTGGAAGAAACAGTGCTCATTATCTAATGTTCAGTTACATTTACTACAGGTTTTTGCACTCTTTGGCATGAGCTTCAAAACATATTGTTGCATGGTTAGTCTTGGAATTCTTTACAAAATAAAAGGAATCATCTATGTATCTATGTAAATATAGAGTATATGTTTCTCTCTATACTGAACACAGTAGCATGTTGTTCTTATTTATTATATGTATTCTAGTGCTTGCGGGCCTCAGCCAAGATTAGTACTATATTCAGCTAGGAACTGTATGTGCACTTAGTAAAAGACAGTTGATTAGAAGAAGTCCAACCAGCTATGATCTTAAAAGGTTTTGATTAGATGTTCATTCACATTTTACAGATTTGACCCAGTACTTTGAGGTTATGTGCATGTGAGTCCCAGCAGTTGGAGGGGATGGGCAGCTGTGAGCCATCTGACATCCCCTATAGTTATAGGTGGCATTGGAACAGACCTTAAAGAGCAAACTTTGTCAGTGTTTTGTAGGATAAACTTCTCAATACGTTTGTTTGGGCTGTGTTAAATAACATTTTACAAGAGAACAAACTAGTCAACTTGTTACAGATGCGGTTTGTAAGACTGACAAGCAGAATTTTTACCCCAAAAAAGAAAGCCAAGGCTTGCTATTATTATTGTGGATGCTATTTATTCTTCTATCTAAGGTTTTTATATTGCCAGCCCTATGATGATGGGCAGTGATATAAAATCCTTAGACAGAAATATAAATAGACATAAACTCTTTTGAATATTCCTATTTTTCTTATTAAAACTTTGTTTACAAAAGAGCAGTTTTTACCCAAGGGGTTGAAGTCACTGCCATATTTATGAATATTTTGAGAGTTTTTTGGCTAATTTGATTTATGTAGTAGTAGAAAAATGAATGCTATATTTAAAAATGGATGTATATGCTTGGATAACCTAATAATTAACAAAACCACATAGTTAGCATGGCTGGTATTAGAGAAAAGAATAATGCCTTTTGAATCCTAAGATTTCCCTTCCTCCTCATCCATTTCATCCCTTCTTGTCACTTTCTATTAGCTGATCATGACATCTTGTCTCTTGCTTGAAGGGTGGGCCAGAAGATTACTTTGGAGCTGATATAAGTGACACTCCAAGGCTTGGCTGGCAGCAGGTTCAGAAGAGCAGCTACCACCCAACCCCTGGAGTCTCAGGATGTCAGCTCTGTGATATGCCTGGAATCCTCAATTCATTCTTGAACTGTCCTGTTACAGCTTAATCACTGGAATGTTTCACTTCAAGTCTGTTGATGGCATGAGCCTGTGCTCTTCACTCAGTAATGTGCCTCTTCTGAGATCCATACTTTTATTTCTGTTAGTGTTCTTCACTTCCTGCAGACAATTTCTTTTCCAGGGTAGGTGTTTTACAAGAGATGATTGCCTGAGAATCCTGTTAGAGCATGCTGTGTTTGTACATGTGGGGTGTGCGTTTATCCACCCACAGGTGCCATGAGAGAAGCCATGTTATGAGCTAAGAGCTTGTATAGGCTAGGCTAAATAAAATCTTGCAGTTAGTTATTTTTTAAGTGAATTTAATGCTGGTAAAAGAGCTGGGACCAAAAGACCTGGTCCTTACTTCAGTCCCCTGTTCTTCTAATTTTTTTTACCTTAGGTGGCAAAAGTGGTGGTGATGGGGAAACAGCATTCTAGATATCACTCTTGGTGTAAAACTGCTTCCCAGTGACATGAGGCTAGCATAGTGGCACTTGAGTCTTCCCCTGCCCAGTGTAGTAGAGTGCCAGGCAATATGGCTGAGGCACAGCCAGAGCATTCTTCACCCTGGCTATCTTGTACTGTTGGATGGCTCTGTCATAGGCATTGTAAAGTAAACCAGCTCCTGGCCTACCTCTGCCATTGTCTGGCATGGTGTGAGCTCCTTGGTGAAGCCCAGATCTAAGAGCATGTAAATACTAACGCTAGTATTTACAACACTAAGTATGGCCAATTTTCTTCTCTTCCTCTCTCTCTCAGGAAAAAAAGCAGAAAACTGAATGATAAAAAATATATTAATGTAATGCTAAAATGATCTTAAATGAGGAAAATCACAGGTTATAGCTGATTGTAAAAAATGGTATTAATTCACTTGTGATTCTCATAGCTGCTGCTACTATTTTGCTTATGTACTTTGATATACTGTAGTTTATGTAGTGCAACCTACTCCCAAGTTAATAGCCTGTGCAATGCAGATATTTGGATGTCACCACTGGAACTTTAATTTTGACATTTTCTTACCTTCTTGTGAACTGAACTGTGAGACCTTTCATGTTGTATCATCTCCAAAATTAGACTGGGAAAAAAACCCTTAAGAACAAAAATCCAGCAAAATAAAAGCATGGAACTACCAAGCGGGGATAAACTTCAGTATAAAAAATATTGCTTTATCTTACATTCCATACCTTATACTTCAGCTCCATTAGCCTCTAGGCCATTATCCTGCCAATACTTATGCACAGAAGTAAATTTATTTAGGTTGCTTTTGAGCACGTATAGTAACCTATGTGTTCACATCTAGGGAATTCTTCAGGTCAAAGTGGTATTTTTCCAAATCTGGATTCTTAAGTGGTGACTTAGCAGCTGCTGAGCAGGGTCTATTCAGATTGATCTTATTTTACTTCACATATACAATTAAATTTATTGTGCTAGAGAATCTGACTGTATAGCTCAGTAGTTAGGGCACTCAGATATTTGAGCACGTACAAGTCCAGTGTCCCACTATGAAGTACCCGTGAAGTACAGAAGTAACACTTTTTCCCTGAGACAATTTGGAGCAAATTCAAATCAATTGCCATATCAATCTGCATGTGTAAATGACTGTCCCATGCCTGTTTTGATGCAAGGCAAAGCCCAGACCATCAGATTCTGGATAAATCCAGCTTTTTAGCCTTGGGGCACAGACAGGCCCTCGCTCTAACTCATGGCACTTAACATAAAGCGCCATGACTTAGAGTGCCCCCCGCCACTCCTGGACCTAACAGATGTTTGTCTGTTGGGTTGGGGGGATCAAGCCTGCCTGCACCAGCTTTCCTGGCCAGCAGCTAGGGGCACTCCAGCACCTTACAAGTATGCTGCTGATCCACCCCTCTCCCCAGCCTTGCCCTCCCACTCCCAGCTCCAGAGCTGTCAGCACGGAGAGAGGAAGGGAGGGAGGGGCACCAAGCTGCTGGCTGGGCTTTGCCTAGCCTGAGCTGGAGGGATGTAGGGCAGAAGAGAGCATGCCCCCTGTGACAGCGCAGGGTCCTAGGGGTGGCCTTGATCTCCCCTAGCGCCCCCTACCATGCCAAGTCAGTGTTAAAGCACCCTCACCATCTTTCCCACCACGTCTTTGATGTTAACAATGTTTAAGGGATGCTGCCCTTAGTCCTCTCTGGCACGGTGCCCTGATGTATCCCAGTCTTAGTTCTATCTTGGGTGACTCGGTGCACCCCAGCCTTATGGGCTATGCATGGCTCCAACCACCCCTGTACCATGCCCCAAGTCTTGCAGATGTACCAGACATTGTTTGGTCGATTTCCCTTTCCACGCCCCACGGACGCTCTCTGGCTTGTCTCGCAGCCTGTGCCCCTCTGGCGCTTGCTGGTTTGTCTCGCAGTGTGTGCCCTCACTGGCACTTGCTGACTTGTCTCGCAGCCTGCGCCCTCACTGGCGCTCTCTGCCTTGTCCCCCTTTTGGGGCTTCTCGCAACCGCCTGCACTGGGCTGGGGTCAATGCACCCCTGAATGTTGTGACCTCTCTGGCACTGGGGTCCCCACGCTACCGTGGAGTCCCTATGAGGCCTCCTCCAACCCCTAATAGCCTCACCCGGTCCTCCAGTATAACAACAACAACGAAAGCCCTAAGACAAACCAATCGGCTGTAACTCAAATCCAAGCCTCCTGGCTAAACGTTCTCCCAAACCACACCACATCTCTCACCCATGTAACTAGTGGCTTGTACAGCCGGGCCTTTTCTCTTTTCCACCATCAGAGCCAAGCTCTTTTCCTTGGTCAAACAGTGCTCCACAACATGAACAATTACCCCTAGGGAACACAAGTTCCCTACAGTGCTCTAGACCAGAGTGCCTTCATTTGATACCTCATTTGATATTAATATTTCATGAGATCGGCCATTTTAAAAGTGTTCTGCATCCTTGCACGTATGTCACAGCATGGCTGTAGAACACTTTCAGGGTCCTGATCACATGAAATGTAACTTGTATAAGCACCCTTTGAGGAACTAGGTCTTAGTCCCTGATCCAGCAATCAGATCTGCATGGACAGATTCTGTATGGAGTCTCACTGACTTCTCTGAAGCTGTATATTGGCACAGATGTCCATCCACATGTATCCAAATGCATGCTGAGGGGAGAGGGTCTTGCTTTTTGCATTTTATTGGATTTACATTGGGTGAGTGAACAAAGGTGGAATCATTTATGATGTTACGATAGATAGAGACCATATGTTGGGGTTTATTATAAAATGTTCTGTTTTTCTATACACAGGGACTTTTTGTCAAAATTGCCTTTATTTTAGATTAAGGAAACAATAACTGAGAAGGATTAAAGTACAAGGAACCTACACCATATGCTTCCAGTGACAATCTACACTGCACTTGAAGATGTAAGAGCTCCTTCTTTCTGTAAGCAGAAAAGTCCTTAGAGATTTAAAGGTGCCTCCACAGAAAATAAATGCATGACAGTTACATAGCGAAAACATACCTCAGTAAGATAAAACACTGGACAGTACAAATTTTAGGCGACATCATTTAAGGTATACCCTTGACCATTTAAAACATGCATCCACTTGAAGCATTGTTTTCTTTCCATCTTGTAAAGTTTAACTTGTCTTAATGCCACAGGCAGGTGTTCCTAGAAGCCTGTTTGTACCATTGTTTATGGACACTGCAATCGGTATATTTCATTGTTTATTTTCTTTGGCTGAGACAAGAGTGCAATCAGAATGAGCTCTGAGTTTGCATGGCCCTTTAAGACTTAAAATATATAAATTTTACATGCCAAAGTCTTAAGATGTGTTTAACTGCCCATGGCTTTTGTGTGAATTTCCAGATGGCACATGCCATTTTATGTTTTGCATAAACTGCCTAAATTTACTTGCTCTTTGTACATATTGCAGAGGAAACCATTCTATTTTTTCAATAGGACAGAACAGCTCATTGGCATCCAAACCCCTTCTCTGGTGATGCAAAAATGTTTTAAGGGGGAATTCTGAGAACAAGCTGGTGGCAATAAAAATTTCATACATTATAACATAAGGAAAAAGTTTAGCAGATGTCATAGAAATATATTTAGGCCTCTTTCCTATGAATCTGAAATGAACCAGCTAAGAGTTGAAGACATCATTTGAAATATGTTTTTTCAATATTTATTTCAATGGAGGAAAAATACACTGTATCTTGGTGAACATCATTTTAAGTTCATCATCTTGACAATGCATTTTTTCCACCTCCAATGCACTTAGGCGTTTCTTTTAAATGTCCTGGCAGTGAAATGCCTGCCATTTTGAAGACTTTACTCTGTGCTTGTGGTTATTTATAGCAAGCTGCCGTATCACTTCCAAGGCGCAGGCCAGTATTTTCATGCAGAATGACTGTAAATGTAAATGAAGAGGAAAAAACATAAAAAAGATCAACAGTAAAATTTAACATTGGGAACTGTAAAGTGACTTCAATGGGATTTCAATAGGTTTGGAATTAGAAGTTGTATGTATGTGTTTGTTGTGACTGTTTTCACTACATTTCATACAAAACCTGAGACAGAGCTTCATGGTAAACTTACCATATAGCCAGCAGTAGCTGCACCCTCAAGCATAGTGTGCTGCTCCAATTGTGTTGCTTCCTAAACTGGAAGTACTGGACCACTTGGAAGTGGGTAACTGGCCTTGTCTTTTACCAGTGCTAGTTAACACACCCGGAGTTTCACATGGACATACATAGTGCCCTACTTCCAGCACTGGGGGCAGTCTATGTAGAGCAGCATGGCCTGCTCAAGGCTGCCTGTTAAGTTATGGTTTACTGTGTGGCTACAGTCTGTATTGAGTTTATACTTGTGTGCTTTGATGTTTGGGGTAGGGGAGGAAGAATCACATATATTACAGCCTTCAGAATGGAAATACGTTTTTTGTGCATGAGTAATGTAAGTTAAGCAATGAGGTTTTGAAAAAAAACCTCTTTTCAATTTTTCTTTACGTTCATTCTAATGAACACCCTGGAGAACAAAAGCAAACCAAAAATCTTGCTTGTTCTGGAACACATATAGAAGTTAGTACTTATACTTACCATAGAAGTTAGTACTTATACTTACCAAAGAAACTAAGATTACATATCATGCTATTAATCAGATTCGTATCATTTCAAGTGGTCTCCAGATACAGTTGAAGTGGGCAGTGTACATAATAACATAATTATGGGTGTTATAATGATGTAACAGCAGCAGGAACTCAGCTCCTGACTCCTTTGTTTTCCATTCACACCCACCATGATCTACAGCTATATTTAGTTGTTTTTCACAGTGCTACCTAATGCTGTGGTCCCAAGTATTTTTTAAAGTAAAATAGAGATAAGAGCATAGTGATTTTCCATGGAAGCCTAAACACTGGAATCTTTTCTTACATAGGGATGTTCTTAATTTATACTTTAAAGTCTTTTTTTTACTATTGTATTGTGTATATTGTAATTTCACTAGGGGGGCAAAATTCAGCTGGTGTAAATTTCCTCACTTCATTGAAGGCAGTGGAGCTATGATACCTTATGCCACCTGAGGGTCTGCTCCAAGCATTTTGAAGCATGTTTGTGTGTATTGTAAAAGAACAAAGATTATTAAATAACTAAGTGGTGTTTGGGGATTTAAATAAAAGAAGTTTTGATGGCTGAATTGCTGTACTTCTATCATTTTTGGCACTGTTTGTCCATATGGGATTGCAGTTCCAAAGACACCTGAAAAACCACTAATGTACATGGCAGGTGTTAGAGTCAGGTCAGACCAGGCCAGGCCAAGCCTGCTACCATTGTGGCAGTAAACAGCACTACAGAGCTGGGTGGCAGAAAATAACCTAGCAACCTCTGTGGTGTCAATGGCTTCAGGTGGACAAGTAACCTGGGGGAGGGGGGAGCGTGGCAAGGGAAGGAGAGGTACTAGTTCTTACCTCTGGTAGAAGAAATCCCAGCAAAAAGGTTGATGCCACGGCAAGGTGGACTGGGCTCTTCAGCCTTGGCTGACAGCCAGTCTAGGAATGGAGCTCCAAAGGGTGGACGGATTGAAGAGCTTCTTCAATCTGGCTCCAAGCTGGCTCCAAATGTACTGGCTTCTGCTTTTCCTCTGAGATCAGATAGATAGGCTGAGAGGGGAACATTGATATATGGGCAACTGAAGCATCTCTGTATCAACTGCTCAGGTCATTGCAGCCAAAACTGAACAGAGAGTGCAGCACCGGTCAGTAGAATAGCTGCAATATGCACCATTACTCACAGATGAACAGATGCCATTACATGGCAGGTGAGTGCTCTATGTTTATATAATGCTAATGGCAACAAAGGTCATGGCAATGGGGAACATTTGCCATAGAACTGCGGGGTACCATAGTAATTGCTCCTTTGATGCACTGCGTTGAGGATAGGTATTGTGGTACAACAGGGAACATCCAAATCCCACAGTGTTCTTTTAGCAAACTGACTCTATCATGGCAAACTAATCATTAATATGTAATATCATATATAACCCGTTCAGCATAGCTCTGGGTATTTTCCATGGAAGCCAAAGCACTGCTTTGGTACGCAGCAGGTGAGATGCTTAACTTTTGATTACTGCCTGCTCAGTTTGTCTCTAGACTCTCTTTGATATCCCAGAGTCACCACTGGATTAAGGTGATGCCTTTGTGAAATAAAACAAAATCTAGTTTACTCCTCATGAAGCTTGGAATAAGACAGTGAGAGCAATATAGTGTATTTAATTATCTAGACAAATTTGCTGTTATCAAACAAATTTGCATCGGGGAGTCCCAAGCTAGATTAAGCATTGCATTGAGGATCCCTGGCAGGAGGTGATTGCTTAGCAAATGTACAATGTGTTCTTTCAGCAGAGGACGGCAAGCTTGCCTGTCTCTGTTCTTATAGTGAAAGCTCATGCTTTCTATTAATGTAGTCTGCAGTTCTGGATGGACAGAGTCTGATATTGGTACAGTATTAATTTTATTGCTCTGATTTTTTTAAAAATCAACATCCTTGTTACAAAACAGAATTGAATATCTTCATGTTAATTTTATTTAGTGCAACACTGCAACTCTTTCTCCCTCTCTGCAGACACACTTCATCATGCATAAGATAGGAAGGTTATGGAGAGAAAGGGGTGTGTGTGTGTGTGTGTGTGTGTGTGTGTGTGTGTGTGTG
>NW_017729022.1:163365612-163367562 GCF_001723915.1 Gavialis gangeticus | reverse complement strand
AATCCAATCTTCCTCTGCTAGAGTCACTAATTTATACTCTAATGTAGGAGCATCAAACTCATTTTTCCCCATGGGTCAAATCTAGACAACTCGTGAGTAGTAGCAGTGGCACCAATTTTCATTGCTGCCAAAGCTGCTGTTGCACTGTGGCTCCAGAACCCAGGAACTCCCTTCCCTTTGCCATCAATCTCAGTTGCCAGGGACAGCTAAAACCCCAGTTTTGGTGGTGGGTGATTGGGGAGGGCAGGAAGGTGAGCAACAGGAACTCCCTGGGTTCAAGACCCACGCTGAAACAGCAGAGGGGCTCCAGCAGCTGCAATGCTAATGACTGTGGGATGAAGCTGGGTGACCCGGCTTACAAGAAGCACCATGGGCCAGATGACCAACCTTACTGGGCTGAATGCAGCCCACAGCTTATATGTTGGGCATTCAAAATCTAATATAACAGGAAGAAAATGTTCTTGGTATAAATTCACTGATTTTAATGAAGTCACACCAAGGATGAATCTACTCCAGTCAGTTCTAAACTTAGCTTGATTTAAACAGCATTGTGAAATGCCCATAGACAAATACTCACTAACTTTTCTGTTATATAAAGCTGCAGTCACCTGGCAAGGATCACCCCACCATGCAGTATAAGAATTATTGATTACTGAAAACAAATTAATTTAGGTGACCAATAAATCCAAGCAGCAAACCCTTTTTCACCTTCCCAGTCTCTGGATGGATGATGTCCCAAGTACAGTAGGTTGGAATAGTTCAAGTTAACAAAGGCATGGAAAAAGTAGGATACAGCCTCCTAGCTCATTACCAATAGTAAAATATTGACTTGCTTACTGTTCTGACAATCTTCTAAAAGCAACAAGGATCGAAAATTCTGCCCACTTTGGAACTGTGACCAATGCTGAATGCCTTCCCGCAGCCTAAGTACTGGTATTTTTCTCTTCCATAGTTTCTTCTAATTCATGATCCTCACCTCAGGTTTCTCTGGCTCAAATCAACTCATTTTCATCCATACCCTACTCTCAACAAGACCTTTGTTGGAGCACTGAGCTTTGCTGAATGAATAAAGCAATACAAATTGGTGTTGGAGGCATCATGAAAATACTGCACCCTGTTCCTCTTCATGGACCCTTTCAATGGTTTCATTTGCACATTGAATTGGTTACAGAAATGTACTTTTGTCATTGTACACTTCGGCATGAAGAATGGTTGCCTATGACTGCCTATTGCAATTCCTCAGAGATAAAGCGTGACAGGTCTATTCAACAATCAAACATATGTCAGTCTTGAAAGCAACTAATAAATCTAAAGATACCAGAGCAAAGAGCTGATCTTCATCCACTGCCAGGAGATCATTGTCTAATAAGACCAGTGCAGTCTTTGTGTCAGACCTAGGCCTATACTTAGACTGGAAAAGGTAAAGAAGCTTGACATTTTTAATGGGTTCAGTCTTAATGGCCTTACTCAGGCAAAACTTCCATATATGTCATAAGGGAAGGAGGAGGGTATAATGGTTAAGACATTGACTTAGGTGTTGGAAGATAATTACTGGCTGTATCTTTTTCTTTTTTGTGCCCTTGTGGCAAAGTATTTAGCAGAATTTACAGATCTGTTGGAATCTGACAGGGCTGCACCGTGAACATTTCTGCTGTGGCTGCGATCTTGCAACCTCTGGACTGTCAACCATGCATGTTAGCACCCACACCACCCCAGCCCTTACTGGTTGTGTGATCTTGGGAAAGTTATATAATTATAGAATCATAGACAAGTCAGGCTGGAAGGGACCTCCAAATGTCACCTAATCCAACCCACTGCCTGAGGCAGGATCATCCATATCCAAGCCATCCCATATGATCCAATATCTAAACTGTACATAAGACTACCATCAACCCTGACATAACATAGACCTAACACCCTAACCTGCCACAAGTAAAGCAAGGGAGCCCT
>NW_017729022.1:163351365-163356365 GCF_001723915.1 Gavialis gangeticus | reverse complement strand
AAAGCTTCATTTTGTTACCAAAGGAGTACAATTATATTTTGGGGTAAGGTGCTCCCCTGAGCAGGCTAGTGCCCAGTTTTAATAGAGCCACTGGGTTACTTTAGTTTCTGCTGGGCTGCAAAAGCCCCTATGACATCCAAGCACATCCAAGCCCCAAACACAATTAATTATCAGCCAGTGCAGGGCATACTGCCCTGACACCAGCCCCTTGTCCTCTGGTCACTCTCTGTTTCCAGTATTAGGTCAGCAGCAAGAAAGGCTAGTGGTGTAAAAGCTCTTATGTCTGCTTTTTGTCTCGAAAGATTACGATTATACTGGTTTGTTCCTCTTAGGTCCAACTGAAACTAGGTACACAGCAATATTACGCAATACCAAACTGTTGGAAAACCACCTCATTGTTTTTCCTTTTTTATTCTTCTTCTTTGTGAGCTTTAATTGTTTAATTCCCAATGCACCTACATCTGATGAACTTTTTGGGATAAATAATTTGGCCTCTTGGTAGAGTGGCTAAGAGGCTCTTAGGTATTTCTTATGAAACGTGTTGAGAATCTCTGAACATCCCTGTGGCAAGATGTTTCATTTAGTAGTTGTCAGAGAGATGTCCATAAGTAACTGTAGCCTTTCAGTGCATTTACTGAGGTGTCCTTTCCTATTGTGTTAGTCATTAGAGTTCTGCAGAAAGAAGGAAAGAAAGAAAGGCTTTTGACTTTTTATAAATGTTTATTAAAGGATGGCCTACCCAGGGGCCCAGGTACAACAGATCAAGCCTGGGACTACAGGCCATGAAGCCTGCCCTCACAGTCTAAACACAAAAACATTTTGGGACAACACCAACCCGCTAAGACCCCTGCCGGTACCCCGGGAAGGGGTGAGCAGTATCACAGCGCAAGGATCAAGCAGCCATCCTCGACACTGCAGAGCACCTTTTGTGTGTCCCAGTGCACCTGGAAGGCAGGTACTGTCTGCTGGAGGACCACGTTTGAATTCCAGGAACAGGCATGCCCGGACCGAGAACTGAAAAAGGTGCAGGGCATCATCAGAACTGGCCCCAGCGAGCTGGCCCCATCTCTTGAGGATGACCATCTTGGCCTGGCCAAGCAAAAAGTTGGCCAGGCAAATGACACCCTCCTCAGCCTCCCGGTAAGGAAAGGAAAACAAAGCGTCCGAGAGGTCCAAGTCCAGGGCCTTGAACAGAGTGCTGAGGGTAGAAAAGAGTGGTGGTAGCTAGGGTCACCCAAGGAAGGTGTGGAACAGGTCCTCTTTGACCTGTCCCAGACAAAAGAGGCAGGCTGCTGATGCAGCCAGATCCATGTGGCAGATGAGAGTGCGGGTGGCCAGTATCCTATGCAGCAATTGCCACTGGAGGTTGCTGGTCCTTTTGGCAATGGGCAGCTTCTAAAGCATATGCAATGTGGGGCGGGCTGGAGTAAGTGCTGGTGCCACTAGGTGCCTCTGCCACATCATGTCATGATGAGTGGCAAGGATGCAAGCATGGCAGATATAAACTTCCCATGTTTACAGGTCATATTTACAGGGTCTTCTGGGTGAGCATGTCGAAGTGAACCCTGGTGGCACTGTCAGGAGGCATGGGAAGAACCAGTAAAGTGCCAGGCCCACCTCCCAGGTCACTGTCCATGGCCGAGACAATGGGCAGCAGTGGAAATGGCTCACCTGGGATATCCCTGGCAGGGATGACCTGCTGGGCTCAGAGGTGGTCCTCCATGGCAGCCACTGCCTCCACCGGGAGGGTGGCCTGTACATCCTCCAGGAGGTGGGTAGCACAGCAGACTGAGCACATGCCCAAATGGGCAGCCAGAGACTCAGCCTACAGCCAGTCTGACCAGGCTGTGTCAAGAAGGTGGCCCAGTCGGACAGTATGCGACCAGATGAGAGTGTCGACAAGGTTATCAGAAGCAAGGCTCAGCAGCCTGTTCTGCAAGGCTTGGGTGTAAACAGTGGGTCCTGCAGCAACTGTGGAAACTGCAGACACCTGGACCAGGTTTGGAGGTGGAAGGTGGCCCACCAAGCCCATGCCAAGCTATGGTAGAAGGGCAGGTGGGTGCCCCAGTCCAAGAGGGCAGGATCCAAGAGAAAGAGCTCTTGCTTGAACCCAAGACCTCCCACCTGTCGCAGTTGCTGCCAGGAGGGCAACTCCTCACAGTAGAGGAGTCTCTGGAGGGCCTGCAGGTGGAAAGCAGCTACCCTGCCCACCAAGTCAATCAAGCCCTGGCCCCCCTCAGCTGTAGGGAGGTAGTGAACAGCTCAGGGCAGCCAATGGTGCCCATTTCAGAAAAAATCTCCCGGAGTCTCTGGAGCTTCTCAAGTAAGTCCAGTGGGGAGTATAACATGGCACACTGGTGCCATAATGTTGCAGCCACCAAGTTGTTCACAATGAGGACCCACCTGCAGTAGGAGAGGCCAGGCAGATGCCAGCGCTCATGGGCAACTGGTGCTTCCCAAGTCTGGGGGGGCACCAGTGGGGCACAACCAAGGGGGGGTGCCTCCCAGCAGCTGATTGCAGTGACCGGGGGAGGGGGGTCCCCCAGCAGCCAGTCACCGAGTATGCCACCGGGAGAGCAGCAGCCAGCACTTCTGCTGCCGGCACTTCCGCCACCGATGTCCCACCAGCAGAGCCAATTTCAGCAGGGGCACGAGCACTCTTCATGCCCTCCTACCAGCCTGAGCACTTGCTGTCAGGGTGGGCAACAGCTCTCTCATGGGGGGCATGTTGCCCACCCTGTGCCCTCCCCACACATCGCCTATTCTAGCACCATCACTACAGGCATGCCTCCACCTCATCGTTGAGGCCCTCCGAATTCTAGGCGGGGAAGACTGATGGCCCAAGGAACACCCCAGGGTCTTAAGGGCCTCACAACACCAGGTGAGACCCCTGAACAGATCCAGGAGGGGGAGGAGGGTTGGCCCAAGCAGTGAAAAGCAGGGTGTCGCTCTTGGTCTAGTTGATGCAAGCTGAAGAGGTGCACTCATCAGTGCTCTGACAGTCAACCAATGATTGGACATCATCCTGGGTACTGAAGAGGATGGTCACATTGTCTGTGTATTCCATCAGCCTGGCCAGCAGGCCACTAACCATACAAGAAGCCAACAGAAAAGAGAGGCTGGCCAGGTGCCGTCGCAGTGCATGGAACAAGGCCTCAATGGCCAGGGCATAGAGCATTCCTGAAAGGGGGTAGCCCTGGAAGATTCCCTTATGGCCCAGGAAAGGGGCACAGAATGCATTGTTCACTTTCAATAAGTTGCAAATATCTCAGTACAAGACCCAGAAGATGGAGGTGAAAACAGGTCTGAAGCCAAAGGCTTCTAGGGTCTGAAAAAGGTAGTCATGGCCAACCCTATCAAAAGTCTTCTCCAAGGGGAGGAGCCCAATGTTCAGTCCAAAGAGGTCCGCGACCATCAACAGATTGCAAAGCAGGAACAAGTTGTCCTGGATGGTCCTGCCTGACATACAGTAGCTCTGTTCAGGGCCAGTTATCAAGGCCATGATGCTATGCAGCCAATTTGCTAAGGCTTTGGCCAGAATCTTATAGTCAGCACACAAAAGGGATACTGGTCGCCAATTCTAAATGCAGCAGATGTCCCCTGTCTTAGGTAGCAGGGTGAGAACCACTTGGTGACAGCTGACAGGCAGGATCTTATCAGCGAGGCTCTCGTGGAATACACGCAAAAAGCTAGGAACAATAAGGTGGCATAAGGTCTTATAAAACTCAGCAGGCAACCAGTCAAGAGCTGGGGCTTTGCCCAAGGTGAGGCCATCCACCACAGTTGCAAGTTCCTCCATGGACAACTCTCAGTTGAGGTCATTGGCCGCCAATGGGCAGAGCATGGGGAGGCCAACATGTAACCTCCTAGTGGACTGTAGGCAAAGAGGTTCAGCCACAAACAGATCCTGATACAAGGCACTAGTGTGATGGCAGATCTTGACAGAATCTGTGAGTATCTGGCTGTCCTGGGCCTTGAAATGGTCAATAACTTTTTGGGTGGCTCACCACTTTTCTAGATTGAAAAAGAAATGAGTCAGGGTGTCAGCTTCTGCTACCTCTTGGCAGTGGGCATAAATCTTTGTGCCCTGGGCTGCGTCCTCTGCCAGCTCCTGCAGATGCTTCTTCTGGAGCTTAAGTATCTTGAATAGCCCATGTCACTGCCAACATTATGCAGGGCCACCTTGAGCTCCACCACATCCTCTTCCAACCCCTGGACATGGCAGCGGAGCATGCTTGTTGATGACTGCATGTATTGCTGGCAGAAGGCTCTGGTCTGCGCCTTTCCCACAACCCACCATTGCTTCCAGGAGGAAAAGGTGGCTCTGCACTCTCCCATGTCCACCAAAAATAAGCAAAGCAGTCATGGAAGTGGGCATCCTACAGCAAGCTGGTGTTAAAACACCAATACAGCTCCTGGGAACAAGCCCTGCCAAGGAAACTCAGCTCACAAGAAATAAGACTATGATCCGAAAGTCCAAATGGAATAATACAGCTGCCATGCAAGAGTGGCAGACAATGCTTGGTGATGTACAGGCAATCAAGGCATGCCATGGCAAGCCTACCATCAGTCACCTTCAGCCAAGTGCACTGTTTAGCATTGGTGTGAAAGTGGCGCCAGACATCAGTGAGATCCACTGCCTCCAACGGAATCATAGAATCATAGAAGCAGGGTCGGAAGGGACCTTGTAGATCTTCAAGTCTGACCCCCTGCCTGGGCGGGAGAAAAAAACTGGACTCAAATGAGTCCAGCCAGGTAGGCATCAAGCCTCTTCTTAAAGACCCCCAGGGTAGGAGCCAGCACCACTTCCCTTGGAAGTTGGTTCCAGCTCCTAGCCGCCCGAACTGTGAAGTAGTTCTTGCGGATGTCTAATCTAAACCTACTCTCCAATAATTTATGTCCATTATTCCTTGTTATGCCAGGGGGCGCTAGGGGAAACAGTGTCTCCCCCAAACCCTTCTGGTCCCCCCTAGTGAGTTTATAGACAGTCACCAGGTCCC
>NW_017729022.1:163337552-163346365 GCF_001723915.1 Gavialis gangeticus | reverse complement strand
GGTCTGGAGGCGTTCCCCTCGAGTCCGTCTGGCATCACAGTGGGGAAGTCCCGGTCCCTGCACAAGAAAACGGAGGTGAAGAATTGGTTAAAGGGTTCCGCTTTCTCCTCTGGCGCAAACACCAGATTGCCCAGCGTACTTTGCAGGGGCCCCACATTACCCGGTGCCTTCTTCATCCTCCCTATATATTTGAAAAAGGACTTTTTATTATCCTTGATCTTGGACGCTAGTCCTAGCTCTATGTCCGCCTTAGCTTTCCTGACAGCCCCCCTACAGGCCCCAGCAGAGGAGGTATACTCCTCTTTGGAGATAGCACCCCCCTTCCACTGGGTGTACACCGCCTTTTTGGTAAGCAGGCATTCCCGGACACCCCTAGTGAGCCAGGAGTCTGCAGCTGCTGGGCCAGGGACGGATGGGGCTCCGGCCCATTCTGGTCAAGCCAATTATTGACCATGTAATTAAAGTCCCTGCCCAGGAGAAGATCATCACTGTCAGCTGTGTCCTGCAAAAGGTCAGCCAGGGTCTCAAAAAAGGCGACCCATTCCCATTCAGCATTGGGAGCATAGACTTTAATTAAGAGGAGACGATGTTATGCCAAAGAATAGGGAACAGTTAACAGGCAGCCAGGGACGACCTCTTGGGCCACCACTGAGGCAGGCGTCAGCTGCAGCAACAAGAGGATTGCAACCTCTGTGCTGAGGGAGGTGCCATAACTCAGGAACATATGGCCTCTCCAGGTGACATGCCAGTCAGCCTGATTGGCTACATCAGTATGCGTTTCCTGCAGGAAAGCAACATCCAGCCGTTTCTGATGCAAGAAATCAAAGAGAGCTGTCCACTTCACAGGATCTCTGCAGCTGTTGACACTGAAAGAACCAAAGGCTGTAGCAGCCATGCATAAAGGGTGTAGAAAGGGGGGCAGGAAAAGCCAAAAGAGCAGAGAGAAGCACCAGAGAGGAGCAAGCATGCAGGACAGGAAAAAAACCGGCCTACAGCTTGCCAGCCAGAGCTTCCTACAATAGGCACCCAACATTGTCCACAAGCTCACTTAGGTAAAAGCTACAGTATAATGATGCATCCCCAGGGTGGAGTGCAGCATTGCTGCTGCAGCCTTAGCAGAAAGCAAAAATGTCTCAGGTTCTGGGAACCATTTATGAATACACTGTGAAACTTTCAGGTGATGCTTGGTCTGGTCAAGGACCTCAGTGAGGTGCTCAATGCAGTAACCAACACAGGGAGGTTCCTCAGAGGCAGGAGCAGGCTCCACCACTGGGGTAGAGACCCGCCCCCTCCCCTCCCCACCAAGGCAGGGATACCTTAGCTGAGTCAGGGGATGCCACCCCTGAGGCAGGACTTTCTTCAACTCATCCTCAGAGGCAGAATCAAAATCTGACCCTGAGGAGGAGAAGAGGTACATGCCATGCACAGAGAATCGCTGAGGCCTGGGGGCATACGTGCCCCCTCACCAGGACTCCCAGCATCAGGCTCTATGGCAGCAGCATCCTCCAAAGGGCCTGGGGGGTGGGGTCACATCAGTCTCTGATCTCTTGGGGAGGGCACACTCCTGGGCTGAAATCTCTCTCCCTCTCGGAGCTGCTTGCAGCTCCCAAAGGGTCCAACTCCCATTTCAACATTGTCATGCTGAGGGAGCTGATAGGTGAGGTGAGGGCCACTGGAGCCCCACTGCCCCCCTCCACTCCCAGGTCACCCCCAATCACTACAAGGTGATCTGGCTGCTTGCCACCCCCCTGCCATCACATCCAGCCACTCACTACCCCTGCCTCTCCTCCACCGCCACCAGCTTCTTCACATCTTTGCTCCTACCACATCATACACCAAAGCAGGAGAGCTGAAGAAAATGATGGGGACTGAACTCATTTGGGCAACATAAATGACATTTTTGCAGCCTACTAGTACACCCACGGCAGAGGCACACTCCTCCACCCTGATGGAGGAAGGGGCATGAAGCTGGAGACCAAAACTCTGGTCCAAAGGGAAAGAAACCCCAGCAGTTGGCCACTGGGAGCTAATCTCAGCAGTCCCAGTGAAAAAATGGTTAACTATTCAAGGAACAAAAAAGGGTGAGGATGGGTGGCCATCTTACCAACAGGGAACAAAAAGCCTGAAACAAACAGCTGGGGAGAGGATATGGGTAAACAATATATCAGGAAAGAGAAGGGAAAAAGAAAGAAGCAGAGCAACCAGTGAGAGGAGAGAAGCACACAATACAACCAGAGAGAGGGAAAGGGGGAGGGGGATGGGAGGGGAGCAGAGGGGACAGTGAGGGGAGGTGGGGCAAGTTAGTGCAGGAGAAGGGGCTTTAAAAAATGAAAAAAGGCAAGGAAAAGTAATTAAAAGTGGGGGACTATGGTGAGAAAGGGGTCAGACTGTCTGGGCAAGGAAAAACAAAGCAAGATAAGAAGAAAGGCTCAAAGAACAGGCACGAGCTCCCAGAGCCCAGAGGGAACACAGCTGTTGGTGGCCATTTAGAAAGAATGAAAGAAAGAATGAAAGAATGACAGAATAAATAAATGAACAAACAAGTGAATGGATAGACTTCAGAGGATCCACTGTTCTTAGCGGTGGCAGATAACAGAACAAGGAGCAATGGGCTCAAGTTGCAGCAAGGGAAGTTTAGGTTAGATATTAGGAAGAATTTTCTCACTAGGAGGGTAGTAAAACACTGGAACAGGTTACCCAGAGAGGTGGTAGAAGCTCTATCCTTGGGGGGTGGGTTTAAGACCTGACTAGACAAAGCTTTGGCGGGGATGATCTAGATGGCCCTGCTTTAAGCAGGGGTTGGACTAGATGAGCTCCTGAGGTCATCCAAACCTAATGGTCTATGATTTCTATGACGGCTATGGTACTTGCCACCTGCTTGAATTGCCCCTGACACTGGATTCATCCTATGTCTGCTTTTCCAGTGCAGTTACAATATGCAATTGCCTAAAAACTACAGTTCAGTACTTCTCTGCTGATGCCTTTCATCTTTTTTTGTTTCTGAGAATTAAATATTAGGTCTTATGCCAGTGCAAAACATATCTGCTTGGTCTCAACACGGGTGTATCTTGTACTGTATGTATAACGTTGATAAGCACATGCGTCTGCCTTCTGACTGTGCTGTATTTCCATTTTGATCTCAGGAGTGTCAGAAAATCAATATATCTTTTGCGATGTGCAGATGGAAATAATCTCTAGAAGGATGCATTGCTGAGCTCTACCCAGTAAGTATGTATTTTAGAGGTGCAGATGGAATTACGAAAGACACAATACAGGAGTGTATGGGAACCTATTCCTGGCCCTGTTCAAGCTGCTTTCCAGTGTTCTTTGGGCTTAAAACAGGATTTGTTTCATGTGAAAGGGAATCCCCTGGTAGTGCTGAGTGGAAGCAACAGCTCTGTTCTACCCCACGTTTGGATTCGAGGAGGCCAGAGGCTACGGTCAGAATGCTCCTTTGGCAAAGCAGGCTTTCTGTTGACAGCTTCTTGGGGGCCAGTGGCAGATGGCACAACTTAACAGAAACCTTCAGATACACTTTGGACCTGACTCACAGCCCCAGAAGGAGGTTCCTGTACAAGTAAGTAACTCTCCTCTTTGAAATGAGCTAAGCACAAACAGGCCAATTTCACCCTAAGACACACACGCTGGTTCACTTTTGCTCTGCAAACCTGCAGTTGCTGGTTTAAAAAGAAAAGATGTTCTACTAAAAGTCTCTAAAACTACTTGCTAATGGAGCTGAATATTTCAGAGCTGTAATCAGATCCAAACTTCCCCTCACAACAGGATGGCTCAGATTGTAGCCCATTCCCAAGACAGAGCCAGAGTTCCAGATGGAGATGTAAAGGTCCTCTCAGTATGGAAGAGTGTGGGGCTTCTGATTCATTGCCCCAACTCTGTAGGACACTGTCCCTTCCCTAAAGACTTGCAATCTAATATTAGAAATGGCATGAGGAATAGCATAAGGATGAGAAAGTTGTACCCATAAAGGACACCGTTTATATAATTGTGATGCCTGAGAAATTATAGCATTAAAAATATCTAATCCTGAGCTTCAAGACATTTGGGTTCTATTTCTGACCGCTCCACAAACCGTCCTGTTGCTCCACAAACTTGCTCTGAAACCTTGGGCAATTGCTTAGCCCCTCTGTATGTCAATTTTCCAATTTCTAAAATGGAGATACTATGACAGGCTAGTAGTAGTAGTAAGACAGTTTATTTATTATTAAAGTTTGTGAAATTCTTTGAGATCCTTGGACTAAAGTAATTATATAAAAATGCAAAGCATTACATATTATTAATCATTGCTTCAGCATGGGTTGTGCCTGAGTACCAGAGGATACAATTAAGCTTCTAGTGAGTTAATTTTTTTCCTCCAGGTTTGGCTCACCCTGACACTAGCATAAATCAGGACTAATTCCACAGAACTCAGTGGAAACCCATCACGAGTGACTTCAGTGGAGCTATTTATAATTTACAAAGCTGTCAATAACGCAAGATTCTGTCCTGTGATGCTAGAACCACATGTACTGCAATTCACTGGGCATAAAAGACCTGTAAACCAGTTCAGTGTGACCTCACAAACAGTACTCATGCAGACTGAAATGTCATGGGCTCAGTACATCTAATTAAAAATATCTGCATATTATTACTGCTGTGTAGGACCTCTGGTTCACTCAGCAGATAAGTGCTTAATTACACTTAGTATTAAGTTTCATATGTGGTCTGTAGGACAACCAGAGCTCAAAGATGCAAAACTGATAATGTGTTCTCTAAATGTGGGGGCTTTTTTGGTTGCTAACTGGTCTTAGATCTATTCATTATACACAATTATTCTCAGATGTCTTTGAATGTTTTTCCCCTATTTAAACTGGGTTGTGAATATTCACCATTTCATTTTAGTCATTTATTGGATCGTTTCACAAGTCACATGTAACTATTTTTTTCACTGATTGACCTACAGGAACTGCTACCATTCCAACTGAATTTATAAACCCAAATTCAATGTGAATGAATAGTTCATCATTCAAGCCTGATTTTTGCTGTGAATAAATATGCATGTGGAAAGCCACCCTAAAAGGTCACTTCTGTCAGCTAGAGTCAAACAAATATTCTTGGAGCACTTTTTCCTTTATTTGTTCAGCTCTGATCACTGTCTTTGGGTTACTGGAATGCTAATTTTAAATACAGTCATATTTGCTTATGAGAAGGAAATATTTTTAAATTATGAGAGCCTGTTACTGCATCAGAGTGAACAAATGTTGGCGGTAACTAATTAATCAAGTTTACTGAGAGTAGGAGCAGGGGACTGGGAACTTGCAATGCAAGTCTACATTTTGACTGTAAAAATGTTGCCCCACTGTAACAGGATCCAGGTTGTGTAATTATATAGGGCCAGATTCTGGCTGGCCCTTATGCGGGGGCATGCTGTGGTAAGATGCAAGGAGCCTTTATTACTCTTTTTGTTTGGCCTATGAAAGGTTCAGGCAGAATTGCAGTCCATGCATACAGGGCAATGAAGAGGCTGATCCCTCTGTACTTCTCTTAGGCTATAGAGTTCCCAAATATCCACCCCTTGTACATGCCACACAGTAAACTACATCTCACAAAGGGAGTATTGAAAGGTGTGCTGTCTCTGCCTCCTGTCCAGGAGGAACACCTCTTTTTTTGTTCCACACCACCCTATCACAGAGTTGTTGAGCTGCTGATCTCCTCCTGAGCCTTCCTGAAAGCAGGGGACCCTGGACAAGGGGATGGGCGGTGAACATTGTCCCTCTGCTCGCTCCCCTCCCAGTTTGTAGGAGGGGTGGGGATGTGTGTCCCCCAGGCCAGGAAACCTCAGGCTGGGGAAGGAGTAGGAGCATTTCATTGCCCTGAAACATACTTTTCCTTACTATGAGCTCTGCACTGAAGTCATGATCTAGACCTGAGTTATACAAAATAATGTACCATTAATTCTGCACTAAGGCTATGTGAGGCACCTTCACCTCATATCAGCAAAACTGTATTTGCACAAGGTCCTAAAGACTTGATTTAATTGATTGGCTCAACTATGTTGCTTTAGTTGGTCTAATAAAATATATCAGATTTACCCAAAAAACCTTGTCTGCCATTGTCTTCCTCTTCTTCTCTACATATTCTATACAAATATAAAAGACCAAACCTCTTGTACATAGACCCAGATCTACTGAAATAGCTTTCATACAGAAATGTCCCCATTCTACATATGGGGAAAAACAGGGTAAGTGAATTTTCTAACACAACAGCAAACTGATGGTAGGGTCCTAGCACCTTCCCTTGCTCTACTAATATTAATGTTTTTTGCCTGTATTGCAATAACATTGCAACAGATGCAGTTCCTGTCCAAAGCTGGTAAGTCTACAAAGTGGAAAGAAATAGAGTGGAAACATGCGGGTGGAAGGCTGGGTTCTGCCACCCCTTGGCTGACTTCAACCTTGTTCCTTGAATTGGACTTTATTACTCTTGATCAGATTGAGTTGCCACTTACTCCACAAGTAGTCCCCTTCATGGACAACAGTGACAAGATCTGACCACACAGGCAAAACCTGACTCACTGAAAGCTGTAGAATTAACCTTGGAGTGAGGTGTTGTAAGGTAAGCAATGGTAGCAAATCTGAAGTAACACTAGCTATGTACCTTAGGTATGAAAAGGCATTCATTTTTAGCAGTGGAAATTTCTGGGAAATTTCCAGTGCTAGAAATCTTCCTGGGAGAGGGAACATACAGGCATTCAAGCCTGTTACTGCCCCTCACATCCACTTTCCAGACCTTGAACCTGGTCTGGGGAAGGCATGGGAAGGAAAGGCTGCTGCATTCCTCCTGGTCCCTGGGGAGGTAAAGTGGTGAGATAATGCTCCCTGCTCCTTCCCCAGACCTGAGAAGTACAGAGAGCAGCTGCTGCTCCTCCTCTCCCAGGCTCAGAGAGAAGAGATTGCAATGGGGCAAAGCTCCCCACTGATTCTCCAGACCGAGGTTCCTGATCTAAGGGATGCATGGGCAGCAGCCAGTGGCCTCTCCCTCCACTTCCCTCCCAGTATCTAGGACAGGAGAAGCAGCAGGACAGTGCTTCCTGCCAGTTCTCCAAACTGGGATCTCCTGGTCTTGGGAAGGTGTGGGTGGGGAGCAAAGGTTTGGAGGAGAGCAGCAGCTTAACTCTGTGATCAGGAGTCAAGCCATGGGGAAATGTGTGTGCACTTCCCCCAGCCCTCACCATCCCAGACCAGAGTCCCACAGTCTGGATAACATACAAGGGAAGCTGCTGCTCAACTCTTCCTTATCATGGAGGAATCAAGTGTACTGTCATTCAGGCTAGAGAGAGAAACTCTTTTGCAGGAGACACCTTTCAAGTGTCAACCTGGAAGATCCTGGGGCATGTGTCCTCCAGGAGAAACTGAGTGAATGCCTGTATACTCGCAATTTCTACAGGGAGACCGGGGTTTTTCACTGGTAGAAATGTAAAGTCTTTACATGGGGCTGGTTAGTTACACCTTGGTTAAAATTTTGGCTCCTTCCTCTATTCTACCCTGAAAACAATCCCAAACTCCAAACCCCCATGCCTACTATATTCATCTTTATTTATTTATTCATAATCCTTAGATATATATGCTACTCCCCCAAAAAGACACCCCAGGACTATAAAACTCTACCTCATCCTACTCGTTCCTGCTTCCCTGGCTACCCATGCAGCCTCTGGCCCCTTTTCTCAGCTTAGCAAAACCCAAAGAAAGCTATATTAAATCAATCAGTAGATGATTTAGAAAAAGTTGGTCTTCAAGAGTGTTTGGGATGTGGAGAAAGGGGAAGCTCTCGAGGACAGCTCAGGAAGATTGTTGCCTGAGTAGGGATGGGATAATCAGGGACAGCCCATAATTTTTTTGGGTCCCCTGCAAGATTTAGTTTTGGGGCCCCCTAATGCGAAGAAGCTGGAAGTGGGGGTGGGGGGACGAGTGGCCAAAGAAGTTGGTGGTTGTGGGGGGGCAAGCAGCCGAAGAAGTCAGGGGTGGCATTGGCAGTGGGCAGGGGAAAAGGGGGTGGCGAGCGGTTGGATGTGAAGGCAGTGACGGTGGCAACGCAGACTGGTGGCAATCCCCTGTTCCCCCTTGCTATGGCACTGATTTCAAGTGTCCACAACTGCAGGGAGCTCCTTGGCTGCAGGACACCCTGCGGCCGCAGGTTCTGCAGGATACGGTGGCATAAAAGTTTGTAAATAGTAGTAGTAGAAGAAGTTGGAAAGTGTAGTGTCAGGTCTGGCATCACTGGTGAGGCAGAAGGCATGGGGGAATGTGATAGAAAGACACAAGAATGGACAAACCATGTCATGGTGTTGTTTACAGTGAAACCACCTTATTTTTCACAAGAAAAACGACACCGTGAAATGGTACTATGTTTGCCTTCATGTCATTGAAGGCCTGAAGTGCTGAGCACACTTGAAAGGTGCTCAGCACTTCCAAATCTCCATTACCATCTATGCAGATACCTTGCAGGGATAAATCCATACGGGACTTCTTCCAAGTTGTGAGTATGCATGCATGCACCCGCTATGCAGTGAACAGCAAATGTGTCTTCCTTTTAACAAATCCGCAAAACCTCACACAAAACCTGGGGGAATATCTGTTTTTGCATGCAAATATTTACCAAGTAAAAATGGATACTTTTCCACAGCTCATAGGCCCGGGCCTCTCCTGAGGAGAAACTGCCAACTGCATGCACAAGCTGGTTTGGCATCAGGACAGAACACTCCCTGGAGAATAATACGAAACCATCAAACCCATTTTCCTTGTGAACCCATTTCCACA
>NW_017729022.1:163319665-163332552 GCF_001723915.1 Gavialis gangeticus | reverse complement strand
AACAGCAAATGTGTCTTCCTTTTAACAAATCCGCAAAACCTCACACAAAACCTGGGGGAATATCTGTTTTTGCATGCAAATATTTACCAAGTAAAAATGGATACTTTTCCACAGCTCATAGGCCCGGGCCTCTCCTGAGGAGAAACTGCCAACTGCATGCACAAGCTGGTTTGGCATCAGGACAGAACACTCCCTGGAGAATAATACGAAACCATCAAACCCATTTTCCTTGTGAACCCATTTCCACAGAGCAGGTGAAGGCATGCTGAATTGACCCCTCTACACTAGCTCTGTTGTTTTCTTAATGTAATTTAGGAAGTTTCCCCTCCCCCGTTCCCTGTTTCATCCCTCCTGCATGAGGCAGCCATCAGCAACAAAACCACAATGCTGGGCTTGGCTGGCTGCGTGTATTCGGCAGCTGCTCTGTTCCAAGTTCTGGGCAAGCCACAGTTATTCAGATTCCCACTTGTACTATGTCTTCTGCCTCAGTTGCAGTACAGCATCTTGAGCTAGAAGGACCGCTAATTGACCAGCGTGGACAGGTTGCCAGGACTTCAGTATAGTACAGTCCCCAATAGCCTGTGCCTTTCCCTTTTATAATATATTTACACTTACCGATACAAGCTTTAAAGCACTTTCCAAGACCTCCTTGCACTCAAGACTAATTCAGCATGTGGTATACTGTGCTCCTTTAGCAAGCTGCTTTTTGTTATTATTTTTCAACCAAACTGGCTGCTCGGGGTGGGTTATATTCTTTCCTCAATTACTGAAGATAACGAAAATGTAAGCAGTAACGGCCACAGCCAGACTTTTTACAACACAAAACATGAAACAAAATCCCTGTGTACTCAAATAATTGTTCTGAAAGAGTTACAAGCCTGGAAATAAATATACAATCCTGTGACTCCCCGTCTTAAAATATGAAACAGTTCTTTCCTACAGGATAAGATAAGAATGTGATTTAAGTTTGCTTTAGCTCATTTCTTCACTGCGTTGTGCTGACACGATTGTTTAAAGAAATTGTGCTTTTGGAAGGAAAAGGTTAAAGTTTGCTACTGATATTCATCAGGAGATGGATATTTAATCTTTAATCTCTTGTTCTAGTCCTCTACTTCGGATCAACTCATTATCCCGAATAAACGATGTGTCATTCCCATTATTTATGTTTCACTGCAGCCAAAGTATCCGGACCTCGGTTTGGTAAGCCCTATTCATTTCGACCCATTCAGTATTAATCTCCCTGCTAACATCTTTCCTGTTCTATGTGCTGTCCCCTATTTGCTTTTATGTTTTGCGCAGAGTGTTTATAAAAGGATAATCTTTTACAAAGCAGACAGAATTTTTGTGTATAAACTGCTCTGTTTGAATGCCTCATTGATATACCATCTAAACTGAAGTGTTCAGCAAGATTAGTGCATCCACTGAGCCACTGAACTGGGTAAAAATATGGGAACTGTTCCTTTCTTTATAGCGAAAAAGGGTAGCTAATGATGCCATCTTCTTTTAAATAGGATACTTTTAGCAGATGGACTCTGAGAATATGAGTACATTCTACAAATGAAAAATAATCAGCAAAGGAGGCAGCTTATTGAGACAAATAAAAGGAAAAGAAAGGAAAATATATAGATTATGTAAAGACCACAAGCCAGATTCCTTATCGGTGAGACTGATGTAAATCCAGAATAGCTCAGCTGAAATCACCGGGGTTATTAATATTTTACATCATTGCAACTGAGATCAGAATCTGGCTCTTTGTATTCTAAACGCAGATGACTACAGCTAGGGCAGAGATATGTAATGCTCTGACATTCAAATGATACTTTCTCTTAGCTGACAACATTCTGACTAAAATGTTTTCAGCGTGATCCAAAAAAATATGCTGCATACACTTTACACATCTCCCTCTTTTGAAATGTGTGTCTGCTGACATCAGGTGGCACTGACATGCCCTCTCTGATGCAGGCACTTTATGTTTAAAGAACACAATATGGAAGTGAATTTTTGCCCATATTCCCACATTTAGTCAGGAAAAATCCAAAACAGACATGTGGTAGTATCATTTGAATGGCATAGATCCTTAAATACATTTGTCACTTTGTGTACTTGCCAGATATTTTCTGAAGATCTAAACCATCAAAACACTCCAAATTTTATCCATCACAACTCCGTCAACATGTAGCTCTGTTTAGCATTTTATTTTTGTTAAATTGCACTATTGTTGTCCATCTATTATGACATAAACTAGGATGTGTGCCCTTGCATTAAAATGAAATGAATGCTGTAAGAAACAGTTGAAAAATGTTCAGAAAATGTTGCAGTTCATTTTTGCTGCTCAGCTATCTAGGAAATGCAGGAAAGAGAGGAAGAAATGCAAGAGCAGGTTTGCGCATCTGTGGGCTCTAGCTTTTAAAGAGGATCACTCAGAGGTGATATTAGACACTGAGCCTCATTCCATTTTTTATTTAACAACTGGGGTCAGTTTAGGAAAGAGTTACCCTTTGAGCATCCTTTTAATATGTGTCTAATGAAGTTGCATGTCTTTTGAAGGAAGACTGGACACTGCTAACTCTGGAGTCTACACCAGTGTTACGTTAATCAGAATGTCCAGGAGAGGTGCACCAAGCTTATTGAGCTGTCTTTGGCCTTTGGAGGTAGTCCATAACATATGATGTATAAGTGATGTTGCAACTAGATGGCAAAGGGATAAAGAGTCTATCCCCCTTTAAGTAATTGGCTTTGATTTGGCTTTGACTGATGGGGACCAAAAGCTGGGATACACTAGCTGCAGCCTAATTGTGTGTGTGCAATGTCTTTGGTCTCAGTGTGATGGATAAAAATCACCACTATATTTGGCATAAAATGACCTGCTCAGTAGGGAGACTCAGGATTTAAAATGATCTAGAGAGAGGACTAGTCTTAGAGGTGATTCTCCCCAGAACTCTTGGGAGGTGGCAAGGCAGTTCAGAGAAATATGTTCTGCTTCTACCTGCCATATACATATAGTATCAGCTGGCTTATGACAACTTATAATGAACCCATGACAATTTATGTCAGTGGGAAGTCTACCTTATATTGTGGAAAAATGAAACTTTACAAATTCAATTCAGGGATGAAATTTAAAATGAATCAATAAAAGACACCATAGACAACTTTAGGTACAAGCTGAATGGTAGATTTACTGATATCTTATGGAAATATCTTTGGAGAACTTTTAGAAACAATTATAGGTGTGGAAGTGGGAGGATATCTTCCTTTGCTATTTATTTGTATAAAACTAGAATCTAATCTTCATTTTATTTATTGTTATTGCTTACTCTCTATGGAGCACATACTATTTGCAAATGCAGAGTTCCTATATGCCACGGAAGTGGTTTGATTCCATGTGTGTAGCAGGAAAGGGATTGAGGGCAGGAGTGGGAGCATTTGCGGAGTCAGTTCTGTATTGAAATTTGTTGTAGTTCTATCTATGGGAGCATGAGCGAGGGCTCAACAGGAACAGTCCATGGAAGAGGCAGGCTGTGGCCAATCCATCTGCCCTTGTTGACACAGACAATGCATTGCCTCCCTAGAGCACAGGCTCAAGACCCCACGGTCTGTTTTGTAGCTTTAACAGCTATGTAGTCTGTCTACTACCACCACTGCCTGTAAGGAGGGAGTAACAGCCTTTGCCACCAGACTCCCCATGGAATTTCACACATGTGCAAAGCTCCATTTGGTTAGGTTAGGTTAGGTCATGTCCTTCTGGCTCATTCCTGCATGGTGCTGTGTGTTTCCAAATGATAAGGTGTGCTCACTCACAGACTTTCATGAAGCTCCAGCAGTGCTTTGGACCTGGGAGTAGAGGTGTAGCAGGACAGCTCTACAGTGGGGACAGCCACAGATACATTGGACAAGCACAGGCTGCAGTCATGCCAATTTCAGTGAAATGATCAGCCACCACTCTGGCACTCGCTACTTTTGTGCCTCCCTATAACGGCAACAATTTGGGCTGCTGCTCTGGCTGCCCTCCCTTAGCTCCACTTAAACATTTCTACAAAAAAACCCCAAAACAATTTTAAGTGCTTGGTTTTTTTGAACATCCTGTATGAAAGCTTGTAGATCCCATTCTCTGCATGACCTTCCATAATTAATATTCACAGTAAAATCTATTTACTGGTGGGCTGAGGAATGCATTTAAATATGGATATGATACATAAAATAATAAAATACTAGGGCTGTGCGAAGCTTCAGTCGCCGATTCAATTTGGTGGAGATTTGGCCTGATTCAGCGGCTAAATCTCTGAATCCAAATCAAAATCAGGAAACTCTTTAATCTCTCTGAATCAAATTGGAACCCTCCAAATGGATTCGGAGAGATTCAATGATCTGGACGTAGGCACAGCTTCAATTCCCTTTTTTTTTTTTTTTAAACACACCTCAAGGTACCAGGTGGCTTGTCAATGCTGAGATGGTGGGGCAGATGGAGCATCCCACGGGCATGGGGGAGGAGGGGGAGGTCCCCAGCATGCTTAGCAGCAGACCTGGATGTGGACCAGAAGGACTTCCAGTCCACTTCTGGGTCCACTGCAGAGTGCACGAGGGGCCCCCCTTCTGCCCCCAAGCTTGGTGACTGGTGCCTCCTGGCTCTGCCAGTCCACTGCTGAGCATGCAGGGCCCCCCCACCATGCTCTTGTGGGATGTTCCATCCATCCCACCATTGCAGCATTCATGAGTTGCACCTCGAGATATGTAGAAAAAACATTTAAAGCTGCGTCCATGATCAAATCGCTGATACTCTGAATCGGCATCAAATCTTCAGATTTGGATTCAGCTGAATCGAATCAGGGCAGTGATCCAAATCGAATCACTGTCCCCAATTTGGGCCAAATCTGAATCCAAATCAAATCTCTTACTGAGATTTGAGCATCTCCATTGGCCTTAAGTAGTGGGAGTATGGTAAAAGGTGATTATGTCCTTCATGATTATGGATGCAGTGTGATTAAGACCACATGCCCAGAAAGAGGATCAAATCATATCCTTACCTATCTGTAAAAGTTATTCAGGCCTGGGTGAAGTGCTGGTAAGTAAGAATATGTAGAGAAAGAACTGAGCCAGGTCTCCATTCTTTGCCACTCCCAGTGCAACCATATGGAGTACCAGAAATGTGTGGAGTAGCTATTATTGTTGTGAAAATAAGTGGGCTGTGGCTGTAGAGATTAAGGATCACCCTTGATTTTGGAAGGTGGACTTGGATAACAAGAGAGTAGAGCAGGCTATGACTGGCAGTAGCCTACAGCACTATCTCATTATTGCGTTATATAATCTTTACATCAAATCAATAGAGGGGTTAACTACAACCTCTTCATACTTTAAGAGAAGAAAAACTGACCTTCCATTAACCATTAGTGAAAGCTGTTGGAGGACATTATATTTTAACAACCCGCCATAGATATATCAGCAATATATCTTTGTGGTGTGAAACTGTTGAGGACCTAGTTCCTGAAGTGATTAATATCACTACCCAACATTAGGATTTCCCACATTTATATTGTTCAGAAATAGCCCTCCATGAAATATATGTAAATTCTTGGCAATTTAAGCAGCTGTCTAGTATTAATCAAAATTATGTATGTGATCATTTGAATATATTCTTGAAGAATCAGAAAACACTGATATTGTAGGAGGGCATCCCAAGACCCTTAAACAAAATCAAATGGTAAAAAGATTCTATCAAGGCTAACAGGTTCAAAATTTAACTTATCTTAAAACTGATATTTTAGTCTTAAATTTCTTCCAGGAAAAAAAAAAAATCTATCAGGCCTCCAACATAAAGCTTCTAATATGGCTGTTGGTTCCAAAATGATACCTTTTATTAGACCAACTGGAAAATGGCAAGAAAATTGTCCTTTTCTGCAAGCTTTTGGGATCTAAGTCCCTTAGTCAGGCTCCGGGAAAAGTGTAGATGGTACAAGATGGTAAAAAGTCCCCATAGGTAGGAAATAAACTAAGTACACCCCTAATATGGCTGAGCTCCCCCGCTGCTTGGCTTGGAGGCCCCAAAATAGCTGCAGGCCTAACTGTCACTCAGAATCATAAGGTGGTGTCACACATTCAACTTAACACTTACTAAGTGCGGTTAAAATGCAAACAGACATGTTCAAGCAGTTTAGTGCATGTTAAGTGCCCTCCTGGTGCTGCAAAGCTGGTTGCTTTCAGGTGAGGCTTATCTCCTAGCCGGTGCTAACTTCAATAGATCACAACATTCTAATGATTTGCAGTGGTTGCAAGTGAACAGGTGACAAGGCCCCTACGTTTTGGAGGTCACTTGCTAATGGGTACGTTCAATCTCAGCCAGTTAGGAGCCAGTCACTTCCTTTGACTAGACTCCATTGACCACCCGGATCTCATGAAACTCTTTTTTAGGAGGTCTGTGCCTAGAGAGGGGATGGGTGAGTCTTGGAGAGAGACTTGAGATGAGGAGGGTGCACAACATCTTTTCCACCCCTAAAGCTCGAAAGAAATCAATACAAACAATATAAGAGAGGGGGTCAGAACCTGGTCTGAAGTAGAACTCTTTGCATTCAATTAAACTGTATAAAATAACATTGTCCTGCAACTATATTTGATACCACATTATTTTTATGCATTCCAGAAGTAAAGTTAATTATAAGAGGGCTATATTTATACCTGTATGTTAAGGACACATATTTCTTGGGTTCATATAAATATTATTGCAGAATTAGCTTCTTGTGTTGCACTTGGCAAAGAAATCCTCCTAGTTTAGATATAGTGTTCTTCTTATTTTCATAAACTAATAGGCTTTAAGCCCAGAATGGATTATTGTTATCCTGCAGCCTAACACAAGCCATAGATATTCATCCAGAAATGCTTGGCCCAATGACTTGTGGTTGAGAAACTTCATTTCAAAGAGGCTTCTTTCCATAATATAAAACCATCATTTCACTCTGCTTTATGCAAATAATGTAATTGTGAATCTATCACACATGTACAGTGTTCTGTGGTGTGAGACTTTGTGGCTCTTTTCAGATAACCCAGAAAGATCTAGCTTTCAGGCCTCTTCAGAGTTCAAACCTATTTTTTGATGAAAGCTAAATCAGTTAGCACCAAAAAAGGTTGATAGTGGGATTCTTGTCTTCTCAACTAACAGTTTGAAACCAGATAAAAGGGCTGATTTGACAGCAGAATAGATTTGTAAAGAGAGGTTATTTTCTCTCATGACCAAATAATATGAGAGAGATATGCAAGGGTATGTGTGTGCCTTTCAACAGCCAGCAGAGTCCAAGAGCTTATCTCTAAACAGCTTCTCTTGTGTCTAATAATAAAGAATGCAAACTTTCTCCTAAATAAAATAGGGTCATTAGTAAGCAGTTGCCTTCTTTATTTTGCTCTACATGCTCCACCTCATCCAGAGCATTTGAGCCTGACACTGCATGATGCTGAATACATCCATTGGGGAGTGAGGATAATCAGCAGTTTTCAGGCAGCACTCAGCACCTTGGGCAATTGGGCCCTCACAGTGTAACAGTACAGTCTTCTTAGGGTATGTGTATAACATATTCCTGGACACCTGAAGGTTTTGACTTATTCCATCCTTGCTCAGGCAGTGAGATGTCCTGATGTTTGAGTGTTCGTTTGGAACCAATGCAATCTTAAGGTAAGTCTACAGGGGGAAATGCTAAGGCAGCAAATCTCTTTGACAGATATGAACTCTTTTACTCCAGCAGATCTAGAGAACCAAAACGGCTCCTCTGACTTTCTCATACACCATTCAGATTTTGTTGAGTGTAGGTAAACCACAATCCTAGCATGGGTGAGAAATTGAATACGACTGTAATTACAGTCCCCTTGGTAAAACATTTTGACACAGTAGCAGGTGTATAGGGGTTGGTGGTAGTGGCGGCAAGCTGCTGAAAGCAACATCCACCTCATTCTCTAGGTAGGTCCTTCATATGGTAGACAGACATTTTAAGTGAGGGCAGAGGTAAATCTGTTGCAGCATTAGACAGCACTGTGCACTCACATTGTGCTGTGTATGTACTGGGTCCTGCACCAGTGGTGGTGGAATTGCTTTGGCACAGTGTTGTGTGCTTGCCAGTAAACTCTATAGACAGGAGAGGATGGGAGTCTTGAGGACTGAAAAATGACTCGAGGAAGGTGTTAGCAAGTATAACTTCAGATACAGATTCCACTGCTCCCCCATCCATTCCTGTTTAGCATTATAGACCTTGATCCTGCAAAATGCTGAGCACTCTGATCCCAGGCAATAAACACCACCCACATGCTTAATGTCCCACTCGCTTCAGTGCAGTTCCTCAATGTCTCTAAAAATTAGGCTCAGGCTAGTGACCACTTCAGCAATGTTTTGGTTCTAACATTCAGTTACAAGAACGACATCCAGATGACTGTAGCAGCAAGAAGACTGTTTAACATTTTAATTAGAATACAAAATGTCATCATATATACGCACAATCATTCATTTTGATAAACAGAGGCCCTGATCCTTCAATGACATGCTTAATTTTACAGACTGACAGGCTCCATTGATTTCCTGAGCTGAAACTGTGCAGATTTACTTTATCTTGGACACATTATTTTTTATCAATTCTCTGTGGAGTTATGGAGAAAACTCTTGCTGGCCTGATTTAATTTAGCCAACATATACTTGATTGAGTCCTTAGTTATATTTGCACTAACCTTGTATATTATTAGACACTAATCCTGTAAAAGACAGCACATACACTTATCTTTAAGCATGCGAGTAGTCTCAGTGAATTCAGTGGGAATAGTCACATTAGACACATGTGGAGTCTGAAGGATTATAGCCTTAAACTCGCACTTAAAAAACTGACTCTCAAACAAAAAGTTGTGAATTCAATTTAAAACATGGATATAACATGTGTTATGAGCACTTAGATTAGTTCAATCTAATTGAATGTTACACTTCATAACCAACTTGTGACTTTATTCTTGCAGATTTTACAGTGAAAAGCACAATCCGAAGGGCTGGACTCTAGCCCTGATACAGAGAAGCACCTTCCTCCAGAGAGAAGCACTGGCAGTCAGTGTGCTTCAGAGATATTCTTCTCTTACAGAAGATGGAGTGATTTTCAGCATTCATCCTCAACACAGACATATCCAGCCAGCTCTGCTGGTCAGTAAATAGAGGGTCTTAATGCCATGGCCTTAGGGATGGGTGGCATGGGCGACCTCCCAGGGCACTGTGGTCAGAGGGGGTGCCACACATACAGACACATGTGAGAAGCCTACACACACAGCAGTGCTCTCCCCCTGCCTCAGCCCACCCTGGCTCATCTGCACCATAGGCAGGAGGAGCAGTACCCAGCCCAGCCTACCCCTGCCTCGAGCTGCTGTTCAGGAGGCACTGGGTTGGGTTCGTGCAGGCGGCAGCAGTAGTACCTGTCTGCCCACCTGCCTGGCTTACCATGCCACTCTGCCTTCCTGCCAGACTGTGCCCTGCATCCCTGCCCTGCCCCTGCCTGCAGCACCACCACTTACTGGGGGAAGCACCAAAATACAAGTTCACCCAGGGTGCCATTTTTCCTAGGTGGGCTCTGGAGTCATGGTTCATCCTATGAGGGGGCATCTGCAACATGCGCTATTCCAGGAAGCTGGAGATTGTTAGGGATACCTTCACTGTGATGCAAAATAGGTAAATCTATATTCTCCGTACTCTACTATACAGTCATTAACGAGCCACAGTGAGTCTATCTTTCCATATATATCTTCACCCTCAGGTACCTAAATGGTCTTCATGACCACGGTACATCACACTCTTAAATATAACAAATAACCCTTAGAGGCATGCACATTTCATAGCGAGCATTTTATGGATGAACAAAGAGAATCAGGGCAGAATTGCATTTCACTTTACGTGCCTGGATGGCAGTTTCCCAGTTACATGCCTGCATGTGCACGTGCCAGAAGCAGGATGGAGCAGGAGAACTGACCCATGTTTTATCCCCACAGCCCAAAGGTTAAGCCAGTCATCCAGGAAGTAGGAGTACCAGGCTCAAGGCCCTCCTCACTTATACAGGAGTTGAACCTACCCCTCTTCCTTCCCAGCAAAGTACTCTAAACACCAGAGAACAGGTTAGGAATTATTCAGAGCCCTCTCCACCCTTGAAGTTGGCCAATCGGGCAGCCAAGAGAGGGAGATATGTGGACCAGGTGAACTAGCCAGAGTGTTCGCAGCTCAGTGAAATGGATGCTTCTCGGATGGGAGGGGATACCTAGTTCTAGCCTGGGCGGCTACTTCTCAGTGAAGGAGAAACTTTCTTATTGCTCTCTATCCATGTTATCTAATAACTATTAAATGCAAGGTGCAGTGGCTTGGCATCATTGGGAGGACTGTAGAGGAGTCTGGATAATACCTAACCTGTCACCTGGTGATTAGAGCACTGGACTGAAATGCAGGTTCAACTCCCCCTGGGTGAAAGGGACCTAGAACCTAAACCTGGGCTAAAGCACAGGAAGGACATTTAAGCATGTAAAATACAAATGAATCCTTCCCAAAGTGCTATACAAGACGACTTTGTGGAGTAGGAGATTAATATGATACTCTTAAGTCCAAAACTGCTGGAGCATGCTCTTTCTGTCTATAGTGCTATGTTTACTCTTGTTGATTGCAAACTTTCCATTATTAACTTTAATATGCCTTAGAAAATAACTTCAGTGTCCAAGTTTGAAAACTGGACTCCGCGTACCTAAAATTTTAATACAACTCTTACTCTCCTTCCAATAGTTTTATTTGTTTTCCCTAGATTTACACTGGTGTGATGCCTGCAGTGCTTGCTAAGAATGCTAATTTCCATGTCAATACTGGGGTTCTTTAAAAAAAAGTAGTGACGATCAGAGAGGAGTTGCTTGGATTGGGCAGCTATTCTTTTTCTCTTACATTTCTAATTTTTCCTTTTTCTTTGTCAGTCAGTCATTTTTATACATTACACATCACTTCATTAACACCTGTGGCTTGCTGTCTGCATTTGGAGGCTGTGCCTCACCAAGGTTGAGCTTCTTGGATATCATGATAACTTTTAGAGAGTACAAGATAGTTGACATTTTGGGTGGTTGAGATCAACAGATTGGTGATGTGACATGAACTCTTTTGGCCCTAAACTATAAGCTTGGTGGGAACAAAGGCAGTCACGACTGACAGCAATTTGCAGCTAAAGGCTGTTGGTGGCCTGTGTGAAATGCCCAGTTCTTGGTGACTAGTAATCACATCACAAATACTACTATGATATTTATCCTTGTAAGGCAGTTTCAGCGTAGAGGCAGAAAAAAGCCTCAGGAAACTAGTGGGAGTCTTTCCATAAAATTCGTTGAGCTCTGTATCAGCTCCTGAATGAGTACCAAGATGGAACTACCTTCTTACTCCAGGCCAGTTCTTTAAGGATCAAGGCTAAGCCTATTACAAAGCATTACCATTCCCTTTCTCCCCTGCGGGCAAAAAGAAGGCATGAACCTCAAACAGTTGCTACTTCGGTAGCAAAGGTTGCTTGCTAAAAGCAAGTAAGAAAAAAAAATAAAGAAAAAGGGAATCATGGACATTTACAGTGTGCGAGTCACTCTGTATGGATGAAGATTAGAACCTTAGGGTAACAAGAAGGGTTTCTACAAGCATGTTGGTAGCAAGAGGAGGATCAGGGAAGGTGTGGGTAGTGGCATAGCAATGGGGGGGGGCACTTCTGGTTTCACTGCCGGCACTTCTGGACTTGGTGATCAGCTGCTCGGGGACCCCCATGGCCCCCCTGCTCAGTGATTGACTGTGGATGGGGCAAAGGGTGTGGGGGGTGCAAATGTAAGCATTGGCCTCCAGGTGCTTAAGACCCATGCCATGCCACTGCGTGTGGGTCCCTTACTGAATGGGGGAGGCAACCTTGTGACAGAGGATGCAGAAAAGGTGAAGTGCTCAAGTTTCTAAGTTTTCACAGGCAAGGTCAGCTCCCAAACTACTGCACCAGGCAGCACAGTTTGGGGAGGAGGTGAGGAGCCAACAGTGGTGAAAAAACAGATTAGGGATTATTTAGAAAAGCTGGATGTATACAAGTCCGTGGGGCTGGATGGGCTGTACCCAAAGGTGCCAAAGGAGTTGGCTGATGAGATTGCAGAGCCATTGGCCATAATCTTTGAAAACTCATGGCACTCAGGAGAGGTCCCAGAAGATTGGAAAAAGGCAAACATAGTGCCCATATTTAAGGAGGGAAAAAAGGAGGATCTAGGGAACTACAGACTGGTCAGCCTCACCTCAGTCCTTGGAAAAAAAATCATGGAGCAGGTCCTCAAGGAATCCATTTCTAAGCACTTGGAAGAGAAAGTGATTAGGAAGAGTCAGCACAGATTCACCAAAGGTAAGTCATATTTGACCAACCTGGTTGCCTTCTATGATGAGGTGATTGGCTCTGTGGATGCAGGGAGACCAGTGGATGTGATATACCTTGATTTTATCAAGAGGTATAGGTTGTAGCCATGTGGGTCCAAGGACATAGGCAGACAAGGTTCTTTGGGTAAAAATCTTGGTCTAATAAAAGATATCAGATTTACCTAAAGAACCTTGTCTGCCTTGATCTTAGCAAGGCTTTTGATACAGTCTCCCACACATTCTCGCAGGCAAGGTAAGGAAGTATGGGCTGGGTGAATGAATTGAAAGGTGGATAGAAAACTGGTTGGAGCATTGGGCTCAGAGAGTAGTAATCAATGGCTTAATGTCTTATTGAGTGCCTCAGGGGTCAGTCCTGGAGATGGTTTTGTTCAATGTCTTCATCAGTGACCTGGACAATGACATAGGGTGCACCCTCAGCAAGTTTGCAGATGACACCAAGTTGTGGGGAATAGTAGATCTGCTGGAAGAGTGGGCAGGGGTCAGG
>NW_017729022.1:163304512-163319521 GCF_001723915.1 Gavialis gangeticus | reverse complement strand
GAAAAGGGCCTGGGGGTTACAGTGGACAATAATCTGAGTATGACCCAGCAATGTGCCCTTGTTGCCAAGAAAGCTAATGGCATACTGGGCTGCATTGGTAGGTGTGTTGCCAGCAGGCCAAGGGAAGTGATTATTCCCCTCTATTTAGCAGGGCTGTGCAAAACACCATTGTTTCATTTCGATGTCTGTTTCACTGTTTTGAAGGGACTTCATTTCATTTCATTTCATCTTCATCTCATCAAAACTGTTTCAATGTTTCACCCATAGGCTATAATGGGGAATCATGAAAATGCCTAAAACATTGTCATTTGTTGCCTGATTCAGATGCAAAGTGCAGGGATGGTAGCCCTTTCTGAGAGCATGAAGCCTGCCAAGTTTTAAGGAGGTAAGTGCAGAGGTTTCTCCAAAACTGCACCTCAAATTCTTGAAAGCAAAATTTGCCGACAGTGGTAGCCTCCTGTCATCCAGCACACAGATCCGGAGGCCTGCACCCCAGGAGGGCTTCATGGCTGTGCCAGACTCCTCCCAGGGGTGCAAGTCCCCATATCTGCACCCCAGATGAGAGGAGGCTGCCCAGTCACCTGGGACCAGTGCTGGGTGTGGGCTATGACCAGCACCAGAGAAAATTGCTGCTGCTCTCTGTCCCAGGCAGCAGCGGCAGCCTCCCCTTATCCAGCACACAGATCCAGGGGCTCACAGCCCCCAGGTGGAGTTTGGCACAGCCCTGCAGCCCTCCCGGGGGTGCGGGCCCCCAGATCTGTGTGCTGGATGACAGGAGGCTGCCGCTGCCACCTGGGACCAGTGCTGGGCACAGGCTCCATGGAGTGCAGTGCTGGCTCTGTCCACCTCCCGCCACCAGCTCCATGGGGCTGGCAGAGCCAGTCAGAGCACAGCCTGACAACAGGAGGTGGGCAGAGCCAGCGCTGCCCTCCAATCGGCTCTGCCAGCCCCACAGAGCACAGCCCGGTGGTAGGAGATGGGGAGAGTCAGGGCTACACTCCACACCAGGCTGAGCTACATGGGGTTGCGGAGCCACTCAGAGTACAGCCCTAGCTCTCCCCTGTTTCCCGCCACTGGGCTGCTTCAAAACTCAAAACATTTCAAGTGCCCTCAGTCAGTTTCAAAGCTGTTTTGATACTTTTTGTTTTGATTCAATTTCTCTGTTTCAAGCTCAAAACAGCTTTGAAATGAAACACTTGGTGAAACTTCACATAGCCCTACTATTCAGATGTGGCCTCACCAGTGCTGGAGTACTGTGTTCAGTTTTGGACCATCACTATGTGGACAAAGTATGTGGACAAGTTGTAGAGGGTCCAGCAGAGGGCAACAAAAATGGCGAGGGGGCTGGGGGACATGACTTATGAGGAAAGCCTGAGGGAACTGATTTTATTTAGAGAAGAGGAGACAGAGGGGATTTAATAGCAGCCTCAACTACCTGAAGTGGGGTTGCAAAGAGGATGGAGCTAGACTGTTCTTAGTGGTGACAGATGACAGAACAAGGAGCAATGGGCTCAAGTTGCAGCAAGGGACATTTACCTATCTAAGTTTAGGTTAGATATTAGGAAGAACTTTGTCTCATGATTAAAAATCCTTTATCTCATGGTAAGAAATGTTCTTCCTTTAAGATTGTTTCACCTTATTTAGTTGAATATAAGACAATCCCCCACCCCAAATCAACATAGGGGGGAAAAGCTCCTCGTCTTACATTCACATACAAAGAAACGTCATTAAATATGTCTATCATTAAACTGCTGCCAAAAGCAGCATGTGCTCCGTAATGGAAACGGACTGTGAAGTGGATTAAATGCAGTCAACGCTAGGCATGACTGTAACTTGCATAGTCCACTTTTTTTCTTTTAATTAAGAATCAAAGATTCTCATCAGCATGTTTACCCAATAACTTAAAAACCTGCTTCCATCAGCTTGCATTCATTACAAAAAGAAGAAAAACTACAATTACAGGCCAACAAAACAGAGTATCAAAACTTAAAACATGCTTTCAACAGCTTACATTACTTTACAAAACTATATCAACTAAGAAGAAGACAACAAAACAATAAGATGTCAAAACTTAAAACATGCTTCCATCAGCTTTCAACATTTCAACAAATAAGGCCAACAAAAACCACAGAATATTTATACATTATCCAATTATTCCTTTCTTCCTCGAATGCCAATGGGTAGAACAAAATAGGATGCAGTTCAACAAAGATAAATGTAAGGTACTCCACCTAGGAAGAAGGAATCCCCAGGACACCTATAGGTTGGGGGATGACCTCCTCAGCAGCTCAGCAGTTGAGAGGGATCTTGGAGTCATAGGTGACTCCAAGATGAACATGAGCTGGCAGTGTAATGAAGCCATCAACAAGGCGAATCGCGCCTTGTCATGCATTAGCAGATGCATGACCAACAGATCAAGGGAGGTGATGCTTTCCCTCTATGCAGCATTGGTCAGGCCACAGTTGGAGTACCGTGTCCAGTTTTGGGTGCTGCACTTCAAGAGGAACATGGAGAATCTGGAGAGGGTTCAGAGGAGGGCCACGCTCATGATTAGTGGCCTCCGTGAAAGACCCTATGAGGGGAGGTTGAGGCATCTGGATCTCTTCAGCTTTCACAAGAGACGTCTGAGGGGAGACCTTGTAGCTGCCTATAAGTTTATCAAGGGAGGACAAAAGGGAATTTACCAGAGCGCCCCAGGGAGTAACTAGGAATAATGGGTGCAAACTATTTGAGATTAAATTTAGGTTAGACATTAGGAAGAAATTTCTTACAGTAAGGGTGGCCAGAATCTGGAATGGGCTTCCAAGAGAGGTGGTGCTGTCACTTAACTTGGAGGTCTTCAAGAGGAGGCTTGACAGTCACCTGACTGGGGTTGTCTGACCTTGGTCCTCTTTCCTGCCAGGGGCAGGGTGTCGGACACGATGATCCATTGGGTCCTTTCCAACTCTATAATCTATGAATCCAGGGGCCTGGACACTTTTGTTTCTTAATATCATATTTTTCCCTGTTACCTACTAATGCCTATCCCCTCTTAAGCCTATAACCCCATATATGTCTTGTCTTAGCCCCTATCATACCTTTTCCTAGCTAACTTCTGGGCTGCAGCTATAGCTCTGCCACCTCTCAGGCCCCATCATTTTTTCATCCTCCTAGATCTATTAGGCATCTCCAGTCTTCTCTTTCCCATTAATCCACTGTCTGCTCCTTACCCAGCTCTCGTGTTCCACCAGCAATACCACCCCAGTTCACTCAAGCCCAAATGCAAGGTATCTTCTGCAGAGGGTTCCAGTTATTGCAAGACTAAGTTTCTTGCCTTCTACAATGCTGTATGAAAGCCCACTACAGCTTTCCATACTCCTCCTCCATCCTTCCACTGGGGCTGGCCTCTTACTCCCGACCTGCAGCCCCCTGCTCCTCCCAGCCCTGCAGCATTTCCCAGCTACCCTGCCCCTGTGAGCATAGGCACCAGCCCCAGTGCTGCCAGCCCAGCCACACAGCTCCCTACTGCCCCTGGAGGGCCCCCCACCCCCTTCCCCTGCTGGAAGGACAGGTGCCTCCCTCACCCTGCTGCAACCTCAGTGCCCTGACAGCTTTCCCCAGCATCGGCAGCACCCCTTCCCGCCCCGCCCCCACACTCATCTCCTCCACACACCCTGATACACATGTCACAGCCCCCTGGACAGGCCCCAGATCCTAGCCCTTCAACACCCCTCTCCCCCCACTGCCGCTCCCACCACCCTGTCTGGCTGCATGCCAGCCACGTGTGTGTGCACGTGATGCCCCTGCCCCCAATCGCCCTCCCTCCCAGCCGGAAGCATCTCCGTGCTAGGGCAAGTTGGGAAGTGTCAGGAAAAACTTTGATGCTAAGCATTCCGAAGTCCTGGACATTTGCTGATATTTTAAAAAAAACCACCCGGACAGAAATGGGAGGAGACAAAAAGAAAACATGTCCAAGAAAACCCAGATATGTGGTAAGCCTATGTGAACCCACTACTTAGCGGGGTACTGGCTAGCCTGGCTCTACCCAGCTCAAATCAGTCCTTGAATCCTTCACCCTTCTCCTTTAATCTGGTCCCAGCAACACAGTCTTTCTCTGGGCTCAGAAACACAGGCTGTAATGCCCTGGGGTCTTCAGCTTTCCAGGGCTCAGCTAAAAGCATAAACAATCTAAATGAACATGATTTTAACCTGGTCCCAGCAACACGTTCTTTGTCTGGGCCCAGCAACACAAACTTCAAAGCCCTGGTTAATCTGTGCCATGGGGCTCAGTTGCAAATATAAAATCCAAAATGAACACTCACAGACATGGGTTAGTTATCACCCTGTAGTCTTCTTTCAAAGAGCCCTTCCACTCCATGCAAACATTTCCCTTTCTAGGTCCTCTCCTCTCACTTCCTTTTCCTGTCCTTTTATTTCTGGTCATCCGGTCCACTTCTCCTCATTACTGCTAATTGCTGGAGCCATCTGAGGCCCCTCAGGCAGCCGGCTTGTTACTGGCTGGCTAATTGATCCAGGATGCAGGCTTGCAGCCTGTTACAACCAGACAAACCCAGCCCATTTGGTGCTCCTTTTAAAATTCTGTGCAGCATAGTTTGACATACTTTGCACAAACAAACAGAAACGCATCTGAAAAGCCCCATCCTCCATTCAATTTATCTTTGTATAGTGTTGTTCTCCTTGTTCCCTTTTGACTTTCCAAAGAAACACTATTAGTTCCCATTGAATCCTACACTTGGTGGTCCACAATGGAAGGAATACCCCACCTACATACAGCATGATTAGGAATGCCACCACCTTAATTACATTTACCTTTCCCAGCATCAACAGTTTGCGGTCACAGCAGCTCCCCAGTTTTTGTTTTACCTGCCATTTCACCTTCTCCCAGAACATTTTGCCTGTCAGTCACGTGTCCACCTCCACTTCCAACATTTTGATTTGGCCTGTTGTGACTTGTCACCCTACTTTTCCCATTCCTTCCATCTTACTCACCACCATGCCTTTTCATATTCATTTTTGTGTCTTATAGCCTGTTCTAGGGACACACTGTCTTTTCCTAAGACATTAATATTGTCCATATACAACATGAATTTTGCTTGCATGCCCTTTCTTCTGGGGATTGGAATGCTGTCAATCATTCAATCTGTCCTGATCCTCTGTGCCAATAGCTTGATGGCACAGATGACTAGGAGTGGTGACAGGGGACATCCCTGTCTCATGCCTGATCTGACCTTCACTTCTTCCATGAGATGACTCTATACTCTTACCCTATACCATGCTCTTTTGTATAAAGTCTTGATCCAATTTAGAAACTTTGGTGGGACCCCCCCAGTCCTTTTCAGCATTCTAAGGAACTCAAGCTCCACCCAGTCATATTTTTTCCATATCAAGATTCAGGAGTGCCACATTCAACCTTATTCTTGACAGTACCAAATGGTATCTTAGCAGTGTCATAGTTACTACTTTGCTGGGGACTGCCCAAGCCTGGTCACTGCGGACCACCTTTCTTATGCCTTTTCCAATCTATTCACTAACATCTTGGCCATTATCTTATAATCAATGTTCAATAAGGTGTTTGGCCTCCAGTTTTTCTTGCTCTTGTACAATAGCATTATTATTCCTGTGTCCATACCTGCCCCCAGTTTCTCCCTCTCCACACACTCCCAGAACACTGCTAACAGGCCTGGGCTTAGTATGTCCCAAAAAATCTTTTAAAGTTCTGCCGGGATCTCATCATTTCCTGGAGCTTTTTCTGTCTTGAAGGTTTGGGCTGCTTCCCTCCTCTTGTATTTAACTTCCACTGCCACCTACCTGGTGTACCTTGCTCTACCACTTCCAACACCATCCTCAGTAGCAAGTGGTCTGACAAGACCAGTATTCTCTCTGCCTCTCAAGCATTCCAGTCTACAGACTCCCAAATAGGGTCTGTTCAGGTCCATGAGTGGCCTGCTGCATCCACTCTAGTAAACTTACTTTCAATTCTAGGCACTGCCTTTTGGGCATCCTATAGTTTATGCTTTCCTACTATCCTTGCCAGTATCTGTGAGAACCTATCTAATCTTGTGGTATTGCTCCCCATCCTACCCCCTTCCTCCAGTATACAATTACAATCTCCATCCAGTATTAGGGGCAGTGGTCTCAGTAGAAAGGGTGCCAGTTTCTGTAAGAGGGCACAGAGTGCCTACCACTTTCTCCTCCTTCCAGATCACCTGTAACACTCATCCACCAATTATCTTCTGATAGCTTATTAGCTGCAGCTGTGGATCTTTAATTAGTACTGCCATACCCACTTCCCTGTTCTCATTACTCCCTGACCACAGGGATGAGGCATCCTTCCATCTTCCAATAACTTCTTTATACTGCTTCTGTCCTGGGAACCCACATTCCTGCAGGCATATCACATCTGTCTCCATCTGGTCCAGATACTGGCCAACCCCCATGCATTTTGCATGGCTGTCAAGGCTTCTTGCATTAATTGATATTAGCATGATGATCGTGTGTATCCCAAGATGTTACCTACCACCCCCACAAGTCCAATCTATATGCTGAGGTCTAGGTCTGGGCTTGACTCCACTTCTGATTCCACACTTGAAAGTGATCCTTCATTTTCCTTTTGTGTTCTTACTCCTCCACCTCCTCCATTCACCTTGCCCATTGCAAGCAACAATTTTTTTTACCTTCTTCTGAGAACTCTACTCCGACAGGGCTTTGGATTTCCCCACAGGCCCTGACAAACTTGAAAGCCATGGGGCTAGGAGTGAGTTGTGGAGGGGATTCAAAGGGAGACTCCTATTGTCTGATTGTCTCCTTTCCTTTTGCATCTCCTGCTCCTCTCAAACACCTGCTACTCTGGTTTCTACTTCATGCATCCTCCAGACCACTCCATATTGTCATCCTCTTCCTCCTCCTCTCCCTTCCTCCACTCCCTACCTCTTCCTTAACCCTTCTTGCCTCCATTCTCCCTTCTCCTATTCCTCCTATTGCACCCTCCCAACTTCCCTCTGACCCTTTCCTTCCCTACTCCATTCATTCCCCCCTCTTCTTTTCCTCTTCCTGTTTTCTCTCTATATTTCTCTTCACCTACTCCTTTCTTTCTGTCCTCCTCTCATTCCCTTTCCCTTTCTCCTAATCTCCTCCTTCTCTCTCCTTTGTGAATCCTTCTCCTTTGTGGGCCCCAGCTATCCCTATCCCTTCTCTTCCTCATCTACTTTCTCTTCGCTCATCCATGCTCCCTGTGGTCTCTCCCCCATTCCCTCTCTGCTCACTTTTCCCTTCCTCTTATTTTCTTTTGACTTTATTTGTGAATGACCTGGGGCAGGTCACATGACCTGATTCTCCATACAAATTACACTTCCGTTCTTTCTTTCTTACACTCTTGCACTCTGTGACCCTTCTCTCCACCCACTGTGTAAATCTCATATGGGCAGGCCATTGCTAAATGCCCCTTCTTCTTGCACCTCAGACATAACTTCGGCTGTCCATAGTAAATCACCAATCCTTTGCGGGGCCCTAAGATGATTCCTGGAAGCCAGTGTCATAAGCCACTTGTCCCTACTACATCCACCTAGAGCAGGGGTATTCAGTCTTTTTGGATCAGTATACTCCTGGCAGCTGGGTGCGGAGCAGTGTACCCCCCGGGTGGCTAAACATGGGGCAGGGGGGAGCGGCATATGGCCAAACAGGGGGAGGAGCCATGGCTGAACATGGAGCAGTGGCAGCTGCCACGTGTGAGCTTCCCCCATGTCCAGCTGGGCAGGCAGCACCTGTGCAGCAGCGCGGGATGGTGCGTGGCAGTCCTCCATCTCTGCCCATCCACCCACACACACATATCTCATAGGGCCTTCTCAAGTACCCCCAGGGGTACACATACCTCTGGTTGACAACTCCTGACCTAGAGTAATAGAGAGCATAGGCCCCAATCTATACCCCATCCAGGTCTTGTACCCAATCCTCCTCTCTCTCAGTACCTTGATGGCCAAAATATTATATCCTCCTCTTCAATAACATCCATATACATCTTAGCTGTGACTCTTTCTCATCCCCAAAATCAAAATGTGCCAGGACTTTCCTGACATTTCTTGGAAGTCTGCCAGAATTGTTGGTATGCTGTCTCATCCGTAAATGTTACCTCCCAGTCCAAGTTGCTCAGCTTCTGGATTAGACAATTCATATCAAGTGCTCAAACCTTCAGTCTCCCCTGCAGGATCAGCCTGCTGAAATCCAGCCCAGTCATCTCCAGCTCCAGAACTGCATGCAGAACCACTTCCGTATCCAGGCTGCCATCCGTTGTCCTTCACCAGGTGTAGTCTGTCCCATCCTTTTCCTTGCTACCATTCAAAACATTGCTGCTGCTATTGCTGATACCAGTCCCTCCTGAGCCTTCTAGAAAGACTAGGCTATCATCCTGATATTAGCCCACAGACTGAGAAGAAACCTTACGGATGGGAACCTACCACAACAATAGGTTAGTGCAGTCTATTTAAATAAAATACATAGTACTGCCTATTGCACTCAGTCCCTCTCAGCACCGACCATTTTTCAAGTCATGTTGAGCCACTACATTGAATACATTTTTACTTCCTCTTCACTCCAGAACTGACCTGTGCCCCTCTCTCCCATTTCCAATGATTCCTGTTTCTTCACCAGCCTTAAATGTTTGGCAAACATCACCAAATGGGGGCATCAAATAGTTCACTGAGAATCCCTCTGTTGTCCCCTCCCTCAGCCTGTCACATATGATCAGTGTGGCCCTATCCTCCATGTGCACCAACTTGCTTTTTTTAGGTGTCTTTTTTTTGCCCTCGGGAATGCCTGCTGTGGGGCTGTGGTGCTACATGCTGCATGTCCATGCTCATATGGATGTGCCTTGAGTGTGTATGCATTCAAAGTTCCTCTGTTGTGATGGATCCCCCTTTTCTGCCAGGTTATATCACCTCTTCTGGGTGAGACAGCTTCTGACACTGTCCAGGAGCTGGAGATGTATGTAAACATGTCCCTGTCTTCTGTCAGCTTTAGAGGTCCCTTCAGAAGCTTGTATCTTACTAGGATGCACTTCATTTTCAGCTAGCATGATTGCTTCAGTGGAGCCATGTGAAGTGCGTTAATATGTACGTGACTGCTGTCTCCTGCCAGAACTTCTCCCAGTAGGTATAGACAAGACAAAAAATGCATATAGTCTTATTCCTCCAATAAGACTGCTCATAAGCTTAAGGTTTTGTATGTATTTACATGTTTATCCTTCCATGCAATAAACAAAATACCTAATGCATACTTAATCCTACTGAAAATATATAGCTCACTAAAATGTCATGGTAATAGGGATAAGTGGGTAATATATGAAGTTAGTTGGAAAACAGCATGGAGTATAGCATGATGAAAGTGATGATATTTTGCATTCGGTACTCAGCATGAAGTTGTATTTACAATGAGGAGTGAAGTATTTTTATAATAGACCAGAGAAAGTTATAGAGAATAAGAACATGAAAACCATTATGGGATTCTTTAGTTGGTATTGTTCATGAAGTTGCTAGAAGCCCACATATGATGGTTATAAAAAAAAGGTACTGCATTATGAGTTTTCTTTTGCATTAAACAGGAATGTTTAATTGAAAATACACAAAATGATTGACAAATATAATCAAGGTGTAGCAGGAATGGAAAAAAACCCTCATATTTTTTTAAAGGTATAAACATAATACAAAGTGTTTGTGGTACTTTGGGGGTTTTCACAACAGTATTATGTACATTGGAAATTGGCAGTAGTATGAAACAATGAGTCCTTCCTAAAACAGCACTGATGTCAGCATTGAACTATTGAGGAAGGTGGTAACATTGCAAACTCAGTGATGGTTAGGTCAGGTTTAATGTTCTTCTGAGAGTGTGGGTGTTGGTGTAATAACACCAATCCTCCCATCCAAACTCCCTTTTTGTTTAGTCATATTTTCCAAATAAAATACTAAAGCATTATATCAGCTGTGACTACTGACGTGTGTTAAGATTCAGATATCAAGAATTAAGTATGTGAAGAGGTAAATGAGGGGAAAAAAGAAGAGAAGGCTCTGTCTCAATGAAAAAAATGAAATGACATGTACAGCATGCATTATTTTATATATGGTACACAACTGAACAGTACCTGACAGCAGAATCTGGCCCTTGCTCTATACAGTAGGCCCTCTTCCACAACAAATTATACTCCCTTAGTGACATTTTGAAGGTAATGATACACTGCTCCAGTAATTTTTGTACACTGGCTCTACAAGCTTTCCCCATCTGTCGTGACAGCATTAATCTTGGCATCTCTGATGAAAGAATCAAAATGAAAAGGGAGAACAAAAAGTCAATTTCTAATGGTTTCCAAATACCCATATCTTGTAAGCGTGAATTAAAAATTGCTCTCATCTTGTGGCCTTCCAGCAATATTACATGGATTAAAAAATTAAAAATATTTAAAAATAAAAAATCCCGTTAAAAGCTAAAATATACATATATTCTCAGCTATTTAAATCAACCTGTTGATAGGCCGTCAGCTTTTATTTGATTTGCACTTCATTTGCATTAATAAAAAATAAACCATAAGCATTGTGATTTACAGTAATATAAAAGCTATTACAGAGGACCTTCATCATAAGCTTCTTTGTCATAAAGCTATTGTATCTTGCTTTCAATCACTAAACACCATTAAAAACATTTCCTAATACAGTGCAGCTTGATGTAATACACAGAATTCCTTTACTTCAAAGAACAGCTATAGGCAACCATGCCTTGAATCTTTTTAAAGAAATAAGAGGTTACTTATTAATTTAGCTTTAGAAGGAAAAAATATTTTTCCAGGCTTACTCTTCTCCCAAGATACAATTTCTAGGTAGATACCCCCTAGATGAGATCTCCCTACACCATCCATAGTGCCCTTATGTGCTTTCCCTTGTTCTAATGATGCTCCTGTGACCTTGATACCAGTTGTACCAGAAGTGGTAGAGCATATGAGCATTGTGTTGTGGGAAGGCAGCAATGCTAATTAGCCCGCTTGCAATACTACCTGAATGGAACTACTCTCCTTCAGTTCAGAAGGTATCCCAGGGGGAATATTGTGATATGTTTGAGGGTGCTGCTGCCTGGCTTGACATGTTTTCAATGTAGGTATAGCCTAAGTCAAAGAGTGATCCTCAAACCTCTACCTAACCTCATTGGCACCTAAGGTTTTGCAGGTAAATTTCTCAAAGGTCTTGAGTTCTCTTTCTATGCGTACTCCAATTCTACCTCCATCTTGACAAAGCTGCTCAAGTGAGCACCTATCTCACATCTAAGCCCTATCATGATCTTCAAGTTAGACCTTCCCTTACCTCAGTCCTCTGAGGAGTCTTATCTAGTAGAGACTCTGAGCATATCTGAAATACATTGACAGTACTGAGTTCAGCATAAAGCACAGCAGCCCTAGACACTTTCATTAAAAAAACACTTCTAGTGATGCCCTTCTATACAAGGACTCAGGACTTCTTGTATAATATAGTGAGCGTGTCTACAAGTGCATTTGCTGTGGCACTAGTTTACTTGTGAGTAAATTACTCATGAGCAAACAGTGCCAGGCAGGCATCTACACATGCAGGGAAACAGGAGCAGATTTGTTGACAATCTGCTCCTGCTTCCTGAGGCCCTGCAATAGGCCTTGGCTGCCATCAGGAGGAGCTCCAGCTGCAGCTGCCAGCAGCTGGCAGCCCTCTTCAGAAGGCAGCCCCGCCCACTGCTCCATTTCCCTGGCCAGGAGCAACACGCCCAGCACAGGGACAGCATGTGGCAGCACTCACCTTGCCTCCTCTGTCTCACCACACCATGGCTCCTCCTGCCCCTGGCCATGGCAACAATGACCAGCACCTTGCACTCCTGCTGGCCACCACACTGGCTGTACTGGCCCACCATGCCAACCACCACCTGTCCCAGGGCATCTCACCTCTACCGGCTCCCCCAGGCACAGTGACTGGCTGCCCAACCCACCACATGCCATCTCAGGGCTGCTGTTGTGATCCTGCTGCCTCAACCCCATCCAGCTGGCCAGATTCTGGCAGGGATGCCAATGGCAAGCTCCAGGATGCCACCACCAAGGTTGCCATTGCCTTCCTGGGCCTCCAGCCCTGTCATCTCTGGGCCCACCAGGCCAGCCAGAACTGGTGGCGGCACATCATCCAACACACCTGGGACAATGAACAGTGGCTGGAAGAATTCTGCATGACCTGGGCCGCCTTCTGGGATTTCCTGGAGCAGCTCCAGCCATACTTGGAGTGGCAGGGCACTGCCATGTGGCTGCCCTTCCCTGTAGATACCCATCTGGCCCTTTCCTGCTCAAGCTGGCCGTACCTGCCAGCCTGTGGTATGTCAGCTATCTATTTAGCATGGGCAAGGCCATTGCCAGGGAGGCCACCCTTGAAGTGTGTGGCACCCTCCAGAGTATGCTGGGGCACACCATGCTCCATGTTCACAACCCCCTGGCAGTGGTGGTGGGGTTTAATGCCCTGGGATTCCCCCAGTGTATTGGGGCTCTGGATGGAACCCACATCCCCATCACCTGCCTACCCCATGGAGGCTGCTCTCTATTACAGCCAGAGGGGCTTTCACTCCATGGTGCTTCAGGCCATCATAGACCACCAAGGCGCCTTCATGCATGTGAGTGCCACCTGGGTGGGAAGTCCCCATGACACCTGCATCTTCTGAAACTCCAGCCTGCCAGGCCTGGTGGAGAGTTGGCGCTTCATGATGGGGGTGCTGGACCTGCAGCTGGGCACCATGGTGGTCCTACCCTTCCTTACTGGGGACCCTACCTACCTGCTTCTGCCTTGACTTATGCAGCCCTAAACTGGTCAGCTGGATCCCCACCAGGCCCACTTTAACCGCTGTCTGGGCCAAACCTGTGCACTGGTGGAGTACACCTTCCACCACCTCAAGGGATGCTGGGGCACCTTCACTGCCGTCCTCTAGTTTGCTGAGAACAGCCTCCCCGGGTCATCATCACAGCCTGTCTTCTGCTAAACATCTGTGAGGCCTGGGGTGTGCTCTTCCACAAGGCTTGAGTGGAGGAGGCACAGTGCATGGAGGATGCCTGGCAGTGGCAGCGGCAGTGGCAGTGGTGGCCGCCCCCCCATGGTGAGGCCCCAGAAGAGCTGCACACCTACCAGTGGGAGCCAGGGCGTCAGATGCGGGAGATGCTTTCCAACCACCTCTTCCAGCACTCCCTGCTCTAGCTTACCTGCACCACCATCCAGAGACCCTCCCCACCCCCAGCACTACACTTATTCCAGACACATCTCAGAAGAACAAGTTTTTATTCCCCTAACATCAAACAGAGTCACTCTCCCCCTGACCTCCCCAATAAACAGAGCCTCTCCACCACCCAGTGCACCCACCAGCAATAAAACAATCTTCCATGTGAAAACTATGTACAATGTTCCTTGTGTGCCATCCTAGGGTGGGGGGCCATGGGGTGGGAGTATCTAGGGGCAGAGCTTGGAGACAGGCAGCTACTATCTCAGCCTCTGGCCATTCCCCCATGGGTGCGCTCACTCAGGGGCAATGGCAGCTGGTGCTCCCCCAGTGTGGGTGACTCCCCTATTAGCAGCTGGTGTTCGGAGCCCGCACGGCAAGTGTGTGGTCCTGGCTCAGATGCAGGCAGCTCTGGCTCTGTGCCCATGTGGAGCTGGGGCAAGTGGCAGGGCTGGACCCAGGTAAGGTGCCTGGGTGGTGCTGGGCCTGAGGCAGGGTCTGGGGAAGTGGCTTCTGGCTGTTGGAGGCAGCACAGGACCTCCTCCCAGGCCCAGATCGGGGCCTGCTGCTGAGCGGAAGGTGGCTGCCAGGGGGCAGGCAGGGCTGGGGTCAGACGCTGGGCAGCCAGCAGCATGAAGGTGACTGTCAGGGCTAAAATGGTGTCCAGCACCTGGCAGTCATCATCCATGGTTTGCACTGCTACGCCCAGGACTGCAGTCTGCTCCTGCAGTGCCTCCACCCACTCATGCCCCAGGGCCAGGAGCTGTGCCAGGAACTCCTGGTCTACTCAGTCCTGCATGTCTTCACGGGCCATGTCCTCTATCTACCACCTGTCCTGGTAGGCCACATCCTCTGCTGCCAAGTCGGGGCATCTGCCAGTCAGTCCTCTGACACTGTGACCAGGTGGTCTAGGAGGAGGGTCCTTTCCAGGGTCCTCCTCTGGCAGAGCTGGCATATCTGTAGGGCCCTGGATCAGTGACTCTGAGGCCACATCCCAGCTGCCAAGTGTGGCCTCTTCTCCTCTTGCAGCTGCAGGCCCTGTAGAGCCACGAGAAAGAAGCTGTTTGTGTGAGTTTGCAACATTTCAGAGATAAGATGTTTATACTGGGGCCAGGCTGTGCCAAGCCTCATTTCAGTGGTTGGGCGTGCATGTGTGCCCCAATACCCTGATAAGTTGGGCAGGCAGGCCTGGGCCCAGGCAGCCATTGGCTGAGCCCCCCATCTCTGCTTGCTCCCCTGGGGCCAGTGGGCTGCTGAGTGCTGGCTGTGGGCAGCCTGCCTCTCCTGCCCATTCCCAGGGGCCAGGATCCTGAAAGCACCTGCTGCTGTGGCTCCAAACCCTGTTGTCTCCCCTCTTCCTGCAGGCCAGACTGTCTCCTGTGCCCCATGGCACTAGGGCTCAGGGGGCATGGGGCTCCTGGATGTCTGGGATAAAGAGCTTCCCACACCCCTGCCCTCCCCACAGGGATCTTCTTCAGGCAGGTGCCCCGGGGACAGCCCCCACCTCCAATGCTGCTGCTGCACCCTGACTGTGCCCCTGCTGTGCATGCCCCAGGTGGTGTGCGAGGAGATGTTTGTTCAGACTGATAAGTGCTCAACCCACTACACCCTTCTCCTGCTGATGGCCATGGTGCCCCAGGAACACCTGCACACCTGATAAGGAACCCTGATCTATGACAGTGTGGGGGACAAGCCTGGGCTGCCCCACAACCTCTGCTGATGTCTGGAGTTCTACCTGTGGCTGCACTCCATGTCCCTGCCCCA
>NW_017729022.1:163302872-163304049 GCF_001723915.1 Gavialis gangeticus | reverse complement strand
GCAGTATCCTCAAAAGGTGGTGCATGGTGGGTAGACATCCAGCCAGGGGCCCCTCCAGGGAGGATTTTGTGCTGCTGGCAGTGTTAGGGCCAGCCGTGCCTCATGGCGGGGACTGGGGCTGTAGAGCTGGTGCAGTAGGCACTGGTCTGGGCTCCCCAAGCTGCTGGAGGAGGGTGCAGCCAGGGACCTCAGTGAGATGGGCAGCTGCAGGCCTGAGGGGCCCTCTCCTGGTCATGTTTCACTGCAGGTGCCAGGCTGGGGCAGGGCCTCAGGCAGGCCACATGTGCTGCTGTACACAGCATGGCTGTGGCCTGGGTCCTGGGGCATGAGGATGTCCATCAGTTGCTGCATACAAGGCATGGACTTATGGGCACTCCCTGACCGACAATTGTGGTTGGTGATGGCAACCCACTGGGCCCGCAAGGCATATAACCTTTATGCAGCACTATTGCACTGACTGGTTGTGCCCACAGTCCTGGCCTGACAGCCCTTCAGAGATGTGGGCAATGGAGCACATGCCCCGCTTGAACTGGCACTGCACTTCCACCTCTCTCCACTGTGCCATGAGGTTGCCAGCCTTCTCCCGCAACCAGTTGGGGCCCTGGGTGGTGGGCACAGGCATGGGCGTTGGTGAGGATGTCACCACTGGAGGTCCTGCACCAGCTGTCTAAGCCTCTATGTGGCTGTCCCTATGGTATTGGGTCTGGGGAGCTGCCTGCAACACCCAGCACAGGGGCCTAGTGTGGGACTGGCAACTGCATGGCAGACATAATGTCTTATAGCACCTGCAAGCTCAGGGCAGGCTGCAGAGGGTGGGCACCCAAGCTACCTGCAGCTGGGTCTGGGTGCTGGCAGGCCTGGCTGGAGCCTGCAGCAGCCTTCAGGCCTGGATGGCACAGCCCTGGTAGGCGCATGGTGCTGCAGTGCCAGAGAGTGGTATCAGGCTGGTGAAGGTAGCTTGCAGCCTGCCAAGGGGGACACAGGACCTGGAGTCACCTCAGTCTGCCTGCTGGTGTGCCCCAGGGTTTAAAATGTCTGCAGGGTTTTAAAGGCCTGCAGACATTTTAAACTCTGGGGCACACCAGCAGGCAGCCTGACCTGACTTGGATGAGGGGGTGAAAAGTACCCTGTTCAAATTCACTGATGACACCAAGATTTGGGGCAAGGTGGGCACACT
>NW_017729022.1:163300913-163302614 GCF_001723915.1 Gavialis gangeticus | reverse complement strand
GGCAGGGCTGGGGTCAGACGCTGGGCAGCCAGCAGCATGAAGGTGACTGTCAGGGCTAAAATGGTGTCCAGCACCTGGCAGTCATCATCCATGGTTTGCACTGCTACGCCCAGGACTGCAGTCTGCTCCTGCAGTGCCTCCACCCACTCATGCCCCAGGGCCAGGAGCTGTGCCAGGAACTCCTGGTCTACTCAGTCCTGCATGTCTTCACGGGCCATGTCCTCTATCTACCACCTGTCCTGGTAGGCCACATCCTCTGCTGCCAAGTCGGGGCATCTGCCAGTCAGTCCTCTGACACTGTGACCAGGTGGTCTAGGAGGAGGGTCCTTTCCAGGGTCCTCCTCTGGCAGAGCTGGCATATCTGTAGGGCCCTGGATCAGTGACTCTGAGGCCACATCCCAGCTGCCAAGTGTGGCCTCTTCTCCTCTTGCAGCTGCAGGCCCTGTAGAGCCACGAGAAAGAAGCTGTTTGTGTGAGTTTGCAACATTTCAGAGATAAGATGTTTATACTGGGGCCAGGCTGTGCCAAGCCTCATTTCAGTGGTTGGGCGTGCATGTGTGCCCCAATACCCTGATAAGTTGGGCAGGCAGGCCTGGGCCCAGGCAGCCATTGGCTGAGCCCCCCATCTCTGCTTGCTCCCCTGGGGCCAGTGGGCTGCTGAGTGCTGGCTGTGGGCAGCCTGCCTCTCCTGCCCATTCCCAGGGGCCAGGATCCTGAAAGCACCTGCTGCTGTGGCTCCAAACCCTGTTGTCTCCCCTCTTCCTGCAGGCCAGACTGTCTCCTGTGCCCCATGGCACTAGGGCTCAGGGGGCATGGGGCTCCTGGATGTCTGGGATAAAGAGCTTCCCACACCCCTGCCCTCCCCACAGGGATCTTCTTCAGGCAGGTGCCCCGGGGACAGCCCCCACCTCCAATGCTGCTGCTGCACCCTGACTGTGCCCCTGCTGTGCATGCCCCAGGTGGTGTGCGAGGAGATGTTTGTTCAGACTGATAAGTGCTCAACCCACTACACCCTTCTCCTGCTGATGGCCATGGTGCCCCAGGAACACCTGCACACCTGATAAGGAACCCTGATCTATGACAGTGTGGGGGACAAGCCTGGGCTGCCCCACAACCTCTGCTGATGTCTGGAGTTCTACCTGTGGCTGCACTCCATGTCCCTGCCCCAGCATCACCTGCTGGGATGGGCTTTGCCACTGGAGCCTGGGCAGGGACAATGTCTCCCTGCTGCAGCAGCAGCAGCAGGGAGCTCCCAGCCCCCACTTCCCAATCATGATCAGGCAGTGGGGACTGGGAGATTCTTATCTCCCAGCACCAGTTCTGTGGTTGTGGGATCAGTGGTGGGAGATTATTATCTCCCAGTCTGGGCCTGGAACCATGGGTCTTGGGCCGGAAGATAAGAATCTCCAAGGGCTGCAGTTCTTGGCCTGGGAGAATTTCCCAGTGCTGGCCCCGTGACTGTGGAGCTGGTGCTGTGGGGTGAGAATCTGCCAGCCCCTGCTCCCTGATCATGATCAGGAAGTGGGGGCTGGGAGATCCCTGCTGTTGTGGCAGGGGGACATTGTCCCTGCCAGGGCTCTAGTGGCACAGCAGCAGGCAGCTCCCCGGGGGCAGGAAGCAATATCCCAGTCCTGTGCTCTATGTTAGTCCCTGGCCTAGCCCCCAGGGGGAACCTAGAGCTCCCCCTGGCTGCTGCAGGGG
>NW_017729022.1:163295655-163295913 GCF_001723915.1 Gavialis gangeticus | reverse complement strand
AGTGCCAGAGAGTGGTATCAGGCTGGTGAAGGTAGCTTGCAGCCTGCCAAGGGGGACACAGGACCTGGAGTCACCTCAGTCTGCCTGCTGGTGTGCCCCAGGGTTTAAAATGTCTGCAGGGTTTTAAAGGCCTGCAGACATTTTAAACTCTGGGGCACACCAGCAGGCAGCCTGACCTGACTTGGATGAGGGGGTGAAAAGTACCCTGTTCAAATTCACTGATGACACCAAGATTTGGGGCAAGGTGGGCACACTAGA
>NW_017729022.1:163290168-163290655 GCF_001723915.1 Gavialis gangeticus | reverse complement strand
AGTCTCAGGCCAGCCCCCTAGTGGCAGGTCTGACCTGGGAGCAAATTTGCTCCTGGGTCATGTCTAGACATGTGTTACAGCACAGTAACTAACTGCGAGTAAATTTGATTAGGGGCTCCTACCTTGGGGGTCTTTAAGGGGAGGCTTGACAATTACCTAGCTGAGGTAGGTAAAAACTCCATGATTAGCGGTTTTTACTGCGCAGTAAGTGTGTGCATGTGTAGATGCACACTTAATGCGCAGTAAACAATGAAACTGTGCAGTTAAGCATCTTGTGTTCCTTAATATCAAATGCATTAATATACCTGGGAGTATATTCATGGGCTGCCTCTATGGCAGCCCATGCCTCAGGCCTTTAAAAGCCTGCAGACATTTTAAACTCTGGGGCACACCAGCAGGCAGCCTGACCTGACTTGGATGAGGGGGTGAAAAGTACCCTGTTCAAATTCACTGATGACACCAAGATTTGGGGCAAGGTGGGCACACT
>NW_017729022.1:163277511-163285168 GCF_001723915.1 Gavialis gangeticus | reverse complement strand
ATGTCCTCTATCTACCACCTGTCCTGGTAGGCCACATCCTCTGCTGCCAAGTCGGGGCATCTGCCAGTCAGTCCTCTGACACTGTGACCAGGTGGTCTAGGAGGAGGGTCCTTTCCAGGGTCCTCCTCTGGCAGAGCTGGCATATCTGTAGGGCCCTGGATCAGTGACTCTGAGGCCACATCCCAGCTGCCAAGTGTGGCCTCTTCTCCTCTTGCAGCTGCAGGCCCTGTAGAGCCACGAGAAAGAAGCTGTTTGTGTGAGTTTGCAACATTTCAGAGATAAGATGTTTATACTGGGGCCAGGCTGTGCCAAGCCTCATTTCAGTGGTTGGGCGTGCATGTGTGCCCCAATACCCTGATAAGTTGGGCAGGCAGGCCTGGGCCCAGGCAGCCATTGGCTGAGCCCCCCATCTCTGCTTGCTCCCCTGGGGCCAGTGGGCTGCTGAGTGCTGGCTGTGGGCAGCCTGCCTCTCCTGCCCATTCCCAGGGGCCAGGATCCTGAAAGCACCTGCTGCTGTGGCTCCAAACCCTGTTGTCTCCCCTCTTCCTGCAGGCCAGACTGTCTCCTGTGCCCCATGGCACTAGGGCTCAGGGGGCATGGGGCTCCTGGATGTCTGGGATAAAGAGCTTCCCACACCCCTGCCCTCCCCACAGGGATCTTCTTCAGGCAGGTGCCCCGGGGACAGCCCCCACCTCCAATGCTGCTGCTGCACCCTGACTGTGCCCCTGCTGTGCATGCCCCAGGTGGTGTGCGAGGAGATGTTTGTTCAGACTGATAAGTGCTCAACCCACTACACCCTTCTCCTGCTGATGGCCATGGTGCCCCAGGAACACCTGCACACCTGATAAGGAACCCTGATCTATGACAGTGTGGGGGACAAGCCTGGGCTGCCCCACAACCTCTGCTGATGTCTGGAGTTCTACCTGTGGCTGCACTCCATGTCCCTGCCCCAGCATCACCTGCTGGGATGGGCTTTGCCACTGGAGCCTGGGCAGGGACAATGTCTCCCTGCTGCAGCAGCAGCAGCAGGGAGCTCCCAGCCCCCACTTCCCAATCATGATCAGGCAGTGGGGACTGGGAGATTCTTATCTCCCAGCACCAGTTCTGTGGTTGTGGGATCAGTGGTGGGAGATTATTATCTCCCAGTCTGGGCCTGGAACCATGGGTCTTGGGCCGGAAGATAAGAATCTCCAAGGGCTGCAGTTCTTGGCCTGGGAGAATTTCCCAGTGCTGGCCCCGTGACTGTGGAGCTGGTGCTGTGGGGTGAGAATCTGCCAGCCCCTGCTCCCTGATCATGATCAGGAAGTGGGGGCTGGGAGATCCCTGCTGTTGTGGCAGGGGGACATTGTCCCTGCCAGGGCTCTAGTGGCACAGCAGCAGGCAGCTCCCCGGGGGCAGGAAGCAATATCCCAGTCCTGTGCTCTATGTTAGTCCCTGGCCTAGCCCCCAGGGGGAACCTAGAGCTCCCCCTGGCTGCTGCAGGGGTTCAGTGCAGGGCTGGAGGGGGCAGAAGCAGACTGCTGCCAGTAGCAACAAATCTGCTTCTACATCCCTGCACGTGTAGACGCATGCCCAGGGCAGTTTACTTTAGAGTAAACTGATCCCGCATTATTTGTACATGTAGATGCTCCCAAGGATGGGTGCACAAATCACTCAGTGGTTGTGTCTACATGAGATGCTTAATTTGCAGTAGCCTAATAACACTGTGTAGTAGCGCATCACAGTATGGACAATGCTAATACACTACTGCACAGTATTATTAGGCTACAACCAGTAGCATCACTAAAAAGGCATTCACCAGCACTACTACGCAGAAACTGTAGTTAATGTGCATTTAGTTAGTGTTTCATTAAGCAAGTAGTAAATTAAATGTGCAGTAATTACTGCAGATTAATGACCATGTAGATGTGTCCACTGATTAATAGTTTTGCCTCCTCTCTGGCTCAAACAGTTTTGAATTCCTTTTGGCAAAGCAGGACAGCTTCAACAGAATGGGACTAGAGCACCTGCAGCACTGAATAACTTATATCCCATGCTCTCCTGGGAGAGCTAAGTTTGAATCCTCTCAGGCCAATCAGGGAACTGAACTTGGGTTGCTCACTCATTAATCGACAGCGCTGATCACTGAATTGTTGGCCAAATGGCCACCACTGCTTCTTCTTTCTCTGAGGAAAGTAAGCTCTGCTTCATTTTTTGGAAGGGGTGACTCAGATCCCTAACTTAAGGAGATGGTTTTGATCTGTAAATCTTCATTTAACAATTCAGGTTTAGTTGCCAACATTCTTAAGAGCGCTAGGAATTAAGGACATCCCTCTATTTAGCATTACTTATTGCAGGGGTGGGCAATTATTTTGGGTGAAGAGCCGCTTACTGAGTTTTGGCAAGCCATTGAGGGCTTCATGACTGGCAGCCTGGGGCAGAGAAATATTAATTTTCTAAATTATTTAGGGGACCTGCAGGCTGAATAGAATGGCCTGGCAGGCCACATCCAGCCTGCAGGCTGGATTTTGCCCACCCCTGATTTATTGGCTATTTTAGTTTCTAACAGAACTGAGAAACCCATTCTGAGTCACCTAACTGCCCATTCTTTGTATAAAGAACTTAGGTACCTAATTCAGGGTTCTAGGGAACCAGGAACCTATCAGTTAGATGTTATTACACTTAGCGTCACAAATGCCTAAGTCCCCTTTTGCATCTAAGTCTAGGTCCAAATGTAAATAGCTGTCAAGCAACCTCATTTACTGATTATTTTATATATTTTCTAAAAAGACTGCAAGCACAGAGAATGCTAAGTTAAAATATTAATGAATTAGGCATTTCATAGGAAAACAACGTGTTAAATGATTCTTTTTAGGTAAGTTGGGGGAGTCATTGCAGTTACTTTTTTTGGCTTTAGATGATAAATTCTCCACTCACATCAAACATAAGCCCCCAGCTCCCTCTCTGTGTTTATTCTGAACCAGTTCATGTAGCTCTGTAAGTTACTTCAGGATTTCAGCAGATCCTCTCTTCAGTGTGGTTTAAAACTGGCTAATGGCTCAGTGACATGATTTCGCTTCATTGAGAGTCTAGTCAGCAAACAGCAGTGAGCTTGCATGCTTAGGTGGCTTAGTTTGTGCATGCATATAACTTGAATACCTGCTTGGCACTGTTTTCCAGTAACTGAACATTCTTGATGCTGCTTTTTTTTTTTACCCTTCTGTTCTGTCTTCCTTAGCAGTAGAATCAACAGCTGTAACAACACATGGAGGCTATTTGGCAGCTGCAAGACACAGATGCTGGGTTCTGTAATGTACTTTTCCTGTAGAAGAAGCTGACTGTTTTGCTGGCTGTTTAAGTCCTCGTTGCTGTCTGAGTAGCTTGTTCCACAACCAGTTACAGTCTGCTGATGGCTGCATGCAGCCACCCTGGGTATACAGGAATCAATATGACTGGCTTGCCTTTTCTTTCAAGATGCTGCTCTCACTTTTCCTTGCTCTGTAAGTGAATTGCATGGTTTAGCAGTATAACCGCAGAAACAAAATGCAAAATTTTAGTAGGCTCTTAGCTTTATATCTAGAGGTGTATTAGGACAGGGAACCCTTACTATATGGTATTTATAAGTAATAGTGGGTTCAAGTTCAAGGCCATGCCAGAAGTACCCATGGCATGGCCTGTCATATTCCAACAAATCTGCAAATTCTGCTAAATACGTTGTCACAAGGAAAAGGAATAATACACATTTGCCAACCCCCCCCTCCAAAACCAAAACCATAAAATAAATGGTCAAACTCTTTTCAGGAATTATTTTTGACTTTGTAAAATAGTATTTAAAATCTAAGACTTTGTTAGGAATACAGTTATGAAAATTATACTGCCTTTATATGTAAGCACAAAGAATGTAGAATAACTTGGCTGAAACGTAGGCTTATTGATCTCACCTATTGGTGCTATAAAGTGGGTCTGTAGAGGACTTGGCTAGAAAAAAAAATAATGAAAATAGTAAATTATTTTTTGTTGAAATTTTTTATGGAATGCTGTTGATTTACCTAGAAAAAACAAAATGAGACAAAATGTCAGTGAAGGTTTCTTTTTTTTCTAACAAAACCCAAAAAAGTCAGAATTCACCCCAAAACTTTTTCCCTGAAAAGTTTGTTCATTTAAACCCTCAGTTTGCTGGAGAAAAACTGTTCCGACAGAAAAAGCTTGACCTCTCCTATTACCAGCTCAGCCAGCACACCAGTTACAGACATAGTGTTCCTTCACAAACTGTTACACCAGGATGTAGGCATCCAGCTCTGGGGCCATTTGGGGATCAAGGTGCCAACCAGGGCTCAGATAGGTAAGTGAAATCTAAGGTCAAACTGGTTCAGGAAGCTAGGAGATCAAACAGAGAGCTAAGTCCAAGGAGTAAGCTGAGTCAAGAAAACCGAGAGCTCAGACAGAGAGCAATCCCAAGGAACAAGTCAGAAGGAGCAGGAAAGCAGTCTTGGATACTTTCTGTTCCAGGTCAGGTTTTTATATGTTTCTGTTCCAGGTCAGGTTTTTATATGCAGGAGTGGAGGGCAGCTGACCCCAGCTGGCCACTCTGGTGACATGGAGTGGGCAGAGGGTTAGCCCCGACTGGAGGCATCATATCAGCTTTGACTAGCCTGCAGTGGGGTGGGGAGGGCTAGCCGTGGGGTGGCAGGCTAGCAGCTATGCTGTCAGGCAAGGCCTGAAGTCTGAAGCTGCAGTCTGAGACAGATAAGCTTTTGGGAGTGGTGCACATCGGGTCATGTGAAAGCTAGCACTGCTAAAAGTAGCATCTTACACTGAGTAAGGAAGAGACTAGGGTTCACACAGTATTAGGGAGAGGTTTTAAGCAATGACTAAGGAGTGGAACCTGGTAAGGCATCAGGACGTTGTGATGGAGAAAAAATGGAGGTAGGTTTAGGGGAAAGGCCTAAAAGAAGGTTTACCCAAGTACTATAGCGATAGTGATATGGATGAATGAATGAAAAGACTATTTCACGGTTTAAACTGCTGGACCACCACTTGTGGTATAGGGGGATACAGATTCCCTTGTATCTTTGGGTGTGCCACCTTGAGTGGCTAAACCTGTGTTGATGCAATAAGTAGTGTTGTGAATAGATACAGCCACTGGGCATGTCTACACATGTGATTTAATCCTCAATAACCTATTTTACTGTGCATTAAAGTGTCACGTAAAAAACTGCACGATTACACTAATGCACAATAAAATAGGCTACTGTGCATTAAGTGTCACTTAAAAGCCATGTGCATTCATTACTGTTCATTAAGGCAGCCTAATGCACATTTCTTTAGTATCTCACATTGGAGGTACTACATTTAATGCACATTAGAAAAAGTGACTTAATGCATATATAGATATGCTCATGGAGGGGCAAAAAGGACTAAGTTTGGACAGGTAGATGGAATAACTGATTATAAAATTCCCATATGCTGCCCATAGGATTCTGGGGCTAGGTTGTGGAGTGTCTCAATAAATCATCTCTGCATTTGAAGCATATGGGTACATACAAATTTACCAAAAAACCAGAAAGTCAGCTGAGATAGAGATGATTGAATCCTCTCAAACTGGCATCCCACTCAGCCCGCATAGAAGACACCTTCCTAGGCAAACAGCAGTCATTCTATGCATCTTCTGTACTTTTACAAGCTGATAAGGCTATTATGAGGCATGGTTCTATGGCTTCTGGTCATAGCTTGGGATCTTTCTTCTAGTGCAGTTGCAAGTTAATTAGCTGCATATGAAGCACAGTTTGTGTTGTTTTTCTCACCTGGATGCCACAGAATAGCCTCATCTCCATGTGGGCTTTGGGGAGAAAGGACAGGCTGTAGATTGTCACACTTCCCAGTGCTGGTAGAGGAAGCAGTTGAATAAGGTAGGTTCTTGGCTCAGAACTGGATCAATAGCAAAGGCCAAGATGTTCTTCATTTTGTTTGAAGACTCTTCAGTGTCCTGCCTACTGTATTTCTTTTGGCCGTGTTAACAATCCATTTCTTTTGCCATTTGAACTTCTTTATGCAAGTTATTCATAGGGAATGGGTACAAATAGGAAATAAAATCTTGTGCATCTCTTTAGTTCTTCACAGAAGATAGTTTTCCTCTCCTCGGGAAGAACTGACTATTCTTTTCCCAAACTGGTTTTCTCTTCAATGACCACAACTGAAATTGTAGACAAGCAACATAAGACCCTATGTGTTTACATTTTGTATGGTGTGTTTGGGTAATGAAACAATTAGATAACAGAAATTAAGGAATAAAATTGACATGACAAACAAACCACTTCTTTAGCCTGCTAGGCAGCAAGGTTTCAGAATGAGCTTATTCTTTCCACGTCAACGAATTTAGTGTTAGACAGACTTGGCCCAAGTAGATGTATATCAGCATTTTCAGGCACATAAATAAATTTTAAAATCTTTAAACACCTTGTTTTGGTAGTGTGGATGTTGCTGTAATGCTCCAGGAAAGTCAAGAATCCTTGTGGGTGCTATCTCTTATTGAACCAACTACATGGTGGGGATAAGAGTAGACAAGCTTTCAGGTATCACAGAAAGAAAGTGATATCCAAAAGTTTGTCTTTGTCCATCCCAACCATGCAAGTGGCCCAATAAAAGATATCACCTACAAGAATTCTTGTCCTGAACACCTGAGTTCTTCCTGTCTTTAGTAAGTGCCTGTTAGGCCTGTGCAAAGCGACTAGCATTTGCTTTGGATTTAGCTGATTCAGGGGACAGAAATTCAACTGGGTGATTTGAATCACTGTCCCATATCGATTCGACCGAATCTGATTCGAAGATTCAGCTGCCACTGAATTGGCCAAATCTCCAAATCAGACAGGCCCCATCCCCCGCCTGCTCTCCCAGCCCTGTCAAAGGCTGCCCTGCCCGCCCCAGCTCCCGGCTGTTTTTAAAAAAGACCCCAGCACTCACCGGGTGCTGCCAGGTGTGGGGGGCAATCCCCTTTGCCCCCCACTGCCCCACACTGCATGGGGGGGGCTCTGTCATGAGTCCCATTCCTTGCCCGCCCTCTTGGCCTAAGCTCCCAACTCTTTAAAAAATAAAGCCCCTACTCACCAGCTGCTGACAGGCAGAGGGACAATCCCTGCTGCCCCTTGCTACCCCACACCATGTGGGGCGCTCTGCCATGAGCCCCCCAATGCCTGCCCACTCTCCCAGTGCCCCCATGGCTGCCCTGCCTAGCCCCAGCTCTCAGCTCTTCAAAAAAAATATAAAAATCCCACACTCACCGGCTCCTGCCAGGCAGAGAGGGGTTGATCCCCGCTGCCCCCCACTGCACAATGCTGCATGGGGGGCTCTGCCACGAGCCCCCAGAAGCCCCGATGGCCGCTTTAGCAGCCAGTGAGTGCAGGACTCTTTTTTTTTCAAAGCCTGGGATGCTGGGGCCGGGCAGGGCAGCCGTTGACGGGGCTGGGAGAGCGGGTGGGGGTTGTGGGGTGCTCAGGGGGGCTGGGGAAGCAGGCAGAATGGGGCCTGGTGCGGGTCCCCCCATGGTCCCCTCTACCCTCCTCCAGCTCTCCCTCTCCCCCTTGCCCCCACTTACTGCCATGGAGTCTGGGTCCAGCTCCCTGTGGTGGCGAGTGAGGACTGCCCAAATCTCCAAAGCTCTCCGAATCTTTTCCAAATTGAT
>NW_017729022.1:163270289-163277287 GCF_001723915.1 Gavialis gangeticus | reverse complement strand
CAGGGGATGGGGCCTGGCAGGGGTCCCCTCATGGTCCCCTTCCCCCACCTCCAGCCCTCCCTCTCCCATCCCCTGTTCACCAGGTGGCTATACACACCACCTCTTCAGCAAGTTTCGCTGTAGTCCTGGAAGCATTTTTACCATGGTCTCCTCAGAATCTGATGACATTCATGAAAGAATTTAAAACTCCATCCACTCAGCTTTTTTTGTTTATGATGCTACCTTAACTTCAGACTGGTGGGTAGAGCCATGGTTAACTAGACATTGGCTCATGGACATGCAGAACCTGATTCCCGTCTCTCTCATACTGGTTCTGGGTTTGTGTAATTCCACCGAAGTCCAAATTTCCAGAAAAGCATTATGTTGGAAAATGTTGACCACCTCTCTAAAACTCTTTGAGGAAAATATGTATTTTGTTCAGTTTTTTTATGTACTCAGTATTCTGTTTAGCCAGACTATAGGGACGTCTTGGTTCACAAATACTTGTTAAAAAAAGAGAGGCTAGTTCCCCCCATTAAATTCATTGGCACATTTTATTTCCTGAGCATCTTGGAGAATGTATCACTCAGTTACTTCACAGACAGCCTTATTGTAACCTCTGAAAAGTGATCTGTAAATGGTGAATTAAAATGTATTTCTTTGATTAATGTATTTTACTCACTGAAAAGTGGAGACAGGCTGCACTTATTTTGGAGCACCACTCAATTTCATAGTTCACCTTTAAATGGATGCAAGCTTTTAGGGGGAAACTTGGACAAGGTGGTTAGACACCTATGGCAGCTGAGCCCATCATCTCTTTCTTCTATGTTTCAAGGAACCTGAGCCTCTGACACTCTCTCTCTCTCTCTCTCTCGCCCCCCTCCCCCCACCCCCCATTTAAATTCAGGAGTCTGGGGAAAGATGCAGAAAGGATGAAGGGGGACCTTCACCTAACAGAGAGCAGAGAGTATTATGCTTTATATAGAGGAGTCATGCTGGTGCTATTTGACCAGTATGGGAAACTACAATAGCTTTGGTGTCCTGGGAAGGTAGATGAACAGTGAAACCCACTCTCACATTAGTAGGCATTTTATTATAGTCTTAATACCATGAACCATAACTGCAGTGCTTGGAAGAATCATGGACTTGAAAAGTCTAAACACAGGAAAGAAATAATGATCTCCTGTACAATTATCGTGTATTTGATTTTAGTTACACCACTGTCAAATACCAGTTAAGTTAATGGAATCACACTAGTGCAAAACTAATATTAGTGCAACCAGATACAGAAGTCATGGCAGTTAAAATTCCTAGACATCTGCTTTCCTTTGGAGAACAGATCGTATGAATTTCCCCAATTTTGTTTGCTACAAGTGGCCTGAGCTAGGATTTAGGAAGCGGGGCAGGGGAGAGGGGTGGTAGAGCTAAAGTTGTGGGATGGATTAGTTTTAAAAAGTTTTGCAGATGTGTCAAAAAGGATTTTGAATTAGGAAGGCACATAAGATTATTCCACTGAAAGCGAAGACTATGAAAGAAACCATAGTCAAAAACAGGAGCTAGGGAGCAAAAGCCATGCCAAGTCAAGACAAAAGGAGGCTCTATAGACAGAGACTTGGTTGGAGATAGAAGTAGGATTGACACTATGGAGAGCCCTGGAAACTGAGGACTAGCAGCTTGGCCTTGATACAGAAAGCAAGTAAACTTAGAGGCTAGGGACAGAAACTACACATAAACCAGTATAAGTGATCAGAAACCAGTTCAGATCTGTAACACAACAGAAGTTCACTGCACATAAACCATTTTTAAAATGGATGAAACCAGTTTAAGATAAACCTGGATGGATATAGTATCAGACTTAACTGATTTAGGTTAAATTGGGTTATTAAACTTCTGCCCCAGATCACATCTACATTCAAGTTAACTTACAGTCCCCCAGCATCCCAGGATGCTTTGTACCTTCCCAGGAAGCCCCACAACCTCCCAGGGTGGGTGGGCTAACCTGTGCCCAAGCTGTCTCCTTCAGCTGATCAGGGAGGCTTGCTCTGGCACCACCCCCCTCCTACTCTGGTTTCTGGTTTGAGTCACTGCAGGCATGTGGCTGCATTTCTCAAATCAAAAGTGAATGTCTATTCAGTTGCTTATTGGTTCAATCTGTGCAATTTAGATTAATCTGTGAAGATTGAATCAATTTATCCCTGAGCTTTTTGACTTTCTGTATTTAGCCAGTGACAATGGGCCAGATGGGAGATGAAGATGATTTTGGCACAGGCTTCTTAGCTTTCTTTTTGTATTGCTGTTCACTCACCTGCTGTGGTAGTAACAAATATCCTTGATGAGAAGAGAGGGCAAGTGGAAATTCTGGTAGTGTGTTGCAGAGTCTTGATTTTAGGTGAATGTTTACATATAACTCAAGCTAGTAGTTCTTGGTGGCAGTGTGTAAGTTGGTTGTTTCAGTTCAATCCCCAGAGGGCAGACGTCCACATCACATGAGGAAGTCACTACCCTATCAGGTGTCCCCCTAGACTGCTTTAGCAGGGTAGCCAAGGGCTGAACAAGGGTATCCAAAGAATGAACAATCCTGAGTATATGTCTCTCACTGGAAAGCTGCCACCTCTTCTAAGGCTGAGTACAGGATTCTTGTTTTCAGAGCTGCTAGTTCTGCACTCTTCAGAAGCTCAGTATTTACACAAAGCCCTGCATCTAGTCTGAGCAGGAAGTGTGCTGTTTGCTTCCTTGTTAACCATTTCTGACAGCTGTTTTTGCATCCTTGATAGGTGAGGACAAACTTGTCTCAAGCCTTACTGCTGGCAGGGGAAGAGAAATGCTCTATTAAACAAAATCTCAAGTAAGTAATTATTACTTTTGCTGGCTTGCTGTCTCATATATACAGCATGGCTCTTATCTGTCTATTCTCTTTACACCACATGTATACATGCTTGATATAGTTTATTGATACCTGTTTCATCTTTTGAAAACTGTTCCTTAAAGCACAGGTTGGTTTAGGCTATGTGTAGCATATGTTGGCTAACCAGGTTGTCTGAATCACCGGTTTTATTAAGGGCTGCCACAAACATTTTAATTACAATCCAGCAATGGATTCATGGTCATTGACTTATACTTCTCCAAGTAGAGTTCTATTGGCTTCAGTGCTGTTGAATTGCTTTTTCCGATACCTCTGCTACTTCTCATAAGCTGAAGTGGTAAACTGCTTTTATCTACCTCTCTGGTAATAAATATTTTGGAGGCCAATATCAACAATGATTTTTGTTGTATATTACAGTGAGAAATCTGTAATTCAATAGTAGTCATGGACTCTGGGTACCTAAACAGAGTGTATCTAAAATGAATATATTACAATAATGGTCGTAATATTGCCAAATAAACCACAAAGCAGAAGCAAGAAAAATACCAACCTTCAAATAACATGACTTAAATGCCTGTTTCAGCAGATGCCTTCATACTGATTTGTTTGCTGAAAACATGAGAATTATTTATTTTTCATTCATATTATCTCATTATTGCAGATTTCCTTTACAACATGGCTCATTTGAAATGTATTTAAAAAAAAAGCCCAATGATTTTTATCTAGAGTTTGAGATTTTCCAGTAGCAATCGGTCACACACATACAGTGTTGGTGATAACCAATATAACATTGTTTTCATTGTATCTTTCACCAGGCTGAATGTCCAGCAGATGAAATGTATTATGAGAACTTTTTTCTGTACTGTGAAGATAAATATTACTCAGAGACAAACATCTAAACAAAACTACAGTGATTTGTTACAACTTAGTAGGTGGCCACTACGTGTCAGATTGTGAACTCCCTTACTCTAGCTGAAAGAACTGTGAGTAATTGCTTGCTTACTGGGGCTAAGTACAGACAGTGAAAAAACCTGAGGCTGAATCGATTCAATCTTTGCAGGTTAATCTAAACTGTTTAGATTGAACCGACAAGGAAATGAACAGACATTCACTTTTGATTCGCGGAATGCAGCCACATGCTTGCACTGGCTCAGGATAGAAGCCAGGGGGCTCTAAAGCATGTCTCGCAGCCCACTAGCCACTGCCAAAGGGAAGGGAGGGAAGCTCTCAGAGGCTTTTCCCTCCCACCCTGCTCAAGAAGAGTGAGGGGCCCACTGAATATGATGAGGGGGTTAAACCCCCACCCTGGCCTGCACCGACCCCAGCTGGGGTCTGCCTGGCCAGGGCAGGGAGGGTGGGAGGGAAGCCTTTAGAGGCTTCCCCCATTCCTCTGCTTGAGCAGGGGAGGGGGGAGAGGCTGTGGCCCATCCACCTGAATATGATGGGGCGGCAGTTTTTAAACCCTCCAGCCTGGTCCACACTGACCCCATCCAGTGTCTGCCTAGCGGAGGTGGTGGGGAAGCCCTCAGAGGCTTTTCTTCCCACTTCCTGCTTGAGCAGAGAGGGGGAGGCATGACCAGGCTGGTTGGGCTGGGGCCTGCTACACCGCCCCTCTCCGCTCAGGCAGGAAGGGGGCGAGGAGAAGCCTCTGAGAGCTTCCCTTCTTCCCTTCCCCATCACCAGGCAGCCCCTGGCTGGAGTCCTGTGCTAGGGTTTCTTCCCCCACCACCCACTTCTCTCCCACCCAGAACAGTGATATTGCTACAGCTAGGGAGCAGAGGGGTGAGGCAGACACTGCTCTGCTAGAGCAGATAGCACAGCACAGTCCAGGGCTGCAAAGCATCCTGGGATGCCAAGGGACTGTGAGTCAACTTGAACCAGGAGGAGATCTGGGACAGAAGTTCCATAAATTGGTTTGACCTAAATCAGTTAAGTCTGATACTACATCCAACCAGGTTTATCTTAAACTGGTTTTGGCCATTTTGAAAGAAATGTATATGCACTAGACTTCTGTTGCAGATTTAAATTGGTTTCTGATCACATAATCTGGTTTATGTATAACTTCTGTCCCTAGCCTGGGAGTCAGTTGGTCAGAATTTGACCCTAAATAACTACTTACTAAGGCCCTAATTCTGCTAGTGCAATCCTACCTGCATAATTTTCCAGATGGGACTGGTCCCACTGAACTCAGAGATTATTCAGAGACTTTTGTTTACAAGTGCTGGTCTGAATAGCTGGGCTTGGGGAATTAAAAATCAATGGGTTTTATGCTCTGAAGTTATTTAGGTACCTCCAAAGTCTCCACCTCCTAAAACAATATAAGAAATGTCTAGAACATTCCTTTCAAATCCCTGTCCATTTTCCCATTTAGCTGTTTGCCATTCAGGCTGTGTCCACACAAGCAGGGGCCTGTGTTTGCAGCAGCACAAATAGTAGCAGCACCAATCTGGGTTGCTACTTTGTGTAGCAGTGCATGCTCCTGCTTGGCTGCTTTGAGCCGGACTCATTGTCCTGCTGCTCCATGTGCTGCAGGGGTGGCTGGCTTGGGCATAGGGTGCCCCAATGTGGGGATAGCTGGCAGGCTGCTCCCTGTCTCGAGTCACACTGTGCCCTAGCCAGCTGGGGAGTGGCTGGCTGGGGCTTAGGTTCCCAACTGTGTTTGAATCTGTTCCTGGAGGTTTCTGGAACACCAATGTGCCCGCGAAACACAACAAGAACATGCCCACGTGCTTGTGTATATCAGTTACAGATTATGGTGTGTAGACTTTACATGAGGAAGGAAAATTCACATTACTATTACATTTTAAAAACCCACTGGACTACTGTATAAATTGGATTCAACATTTAATATTCATTTTAATGAATGCCCTGTTATTTATCTCCTGGGTGACTCTCAGCAGTCTCTTGGAGATATGTATATAAATCCTGGAGATGCCAGGGAAACTCTGAAGGGTTGGCAGCCCTAGGCTCAGGATGGCTTGAGACGGAGCCCCTGCACTGAGGCATGTGGAAACAGGCAAGCAACCAACCCTGGGAGCTGCCTGCTCCCCTGTTTTGAGGCATAGTGTACCCCAGCCAGATGGGGAGCAGCAGGTGCCCTCTGAAAGCAGAAATGGCAAGGGGCTTAATCCTATTTTTTTCCCCAGAGCTTGCCCACCTTTCCCGCAGCCAAGGCATGAGCTGATTAATAGCTACAACTCATTATTCCAAACTAAACTACATCAGGGTGTAGTTTAGTTTGCAATGATGCAAACTCATTTAAAACTCCCCAAACTCCTGCATGCATACAGCATCATGCCATTAAGCCACACAAAGTGACATTTTCATCATGTATTCAGGGCAACGGCATCACGTGTACAAGCTCCCTTAGATTCTTATTCTAGGAAGTGAGTGTTGCATCCCTGGTACATAGCACCTACATAAAGTCTGTTAATAGGTCTTAGCCTAGCCACCCATAGTAGCTAGACAGAGCATTGAACATTGTGCTAGCCTAGTTTTGGGGGCATTTAGAAATAAGTCTGGTACGCTTCTCTTTTTTTGCCCATTTGTGCATGTCACAAAACCAGTGGTTTGTTGGTAGTCTCTGAATAGGAACAGGAATAACAGGGATGTTACAGGCACAGAGAAGAGGCACCATTCAGTGTCTTGGGGGGTGGGGAGAACACAGGACTTGTGGCTTAAACAGATGGCTGCAAGAAAGGCCAGATGATGGAGTTGGTAGAAGAGATGTGCTGGTGATGAGGGGTTGTTTCCTTACTTGCAGCCCTGAGAGCAGCCAGTGCACCTGCCATGCTCATAGGCTTTTGTTATAACATAGTAAGTCAGCTATACCAGAACAAATAGCAGTATCTGCTGCTGTGTAAATTGTGGGTGCTTGGCTACTGCACATCACCTCATGAATCAAACATCTGGAGCCCAGAGGTCCATTATTATAGCTGAGCAGCCATATTTCAATTATATGACAAGATATATGTGGAGTGGTATCTTCCACTGAGGCTGGTACTGTTAGAGACTTTGTGAAAAGGTTGATTGTGGCCAGCTCTCTCCATCTAAGAGTGAAGTGCATGGAGAGGGAACTCTCTTTTTACCTCTAAAGATGGTTCATACTGTATAACAGGCTTGTCCAACATATGGCCTGTGGGCCGCCATGTGGCCC
>NW_017729022.1:163269996-163270198 GCF_001723915.1 Gavialis gangeticus | reverse complement strand
CTCCCCCAGCCCTTCAGCAGCTTCCTAATGGCTGCTGAAGGGCTGGGGAAGGGACAAGGTTCCCACACGCACCGCGTTAGCTTGATGTTGCGGACGTGGTGCGGCTCCTTACCTCCCCCATCATTTCACGGTGTCCCTTCCTCGCCCCACCCCTCCCTTCCTTATTTGCATGCCAGCTCCTCCCCTCTCCCACATTGCAGGG
>NW_017729022.1:163269429-163269985 GCF_001723915.1 Gavialis gangeticus | reverse complement strand
CTAGCCCCGCCCCTCCCTTCCTCATTTGCATGCCAGCCCCACCCTGCACCAGCCCCACCCTGCGCCAGTCCCTGCCAGCTGCGTGGGCTGGAGCAGGTCACAGTGCAGTGGGTGGGCAGGTGCAGGGGGTACGGACGCCAGCTTGGAGGGATGCTGTGGCCAGGCCTGCGGGAGATGCTGCTGCCACTGCTGCTGTGGCTGTTGGGGCGGGAAGCCGGTGCCACTCCCGCCTCCCCATATCTCCCTGCACCCACAGACATCGTGCTGGAGGTGGTGAGTCATGGGCCCCGGGCAGGGAGGGACCCCTGCCGGTTGGGCTTGGGCTCGGGCTGCCCCAGGGGAGAGGGAGCAGGGGGTGTCTCTGCACATCCCGCACTCCCCTGTACAGTCCCCACATGTCCTCCTGGCTGCTGAGCCCAGGTGCACAGGTGTGGGAGCATCCTCGAGGCCGCCAAGGTGGCAGGGAGGACACGGTGGGGTCAGGTGGCACCCCTTGACTCCTGCGCCCCCAGGCTGCAGCCAGACTGGACAGACTGTGCGAGTGCCCGCTCCTGCC
>NW_017729022.1:163219800-163269048 GCF_001723915.1 Gavialis gangeticus | reverse complement strand
GGGCAGGGAGGGACCGCTGCCGGTTGGGCTTGGGCTCGGGCTGCCCCAGGGGAGAGGGAGCAGGGGGTGTCTCTGCACATCCCGCACTCCCCTGTACAGTCCCCACATGTCCTCCTGGCTGCTGAGCCCAGGTGCACAGGTGTGGGAGCATCCTCGAGGCCGCCAAGGTGGCAGGGAGGACACGGTGGGGTCAGGTGGCACCCCTTGACTCCTGCGCCCCCAGGCTGCAGCCAGACTGGACAGACTGTGCGAGTGCCCGCTCCTGCCAGCCCACTGGGTGATAAAAAGTTCATGATCCAGCCCCACATTCAAAAAGGTTGGACACCTCTGCTGTATAACGTTGAGACACAGTGGTATCAGGAATGAAGGAAGCTTGTGCTGCTCTATGCCATGCATAAATTGAAGTATTCCTTTTCTCAGACTGTTCATTCACATGTTTCACAAGCAACCAATTCACTTAGAAAGAAATTAACTGAAAAGTTTTGAACCTGGGGGTTAATAACATTCAGGCTTAAGTAGTCATGTTTCTGAAATGTGGTTTTCTGGTGTCAGGCACATAAGCGTATGGCCTGATTTTCACAATTGTTGTGTATCTATAGGTCACATTGGCTTCAGATTTCCTTTCCACTTCTGTTTCTCAGAGCCAGAAAGTAGATCAGCAAAAACAAGACCAATGAAACATTTGCAAAGAACAAGGATGCTGAGTTGGTCAAATTCCAAATAACCTTTGCTTATAGTTGCAGTTGGATAGGATTATCTTCACTTCCTGCCCTGAACTCCAATATTATGCTGCTGACTTCCTCTAAGACAGTTGAATTTCAGCATGATGGCTGAAATGTCTCCTCTGTATTCTTTATTTACTTTGCAGAAATGTGAAGTATAATAAGTTAATGTACGTAACGTATTTATAGCACCTCAGATGTGATCTAAGTATCTTGATGTTATTGTTTTTGCAATTATGGGACAAAATAATATCTTAATAAGTCTACATTTATTTTTGTTTATCTGTTATCCTTTTCCATGGATATATGAGCAGTAACAAGTAACCAGAAGCTGTCAGTTCTAGCAGCTTGCTGGTTGCCCAGTGAGCAATGAAAAGCTTTAGTCCTATACATTTAAAATAACCAAATATTTTGCACTTCTCTTGTACCTTTCAGTCAAGAATCCCAAGGTGTTTAAGAACATTCCCATATGAACAAGCACTTAATTCATTAAGCCTTCACAAAAACTCAGGGAAGTACATAAGGCCAGTCATCCTCATTTTCTGGATGAGCAAATTGTGGCAGGTTGTGCTCAGTATCACATGGTATAAATAGCCATTTCCAAATAAAGCAGATCAGCTGTGCTGGGAGGTGTCTCCACTTCACTGGGTGAAACATGTCACTCATTGTCCCACCAATTAATCCTGTGGAACAATGGGTGACATGTCTGCTTGCAGAGACACACCCTGGGGGATCTCCAGGGTGTAGCTCTGTAAACTCTGGTGTGGTCCAGAGGCAGAGACTGCCAATCAGCTGATTGTCAGTCTCAGCCCTGGAACCACACTGGAGTGAATTCAACATGTGCCTGGGGACTATACCAGTGTGTGGACACGTGCATGGGGAATCCCAAATAGGAAACCTGGGCAGCTGAAGAACATGTGCACCTCTGGGCTGTTCGCACTCTCTGGCTTTAAAATAAATAGATATTAGCTGCAAAACAGTGGCACAAAATTATACCGCCTATGTTGTGGCTACAAATCTGGAGCATTTGTGGCATGACAAGGGGCATGGATGTGTGTTTGCTTGGCCTTTGCTCTGCTATTAAAAAAAAATTATGGTAGCACAAAGGTGATGTCTGTCTGTATACACAGGATGAATCAGCAGCAGACACTGAAGTGATATAGACTCAAAGATCTGTGTGTCCTGGTCCTCCACTGCACCTTGCATAAAGTATTTTCTAGATAAAATGAATGGAGAGCAGTAGAGAAGTTTGTCTCACAGAGGCAAAGCCCAACCTAGAACTCAGGGCTCACTCTCTGCCAGAACAGCAGGTATCTCACTGAGCCACATACCTTCTGGCTCAAGCTTTTCTTCATGGGCCTACATATGTCCTTCTTTTGGCTGCCCAGGGGAGACCAACCTGTCACCAGCTACAATTTTGTGACTTTGGTTCAGTCAAGGTGGGTGTATATGGAGCTATGTGTCTGCATGGTACAGCCTACTGTACTTACTCGGTAGCCATGTGAATGCTCACACATCCACCCTGAATATGGAACAGCATTGCAAACTATGTGTAAGTGCCCCCAAATGACATTTATGCAGCTGTGTAAAGCAAAAGAGAATTCTGCCCAAGCGTGTCTCAAGGTGACACCAATCTACCACTATACACCATGATGCAGCTGTTACAGGGTCTGCTGTGGGCATGGAGAGGGGAGTGCTTCCTGCCAATATGGAAGAAAGCCTATGACTAGAATCAGGTAATATGACCAAGTGCAGATCTAGTGGAAAACGGAGGTGGTGAGCCAATGCCTCTAACCTTTCCTGTGGTTCTAACTGGTATGTGCTATTTGTCAAATGGCTGCTTTAGTGCAGCACAGCGGGCAAGTTAATTAACCTCACCAAGAGATAGAGCTAATTAGCTTGGATGCTGTGCTGCTAATGCAGTGGTAGCCCTTCCTCTTTAGGATGTGGCATGCACAGAGCTAGCTCAAGTAACACTGGTAGGCATTGTCTTATGATGACATCTGCTTCTCAGTACAGCTAATTAGCCAGCCTGCAGCACAGCACCAAGGCAGGCAGCTGGATATGACTGCTGGTTTGGTTAGACAGTGGTGCTCAATCTTTTGATCCTGTAGGTAGGGCCATTCTATGGGCTGGTTCAGGCTTTGTGTGACAGGACTGTGCCCTGCACTGTCTCTGCCTGGCTCCTCACTCCTGGATTGAGTCCCACATGCCAAGATCAGGCCCTAGCACCCTGTGCTGCCTCCACTCAGCTCCACAGGCCAGGATTGGGCCTTACATGCCTGGATCAGGCTAAATACCACCCCCATCAGGCCCTGTGTGCTGGAATCAGGCCCTGCACCACCCTGCAGGGCTGATCTAGCTCACAGAGCTGTGCTGTCAGGTCTTCAGGGCTCCCCATGGGTCCAGAAATTTGGCAGTAGGGGAGTGGCCACTGTTACCCCACTGCCAATTTTTTGGACCTGTGGGGACCTGAGGACATAGTTTGTCGGGCTGGATCTGACCTATAGGCTGCAGGTTGAGCACCCCTGGGTTAGTCCTATTTCATGTTCAAAAGGCTGAATGCTGCACACAAACCTCCAGAAATGTTTGGATCCAGCTCTGAATCCAAGTAACCTCATTTAACATTTCCTAACTGCTAGCTAGTGACAAACTTAGCCAGGCCATTTAAAAATGTAGCCACATCCTTTGATTTGGTTATAGGGCTGTGTGAAGCTTTGGTCCCTGATTCGATTCAGTGGAGATTTGGCCTGATTTGGTGGCCAAATCTCTGAATCCAAATTGATTCAGAGGGCCCTCTAATCTCTCTGAATCAAATTGGAATCCTTCGAATTGATTCAGAGAGATTTGGAAAAATTCGGAGATGTGGCCATAAACACAGCTTTAAATGTTTTTTCTACATACCTCAAAGTACCGGGCGGTTCATGAATGCTGTGATGGTGGGGTGGATGGAGCATCCCACAGGAGCGTGCGGGGGGGCGGGGAGGGGGACGACGTCCCCAGCACGCTCAGCAGCAGACCCAGAAGTGGACCAGAAGCACTTCCAGTCCATTTCTGAGTCTGCCAGGGAGCAGGGGGCCCCCCTGTGCAGGTGACTGGTGCCTCCTGGGTCTGGGGGGTACCCAGGGTGCCCCTGTGGCCGATCACCAAGTGGGTAGAGAGCAGGAGGGCCCCCAAGGGTGCTCCCTGGCAGACGCAGAAGTGGACCAGAAGTACTGCCAGTCCACTTCCAGGTTCACCACTGAGCATGTGGGGGGGCCCCTACATTCCTGTGGGACACTCCATCCACCCCACCATCGCAGCATTCACAAGCCCCACCTGGTACCTCGAGGTATGTAGAAAAAACGTTTAAAGCTGCGTCTATGGCCGAATCTCTGATTCTCCAAATCAGCATCGAATCTTCAGATTTAGATTTGGCCTAACTGAATTGGGGACAGCATTCCAAATCAACAAATTGAATCACTGTCCCCAACTGGGGCCAAATCCAAATTGAATATGGCCCATTTCACACACCTCATTTGGTTATCTCCTGCTGCAGTAAACACCATAGACTGCCTAACTGCAGCCTGTACGTTGTTCCCCTATCAATATATACTGGCTATTAATTGAATACTTCAGTCAAGTTCCCTCTAATTCATCTTGCTTGTAATATAAATCATCTTCATTTTAATAGTCTACACTCAAATGTCATGTGAGTTACATGTGAGAATTAAAGGGCTACATGCAAAAGTGGTTTGAAGTTGGCTCCATGCACTGGGAAGTGGAAGTGGGGCAAGAGAGAATTCCTCAGAAGTGAATACCTCTGGGCAGTGTACACCCATTGCAGAGTACACCCTTGCAGTGTTCCCTTGCAAGCCAGCCACATGGGCACAATGCAGGTTTTACTGCAAAGAGGAGCTGCTCAGCAGCTGCTTTGTTTTCAGTTGTCAAAAAAAATCAAGCTGCAACAAGACACTTAATCATTATTTGGATAAGTAAGGGGAAAAGCTGAGGGTTGAGATAATGAAAGAGGGCAACGTTAGTCTGAAGTCACACAGAAAGCAGGAAAGATTTGCACCTGACAGACTAACCAAAGTGGGTATGTGTATGAAGTGAGCTTCATTAGAAGTTGTGAAATGAAATGCACAAAGCATGAAGGTTCAGTCAGCTTTTGGTGGGTCTGAATGAATTCCAGTCATCAAGGCCTGATGAACTTCACCCGAAGAGTACTGAAAGAACTGGCTGAAGAGACCTTGGAGCTCTTGGCTATAATATTTACAAAGTTTTGAGAGACAGACAAGGTGCCAGAGGAAAAGGGCCAATATAGTGCCACTCTTCAAAAAAGGCAGAAAGGAGGACCCAAGGAGCACCCATGGAATTAAACTGGTTAGCCTGACCTCTATACCTGGGAAGTTACTGAAGCATATCATAAGGATGCTCATTTGCAAGCATCCAGAGGATGAAAGACTGATCGTGAGTAGCCATCATGCATTTGCTAAGAACAAACCATGACAAACAAACTTGATCTCCTTTCACAAAATAACTAGATATTTTAACTAGAGTGGATGAAGGGAATACAGTGGATATAGTGTAGCTGGACTTAAGCAAGGTGTTGACAACATCCCACCTGACCTTCTCATAACTAAATTGGAGAAAGGTTGGCTAAATTAAACTACTAATGGTAGATAGATGACTGACTCAATAGCCACAAGCAAAAGGTAAATATAAATGGATCTGTGTCCGAATGGCAGGAGGTTTTGAGTGGAGTGCCACAGGGGTCTGTACTAGATCAAGTGCTGTTCAACAAGAGCTTCTTGAGCAAATGAGCTGATGGCATGAAACTGGAAAGGATTGTGAACATGCTGGAGGACAGGAGCACAATTCAGAAGGATCTTGATAGACTGGAAAGCTGGGCTACAGCCCACAGGATGAATTTTAATACTGATGAATGCAAGGTGCTACACCTTAGGAAGATTAAAGGAAAAAAACCCCACAAATACAAAATGGGTGATGGCTGGATGGATGACAGCACTGTGGAGAAGGATCTAAGAGTTTTGTTGAATAACAGACTCAGTATGAATCTACAGCATGATGCATCAACAAAAATACTAGTACAGTTCTGCGCTGCATTAATACCAGCACTAGTTGGTCTCATCTAAAGTTTTGTGTGAAGTTTGGCATTTCACATTTTAAAAAGGACATGGAAAAGTTACCATCCAGAGGTGGATGACAGAAATGATAAAGTGCTTGGAAGACAAGTCATATAAAGAGAGGTTAAAATAAACAGACATGTTCAGCTTATGGAAAAGGCAATTAAGAGGGGATATGACAGTACCCCTCAAATATCTAGGACACAGACCAGTGGCTTGAGGTTGCAGTGAAGTAGGTTTAGACCCGACATCAGGAACGAAAACTTGGGGGGAAGGACAGGGGATGGCAGACATGACCCTCTTTCTTGGATCTCTCCAGCTCATTTTAACAACCCTTGCAGCGACGGAACATTGACAGCCCTTGTGACAGGCTAGGGTGCTTTTGGTGTCCTTGAGCATAATGCCTTGTACTTGTGTAATAGGGTTCACTGCTGTTTTAGAAATAGGTTAGACAAGGACATAATATGGGATCATTTGGATAGGGACAGTCCTGCCTCAAGTTGGGGCTTGGATTAGTGATCTCTGGAAGTCCCTTACAGTCCTACTTTTCTATGAGTCTAGGATTGTATTATAGTACAAGCCAGTTATCATGCTTCACCTAGGGTCCTTGATGCATTATATCTTATTCAATCATAAAGTCCTATACAGACAAGTGACTCCTTAGCACCTCAGTGGTTAGCATGGCCATTGTTTTTCCCATAAAGCCGCGAGGTGGAAAGGGCCTCTTAGATCATCACATTCTTTTCTATCTAGGATTGTTCCCTATTGCACATTTACTAGCTGTCTTCCGTAGTCTAGCTTTAAACATAGCAGTGATGAGGCTTTTGTCACTTTTGAGGGAAATTAATCCACTCTAAAAGATCATGCACATCACATGTTCTCTGAACAGCTGTGTTACTTCTGTGAACATAGCAGTTCAAGCCTCCTCTTAAGGGACTAAAGCTGGAGAGAATACAATAGGAAGGATCTGTTTGAGGCAATGCCATTTTAACATTCTCCATCATTATATATCCTCTTTATTAATACAACCAAACACCCTATTTTCCACTTTTGCATACCAGACAGACAAATTTGTTCTTCTAACACTACTGTGATATCCGTTTGAACCAAGTTAGATTTTCTGCATGGTAAATCACTGCTCAGTGGGTGCATCTACACATGGCCATATGGTGCTTTTGTTACTACTCTATCATTTAGTACTTTCTTTTGGATGTACTAAAAGATGGCACAGTAATAGCCCATACTGCACCGTGAGGGCCAAGCATGGTTATTTTTGGCTGCTGTGTCCTTGTAGCAGCAATGTTATAACAAGGGAGCATGTTGCTACGGCGATGTAGTGGCAGCATCATGGTTTTTGCCAGGTGATGCTATGGTGCCATAGTGTCTTGTGTAGTCACGCCCAGTGTGAATAGTGGTGGTGAATTTGAGCCCAGCACGATGTATTTGCAAAGCCTCCTGGGACTTTTTCTTGAAAGAGCTTATTGGTGTAAAAGATAGGCTGCCCTGATTATATGAATTGCCTTACACTTCCTCCAAATTGACTTTGAGTCTGCCATCATGTTGCCAATTTACCACTGCATTTAAGTTCACCTAGAGCCCTTTCACAATCTTGCAATTATTTTAAGTAACGGCCAACTTTTGCAAACTAGGTGAGTCACTTTTGCACACAGTCCACTTTGGCTCAGGGGGTTCTAAATACATGAATGACCATTGCTAACATGAAGAAATCTGGTAGAATTAGGTCCACATACATGCAAAGTCATCACCCAGCATCCCTAACTCTGGGCACTTCCTCCTCTAGTTCTTTCACAATTATATTCAATGACATTGGTTCAGATACAGGATCCAGGGGTCCCCTACTATTAACCTCTCTCCACTCTGACAAGCAGCTGTTCATTATGACCCTTTGTTTCCTATTGCTTAACTAGTTTTTAATCCTTAACAAAGACTTTGTCCCTAACCCCACTATTATTTATGTTCCTTAATAGTCTTTTATGAGAGGCCTTATCAAAAGCATTTTGAAAATTCAAGTAAATTAATGTCTCACGGGTCACCTTTTATCTACTATTTTATTAACTTTTTCAAAAACAATATGTTGTACTTTTCAGCATTATTAAATGGCCTGGAAAAAAAACCCTTCAGCCACATTCTGACAGCTACTGTAGTGGCTTAGCAGAGCTGTGCTTGGATTAGCGCAGTTATTCTGCCTGTACTTAAGGACTCTATTTCATTTCCTGGCATCTCTCTGCTCAGGTCAACCACCAGTTCAAGGTGGAAGTGACAATTTTGCAGCATCTCAAGAGCACCGGTGTTTGCTGCTGGGAGGTTGAGAGGAAGGAAATAGCAGACCATAAAGTTTTGATTGTTTGGACGTTTGTTGAAAGTATAAGCAGGACCAGCTGCAGACAGAGTTCAGGAGTGAGGAGAGCTAGTCATGCACTGGCTGCATGCTTATATTAGCTATTTCTTGGTGGGCATTTCTGTTTGGCTATAAGGCAGAAGGATGCTTCATTGGTCTAATACGGAGCCATCTTGTGCAACCAGTTATGAAGTTAACAGGGAGTTCTCTTTAAAAATGGATGGAACGGTATGATCCAGAATGGTGAGTGAGCAGGGAATGTTTTGGCAAAAAGAGTGGCACTGAAGAAGAAAAGCAAATGTGCCATGCTCTCTTCTTCCCCCAATTTAAAATATCAGCATTTTGCAAGCAATGGGCCATATGCTCCCCAGGCTTGCACGCCAAAAAGTGTATCAACTTACTACAAAGCCTCTCTCCAAATTTTACATGCAAGCCAAAACCTCCTACTTGGTATGCTGTCTTCATGCCAACTTACAGCACAGAGATGGGCCTGTGCAAGGAGACCTGCAAAAGGATGGCAGACTTCCTACACAAAGGATGTGCAGTTAGAGTCAGGGTGGGTTAGGTTAGAGGAATGTCCTGCAAACTCTACCATGGGAGGAAGTTGCTACCCTAACATGAGGAAGTGAAGGCAAACACATTTCCAAGCTAGATTGTTACCTCCTGTGAAAAAACCCACACAAGAGGCCCAGGGGGCCAGAAAACCCACCTTGGACTGCTGTTGTAAGGTTTTCTGATCTTTCCACCTGGAAGTAGGAGAACCAAGTGTTGTAGAATTGTGGTGCTGTGTCCAGGCCCATCCCAAATATCTGCAAGGAAAGAATATTACATCTTCTATGGAGACAGCAATGGCTGCTGTTTCTTTGGACTCCCTCTTCCTGTTATCATGCCCCTGCAGTAAATGCTTTGGCATTTGTAAGGTGTCAGTTAGGAAAGGCATTCAGCAGGAAGAACATCATCATGTTACAATGGTACTTTTTCACCCCTAGCCTGGATTTACAAATGGAAGCTCAGGCCTAAAATAAGGAGCAGTGCTGCACAGATGAGTTGTTCCACACAGACCTTTCCACTGATACTTCAAAGTTTTTCTTTTACCTGGGGCGATAGGGAGGGATCCCATGCCACTGGGCCAATGCTATGGCAAAACAGGGCTTGATCTGTGCACAGAACAGTGATGGGCGGCCCAAATAGTGTCAGTTTGCCACCTTACAAATGGCTAAGTATCTCCAATGCACAACTTGCTGTGGCAAAGCAAATATTTTGGTAGATATCCAAGTCTATATAGGCCATTTCCAAATGATGGATATACTGGCTTCATGTCGGATGGTAAGGAGTTGCACATGTCCATACACTGTGACCCACTGATACAGATTCTGCCATGTATTTTGTTCTCTGCAACTTCTACTATACATGCTCCACAGGCTTTCTTGTTTTTCCTCAGGCAGTCTTCCCTCTGTGCATATGACTAGAATCATAGGATCATAGAAAAGAAGTGCTAGAAGAGACCTTAGGAGGTCATCTAGTCCAACCCCCTGCAAAGCAGAATCATCCCTGAATAAACTATCCTAGTGAAGTGCTTAGTGTTTGTTATTGCAAAGCTAGTTTCTCTTTGCAGTCTGGCATGAGACACACTTTCCCCTGAAACTGAATTTCAGGGTAAGGATTTTGCTGATTCCAGTTCTTGCTGCAGTTTTATTGGCTCAATATGATTAAACAGAATTAAATTTATACTGAGTTGGGGTCACATGCTTCACTATATAGAGTAGATATGTTGGAATGTATGGAAGTAAGTGAGCTGTAGCTCCACTACCTTCCTCTTCCTTTGTCAATGATCAAAGACCAGAACTGGGGCCTGGTAGAGATGGTACAGCAGGTTACTTTGAGGCCACATGGATTTTAATGCATATATTACTGCTAATTCAATCAACAGTCATTTCCCTCCATTTTTTATTCTCATCCTTGGAGAGTGTAAGGTCTAGGCACAAAGGGATATAACCATGGTTGCTAAGGGAATTGTACTGCCAGCTGAGAGTGGTGATGTGCGAACTGAGTTGAGAAAGATGTGTCCTCTGGTCTGAAATATGGCACCATCTTATGCTGTCATCCTCTCAGACCTTATGAGCTAAGACATGCCAGGGCAGGAGAGGAGGAGAAGAAGCTTTTGATGAGAAGCTCACTAGAGATACTTTAGAATATAGTCTCATGCTTCAATAGGTAGAAAATACCCCCTACTAATAAAATTATCCAAAGTGCTAGTGTTTCGGCGGTGCTGAGGTGCCACCCTTGAGAAGAGATATAAACTCTGTTAGTTTTAATGGGAGTTACACTTGGGCTTCTAAAGAATATTGTGCAATGTCGTGCATGGGTACTTTGCCACTGTGCAATCATTTCTTATGAAAGCAACCAGTTTAGTGCTGCTATAATTGTACAGCAAACTGGGAATCTCTATCATTTTAAGTTCTAGTTGCACTTGTGATCAGATCTAAAAGCAAATGACAAATTGTGTTAGTCTAAGTGTACATTTGTAGCAATACTATCTTGCTGAAACAGGGTAGTTTCCCGTTCCCTTCTGCCTTTTGTTTCCCCTTCCTTTCTACCATTTCTCTCTCCTGCTTTTCAACTGCTTTGTGCACATCCTTTTGCAGCATCTGCTGAAGTGAGCTTCAGCCCACAAAACTTGTGATACACACACACACACGCGCGCGCACACATGCACACACACACACACACACACACACACATTTTGGTTAGTCTACAAGGTACAAATCTACCCTGCCTTTAAAAGGGAACAGTCAGCCCTGTTGAGAGGGCATTTAGACAGGCAGGGAGTGTCCTTCTTTTAAAAAATCCCGGACAAGTAAGCAAGAAAGGAAGAAGCAACCTGGGAATGCAACTACTTGCTATAAGAATGGGGCCAGGCAGCTGAGTGCCCTGGACAAGGCAAAAGGGTTTATGTTTGCTTATTTTGTTGGCTTGTTTGTAACCTAAAGAGTAGACTGGCTGAGGGGCCATGCAGTGAGCAAAAGGCAACCTGCATAAGCCAGCAGGCTTTTACACTTGCCAACTAGAATATGATCTTTTAAATCTGGGGTGAAATAAAAACTGCCCCAGAGAGTACATATGACATTTTCTCACTCTTCAAGCTTAGGTCATACTATTTTCTGCAAATGGAGAGCAAAACTCCCATTGTAGAATTGCATGGCAACATTGTGGACTGTCTGATTTCCATCCAGTTTTTACTGAGTCAGCCTGGACCTCAAGTTAGGTGCTGGAGTAAAAGTATGTGAATGTTAATCACCCAAGAACCTGGAGCCAAACAGCAGGAGAACAAGGCAGAAAACTGTGTTTCAGCAGAGTACTTCTTGGGGTGGTGCAGCTTGTGAACCACTATTCACTTAGGGTTTTGCCTACAAACACCAGCTAGCCTTTAAAGTAATAGTCAAAAACTGGACTTAGGGTTTCCTCAAGAATTTGCTGTTGTACTTCCTCACTACTGCACCCCTCTTCACAGACTTGGAGGGATGATGGAAGGGTGCTGATGCAAAGGTTCAGTACAGTGGAAAGGTATGCAGGAGAAGGAACAATTTTGACCTTGTATATTTCCTGCCATGTGCTGTTCCCTTGTCGAGCCAGTCAGTACACCAGGTGGCACTGACACTAAAAAGCATCCAGTGCCAAAGAAGAGGGCTTACTGACGAATTCATTTTGAAATCACTGTTGTGCAGCAGCTTAGCAATTAATCAAGGAGAAAGATGAATTGAAAATACAGTGGTTTGTAAGGTCCTGAAACTCAGGTCTGTGACTCACAGATACTAATGACAGAAAATAATAACGATTGTTCTTTATTTTCTTGACAGCTTAAAGATAGCGGGTGCATCTACACAAGACATTTACTGTGGAGCTACCTAATTAGCTCCGCAGTAAAACTGTCTACGTATGCGGTCCTACTAGGTTGCGGTAGACTAATAAATGCCACCATAGGGTAGTCCAGCTAAACACAAGTAGTACCCTTCAGTTGCATTGCTTCATATACTGCAGCACATGTGTAGACGGTGACAGAGCTGGCTAGGGCACGAGGGTGCTTTAGTGCATGGGCTGCCTGCTGGCTAGCCCTGCACTGAAGCACACTTGTACACCAGTCAGCCCCTCTGCATCATGTGGAGCCCTGTCAGAGCAGCCCAGGCTGGCAAGAGAACCAGGGGATCAGCCTGCCAACCCTGGGCTGGCTGCTCTGTTGGGGCTCGATGTGCTGTGCAGCAGTTGGCTGGGATACAGGGTGCTTCAGTTTGGGGGCTGCCTACCAGCCAGCCCCATACTGAAGCACCCTCATGCTTCAGCTAATACCTCTGCAGCATGTGCAGCCCAATAGGAGCAGCCCCGGGCTGGCAGGCTGACCCCTCCTGAGTCCTCTGCCAGCGGGGGCTGCTCTGACCGGGCTCCACATACTGCGCATGAATAAACTCTGGAGCAATGTACTCTGGAGTGTATTTGTGCGCATGAATTGCATGTGTAGACCTGCCCAGTTACAAGAAAATCCTAGTTGTATGAAATAGGCAAGTAAGTTAAAATGATGCCTTTGCTGCAATGTTTACTACATGCTATTTAAGATTTCTTCTATGGCTGAGAACAGGTAAAAAGCATTTGTGCTAAAAATATTTAGGCATATGGGTTTGCCCAGTCCTCAGAGTTGGTCCTATGTACTAGATCCATAGAACATTACAGCCACATTATAACACTGTATTTATAATACAGGTGCCTTGTTAGAAACCTACATAAACATTAAAAATGCACATATCTTACTAAAGAAATTGAACACAAAAGATAGGTTTAGATCATTTTGAAAGACATAATGATGTATATAGGGAACAAGTGGCCTAATGGGACTATAATGGCAAGTGGCCTAATGGGAATAATGCCATGGGATTATCCCTGGGTAATAGGGGAATAATAGGAATGAGAGGGTATTAAGGACAAGAGGTTCAAACCTGCAAGATGCTGAGCAGCCCCTGAGAAGTACTGATTATTTACAATAGATGGGAGCTGAGGGTATTGAGTATCTTGCAGGATCAGGCCCCAAGCAGGGTGTTCCAACATAAGGCAGACATTCTCAGTCTGGATTTTTATGAGATGCCAATTTAGACATCTTAGCAGGACTCTAGCTCACTGAAAGCATTTTCAAGGCTGTGACCAAATTTTCAGTATGGGCCCAATCCAACTGCCATTGAAATTGATGGCTAGGCTCCCATTGACTTAATGGAAGTTGGATCGGTCCCCATAGCAGAAGACACTTTAAGTGTGTTGTGAATTGGCTTAGGAAGCTATGTAACTAGCACATCTATAAAATTCTGTGCTGCTGGCATTCAAGTTAGATGGCTCCAGCTTAAGTCAATTTTCAATTGTTTGACATCCAAGTCATACATACCCTTCTGCCCATTTCATTTCTTAGCATATTAAAAGCCCCAGTTACGTGCCTAACACAGATGAGGTTAGAGAGCTACAGTAGATTGTCCTTCATGATAAACACGTATTTTGATTTCAGGCAAACATTTTCCTGAAGTAGAAGAGCATTGTTTTGACTTTTTAAGATGAACAAGCCTGCCGCTGCTAGTCCCTCATTCAGGGTTCAAGCGGGATTGTTTTAATAGCCATATTAATGAGATCTATGTGAAAACCCAGTGACTATGGCCTTGATCCTGCAAACATTTATGCATGTGCTTTAAGAGTCCCACTGCACTTAATAGGACTATTTATGTGTATATAGTGAAGCATGTGTGAAGTGTCTGTTTTCAGGACTGGAGTTTAAAGCCTTGATCCTGCCCCCATTGAAATCAACTGGAGTTTTGCCATTGACAGGATTGGGAGCAGGATCACATCTGTAATCAGCAGCATCCTCTAAACATCAAATCACATTTTGCAGATGTTGAAAATTGTGCTTGTCTGTTTTAGGGGTCATGGGCTGCCCAGGAGTTTTGACTTTGGGATTTCGATTTAAATCTCTTATATGCTTCCTGTTGCAAATCAGACTTTGACATTAGCAGAGCAGAAGGATTTGTGTTGACACCTACGTACCAGTTTGATGTGTCTGACTGGAATCTGAAAAATCAGGGACAGTGATTCAATTCATTGATTTGGATCACTGTTCCTGATTCGATTCGGCTGAATCCAAATCTGAAGATTCAATGCTGATTCAGAGAATCAGTGACTCAGACATTGACACAGATCTAGAAGTTTTTTCTACATACCTTGAGGTACCAGCACTGCTTGTGAACGCTGCAATGCTGGGGAGGATGGAGCATCTCAACGGAGTGCAGGTACTGCACTGGTGTACTGCACTGGTGAGGCTTTTCTATTTCCACAGGAAAAATTAAAAATGTGAGGGTCCACCTCTTTCTGAGTGTAATGCTGTTCGGTGTTCCAGTTTGGCATTCTCACCTTATTCAGCTGTATTTCCTGCCTATTTATTCACCTGTTTTGACTTCTTCAATAACAGCCCATAATGGGGGAGATACTCTGTTTCAAGCCAAATGTTTTCAGGGATACTGGGAGCTGCACTGCACAGTGCACTCCTATGAGAGGAGGCACCAAACCCTGTACCTCTGTTCTTCTGGCTGAAATAAGGACCTGGCCCTCTCCTTTTTGAGATGGTGACAGTATTAGACCCAGTTGTAGCTGCCCATGAGGAAAGTCTAGAAATCTTGGGGGGGCAGGGGAGATGCTCCTTGTCTCTACGTTGCACATCAGCTGAGGGTCCAAAAGAATCCAACTCTTTCTACAATTATTGGATGAGTCCATCACTGTAGAGGTGTAAGTTTCTTTTAGAAGACTTGTCATTTGTGTGTGCATAAAGTTAAATATGCCCATAGAGCGGGTCAGTGGAAGTAAGAACCTCCATTATGCCTATGCATGGGACATTTTGTCTTGAGCACAGACAGCCTACCCCACAACAGCACCAGCCAATTCAACTCAGCCAGCGTGTAGGAGTCAGAATTTGGTGTAAGCCATGTAAATTGTTACGCTAAGCTGGGGCAAGGATGAATGAAGATGAAAATTGTGGCTCAGACCAGTGTCTCTGGAGTTACCTCTTATGTTGTAATCATAGCTGTGACTGTAAGGTAGTGTAGATGGCCCTGAGCTAGCTTTAAACTAGCTAGCTTGGGTATTGTAAGCAGTCTAGCTGTGGAAGCATAGAACTTGGCAAAGGCTGCAAAAGCTGCCCAGGATGGGTACAAAAGTTGTTTTAGCCTTTGCTGAGCTCCATGCTGCTGCAATTGTACTGTTAGCAGTACTCAAGTGAGCTAGTTAAAATTACATGTCCCCAATCAAAGAGGCTTCTGGATCTACCTCTAAGGGGATGGTGCTTACTCACTTTATCTAGTTTGTGTTTAAAGACATGATCTAGGCCCTCAATTCCTAACTACACCTTTAGCACTTTGACACCAGTCATAAACATCCTTGTTAAAACATCCACTTCATCATAATCACCATAAGCAGGGCTGCTAAGTCCAGCCTTATAGGGAGGATACAGCAGACTTCCTTAAACGTATAATGCAGAGCATCCACATTCATATTTTTAGCAGCCTATACCAGTGGTCCAACCTTTAGTGTACTGTATGTACTTTTAATAATCTCCATAAAAGCCTGATTTTCAATCCCCAGGCTCAAGCTGACAGTGTAAATAAAATCACCCAAATCCACAGGGTAAGAGAAATGAAAATGACAAGGATTAAAATTTTGTCAAACCTCTTTCTTTTTAAAATTCTGCTTCCCTTCCAATTGGATCACGACCCTCTGTGTGCACAGCTTAAGACCAGACGGTATGCTTTCACTTTTATTCCGCTCTGCAGCAGGCTTACAGTATTTAGTGAAAGTCTGTAAAGAATGTGTGCTGTGTAGAGAGTTAATACCATAATCCCCTATCGTTGGGGTCAAATGCTGAATAGAGCAGAAGAATTAGAAAATATGTTACATACAATGGCAGAAAAAATGCATCAGCATGCTGTTCTGTTAACATAAGCATTCATTACCAACAAGTAAATGGCAATGAGGTAATAGAGTGTATAAAGAGATGTGTACTTCAAGTCTAGTGTGCACGTTGTTATGAGAACATAAGAGTTTGAGTGAAAATCTAAATACTTTATATATACACACCATAGCATTTTTTCATTGCATATAATTGCATTTTTCTGAGAAGCAGCTTAGATTATTTTTGAAATAACAAAATTCAGCCTTTTAAATTGTTTCATGGAGGTGAAGTGGATACTCCTTTTATATTTTGCCCCCCTTAATTTTTTGTAAAGTGTGATACTGATATTTTGTAATCCAAGTGCTGAAGTAGTGGATATTCCTGAGCACAAACTGCCGTTACCTTAGCTAAGGATATAATGAGAGGAGAATCTTAATATTGGAAATTCAGCCTGGTTTGGGTATATTACTATCTTGGGATCCTGATAAAACTACCTGTCATAAAAAAGAGGGGGGAAACCCAGATACAGACAGTGTGTGTGTGTACAGATTACATGTGTTGTTTGACACCAGATAACATCTCACGATGTAAAAAAAACTCACAGTGTTAGCAGTTGATATTCAAATAAAGCGAAGATTTTTTAGCTGAGTGACAATATAGAATAAGAAGGAGAATAAAAGCCCCCCCCCGCCTTTACACTAAGTCAGTGATTCTCACCAGGGTGCCAAGGCAAGTTGTGGTGCTGCCAGATGCTTTGAAAGGTGCCTTGATGTGTGTGCAGATAAGATAAGTAAGTCCAGGTTCATACTTGTCCCTGCCTGGCTCTGTCCCCAACACAACTGCCCAATCATTCTGCAAGGAGCTAAGCACTAGGGCTGTGCAATGCTTCAGTCCCTGATTCAATCTGGCGGAGATTCGGCTCGATTCAGTGGCCGAATCTCTGAATCCGAATCAAATCAAAGGACCCTTTAATCTCTCTGAATTGAATTGGAACCCTCCAAATTGATTCGGAGATTTGGACATAGACACAGCTTTCAACGTTTTCTCTACATACCTCTAGGTAGCTGGTGGCTCGTGAATGCTGCGATGCTGGGATTCATGGAGCGTCCCACAGAAGTGTGGGGCGCTCCCCAGCGTGTGCGGCAGCAGACCCAGAAGTGGACCAGAAGCACGTCTAGTCCACTTCCAGGTCTGCTGGGGAGTGTGCTGGGGCCCCCCGTGTCCACCCCCCACCCCCAGCTCTGGTGCCTCCTGGATCTGGGGGGGGACACCTGGCATCCCCCTATAGCCAATCTCTGAGCTGAGGGGTGCGGGGGGCCCCTCCCCACACAATCCCTGGAAGACCCGGAAATGGACCAGAATTTCTTCCGGTCGACTTCCAGGTTTGCCACCAAGCATGCAGGGGGCCCGACTGCACTCCTGTGGGATGCTCCATCTGCCCCAGCATCGCAGCATTCACAAGATGTGCTGGTACCTCAAGGTATGTAGAAAAAATTTTTAGATCTGTATCCACATCTGAATCACTGCTTCTCTGAATCAGCATTGAATCTTCAGACTTGGATTCAGTCGAATTGAATCAGGGACAGTGATCCATATCAACAAATTGAATCACTGTCCCTGATTCAGGCCAAATCCAAATCAAATAGGGCCCACTTTGCACACCCTTAGTAAGCACCATAATATATGAATTAGTTTTTAAAATTAGGTGCCACTCAATTTACAAAAGTTATGAAGGTTGTCTCAAGTCCAGTGAGGGATGCCTTGAGACCAAAAAGATTGAGAATCACTGCACTAAGCGATATTTGATTCTATCTATACTACACTCAGTTCAACCTCAGTTTTAAGAGAGACAGAATCAGGCCCAGACAGTGTTGAACTAGAGTCAAGCTGGGCTACTTAAAAAGTCATGCAATAACAAATAATTAATGGTGGAATACATTACAATAGCATGTTACCACAACATTTTGTCCATTGTCACCCTTCTATTTTATTGCATTCAGGGACAATGGAAGGTACTAAAAGGGATTTTACCAAACTGGGTATATAAGTGTTGTATGCATTTATTACTAGATTGTTACTGTACATAGTCGCCTGCATGACAAATATGTTTATCAAAATTAATGATGTAAATGGAGCTCTTATAGTGTAGTTCTGGTCTGAAAAGTGACTGCAGTAATGGTACAATTGGGTCCCATTCCTGTTAGTGATTCAGTGACTGCCTTAGATGCTGTCAGTGGGTGCAGTTACACATGCACTTTACTGCTGAGTTGACTAATTAGTTTCACAGTAAAGCGTCACTGTCTACATGTGCAGAGTTAATTAGTTTACTATCCTACAGCAGAGTTAATTAGTTTACTGCCAGCTAGCCCTGTACTGGAGGACCCTTGTGCCCCAGCCAGCCCCTTGGCAGCATGTTGAGCCACGTCAGAGCAGTGCCAGACTAGCAGGCTGGCCCTCTAGCCCCGCTGCCAGCTGGGGTTGCGTCATCCCAGCTGAACTTGCTGTGGTCCTAGGCACATGTATAAACACTGCGCCCGGTAGCAATAAACTCTGGTATAAACCACACAGGAGTTTATTCAGGTGCATTAATATCATGTGTGGACGCATCCAATTATAAATAAAAAGATTTTTTTCTTGACTAGCCTTGCAAACTCAGACTAAAGATTTAATGGGAGCTCAGTGTTTAGTTTTCACTTATCTTCACTGCTAGGAGAACTTCTTGAACTAAATCGTGTCCAAAGAAGCACTTGTGAAACTTACTTCCTCCTCCTCAGAAAGCTCCTATGAAAAAAGTTAGACTTGGTCAGGTAATTATATTTTCCTGTGAAAAAAATTACCTGTAGTTACAAATAGATGTGCATTGCTAAAAAAATGCAATTGCTAAAAATTGCTCAGAAATGTAATGTTCACTTTTCAATTAAAAAATGGAATTGTTTTTAAAAATACGTTTTCCACAACAGTTCATATTTTGTCAAAAATACCCATATGTTCTTCAAAAATGCTTTAGCAGTTTTTTTTAGTTCATTTGTATAAAGGTGAGGAGATTTCTGTTTTCAAGTTCTAGTTGTCTGTGGAAAAAATTATATTGATAGCTACAATTTCTCATGCTTTGAGCTTCAAAGTAGCTATGTTTTAATTTGAACATATTTGTTGAAACGTTATTTGTACATTTTGGAGTTTCCTGACTTTAAAAAAAAAAGTGTACATCTGTGTCTTATGTGTGCTAAGAAGGTGCTGAGTGTCTTTTACAAGCAGTTGTGACATACTCAGCAGTTTGCAGAATCAAGCTCAAAGGTGTTGGCATCTTACAGTATCTTGTGGCTATGTTTGTGTCTCATATTACTGTGTTATTCTTTTAATATTTTTTTCAGAAGTTGCTTAATGCTTTGTTCATTTGAATTCTCATCCTGCAGTTTGTTGTTTATCAAAATTATTGTGAAGAACTCAGACTTAACGTAGAATATTTCTGGGTTCTTCCATCAAACTTAATAACGCTAGTGAGAAGGGAAATTTAGCTAAAGGGATAAAAAATAGGTGTCACTGTTGAAACAATATTAGTAGAGGGCCCTGCTCCATACATGAATATACTTTCCATTAATACAGTTTGAACATGCATATGATTCTTACCAGGTGCTTGTCTCTGTAATACTTGTTTAACCTTACTGGGCACGCCTACATGAGACATTTATTGCACAGTTGACAAATTAACTGAGCAGAAAATGTCTCAGAGTCTACATGTGTGCCACTATTAGGGCACGTGAAACTAATAAACTCTGCAGCAGGGTAGTACTTGTGTAAAATACAAGTATTGTACTACCCTGCTGCAGAGTTTTTTCACGTGCAGCAGAGCACATGTAGACACTGCCCTGGCTGGCTGGGGCACAGGATGCTTCAGTGGAGGACTAGCCAGTAGGCAGCCCTCTGCGCTGAAGCACGTGTGTGCCTCAGTCAGCCCCTCTGCAGCACGTAGAGCCCAATTGGAGCAGCCCTGGGCTGGCAGGCTGATCCCCAGATGCCTTGCCAACCCAGGCTGGTCCGATCAGGCTCCAGATGCTGCACACAAATAAACTCCAGAGCAATATGCTCCAGAGTTTATTCATGAGGAGTGGCAACACATAGGGGCTGCATGCAGGTGCACGTGCACCCCCTGAGCATGGCAAGTTTGGTGGTGCCTGCCGGCGGTCACTGCTTGCCACCCTGCTGCTGACATCTCCAGTGGTACCTGCGGGCAGCCCACGATCGCTGCTGGCTGCCACCACCACTACTGGTGGTGAGTGCAGGTGGTCATCGACACCTGGTCAGCGCTTACCACCACCCCCACAGCCACCACCAACAATGCCAGTGGCATCTGCTGGAGCTCCACGCTTACCGCTGCCATGCTCCTGCTGCTACCAGCACAGCCATGCCTCCCCAGTCACCCAGGGCACACGCCATTCATATTCATGACCATTAATTGCACACGTAGACATGCCCATTAATGCTTTTCTTTTCCCCCTCCTAATGTGGCATGTCAGTACTGCTAGATAAATTCTGTGTGTTTGGTTCATGCACATAGTATAAAGGCATAACTGACCATCCCCATCAGGTTTTTACGTATATGTGAACAATCAAACTGGTTTTGTTATATTACCAGCAAGTTAAAGGCTAGGTGCAAATGATACCTGCAATTCCTGCTTTCCATTGACTTCAGTGGGAGTCTTGCATGTTCATTACAAGGAAACCACCTCTTACATTAGTGAGGAGGAGGTGTGAAAAACCAATAGCTTATACAATTTGACTTTGGTAGTATTCAGTATTGAGGGGAGTTAGTAGGCTGGAATAATTAGAAATAGTAAATCTATCAAACGTAATTTGATTAACTGATTTGAGGGGGGAAAGATTTCTGCAGTCACAGAAGATGCTTTTTCTATTATCATAAACAGAAAAAAGCATTACAGGCAGAGTTAAATTAGAATCAACAAAGCCTTGGCCATGATGTTGAATTTCCTTTTTAAATAGATGAGTTAAAATAGGTGAGATTATGCAACTAAAGATAAGTATAATTTAATGCTCATTGTTCAACCATCCAGCTAGAGAACTGAGTGAACTAACCAAAAATTAGATAGTCTAGTCATCAGTAGGCTCAGAGCAAATGTTGAAGCTTGAAGGAAAGGAAGCCAGAGCTTTAATAATGACTTCATTTGGAGATTAGGAATGAACAAAGGTGATATGTTGCAATAAGGTCCACATGGAAACGTGGACCTTATTGCAACATAAGGGATTTATGCACATTAAGGGACAGTGCAACCTAAAGGGATACTCCACATAACAGATCCCTGAAAGAACACTTCCCTCCCGTATCCTAGTGTTTCTTCCATATGCACTAGTGGTACTAGAACTCAGTGAGTGGCTACTGGGCTATACTGTAGGAATCTGAAATAATGAGTATGGCAGGGAAAAAAAAATAATACAGTGGTTTTCTGCTTAAAACATGAAGCCTTACTGAACTCAAAATACATCACAGGACAAAAAGGAATGTGACAAAGTCTTGGAGAAAAGGTGCATCAGTAACTATTGAGCATGAGAGTTAGGAGCACAGTCTCTGAATCAGAACTTCCTAAGCCTTAAATACTGAAGGCTGCAAGTGAGAGGAACAGTGAAAAAAACCCCCTGATTATACCCTGTTCACTCTTCACTGCTTTGTAATACAGCATATTGGGCAAGGTGTACCTATGGTCTGACCTAGTAAATAACAGTCATGTTCAAATGCCAGTGATGTTCTTATGTTGATTTCTTCAGCATTTTCACTGGAAAAAATCAAAGCAAATAACTTATTTTTCTTTGTTGTAATTTGAAAATATAAAGTTTGTTAATGTTGAAACAGTTTGTTTTGAAAAATCTAACACATTTCATGTTGGCTTTCCTTGTTCAATGCAATTTGTTTGACTTTTTAATTGTATCAAAATATAACTTTTATCTTATAGATATTATACTTAATGTTATAGGTATGCAGTGTTTTTATGATGTTAATATTTTATATCTTATCACAATCTTTTGATTCTACCTAAACAAAACACTTAAATAATTCTGAATTATTTTGAATTTTGGTTTCAGGAAGATTTTTTTTAATTTTGATTTTTTTATTTGGGATAAAAACTAATTTTGCAACATCAGAATCTCCTATATGATGGAAATTCCAGTTTCTGCTTCAGCTCTAGTCTAGATTCTCAGCTGCACTTTTTTTTCTGTGGGTGGATATTAGGCCTGGCATTCTTTGTATCAGTTTTGGGGGCTACTTTCAAAGTACCATCCACCCATTGGAATTTGTTGGAGCTCAGAGCTTAGCCTCATATGTAGCTCCTGATGTGAACTAGTAAAAATGTTTGTAGTGTTCATTTTTTTATAGACAAAAGAATATGAGTTGAATAATTCAGTGCTCAGCCATTATTAGTACCATATTAACTTGATTAAAAGATGAGATTTTCCCCCATGTTTAACATGGGGGCAAAAGCCCCTCATCTTACAGTTGAGTATGGGAAAGCATGGGCAGGAAGCTGCTGCAGCTCTGACCCCAACCAGAGGTCAGGGCCAGAGCTGCAGCTGGTGCCTGCCCTACCTGTCACCTCTGTATCCTCCAACAGTCCTTCTATGCAGCCTTGTGCTCCTGCTGCCCTGTCTTCCCACCACACCACTTTTCCACTATGCCCCTGCCTTACCATTGCTGTAGTCTCTGTCCCCCCTGCAGCCTGGAACATGGAGCATAGCCCAGCCCTGTAGCAGCAGTGCTGGCTCCACACTGCTGCTATGGGGCCAAGCCGGAGCCATGGTCCATGCCCCAGGCTGCAGCAGGGATGGAGCCTGCCAGCGCCAGAGCAAAGGTAAGGGGGAGGGGCAGGCAGGGAATGGATGGGGGGGAGGAGGATCCAAGGGGCAGAAGTGGCACAGAGGGAGGAAAGAGGGGAGGGAGTCGGGGGCTGCAGGGGGCAGGCACAAGGGCTGTGTTGGAGGGAACAGGTGGCAGGGGGAAAGCTGCATGTCTCCCCCACCACCTGTTCCTGTATTGCCTCCCCGACTGCTCCCCCCAACACTGTCTGCCCCATTATTTCTCCCTCATTGCCTGTCCCTCCTACTGCCTGCAGTATTGGGGAGAGGTGGAGGACAAACTTAAGATGATCCTCCAATAACTGGAGTCCACACAGGAAAAATTACAACAAATGTATACATTTTCCATTAATAGAATCTAATTATTGGGGGGTCATCTAAAATTCAGAGTCCTCTTATATTTGGGTAAATATGGTATTTGTAATTGGAATAATACTTGGCGGGCTGTTGAGATAAAAAATACTGAGCAAACTCTGAAGGTACCAACAGTGGCAGCTAACAACAGGTTAACCTCAGAAGAAAAACAGAGATCACTTGATCATAAGCACAATCTTTCTCTGTTTTACTTGGCAAATACAGAGCAAACATGACACTTCCCCTAGTTTATCCTCATTCTACCTGTGGGTAAACCTATATACAGGGGGTGGTTTTACACATGCTCCAGGGGTGGTTGGGGTGCCTTAATTAGACTGGCTTTAAGATCCGCTGTAATTAAAGTGCCTGGAACATCGTGTCCCTGTACTTCAAAATGGCAGTGAGGGCACTTTATTTAAAGCTCATCAAATGAGCTTTAGTTAAAGTGCCTCTGACACCATTTTGAAGCACAGGGACCTGATACACAAGGTGTGGAGGCTGGCTGGAGTGTGCTAATTAACACATTCCAGCAGACTTGATTAATCGATTAATCAAGTCTTCTCTGATGCACTATAAATACGGAGTATCAGAGCAGCCTCCCAGCACATGTAAACATGCAACCTGGAACAAGACACTTATTCTTCCTGGGTATAAGTAGTAAAGGTTCTCAAACAAACATCTACATTGCTTGTCTTTCAAGTTCACCAGGAACAAGGATCGAGAAGTGCATGTTTCAGTTTAATATGGAGAAATGCCATTCTTCAGAAAAAATCAAACTACAACATGTTTTTACAGCAGTATTTATTCAGTTATATAGTAATATGGAATGCGTATTTGCTTCTTTCAGTACTTATAATAGTCTTTCTCACCACAGTATGAATCTCTCACAAATACTAAAAATAGGGATAACAACAGTGTGTCTTTCTTCCTTTTTTAGCTTGTGGGAGAAACAGCTTGATTAGCAAGGCTTTTTGCTTATGTTTATGCAGGCAAGTGGATGTGCCTGTCAGTGTGTGAAAAAACAAAGAAGGACAAGCTAAGAGATGAGTTTTGCAATTAGTTCTGAATTAGCAATGTGGCAAAGCCTACCATTTTCTTTCCTCTTCCAAAAGTGAGTTCAGTAGTCTTGTGAAAGCTCTGTCCCATTCACAGGCTTCCCAATATTTGTTGACAGTTTAATTGTTGTGATGGAAAATAGCTTGCACAGAAGGTTATATATAACATATGTCGTGCAAAAAGTGTCAATGAATGTGGAGTCTATGGTTGTGTGTAGACAAAACAAGGGGTATGTGTACATGACACTTTAAAGCGGGTTAAATGCTTTTGTACTGCTTTAATGGTTTTGGTGTTAGCATGTGTCGGAAGCGTATTACACAGTAATTCCAGCCTCTGTAGCAAATTTGGCAACATAATGCACCTTAAATGACTTGGGGTACAGCAAACTACTGCACCCCAGGAGGAGTTTTAGTTTGCTGCCCTACAGTTGCAGATTGAAGCACCAAGCTCCATGCACCTCAGGGGCTCTGCAGGAAGCCAGCCTCGCAGCAGCCGGGGAAGGCAGGCTCCACCCAAGAAAAAAAAGTAGCAATCTTTTTTTTTTTTCCCTTCCTGGAGCCTGCCTGCCTGCCTGAGCTACACAGGGAGCCTGTGCTTCCCTCCATGGCTGCAGTGCCCCCTGGAACTGCCTGAGCCAGGTCCTGTGGGTGGGTGGGTGCCGCCTGGGGGTGGACTGCCACTGCTGGGGAGGGAAGCACCAGCCCCCCCATAGCCCAGGGACTGATCCGCCTCCTGGCAGCTCAGCTTCCCCTTCCCACTGCCGGAGAGGCAGGTAAGTGGGCATGTGCATGACACGTAGGCTTAAAACCCAACGCTTTAATTTAGGACCCCTGCTTCATCTACAGACAGAGACAGTGGGTACATCTACACATGCAATTAATTCAAAGCAATAAACTCTAGAGCAGTTTGACCTGGAAAAAAACTACTCCCAGGTGCAGCATCTACACACGCACCCAGGAGAGCAGGGGTGGAGCAGTTTATGCCAGAGTCGTTCCTGCCCTGCTTTGCCCCAAGATCTGGGTGGCAGTGTTAGGTGGTGAAACGTCTGGCTGGGGCACAAGGATGCTGAAAGTGTGGAGCCATGTGGCCAGGTTGCAGTCAGGATTCTGGCCTCCTGCTGGCTGGGCACAATTTATGCCTGCAGTCAGCATCTACAGGCATGTGTAATCACAGAAATTACCCCAGCCTACTATCTTTCTGCAGCATAAATTAGTTTACTATGGTCTAATACCATTGCATAAGTAGATGGCGATGCTTTACTCCACAGCTAATTGGTCTACTCTGCAATAAAGTGCATGAGTAAACACCGCCACCGTGAATAACTAAACATCCAGCTACTCCTCTTTCAGGACAGCAGCTACAGACTAGCCACAAGTGGAAGAGGAGATGTGTCACTTTTTGTTACTATAAAGGGAATGATTTTTGATTCATTTTAAAAATAAAAAAGAGGAGAAACCACAATGTGTCACAACCCCTTGGTCATGCATAAATACAGCACACAAACAGAACAGTCATGTCATAGAATTTCTGAGTGCCAATGTCACTAAAGACTATGTTTTCAAAAGGGTAAATGGGTGAAATTTATCCTGTGCAAAAGAAACTCATCAAGCACACATAGCGGCTAAGTTCAACTCTGCTCTGGGGTGGTCCGCTACCTACATATCTGTGATTATTGATAGATGACACAAAAAATAGAAAATGGTGTCAGCACACCATAGAAAGGTAGCATGCAAAAGATGCTTATTTTTATTCCATTGGTGTCCACATTTTAACCTCTCTCAGATCTGCAGCTGAATCGTAATTCTGTATGCTAGAAAGAGTTTTTTCTGTCCTGTTTTCTTGGAAGTTGTGTTAAAAAGGTGGTGATGCTAAGTTTGCCTCTAAGTTTGTAGGAATCCAAGCTTGAACTAGGTAAATAACAAATTCACCATAAAAATACAATTCAGGAAACCTCAAACCATTATACAATTTGTGGTTGAATTTAGTTTCCTTCAACAATGGGAGGGAACATTAGAAAAAATAAAAACATTTTGTTTCAACCTTTTTTAAATAAAACATTTAACTTTTCATTTCAAAATGGTTTCAGTTTGTGATGTCCTTGAATGGTATACAAAAGCAAGTAAAGAAGTGAAAGAAACCACAACAAAATGAAAGAGTTTTTTGTTGTTGTTGAATTTAACTTCTTGGGTTATGTTGAATTTTTTCCCCGGTTTGATCTTCAAGTACTAGTGCAGTAGTTACTTGAATCCTATCAAGAATCAAAAGGCAAATTATGAATGTAAAAGTCCTTTTCCATGTAACTGGGCTGATTCCAGGCTCCCCTACAATCACTTGACATCTTCAAGACCTATCTTGATTTACCCCAGAAAAGCAAAGAATCAGACCCTTTTTTAGTTACCGCATTTACACGAGACACTGACTTCTCAGTCATTACTGTGAAGTCATTTAGGATTGTATAAACTAGTACTAACTGCACAGAGTTACTGCACAGAGTTACTGCACAGCAGCATCTTCAAATGGCTTTTTCCTGATGCTGACTGTGTAGTCAGCGTCCCTGAGACTACTGTGCAATAGCGTTTTCATGCTTCTTGCCACGCAACGCAACTGCATAGTAGTCATGGGCTACTGCACAGTAGGCGTCTCACATAGATGCAGTCAGTAAGTATAAATAATAACAGAGAGAACAGAGGATGGAAGTCTGTAAGTATTTGGGACCTGATTCTGCATATGCTTAACTGTAAGTACTTAAATCCAAGTGAAATCAATAAGACTTATGTACAAGCTTAAAGTTTAGCAAATCTTAAGAGTCTTAGCTGAATCAGCCTGAAAAATTACAAGTGGATTCAGAGGGAGCCAAGTTCTCCCTCTCACAGTATATAACTCCCCTTGGGTGGTGTACACCTAAGAACAAATGTTGACCCACAGACTCCAGGTTTATAACATATTTAGAGTGAAAATATAATGTTGAAGTGCATTATAGTTCTTCCATTAACTCCCAACTGAGTCAAAGTGATCCCAGACCATCTTGGTTTTTTTCAATGCCACCTTAGGAAAACTTTGAAAGATAATATTCATGGCAGCACTGTCTTTTGGAATATGTCCCACGTGAATCAGCATCTTCCAGAGTATTTTATGCTGGGCTTCGTTTTTGTAAATGAAATCAATGTAAACTTAGATCCATCTTCTGGCAGTTCACATCAGGGTTACTTATTGCAAGCCAAACAAGTTGCTTACAAAATATCATCACATTCTTAGGTAATACAACCAGCCTGGTAGGGAATATCATTTTATCTTAACAATTTAGGAGATGAAACTTTAATGCTTTGCATATATTTACTTTTACAACATGCCATAAAGATTAAAAATACATTGTACACAAGTGCAGTATTTAATGTAGCACTTTAATTACATTCAAGTGTGTTACTAAATAGTCTTGAGAAAACCTTAATGACCAGCTGTTCTACCCTCTTCCCATATGTCAGAAATGGTTTCAGAAATCACATTCTGGGACAGTAAGGTTGTATAATTAGACAGCGTATAGTTAACACTTCGAGATTTTCCTCTTAAACTGTGGACCCTTTTCACTAACATATTGTGATTTGGTGCCAGCTTGGCACAATACAATTATGCCATGTGCCAAACTGCAACTGAGATGTACAAACTCTCTGAGACATGTTATGATTGCACCATTATCTTTTTATATCTTTTTCATCATTAGGACTGGATGCTTTTTATGTTATGTAAGATTTGGCCTTTTATGGCTGACAAATAAACTTAGTAAATAGGACAATAAATTTTTAATACTCCTTTCATAATGCAATTTGTCTAATCAGAATTAGATGTTTCTGTAACCTTGCATCACTTTTAACCAAAAAAAGGGCATCTTTCCAACAACATCAAGTGCAGACATAGGGAAATACTTCTTGTTCCTAATTCAGGACTATGCTTAAATGCACGCCGAAGTTGAAGCATATGAAGAATCAGCAAGGCTGTTCCCATGCTTAAGTTTAGACACATGTTGAATTAATCACTTAAAATGCTGATGCAAAGCAAATACAAGAAATTTCAGCATAAGCAAGTGTGTGGACACTTTGTTCCTTCAAACACTTATCATTCTCTTCCTCCTAATACTGAGAAAAGAATGTTTGTCCTTCTAGGATGTTTATAATTTCACTAGACAAAACACATCCACAGTTTCCAAAGGGGATGAGCTTGTGTGAATATATTAAGATCAAACTACAACCAGAGCTGTTAGTATACATGGGCAGCATATTCATTTTAGAAAAGTGGGGGGAGGGTGAAGCTCCACTCTTCTGATAAGAGAGATTTACGACAGTTTTTCTCCTAAGCTTGAATTTCCAACGACTTATTTAGATGTAAGCAATGACAGCTGTAATCATGTTTTAAATCTTGCTTTGTATCCTTAGTTATAATGTTGTTCAATTAATATTCAGAATAATGGAAGTGATGTGCCCCTTTGAAAAAGACTTGAATGCAGGCCAAAGCTTTGGGAAACTGATTCTCAAGAGGATTAATCAGCATTTAAAACTTGCATTAATAAAAATCTGATCTTCTACTGTGTGGCATGCATAATACTTTTCATTTTTAAGCATTTTATTTTAATAGTGTGGTATCCTTTGTCCTGATTTTTAAAGGGATTTAAAAATCTAACTCCTTAAAATCAATCCTGCTTTGACCCCTGTACATTCTTTTGCTGAATATGAAAATGTTAAAGAAAACCTTACTTCTCTATAAAATAGTACCATTACAAGGGATAAAGAAAGTACACTGTAGATGTACACTTGGCAATAGACATGATCTGTTTGTGTATTGGTTTGACTTTACATGAAGTATTATTTAAAAAAAAACAAATCTAGACCACTTGTTTTTAAAAATGGGGTTAAAACATATCATGAAAATACATGAAACCATAACTGGAACATTTTTGCCAAGACCTTTTGCTATATTATAAGAAATATTATTGAATTCTCTACCCAGCAGGATTGATTCAATTACTGAAAGACAAACCTAATCTATGCTTTGTTTTGTTTTTCTGATCTTATTAATGGGCTAGAGAAACTAAAGGGTTCTGTATGCAGTTTTGCATATAAATTCAATTCCAGTACACCAGCTAATTTATCAAATTTATCATGCTAAAGAGTCAGTTATTAGTCAAATAGTTTTGTTTCATGTCAAATGCAGAAACTAAATGCATTTTTAAACCCTTGAATTTTTTTTTTCTTGTAAAGAGCTTTTTTGGGGGGAGGGGGTAAGAAAAAGGCTCACTTAAGTCCTCCTATGAATGGAATAAATCTATTGGAGAAATTCTTGTAGCCCTACTTATTTTATAAAAAAGCAACAGCTTGTGCTTGGTGTATGCATCACCTGCTTTTACTTTATTCCAGACCCAATCTGATGCTTCACTTCATCATAACAGTGACAAGTTCCCAAAGTGGTGCCAAAAGTTTTTGTAAGACATTTTTAAATCCTCACTGCTTTTTACTAAAATAAATACTTGGACTGTAGTAAACAATGACAATGAAATACATATTATCAACTCAAATGTTGGGAATTTTAACCTTTTATACACAAAACATCCTGAGTTGGAGATATCTGAAAGAAAAACGAATTACAAAAATATGTATCCTTCACATACATTGAGCATGTACCCAAAATGAGGTCTGAAGCATAACTAATTAGGACCCTCTCATGTGTGTGTGCATGTTTGCACCAGAGTTTAGACCAGATTTCAGCTGTACTGGTTTAAATTGGGAATGGTTTCATTTAACTCAATATATAGTTTATATCAATGTGATTGTTCACTTGAGTAATGCTTACAGGATGCAGCACCAATTTTCAATGCTCATTAAATAGATGCGAGTAATAATCATTACATCACTATACATGAAGCCAAAAAGTGCTTTTGTTGTAAAACCCTTTTTCTAGGGAGGCTTATTCTACCATACTTACATAAGGGTAAATTCTCAGCTGGTGTAAATTGTCAGAGGTTCACTGAAGTCAACAAAGTCCACTTATACCTCACCTGAGGAGCTGCTAAGTATTAACACACAGTGAATTGTTGCAGGGAGATCAGTTGGACTGCTCCTTACAGTGTCAAGTGTTACTGCATGGGAGAAATCATGGCTTCATTGACGTCAACAGTGAAAAATGCATTGGCTTCAGTCAAGTGAAGATTTCACCCTTTGTGACCAAAGCTATGGCAAAATAAAGCGTGGAGTTTGTGGAACTCTGCTTTGAAAGCTAAGTCTGGAATAAAACAGCAATCAGTTAGTAAGCTGGAAGCAATTTTCTTTTATCAAAGTATGAAAAAAGAGTAAGCTCTGTTGAGAGAGAGCTGTTTTCAAGTTTTAGACTTTCAGGTTTATAAATATCCCTATAACTTAAAAACTTCTAGCCTTCTAAGATACTTTTTTTGGTGTTGTAGTTTCTGACTACTTCACAGTCCTCATTGCCTTTAATGCCCTCACACCAGGCCTCTGAGGCCAAAATTTGTCAGGAAGTTTCTGGCACAGCAGGAAATGGAACCCACATCTCTCAAGTCCTAGGTAAGCTCTAGTATCATGGGTTCACCCTCCCCTTCTTTAAGGACCCATGGCCTTTATCATTTTGACAAGGTTTGTTGTCCAGCCTCAATAAATTTTAAACACATGCGTTTTCACAAACCTGGTATGGGCCCAGGGACAGAACAGATTCAGTCCCTCCTCCAGTAATTGAAAGCACCTAAGTGAATTGTTGCAATAGTGAGGTTCCATACAGACAAAGCTCTCCTTCTGGGTGCTTGCAGGATCCATAGCCTCAGGCCCAAACCTTAGAGGTATTTATGTATCTAACTCCCATCTGTTTCAATTGCTTATTGAATCTCTCAAAACCAGAGAGATTGAGTCCACAGCACAGTGCTTCTTTATACAATGTATATGTCATTTATTGTATACGAAGTGGAGCATCTCCCACATGACAGACTGAAAACCCAACAGCTGAAATTACTCAATAGCTCAGTGGTTAGCATGCTGCCCTGGAATGAGCATCATCTTCCTGCTGAAGCTAGGCCACTGGGTAGGCAACAAGCAAAGTTTAATGGTGCCAGAGGGATAACAGGCAAGAAGCTTAACTTATAGCCCAAGGAGGTGGTTGATACCCTGCCAGGAAAGGTACAATCCTTTGTTTCCAACGTTGGTTGTGCATTTTGTATTACTTAAGCCCCAGGCAGACGTTACATTTGGTGTGCGATTCATTAATTACACAATAAATGGCAACATGTCACACATGCAAGATACTTAAGATACAATAACATGCCAAACCAGCCACAAACCTGTTCCACATTCGGTGTGGAACAATTTTGTGGCTGATTTGTACCATGCTTAATTAACACATGTGGCAAGTAGGCTTCCAGGAGTGGAACATGCAGACCAGATGCATGTGTACCTCTTGACCATGCCAGCCTATGGACAACCAGCATGTTCTAAGGGCAGTTGTGCCACTGGGCTGCACCAAGCCCTTTAAAAATCTCAGGCCTATAGAACTTGACACCGGGGGACCTGTCCTTAATGTCTGGATCCTAGTGCCCCAGGACTCTAAAAGCAGGTATGCAGCAGGATGTCAGGTTCAATGTGGAAGCTGTGGCTCACACTTCCCCAGAACCTTAAAAAAGCAAGTGTGCAGTGGAGTGGCACAAACCTGAGATCAGGGAAAGATTTCCTGATGTCAGACTCATGGCATCCCAGGACATTAACTGGCCAGGCTTCACCACGCTCCTTTCAAGTTGCCAGCAGGTGCAAAGCCTGGCTTTGGGGACTGAGTCCTGATACTATGTTCCCTGTGCCAGCAGTCATGCAATTGGGATAAGAAAAAATGTATCCCTGATCCCCAAAATTGCACATCCTGCTATGCATGACTTTTGGGATTGGGTGTTCAACAGTTCCTCTGATCCCACTGCATGATGATATTAATGTCTGCCAGGGCAAAAGACTGCATAACAGCTCAAGGAGTAGGAAGCAGGGTGCTCTACCAGTTTGAAACTAATCTCAGTGGAAGTGGAAAGGCCTTCTAGTGGGGAACTGCATTGCAAGCACTACTTCTTCCGGCAGGAAAAGCCTATTAGAAGACATTACCAAGAATCCTTAGTGGGAAGGGATCCTGATCCACACCTGCTTTGTAAAAGTCCTGGGGTACCAGGAGTCAGACATCGAGGAAAGGCTCCCCAGATTTATGATCTCCAGGCTCTAGACTTTTAAAAGGCTCTGTGCAGTCCAGTGGCATCACTGCCATTTGCACATGCTGACAGGAGGAAACCTAAATCCTATTCCAATATGACTTAGGGTATGTCTACATATTTCAATGAATACAGGTCAAGTAGACACATCCAAGCTAACTTTAAAGTAGGCAGTTCATGTCCTGCTAGCAATATAGCTACAGCAGTATAGAGCTCAGTGTGAGCTGAAAAAACCCACCCATGCAGCTAATTAAATATTTGGGTAGTTAACCTGTGCTGAACCCTGCTTGCTGTGCCAAGCAAGCTAGTTTAAATATAGATCATATATATCTACATTACTAATGGCTGGAGTATAGACTAGTGGCCCCCACGCTATGGCTGATAGGTTACATATTGCCTGGGATAGGTCTATGGTTACAGGAAATTTTGCTTTGCACAGACATATGATCCTTCAGTGTGACAGGGAAAGTAGGATGTGAGGTTTACTGCAGCATGTTACTTGCTCAGAATTGTTTTGCAGGGACCACCAAAGGTTGGAGACTATTGGTACAAGTATACTGTTAGTCATGCAGCTAAGTTTTAGTGTCACTTAGGTGTTCCCCCTTACTTAAATGATTTTGAAACTTTGCTTTGTTTCAAAAATACATGCACATCTAATTATATATTATTATTACATATGATTTTAGAAGGCTTTTAGAGAACACAACATACTCAAGATTGGGCTTGGAAAAGGAAAAATAAATGAAACCATTTATTTGAATCCTTCAGCTGTTGAACATGAATAAAATGAAACCTAAATCTGACCCTCTCCTGCTTTTGGTTTTGCAAAAAAACACCAGCAAAGGGATACAAAACCTAGATCACTTCAGCATTTACTGGTGTCACTGAGGTGCTTTGGAAAAATGTAGCCCATATAATTCGTAGGTAATGTCCATGTTTTGATTAGCAGCAAGCATGATACATCCAACTATTCATGTTTTACAAAGCATTTCAAACCACTACTCAGGCATTACTGATAAAAATGACAAAGTACAACTACACAATGTATCTCCTCTTAAGCCTAAAGAGAATGTAGTTTTGACAGACAGACTATACAGTCACTACTCATATTTCCACAGTAAAAGCAGCTAATCATCACCTATTGAGTAAAAGATACTCATTATGATTCATTATGTAATGTTAACAATTAAACTGTATGTACGTCTATTCTGTTCTGTTCCAGGTAGGTCTTTATCCATCCACCCACCCACCTATCTATCCAATTTATTTTTGTGGATCTATTTTCAACTTTTCCAAAGATAGACTTCATACAAGTGACTTCCATCTATTTATGTGGAAGACGGTGACTGTGAAAGAGAGTTTTAATAATTCTGTCAAGATGTCTTGCTACCAGCTTCAGACATACAAAGTCAGTGCTGAAGGCTGTTCCCAGCAAATGGGTATCTGGTCATTTGGATTAGGGGGCTGAGAGTAGACAGATGCAATGCTAGCCACAATCGTACCCTTTTGTGCTATTAGCACAGAGTCTAGTGTGCCTGAATTATGCTCGTCTGTTGGGCCAATAGGCTTGGGTGGCTCTCTGGTTAACCCTAGAGGCTGTTGGCAGTCAAAAAAGATTAGGAGCAAGTGCCCACAGGTGTGAAAGAGCACTTGACTACTGACATTTTTAGGCTTAAAAAAAAACTTTTGGATCTTTAATCCTTCCCAAAGCTTCTTGTGCTTGTGATGCAGATATGGCATAGCATTAGTGAACAAGCTGTTCTGTTGTATTTGCTCTGGGTTAGTAGGAGTACTGTTACCCTCTTGGTTGCTAGATTCTGCTCTTCCCTGGATTCTATTTTAACCAGACCAAGTCTAGCTTGGCTAGACCTCATTGAAAGGTTATGATGTAGACCCTTTATCATGTTCTGTAGTGAGACTGTATTTTAAAGAAAGGAGATTTGCGAGTAGAGCAACCAATGAAAATGAAAGTTACCAGGAAAGCAGGCATATCTAATCTGGTATTCACAGAGGCTGAGCACCTGTAGCTCTCATTAGAGTCTATGCTGATCAGTGTTTATTAATATTATTTATTTTTTGTATTATAGTAGCACTTAAAGGCCCCACTGGAGATGGGCTGTCATTGTGCTAGGCACTGTACAAACAGTCAGAGATAGCTCCTGCTCCAAAGAGCATTTGATTTAGATAGAGAAGAAAAATAAAGCATGAAAGAAAGGAAATGTTATTATCCCCATTTCACAAATTAGAAATGGATTATTAGTCCTGATTCTATAAGGTACAGCAGCAGAACTGCTCACAGGCTTACAATTAGGCATATGTTTTCACTACGCTTCCTCTTCTAGTATGTCCATCCAGCCAGTGAAGGTGTGACTGTTGTAAACATCCAGTGACAGAAACTTCATCACAGGCCAGCAACCCAAATACATATCCAAATTTCCTACTAGATTGTACAACCCATGACATACACCATGTTTTCTTTGCATTATTATTGTCACTATGTATGTTAGCTAGATTAAAAATGGTTTGGCCCTACCTACCTGCACTACAGTCACACCTTCATGACTTACATAGGCATACCTTAAAAGGATACCTGGCAATTTGTCAGGATTAATAAAAATTGAAAATGGTGGTGGTACTAGGTATTTTCAGCGAGTTAAATTCTGTTTGCTAAATTGAATTCTAAGGCTCCTAATGAACAATATAAAATGGAGATTGCAATAGGTATTAAAAATACTATAAATATTTATTCTTCTGGTTGTTTGGGAACACAGATGACTTTCTTCATAAAGCAGATTGTTAGAATTCAACCCCCACAATACATTTATTGTTAATTCTCTAATTAGTTGGGAACTGATCCTTTTGGGGATGACACGGTACTTTTATGCTGTACAGCTCTTCATTGTTCCTGGCTGGTTGGCTTCTCTTTAGATTAACACTTTTGACTATATGGTGCTTATATGTGACAAGAAAGAGACTCTATAAATGGATTAACTAAATCAATAAATAAATCTGACTCAAAACCCCTACGGTGCCAGTAATATATACTTCACTTATACTCTGTGACTTACTGTATCTCTTAAGAACATCTGTATAGGTTAGATTTGTTGTAGTTACTTTGTCTCTCCCAAGTAACAGACTTTTAACATGTTACAATAATACTTTTAGGTATAGTTTGACATAAACCAGGTAAAATTGATGTCGTATATTTTGGAAACACATTAATTTCATTATTTTCTTCCCCTTAGCATTTTTCTTTTGCTATTTTCAATTATCTTTATGTACGCACTCTAGAAAGAACACATCCACATTGAAATGATTAATCAAAGGAAACTAACAAAAATAATCACTTTCAAGTACTTCAAAATATTCTAATTTTTTAATGGAGAATATGCATTCTTAAATTAAATATGCATAATAAGTAACATCAATAATAAGAATAAAGTGGGATATGTGAGAACGAATGTACTGTTTTAAGCAAAATGCATTTGATTTGCAGGGTATAAAGGCTGGTTTGAATCGGTAAGAATCAGTGCGAGAAAAAAAGGAGAGAGAGAAAGCCTCATAATGCTTATAAATTGTCCATAATTGTATGGATTTTAAATATAAAAGTTGGCAGTGGCAAAAGCTAAAAGCCATTAGGAGAGATATTATTGTGCAATGCATCAGTAACAGTAACTCATAATCTTAGAGAAAAAAAACCTAACTAGAGTTTTCTAAAATTTTGATAACTATACTTGAGTCTTGTCTTCATGTTTACTACAATGATGGCATTGTTCGAAATGACATGGCCTAATGCATATATGAATCCTGTTTGAAAAGAGCTACTAATTAACATGAATAGTCTTCTTCTCTGAAGGTCGTTTATTACAAAGTTCATTTTTCAGCTGAGCATTGCTAAAGTAGTCACTCTTGGTAACAGCCATTAGATTAAGAGACTTAGGCCCATTCTTTTCCTGACATCAGGCCAGGGTTTTCACAGAAAGAGTCACTTCTATGCCAAGAAGCCCTTAAAAATACTATTTGAAGAGAAAAAGTACTGATGTAATTACATTGTAAATATTTCTGGAGTTATTTATTTAATGAAGATAATTCTATTCATTTTAAAAGTAAGTTTTCCTTATCCGATATTGTAGCTCAACTCATCCTTGTGGGATCTTGGATTTCTTCAGTCATAATGATTAATTAAAATAGAGAGATACTGAATATTTAGCTTTAGATGTGCTAGTAGGCCGACCTACTGCAAAGTATTAGATATGAAAGGCCATGGCAACATTACTTCCTCCTTCAGTGGCCCCAAGATCACCTTCATCATTTCAAGATCACACACCTTTCAGAGAGCTGTGAAGAAATCTTTCTTAGGGAATAATCCTGCAAGATTCAACAAATCATGTCTGAGTATCAGTACTCATTTGCCCGTATATTTCAATGCTTTGCCAGTCTGGGCTCTGAGTGCATAGCCCTTGAAAAATTAATTCCTTTTACTGACTACATAATTACCTCCCTTTTTGTCACATTTGAATAATAAATCCAATGGTTGCCTGTCCAATAAGAGCCAAAATAAGGAGAAGCTGTGCCTCTGTAGAAGGTCAAGTTACCACATCTGAGCAGGGGATGAGCTCATTTCCTGTCTTGTTGGACACCAATTCAGCTATGCAGTACTACAATTTTTGGACTTGGAAGGCGATCTTTCCAGAGCCACCTAGAACATGCTGCTAGCATCCACACGATGCAGAATTCACTTAATGAATCTATTTACATTTATACATATTAGTGGATGAAAAAAATAAGTTAAGACACTTCAAGACAGGACAGGGACATATCTCCCTCTCTATGGGCATGTCTACACAATGATGCAATGTGCTATGGTGATGTAGTGTCCACGGGCATCTACACATGACCAGCAGCTATTTTGCCATAGCAACCCACTCCCCCAGTACAGTACACCACTATGGCAAAGTAGCTGCTAAAAATACCGGTGTGCCATGTGTTCAGTGCAGTAAAGGAAGTACTAAATCATGGCGGAGTAACAATGTCATCATAGCGACACATGTAGACATGCCCTATACGCACAGAAAATGGAGACTTAGTTTTATTAGGAACTCTACATACCATGCTGAAGATAACAACAATAACAAGGATGAGTAGAAGGAGAGTATTCTTTCCTGGGAATTTATTGAATGTGTACAGCTCAATAACAGTGTTTTGGGGAGGAAAATTTGGAACCAATAAATGTATGTGGCTTCTACGCTAAAAAAATATGTTCAACCTTCACAATAGTAAGTTCCTGTGTCAGTGATACTTTAGATTATACCATTTTGTCTGTTTATATCAATCTAATATTAAAAATGCTTTGGAACATTTTATAGGTCGAGACTTTATGGCCAGGTACAGACATTACACTTTTACCAATACAAGTGATCGGAAACTGGTCTATACCCATAACAGAAGTTCAGTACACAAAACTGGTGTATACCTATAACAGAACAGAAATTCAGCACACATAGACAGGTTTAAAAATGGCCAATCACAGTCTAAGATTTCCTCCCCACCCCTCTCTTTAGAGGGCAAATGTATATTCTGTTCATTACCAATCTAACCTACAGCACTTACAGAAAACAGTGTAACTTAGATCAATTCCATCTCACACTTCTTGAATGTTTCTAACTAGCCTATAATTGCCATTATTCTGGCAGTTACTTGATTCCAGGTGTAGCAAGATCAGTAACAAACATTTTCTTTTATAGTTATGATATCTTTTGCAATATATTTGTTCCATTTTTATTATTTCTGCCTAATGTTCAAGCATCCTAAGAACTGGAGTGTTGTGAGGTAAATAGAATCAAAGAAGTTCCAAAATATTTTCTTCTTTGAGGCCTAATAAATGAAAAAAACATTCTCAAAAGGAGTTATGAAACTGAATTAATAGAGTTCCATTCAATTCATTCTGTTTGGAGGCAAAGATTTCCCCTTCTCTGCTGCTCAGTAAGCTTATAGAGAAACACAAGGAGATCAACCAAAACTGTTGATGTTCTACAAATCTAATCCCATAGATCTTGGGGCACCCACAAAGAACAGGCATGTTTGTAAAGAGGCCGCACCCCTCTGGCAGGGTAGCTCCATCAGAGTCCTGTCCCCATGGGATTTTTGCCCACCGCTGCCTGGATTTGGGTATATTTAAAAATGCTGAAGGGTTAGGGTTGTCTCCTATAAACACATCCTCCAGATTTGAAAAGAAGCTGGGCCCCTAAAAGTAGTAATTTTCCTATTTTCTCTTTCCTTCTCCCTTTCCCTTTATATCTGCACAGTCCAGTCCTAACACACTTGAGCAAGAAGGTTTTCCACCAGGTTATGAAGAATGAGAGCATGTGCGGTGAAGCTTCCCCCTCCCTTTGCTGAGTTCCACTGGGTTTTTCCTCCTCTCCTCCTGCGTTAGCAGAGGGGAGCATATGGGCCTTGGAGATTTAACGTTTCATGGCTTGCTTGGCTGTCAAAATGGTTTACATTTTTGTTCACTGTAACATACATAGTGATCATCTTTAAGAAAAAAAATTGTACGGCAGGTCCCTAGATGCCTTTGCTGGGAGCAGATGTCTGAACAAGAGCATTGTTAAACCCCTCTTGGATTTTCATTTCCCACCCTTTGGTAAATTCTAAATTGTACAACTTCGCATACACTGAACCTTTCTCACTTCCCAGCAGAACTTATTAAGATGGTTTAGGGTGGTGAAAGGTTGAGACAGGGAAACTTAGAGATTTATAGGACACTGAGACGGATTCATAATCTGTATTGATGCCATCATCCCTGACCATGTGACAGCCAAAGCAGATAAGCCTATGACTGAACTGAAAAGATTTCTTAAAGCTGGTAATCGATATTGAGCAGCTCAGTCTGTTGAGCTATCAAGTTCAGAGATATCCATGTGATGGTGCCGGGGGAGGGGAGATTCAGAAGGGAACCTAGAAAAGCTGACAGAAAGACTTGTAAAACTGGAGACACAAAATCATCAGTCAAGGTTTCAGCTTGCTTATGGCAGCCTTGCGTGGAATGGAGCAGTAAATGACACAGTGCAAGGGTGGCCAGCCTGAAGCACATGTGCCACAAGAAGCACGGATAGCTTTTGCATGTGGTATGCAGCAAGTCAGTGAGGGGGCAGGCAGCACGGCAGCACATAGGGCAGGAAGGAGAAGGTAGAGCAGCATCAGCCAGGGAGAGCACAGAGGAGGAGGCAGAGCAGCAGGCTGGGCAGAGGGAAGGGATCAGAGTGGCACTTGGGAAGGATGCAGGGCTAATTTGTGATATGCCTGCTAAAAGGTTTGGCCCCCACTGATGTGGTGGGTGGATGGCCTCAGGTGAGGAAAGAACAGGAAAAAACAAAAGGAATGAATTGATTTGGAAAGTATTAGAAGTAAAATGTGGGGGTCCTTATCTTGAAAAGGATGGGTCAGTTTTTGAGCTCGAAGGGCTTGATTTTCAGCAAGTGCTGAGCACCGACCTGTCCTCTGAAAATGAGGTCTGTTTCAGCTGTCTCACAGGGCATCCAAAATCAGTCCTCAGTATTGCAAATTTGCATATTGAGCTTCTTGTTCAATCCCTCTATTTGCAGTTAGGGTCAAATTCTGAAGTTCTTACTCAATCCCACCTTATCTTCTCTCTCTCTTTTCCCCCAGAGGCAGCCACCTTCTCACTACTGCAGGGCTGAGGATCCTGGTGCAGGGAAAATACAGATCCTGGCTGGGGTTGGAGAAGATGTTTTTCATTCTCCACCAACCTCATAGGTGCTCCATAGCAAAGTTAGTACTGAAAGAGTAAATGTTTGCTTTTTTTGCAAAATCTGTGTGGAACCCCACCCCATCTATTGTTTATGAATGTCTAAAAATCCATGGATTTCATAGGGCACAGTTCCCCTATTTGTCCCAATCCTTGGTATAATAATACAGCAAAAACTCTGTCAAAAGGACTTTCTGAGTCTTCCTGCTTGTGTGGGCTTCATCCATTAGTTTCTCCATTGATTTCTTTGGAGGGGGGGGGGTTAAAATAAATAATACTGTCAAGCTTTTAGTAAAGGCTTAATGAGCTAAAGAGCTCTATGTAAGGACTTAGAAATATAGGACTGGAATAGGACTCTTTGGCTATTAAGTCCAATCCTCTGCATTCACAGGCAATCATTTACTCAAGGGATCCTCAAAATTGCCACTTGACACCTTCACATACAACTAGAAGATACAAAACCAGAAACTTTAAGACCACACTAAGAACAACATGCCATAGCTAAAAGCAGAAGGAAAAGGCCATTGGCAATGCCCTGCTGGTGCAACAACAGAGAAATAATAGTTAATGTGTGTTCAGAAGACCTTAGGCAGATGGCAATGCCTCATACTACAGAAGAAGGCAAAAGCCCACCACAGTCCTTGCCAATCTGACCTAGGAAAAAAATTCCTTCTTGACCCCAAATTTAAAGATCATTATTAGCTCCAGTTAGAGAATATACTACATAAGTTACTATATTCTGTAGTTCAAAATAGAACAGGTGAGGATAAATTTGCAGTCTGCCAAAGGACATGCAGCACAATCCTATGCCCAACCACATTTTTTTGTGATGATTTTAGTGTAGAAAGATTGAAAACTTTTGCTAGTCAAAATAAAGGTTGAAGTGTAACGACAATATTTCTTAAATAGCTGCATTGCTCAGAAAATGAAGAAACCACTTCCAGGAATAATCAACCAGTATGTTTGTTTCCACACAAGGACTGTGTTCAATGGAACTAACACTGGTCAGATGAAAACCTAATAATAAAGGTGAAAGTTAGGTTATATCTTTTGTCTTAGAGTGTTATGGTTCAAAAAAATTCTGCACTATGAATCTTCTGTTAAAATAGCCTTCCTGCTAAAGAATAGACTGTTTTTTTCTTTTTTTCAAATGTTTAATTAATGGGTTGGGTGTTGTGTCTTCACTTCAATAAATTGTTAAAGATTTCTGGGCCACATGTGAATGAATACTTATCTTGAAAGACAGAGCAAAAAGATATTAATAATCATGTTTCCCTTGTCATATTTACTGTTTTGCTTCTAAAGGGAATATTAGTCCACTAAGAGGTTCATAATTAGGAGTATGCCAGATGGGTTATCAATGTGGTTTTAAATTTTTATACGTAGAGTGCTTGTTTTGCAAGAGATGCGTTGGTTCCATGTACAGTAGTTAAATATAAATATCTTTTAGGACAGGGTTACTAACTGCTCTATGATTTTGAATCTGCTGTTTGTTTATTCCTTTTCCTTTTTTTTTAAAACAGGTCTGGAGGGATAGATGAACTGAATGGACATACCAGATGGAAGAATAAAACTTGAAAGCAGAATAGAGATCCAGAACTCTAAGCCTGGAAAGCTGAGAGCTTTAGCTAGTAAAAGGAAAGGAAGGCAAATTAATTATTTTGGGATTTTAGACACCTTTCCTATAACATTTTGGAAGATGTGCTCTTGTGCGGAGAAACGATTTAAAAAAGGAAATGTGTGTGTTCTCCAGTCACGTTATAGCCAAACACTAAAGTTGCCATGTCTTGGATCTCTCTCTAGTACAGATGCAATATGTGAAATTGCTAGACTGAAAGCAGAAATGTTAAAAAATACCTAGATCTTTAAAGAGATTGTGGTATAATGCATTTGCAAAAGAGAACAGAAAACTGCCATCCCTGAATTTTTAAGAGTGCAATTGATTTAAGAGGACAAAGCTCATTGGAGGTCATGTCATTTGTGCTCCTAAGTCACTAAGCACTTCTGCCTGGTCATCATATCTATATATGTGTGTGGTCCCCATGATTATATCTGCATGCCTCACACTCTTTTAATGTATTTATCTAGACAGTGTCCTGTGTGGCAGGGAAATATTGTCTTCATTTTGCAACTGAAACAGATATCTTCAAGGCCAGATGTGTAAAAGCATGTAGGTACCTGATTTTAGTGAGCAATACAATCCTAAACAACTTTAAAATATGGGACAAACTGACTTGGACAAGGCAACAGTGGAAGTGTGTGGCAGACTACAGACTTGAGTCTCCAGTGACTATACTGATCAGTTAATCACAGGACCGTCATTCTTTTCTGTCTGATGAGCACCTGGCAATATTTAAATGGTAATAAGTAGTACAGTATCTAAAGAGCAACTTATGAGACTTCATTTAAATAGACTGGAAAAAAGGTAATTTAAGAAAATAGGATAACATTGTTCAAATATTTGAGAGGTACTGGCTTGAAGAAGGGCAAGGGACTAGTTTTTGTAAATGTTTGTACTAATGGTGTAAAATTAAGCATGAAAATATTCATGTTAGCTATAAGAAAACAATGCTCAATGATAAGGGCAATTAGCCAGTGGAATAAACTGCTTACAGTGCTTACTGAGGTAGTTGAGTCATGATAATTAGAGGTGTTTAAAAATAGTTTTGATAAAATGCAAGTGAGAATATGAAGTTCTTGCATGATAGAGAGGTTAGTCCAAGAAAGCTTTTCTGATTTTATGTGGACAAAGGCAGAATTTAATGTGAGATATTAATTAGGGTGTTATTTAGCTGAAATTCAAGACCCACAGCTGCTGGTCATATAGCGCCCTATGACTTGCAACCAACAGAACCTGGACTCATATTTTCAAATTTCTCAACAGTGACCTTACAGAATTAGAGGGAGGGCTAATCCTTTATATCTATCTCTTCTTGGGAGAGATAAGAAGATTTTATTTATATCTGTAAAGGTTCTTTTTTTCATCATAAATAGATAAAATGTCTGCTTTTGAAGATGTTTGCATTACAAGAGGGGCCAACCATTTTTTTTAGCCAACTAAGATGTCATGAGAACAAGCACTGGGTGGTTGCTCTAAAAACTCACATTTTTTATCATTTCAGGGGCAATGTTTGAACTGCAGGTGAGGTAAGGTGAGATTGGTATATCAAGTAAAAAAAAGGTAGAAACATTAAGTGTAACATCTGCTTTTCATATTTTGAGTGCTGCTTCAGGATGTTTTCTAGTGGTTTCATCAGAGATAATACAAATAAATAATACCCACCATACTTCTTATATAGCTCTTTACAGCTGTAGATTTCAAAGTGGTGGAGATGTGCCCAGCAGTGCAAGTCAATGATGAGTTTTCACTAGACATTTTTCATGAAATGATTCACCCCTCAACTTCTTTTCTAGGTATCCCCCCTCAGATCTTCTGGGAGAGTACCCTCCTAGGGAGAGACCCATGACAAAGTTCAGTATTATCTTGACCTACAATGGCACCAGAACCATGAGGCTTTCAATAACGATGTTGGCAACCTTTGTAAAGAAACAAAGGTTTGTACAATAGAGTCTTATTTAACCTGGTAGAATGTAACATATTGCATTAAGAAACATGAATGGTTTAATGCTACAGTATGGGAGATACAACCAAATGTCAGATAAAGTGAATGCCTGGTTGCTCTAGTTTGTTTTAAGCGCTATGCATCTTAAGCAAGCTCAGGCAGGACCTGTCTGCCTCTAGCCTTTACACCAGAGAAGAAGGAAGCAGTTCACAGTCACACTTGCCTTTCTGTCCCCTCTGGCAGAAGTACCAGAGGACAGGCATATCACACTAGGCAAATCATATAGCTGAGCCTATTGAACAGTCTCATGCATTACAATAATGGATCTATGGCCTTAATTTTCCTAAGAACTGATTAAAATCATTTTTAGCTTCAGGGTGTGGAAGAGAAAGGAGTACTAGGGGGATATTTATAGCCAAACAGGTATCTTACTGTACTAACATAGTCTAATATGGTTCTATTCTTAACAATGTCAGTCACCTTCGGTTAACCTGCACAGTGAAAAAGTTTTCTGATGCCCCCAGAAGTGAAATACTGTTTCTGTCTTTGTATTCCTACTTGTGCTAATAACATCAGTTACAGTACTGATAAAAATATTCAGGGTACCGTGTTAAGTCTGTTTCTTAAACTGTGATCATTATGTGACTAATCATAATAATAATATGATATTAGGGGAAAAAAATGTTGGATGATATTCCCTAGAGAGAAATGAATTTCTTTTTATCATCTACAGTAGTTTATTTCACATATTCATGACCCTCCTGGTATTTTTTTTATGATGAGCCATAAAAATGACAAAATACATTAGCAAAGTTCTCGGTTTATGCTAAAATGACCATATTCAAAAATAATAACAGAGACTTGTATCAGCAATGCAAAAGATGCATGAAGTAATTGGTGCTTAATTTGTACACAAACTGTCAAGGCAGTTTTCCTCACGGCCTGCATCTTCTGAATTCATTAGTCTCTAATTAAGGCCAGTTGGGACCAGCAGTTAGAAGGTTAAAGAGGTTCTGACAGCCCTAATCATTGCTCAGGAAGCTGAAAATGTATGCAAAGTCTCGGCAGATGGGGTGAGATCTGCCTCTGCCAAGTGATAACTGTTATTCCTTTGCACCTCCAAAGCTGTCATCCTAATAGGCACATTTTAAATTTATTAATGCTCTAGTTACAATGCATACACAGTCTCTAATGGTATGTCATTCAGAGTATATAAACTGAGCAATTAACACATATTACCTGGTAATGGTAAAATTATTTGTTGCCTGTTTGATTTTTTTTTGTTTCCTAATCCAGCAAGAATACTTATAAGCAAAGACTTTTTAATTTGTTCCAAAATAATAAAAAGGAAAAAAAAAGATTCTGAGCCACATGTTTATTTGACTGGCATTAATTCTTTGTTTCTACACACATAAAGCTTGAACTAACTTTACTTTGATTTCTTCCCAGAGTCTTAGAACCCAGTGACTTTATTTTTTTCTAATACAGTTTCTAAAATTGAATATTTTCAAGCATTCCTATAACATGTTGACATGCAAATGTTCCACATTGACATTATTTTTGGTGTATGCATTGATTTGAATTCCTCAGAAAAAAGTATCCCTCTTTTTTCTTTCCCAGTCACTTCAATGGGATACCCATGTCTTGTTCTTCAGTGTGATGGTATCACCCTCTTTAATCCTATTTTGTTTAAAGCTCCCTAACCAACAGAAAGGCATTTTCTCAGGTCTCTCTTGTCTATGCTAAGGCTTCAGCCACAAGAGGTCTTTAATTAAATGTAGCATTTGTGCAACAATTGTTTGTAATCCAGGAGCCCACAGAAATAGAATAATATATAATGAATGGTTTCTAAACTGCAGGCTTCATCAGGACTGCAGGATTCAAAACAGTCCTAATAATGTGATATGGTGTTAATCTAAGCAACAGAGCAATTATGTATTCAATGACTTATAGTCAGGCCAGGAACCTATTCCTCTGTTAGAACTAATTGATTTACACTCTGCAAAGCTAACATAAAAAAATATGAAAGAGAATTTAGGATAATTAAGCTATGGGCCTGATTCTTTTCTCACTGGTGTAAAACTTACAAGCACATCCCTTTAAATTAATGGAATGACACGGGTGCAAAATCAGAGAAGGAAAAGACCTTCTGATTACTTTCCTCTGCTAAGATCTCAGTTGGAAACATTTCTTATCTTAGTGTTTCATAACAAGTCATTTAAGGTCAGAACCAAAACACCCCAGTTGCCTGGTAACCCAGAACTGCTGTCAAAATGTCCCAGGTGAGGGCACAATTTCTTCACCTACAGTCTTGTGAATAGTTCCATTGAAGGTAAAGGAGCAGCTTGTCCAAGTAAAACACTGTATGAATGGGCCCCACATTAGGTACCATGATTTGAAGAAGAGCTCAATACATATCATGTGAGGGTTTGTCAACAAAAGAAGCAGTGCCTGAAGGACTTCACTATTGTCATGGCCATTTTACAGATGGGGAAACTGAAGGGCAGAGAGTAAAAATCACTTGGTCAAGGTCAACCAGCAGACCAAAAATGGGGGCGGGGGGATCCTATAACAGAGAAAGGAGATTAAAGCAATGAACAGCATCAAGAAATTAAATGGGCTGAGGAATAGGGGTAGAAAGATGAGCACAATGGCTGACTCAAAATTTTGTTTAAGAGAACATTATTTCAATGACCTTTCCTGGCATTGCATGGATGTACAGTACCACTCCTCAGATATCTACTATAGTGTCATTGAGTCAGTAATTGTCATTCAATGGGCAAATATAAGCAGTGAAGAAAGCCTAAGGTACAGTGTGGGCCAGATGCTTGAATGGGGTAGATGGTTGTCACTTCATTGGAGCTTTGCCAACCTACAGCAGCTCAGGATTCTGCCATATCTACTACTACTACTGTTATCTACTACTTTTTTGTACCAGCCTCCCTACTCATTAGTATGCTCCATCATCAATGTCTCTCACTCATCCAGAAGTCTGAGGCCTGTTCTTTCCAAGCTCTTTTTCAGAACTTTATTTTATTTGTTTCAGCGTATAAAAATGTACCTTCCCAGTTCTCTAAACACATGTACAAATTATTTTTTTTTTAAAAATACCTATACATTTAGACTGAACCAACCACATACCAACACTGTGATTCTTCCCATTTCCCTCTCACCCAGCTCTACTGAGAAAAAAGGAGTTTTGTAAGATCAACCTATATTTGGGCTCTGTCACACCAAGGAGGGTGCACATTCTACAGGTCTGGTTATTTAGAAAGCCCTGCCACGTATCCTTCATATACATCTTGAAGTTATTCATTAGAGTGCCTCAGCTGATCGTAACTGCTATATTATCACACATGGAAAGAGGTTCTTTCACTTGGTATAACTGGTATCTGAAACCTGCTTGCAGTTTACTACTTCAGTACAAGACAATGATACTTAATTTATAGATTGCTTATATAATCAATTGGAGAGAGATAAATTAGTGTGTGTGAGTATATATATATACACACACACACAACAAGGTTGCTATATGCTTCTTATAAAATGTTCTAAGCAAATTTTCATGGTTTGGCATTAAGTTATCTTTCCATATATTCAAGTAAGAGTATTAAATGCAGGACTTTGTGTAATACTAAGCTGTGGTGAAGCTAAGGCTCTGAAAAGGAGCTCCAGAAGAACAGGCCTTACTGACCTTTGAATGGCTTGATTTTTCTTGACTCCCATTACTCCTTTTTCATACCAGTCTCCTGATTCAGTGGCTGTGTCTACATGAGATGCTGACTGCGCAGTAGTCAGAAACTACTGACCAGTAGTGTTGTGGGGCAGAAACAGTACACACCAGTAGTGATGTGAGACTACTGCACAGTAATCTTGGGCTACTGTGCAGTCAGTGTCACAAAAAAGCTGCTCATCGGTGCTTGGCATTTGGTACTTGCCATTTAGTACTTGCTTACACAAGTACTAAATGACTATGCAGTCAGCATCTCATGTAGATGCGGACAGTATGTTCCATTTTTCTGTCTCTCAGTCATTCAGAGATCAGTAAGCCCTATTCTTTCCAAGCTCCTCTTCAGCTCCTCAGCATAACCAAAAGTCCTACAGCATCATGTAATAGGAAATACATGTCTATGTTCTCTAAGGTAGACAGGATGTAGATCAGTTAGAAATAGAGTTAGAAAACCAGAAACCATTTAGTTGTGTTTGTGCTTCCCTTTCCTTTAATGTACTTTCTTCCTAACCAGTCTGGATAAAAGAAACTGGTATAATGTTCTACAGATGGATCAGTGATGGAAAACGTGTAGTTAGCCATATTTCTTATGGTGTGACTTTTCTGGTAGTGCTGGCTACCCACCCAGTCAGCACGTAGACATTTGTGGAGTGAATCATTTCCATGTGCTTTGCAAAAAGATTAGTCCAACAGTGCAAATGATAATCATATAATAAAATATAATATATTTATTAACAAGTATGTTCAGAGTTTGAATCAGGGATACTGGTCCCAGTATAGAACTGTCTGCTATTCCCACCCATGATTCTGAATCCCTTTGACAGAAAATTCACTGTTGGAAAAAAAGGTGCAGACTGTTTGCTTATTTTTATTTGCAGCTACTCTTGAGGCACAACTCAGCAGGTATGCAAAAGGCTATGAGAGTTACAGGTCAGGGGCAAAGCTTGGTTTAGGAACCTAGCTAGGAGCTAAAAAGTTTTGGAGCCAGAACTCTAGTCATCACATTTAAAGACCCTCCGCTGACAGAATTACTCTTCTGCCAAGTGTAGTAAAGCTCCTACCAGGCCTGGCATCCAGGTCAAAGCACATGAAGACACTTCTGCACCATCAAATGGTGCCTTCCCATGTGACTTCATGTTCTGGTGGCACAGCTTCAGCATGGAGCTGCAGGGAGCTGCCAGAAGTTTGAGGGTGTGCACTCACACCTACACCCATACCCACACCCACACCCACACCGGCAGATAGTGGTGGCTGTTGCCTCTCACCAAAACTTCTGGTGACTGAAGCAACTAAATATAGACATTGCCAAGTTAGTCAGAAAATGAATATAAATGACAAAGTAAGGTGACTTGTATGTACAGATGACTTGCAACACTAGCAAGGTACCTCTCCATTTGCACAGGGCTGAATTAGAGAGCTAGGAATGATTCAGGGGAAAGTAAAAACACTGGGAAAGCCTTCTTCCCCTTCTATTCTGCCAGTAGGGTTAGGGACAGAAATTACACATCAACTG
>NW_017729022.1:163207027-163214800 GCF_001723915.1 Gavialis gangeticus | reverse complement strand
AACCAGTTTAAGTGATCAGAAACTGGTTTAAACCTGTAACAGAACAGAAGTTCAGTGCACACAAATCAGTTTCAAAATGGCTGAAACTGGTTTAAGATAAACCTGGTTGAATTGTAGTATCATACTTAACTGATTTGGGTCAAACCAGTTTATGAAACTTCTGTCGCAGCCCCCTTCCTGGTTCAAGTTAAATCACAGTCCCCCAGCATCCCAGCATGCTTTCAATCCATGGGCTGGGCTGTGCCATCTGCTCCAGCAGAGAAGGGTTGGGGTAGGGGGGAGAGGCAGCAACAGCCTCTCCACTGGACAAATCTTAGCTGGGGTTTGGGGCTGGAGAGGGGGGGTTAAACCCACCCTTCCCCCAGATAAACCCCTTTCTCCTAAGTACAGCACTGCCCTGCCCTGCCCTGCCCTGCTAAACTTACTGAAAGTTACTGCTAGCTTCAACTATGGACTACAAATCCCAGAGGCACCTGGAAACAGGAAGACAAAGTGATGAGCAACCCTGCAGAGTTCTGCTTCTGTGATTCTGGACTGCAAATCTTAGAGATCTCGGGAGCAGCAGGAAGAGGAAGTGAACACACAGCCTATGCTAGCTGCGTGCCAGAGAGCCGTGCTCTAGTGTCCCCCTGGTTTCTGGCCTGAGCCACTGCAGGCACGTGGCTGCATTTCCTGAATCAAAAGTGAATGTGTGTCCAGTTATTTCTCAATTTAATCTTTGCAGTTTAGACTAGTTTGCAAAGATTGAATCGATTCAGTCTTTTTGACTGTCTGTACTTAGACTAGTTGTTTCCCTTGATAAGTTCTCCTTGCCAGGTGGGATATAGATCTCACCTGTTCTGCATACACTCTGTGCAATGTGATGCACCTTACCAGTGAGAGATTCTAACCACAAGAAAGGTGTCTCCAGCATTGGGCAGCTTCTGCCCAGAAACAAAAGTATCCCCTTGTGTCATAGAATCAAGGCAGAAAGTCTTGTATTTCTCTTCAGCTTCCATGTGCCTATACAGGGGTGGCTTGACTGGAAAGAAAAGTGCTGTGCAAGAGATGGCACCATGCTTTGTTGATTCCTGAGTGCAGCTTTTGCCCATTGGCAGGCAATGTGATTTTGAGCTACCAGGAGTATGCAGAAGCTATAGGTGGTTCTATTACATAGTGCAGCAGTATCTTGATTCATTTCTGCAGGTGCTGACAGATGTGCAGGTCCCTGCTGCAACTCCTAGGGCTTTGCAAAAAGTACCGTGAGTTACAGTGACCCCCCTTGATCCAACAGATGTTTGCTGTTTGGTTGAAGGAGTGTGGGGGGTGGAAATCAAGATCCACTTCAGAGCCAATCCAGCAGACAGAGGCTGCCTGTCTGCTTGTCTCTCCCCTAGTCCCGCCCAACCTCACCCAGCTCCAGGGTTGTCTTCAGTATAGCAGGGAGGCGGGAGGTGCAGACTCTCCTTATTCTGGGTTTTGCCCTGCCAGCACTGGATGGGGGCGGGGGATCAGGTAGATTAGAGTCCCCCATCTTGGGAAATATAAAAGGAAATATAAACGGAGGAAAAAGAAGGTGAAGGAAAAGAAAAAGAATGAACAGCTCTGTACTATCTCTTAGGTTGCTGGAGAGCTACAGTGTACTTGTAGTGACATAGTACAGCTTTTTCGTTATCTAGAACATGAAATCATAGAGGTACACAGTAGCACAACAAATTTAAAGAAGTGCATGTGACCTCTCCTCAAAATAATTTGAGCACCACTGCTTTTGAATATGTCTACATCAAGAATTTCCAGGGTGAACAAGAGTAATTTTTATGACAGAAAAGATAAAACTCAGGAAACAATGGAAGATTCTCCGCAGAGCAGAAGAGGTTGACGTTACAGACAAAGGGTCCAAGTGGTCCATCTCGAGAAGTACCAAGGACTTTAAAACATCAGTTGTTTATAAATGACTTCTTCTGAGGGGTCTCAAAATATTTTTGTCTGCTTGTTCAGTTTCAGGATTTAGGAAATATATTAATTTAATATGGGAAGCTGGACTAAGGTATTGCACATGCAATGAGCTCCTTAGCTCTGCTTGTATCTATAACATGTCTTCTCAGTGTTGTATTTGATACAGTGCAAGAGGAAGAGACAAGCTGTCAGTGCCACAAATAGTAATGTCCAATACTTTGACTGTTTTCTCAGGTCCACCACCACTGATGCCACAGAGCTGTGTTAAAATGGTATTGTTTTCATAGAGGTTCTACCTTACTCAGGCATAGGCAACATATGCATGGGGCTAAATGGGTGCTGTTATTCCAGAAAGTGCTAAGAGTTGGTGATCAGATTGCAGGATTAAGGTGAATTAATTACTAGATTTACATATGGTGCTCACTGTGAGGTTTGAAGTGAAACACACGTATTTTAACTGAACTTGAAGATGTTGCAAAATAAAAGAATGGAGCTGTGATTCTGTAGAAAGCATTTGAAGCATGTTATGGGGACAAGAATGATCTTTTGTGAGCTTGGATCATTCTTATGTGCTCTAGCTAGTTCTTTTCTGACTAGGAGGGTCTGCACTGAAATCTAGTAACATCCTTTAAGGTGTGTACCTGCTTCATCTCACAGTCAACTAGTTTTTATTTCAATATTGCCCTAATCTTTTACAGCTAGGAGAATCTGGGGGAATATAGGTATTTACTAACTTCTCTTCGGTGGTGGACTCTTTCTTAGATCCAACATGATGCTGAGAATTCCTATGATGAGTTGAGCTCTATCCATAGCTATCAATCCCTATATGCATTAAATACTTCATTTTAATTAGAGTTTACAGACTATATATCTGCACAGAAGAAACGTGTCCAGCAGATATGAACTGGAAACCGCAGAGAGTATTTTTTCTGAACTTGGGGCTCTTACAATGTTTCTCTCTTTGGCCCTATCACAACATGAAGGCTGATTTATGCATCTAGTTCCAAATGTTTCAGAATTGACAGTGATGTAAAGAATAACCATTCTTCCTGCTTATATAGTAGTTTTCCTCTGCTGAGCTGAAAGTGCTTTACAATGATTGGTAGGCACCATTTTTTGCATTTTACAGATCTGAGATTCAGAGAAGCTACAGAAATTGTTCCTAGTTTTACAGCAAGTACTGAAAGAACTAGGAATAGAAACTGTGGGTTTGACTAATCCAATATTCATACCAAGATAACTTCATTGGTCTCAACAGTGCATCCTGGTTTGTATCAGTAAGTGACGTCTCCGTATTATCAATCCCATGCCTATTTGCTCATATACAGCTAGTCTTTTTGAAGTACTTACTTAGTTCTCAGTCTAGCTCTGGCCTAGGATATCAGAACTCCAAAAGACCATAAACCATTTGAACACAGTTAAGGGGACAGAAGAGGGCATGGAATTTGACCCATTATTTTGCTATTAGAAGCCCTGATTCTGCACCACTGTTCAACAAGGGTCTGTTCGCACTGCATCCCCAGTGTTTTCTGGGTGTTTTCACCCACTTGCTCATGCTAGTACAAACTAAATCTGGAAATGTGGTGGTGATGCCTTGAAACCAAAAAAGAGACCCTAAGTGTGTTGCCTTTGACCTTAGTGGGAGTAGTCCAGATTTTCTGCTGGTTTAAGTGAGGGGAGAATCAGTGTCTCTTCACCTGGGGCAAATCAGTACAAATTAATGGTTTTGCTTAGGGGCACAAGGATTGGTGAGGAAAAATTCTAGCATTTTCACAGCTATAAGCTGTTGTCACTGGACATGACAAAATTTTGCCCTGGGTCAAATGAGTGAATACTCTCAAAAGTCACAAAAGATTTTTTTTTTTTACCTGCAGAGACATTCCTTCTAAGTTAGTCTCATGTGTTTGCTACATAAGCCAGAAGTGATGCTCAGCATGAAATGAAAAATCTATGCTTTGGTTCCACAAACAGCTAAATGGATAGACACAAAGAATGGAGGTTTTTTGTTGAATAATAATTATAATTAGACTTCTACTCTGCAATCAGGGTGTCAAGCTCATCAGGCACTGCAGGTCAGAGTGTGTGGGTCCAGCCTGCAGGCTGGAAGGGTGATGTCAGGCTGGATCAGGGCCATGGACCACCCTGTGTCCCCATGCATTGTGTGTGGCACACATGCCAGATTCAGCTCTGCATGCCAGACCAAACCCCATGTGCCAAATGCAGCATATAGGACTGGTCACATGGAGTGTGTGGGCACAGTTTGAGACCAATGGGCAGCCCCATGGGGCAGATGATAGGGTTCTGCAAACTGGATCTGGCCTGCAGGCCCTATCTTGGAAACCCCTGATCTAATGGATAAATAGAAGGCCAGGATCACATTACCAAACTCCTTAGATTATCCAGACTGTTTGGTACACTTTGGGATAGAATATGTTTCTTTTGGTTCCAAAAATATTTTCTGTCTCCATATCTAAAGGTGAATCTTCTTCAACAGGAGAAGTATTATAGCTGACATCAAATAGCTGAACATTCGTCTGATGCTGTGGCATTTGCACCTGCCAGTTAGAATATGAAAGCCATTCCATGTATACTGTGGTGTGACTCTCAGTTGTATTCAGATTGAAAAATCAAGATTTTTCCTAAAATTTAAATTTTGAAAAAATGTGAAGAAATCTGAAATATATTAGGGTGTCATAAAGACTTTCAGGTATATACTGTAAGTTTCTTTGTCTAATTCCAGCACTAGATTAGTGACCTCTCTGCCTTTGATTCTAATCTGATTTACACACACTATTTTTTAAACAAGTGTGATTCCAGTGAACTTCAGCAGACTTGATTACATGGGAGCAAGTAAAATCAAGATCAAGCTCATCAATCACAATGTCATAGTTCCCTTCTAATCTGTTCTATTCTATTCTAGTCCAGTCTAGTCTGCCTATTCTGTTTTATACAGATTCTTACCCTGTACTCATTACAATAGTATCTGAACTCCTTCAATACATGCTTAACATCTGTCACATGTGGACTGTTCTTTAAGAACTGTATGTGCACTGCAGTGAATGTTTTTTCTTTTTGGTAGACTTTTTATATACGGGAATGTTTTCAATGTACATTCAGGTTTTTTATTTATGTTAGAGAAGGCAAGGTTGAAGTAAAGAACTTTGTACTTGGCGAAGAAAGTACTGGGGTTTAAAATAATCCTCTGTTCCTGTTGGGGTTTATTCCAGTCTCATATTGGACCCAAGAAAGTTTGGTTTCATGCACTGACAAGGATTATCCTTGCAGTGGAGTATTCTAATGTGGCAGAGGAATAGACCACTGTCTTCATCCCAAACCATTACAAGATTTTTCAGCTATTCTAGGCTCATCCCAATAAGTGTTGTATAGATAAGGATGGAGACCTTGGGAAGTGTGTGCACACAGTAGGGCAAAAATTGAACTTTTTTTTGTACAATTTTGAATAACAAAAGCCATAGTTGCCCAAATGCTTGGGCTGCTTTTAGCTGTTCTGTGGTACAATGTATCCCAAAATTGGTTAACCAGCTAGTTGAGTATTCCTCCAGATGAGGGACTTCTAGAAATGGTAAAGCTGCTGAGTGGCTCCTAATCCTATTCCTGCTGGTGCACACGGATTATGCTTAGGGGGAAGAGGACACAGTTGCAACAGTTACATATGCTGGAGATCCCTGAATGCTAAACCAGACATCAAAGGGTAAGTGCATTCCTTTCATCTCTCAGTAGTGGAAGTGACAGAGTTACTATGGGATAAATCTTCCATTAGAGAAGGCAACTTGTGTTGAGCTCCCCATTCTTCTCCCATTGAGTGGTTGCATCTGTGGTGTTAGACACTGCATAGAATTCCTCACTTTATTTTCCTATTTCCACTAGAGAGTCCCTGCTTGATTAGTTCTTGTTTCTTTAGCCAAAGAGTAAAACAAGTTTCAGAAAAGCAAGAGTCCTACACATAAGGGGGGAAGAAAAAAGTGAGCGGTGTTCCTGTGGGCTTCTTATGGCTTTGTCCATTAGCGTTTCAGATCTTCAAAGCTACAAACTTAATGCCCACATAACTACTCTTGTAGAAGGCAGGGAGAGTCTCAAGACAGAGGAAGAATCATTATGTTTCAGGTGCAGGTTTTGGGAACCCTCACTCTCAAGGCATTTAAACACATAAGTCATGGTTAAGAAATTCAATTATCAGTTAAAATAATTGGTGGGAGCATACAATAAGTGCCTCTAGCAGTGGTAATTACCCATACTGCCATGTCTGAGTGGTCAAAGTCTATTTCTATTTATGCTATAAAACCCTAATTATAATACAAACAGCTTCCCTCTAGCACTGCAAGAGAGACTTGGGCCTGCATCGGTCTTCTCAAGAGAGACTTTTAAAACTTACTACATGTTTGCATAGCTCAAAATACATCTTAATACTTAATTTTTTTTAATTAGTTTGATAGTTTGACAATTCCCCAGCATCATGCTGGAGATAGTTTATGTTCTCCATATGTAAAAATGCAAAGTGGTGACTGATTAAATACCAATGTCTTTAAAACCATTAAATATATAGTGTTTCACTCTGCTTTTAGTTTACATGAACACAGCTTACCTCTGGAATCAGTTTTTCCTGCTAATATTTCTGCCAGCATTTTAGAGATTCAAAAATACTAGTCCTGGAAGGGGAAAAAAAAAAGCTTAAGAAGAAAACCAACCATACTTGACTTTGGCATAGTAACTCTTTGCATCTGTGTAAGTGAGCTCAGAACCAGGTCCAGAATTTGTCGTAATAAGCCCAAATGCCAGGTTCTTTGCCCTATACCAGCAAAATAGCTGCACTGCCCAGGGAACCTGGCCCTGTAAGAGCAGGGGAATCATTGGTCACCACAGAAATTCCTGTACCAACTTCTTTGGTTCCCCAGCCTGGAAGATGTGACCTAAACATGTGTATAGAGTAGGCCTGTGAATAGGGAAGTAGTTGATTTGGATTTCGATTCGACCAATTTGGAGGACAGTGATTCAATTTGTTGATCCAAATCACTGTCCCCATTCGATTCAGCCTCATCAGAGATTTCATGCTGATTCGGAGATTTGGATCAACAAGGGAGAGGCAGGCACAGCCTGGTGGCTCCTCCAGGTGTGCCTGCCTCTCCCCGGGTGGGGGGAGCCGTGGGAGAAGCCCCTAGGGCTGTCCTGCCTCACCCCATCCTCCACCCCCCCCAGCACTTAAAAAAAGGAAAAGAAAAGAAAAGAAAAATGAGAAAGCCCTGCACTCACCGGCTGCAGGAGCGGCAATCAGGGCCTCTGAGGGTTCATGGCAGAGCCCCCCCCATACAATGTGGGGCAGTGGGGGGCAGCAGGGATCGCCCCCCTGCCTGGCATCTGCACGGCAGCTGCCCCATGGCGTGGGTGCAGTGTGGCTCGGCAGGGTGCCGTGCACTGTCTGGGAGCACACATATGCAGCTAGAGAAAGGCAGAAGAGAGAGAGAGGAAGAATTGTCCCAGTGTCTGGGAAATTTTCTCTCCTCCTTTTCTTCCCCCTTTTCTGAGGTTTTAAGGGATTAATACTGGGGTGGTGGGTATAGGTTCCTTGGGTTGACTGGCTAGGAATTAGGCCTGGCAGTTTTAAACAGGGTTGAAACTTGGGAGTTTCTAATCCTGCCATCTTTGGGCCAGGGCTGAGGTTTGCAACTTTCTGCTCCCAGTGGAGCTGTGTGACCCAAACCATCTGCAGCCTGGCCTTGAGGGTAGGCCTGGCTTTTCCCTTTTGTTTCTTTTGATGGTTCTTTGCTCCAGTCAAGCTGTGTAGTTGGGCCAGCTGTAGCCAGTAATCAACCTGGCTCCCTT
>NW_017729022.1:163205029-163206811 GCF_001723915.1 Gavialis gangeticus | reverse complement strand
CCTGACTCAGGAGGCACCAGTTACCCATGACTCTACTACTTCTCCAGGAGCAACACAGCCCCTTGCAATGCAGAGGGACCCATGCTCTTGAGCAGCTCCCCACAGTGCAGTGAACCCAAGGACCAGCTCATACAACTCTCCAGTGTGGGCCCCCTCTCCAGCCCATTGCTGAAGGGCAGGTATAGGTGTGTAGGCCCCCCAAACTACCCACTGGGGAGCCCCAAGCTCCAGACTGCCTGAGAGTGGGAGAAGCTTCCCCCAAGAAGTTTCCACCTATAGACTTTGCTTTGTAGTTAACAGCATTTTAATATTGTATTTAGTGTTTTGTTTTTTTATTCTATGTAATACATTTGGGTGTTTGTGTTTACACTGCTTGTGAGGAGGGGGTTTGTTTATATGGGACATCCCACAAATTTGGTGTTCCCAGATTTCTGGGTGGGGTCTTGAGCCACCGAAATGTGGCTCAAGTCCTTTGAGCTTGAGCCTGAAGCTCATTATGGGGTACCCTGAAATGTGAACCTGGCCCTTCTTGCTGCCGACCAGTGCCTGACAGAAGGGTTAAATAAAGATGACTTAAAATTAAATTTGCTTATTTATCTCATCTGGTCATGCCTCAAGGATAGCTTTATGCAACCAAAAGGGATCTGGTTCCATTGGCCAAAAAAGGATATTGTATAAAATAACCATCCCATGATAAGTAAAATAAAAATAGAATAATATGGCATATTTATTAAAAAATACGTATACAGCCAGCGGTGAGATGATTTGCTGAAATTCTTCTGGATGCTGAATGTTCATACAGAGATCCTTGTATATTGATTGCAAGCAGATTATATCAAACAGATGTTTTATGCTACAGGCTCCGACATACACTTATTATAGCTGATGCTGTATGTCATCAAAGCAAGATGTGACTCGTCTACTATGCCACGCAAAGGTGAACAGCTTCATAAAAGAAGACTCAAGCAGCATAATCCATTAGAGTCCATTTACAAACTAACAGATATTTTACAGACATCCAACAGACGTTCAATCAAATCATAATCTCAGAAACCTGCCAACAATAAAACCCATAAATTAAAATCAAGTTATATAAGCATGACTTGATGAACCTGATGCAATGTGATGGCATGAGATGCATATCCCACATTAAGTCACAAATTCTCCTTCCTTTCTCTTATCTGTCAATAGTGGGGCAGAAAATGAATAGTGAATGCTTTGTAGGCTACATGTTTATCTACTTGCAGCTCAGTAAACTCAAAAACCTGAACATAGTGAAATTATTTTGTCATTAATTTCTTCTTAAAGTGTCATCTTTTTATTAACACGGTGGTGGGCTGGACTTCTTACTAATGGCCAGAAAAATGCTTCTAATACAGCACAATGTTCAGTATGTGGCCTGGGTTTAAGGCTCAGTCACACAAACTGATCTGAATGTAATGACCTTAGTTCCTTTATGGAGTCTCTTATGAAGGTTTGTGGACCTGAGTTTTGGGTCCAATATAAGAATTTATTTCTTAATATTTCTTTTGATCCCCAAACTAAAAACTGAGTCTTCTATGTGTAATAATCACCAAGTTCAATAAACACAGACATATGTTTATGAAAAGAACTGAACAATGAACTTTATTGTGGTTGGATGACCACCTTACTGGGGTCGTTTGACCCCAGTGCTCTTCCTGCCATGGCAGGGGGTCGGACTAGATGATCTGCTCAGGTCCCTTCCAACCCTAGAAACTATGAAACTTTATTGTGGAACAGCAGGCAACCTCTGCAGACCCT
>NW_017729022.1:163188834-163200029 GCF_001723915.1 Gavialis gangeticus | reverse complement strand
AGGAGGTTGGATGACCACCTTACTGGGGTCGTTTGACCCCAGTGCTCTTCCTGCCATGGCAGGGGGTCGGACTAGATGATCTGCTCAGGTCCCTTCCAACCCTAGAAACTATGAAACTTTATTGTGGAACAGCAGGCAACCTCTGCAGACCCTTTGTCTGACTCTAACTAACTAGCTACTTAACTGAGGGACCATCGCCCAATACCCAACTCACTCAGTCTCTTGTTAGCGAGCATCTCTAAAGTGTAACTTTAATCACGACACACTGTGGGTGCAGACAGAAATTACATTTGTTGCACAATTGGCTCCTTGAAACCACTCTACAGCCATGCCCTTACAGAAGGGCACGGCTGCAGAGCACTTTAAAAGTACCTGATCAGGTAACAACCTGAAACCTCATTAAATGAGGGTTCAGATGAATGCACTCTTAAGTGGAGCACCTTCATTAATGTCTGTCAGCACGTGGGAAGCAGGGCGGAGGTGATACACCCCAGCCCTACCCCCAGTGATGTCTTCAGAATGGGAGGGGGAGAAGGGAGGCAAGGGAGTTTTGTTCTGGGGTTTACCCAGCCTATGCTGGAGTGTGGGGCAGGTGAATTGGAGCCCTCTAAGGTGGAGGGGCTCCAATCTACTTATCCCATCCTCTAGTACATGCTGGGCAAACCCCAGACCAAGCTCCCTGCCTTCCCTTCCCACCTCTCCCATTCTGAAGACAGCACCTGTGCTGGGAAGGGATGGGGCTAGGGGAGAGTGGCTGCAGACTTGCAGCTGCTCCAAACTGATGCTCTACCCCCTGGACCCAAGAGCAAATTCTGTTGGGTCAGGGGGAACACTGTAACTCATGGTGCTTCCTGCAAAGCACAATGAATTACAGAGGGGAGCTAAACATCTGTCAGAACCCTATGTTTTACTCTAGTAGTCCTGGCTCACAGCAAAGCATCTTGCTGATTTTACTGTGACTGCTTACTCTGAATAGAGACTTCTCACATGAATCAGAGTTTGCAGGAGCAGGCCCTAAGATATTTTGTGATACAAATAATGTCAGAAAATATAATGTTTTTCATTTATACTTATTACAAAGATATTGTATGATTAGTGCTTTTCTGCATGTTTGGGGAAGTGGGCATTTACTTAAGCCCTTCAGGAAGTCTCTGTGTATATATGCATGTGTCCATGGAGGGGGAATTATGAAAGGAAGAAATCCCTATAAAATTGTGTGAAGGGCAGTTTTGGGAAGCATTTGGATTCATTTAAATTTCTTGCCAATGAAGAAAAGTGACTATAATACAGTGGTCCCAGGCTTACCTCTAGATCTACTTGGATAGACTTTTATATCCATGTGGAGTCTAGAAGTAAAGAATCAATCTACATAGACTTCATTGTAGGGTTGGGGCCTTTGTCATGACCAGACTTTGCTTTGCTGGTCTAGTTTTCTACCACAGATGCAAACTTGAAAAGATCCACAGAAGTAAATGGAGCCTTGGCTCAAAAGTCTTTAGGTCTGAGGCTTTCCATGGAGCGTAAAGGATGTACTGAACACAGAGTGAGTACACCATGCTTCACTACAGTTCTCTCAAGTGGGCCTTTGAAGGTTCAGATATGATTTTTTTTCATGATACCTTTCCATTACAGAGACTATTTACTAGTGGAAAGATAAGAAATAATTGAGGAGAGAGATGGAAAAAACCCTCATCATTTTATTTGTATTTAAGGTTAAAATGGTCAGTGTCAAACCTTGGAAGTGGAAGGGTACTTCCATCTTTCTTCAGCTCCTGCTCTCACTTTAGAAATGGTAAATTCTCAGGTAAACTATGAGTTGATTTACCTTTGAAGTGAAAGGAAAACTTCAAAGCTGCTTCTAAACCACAGTGGCTGAGGAGAAAGAGAATGTGAGATGACTTACAGATAAAAGAACTGCCTTCTTTCACCTCCCTGAAGCCAGGAGGCTATCTACCCATCTCCCTGGTAAGGACCTGGCTCCATTAATCCATGTTCTGTAACACTGAGTCTGAATTACTGCAACATACTTTATCTCAACCTGGCCCAGCAGAGCACTGGCAAGCTTATTTGGTTCAACATGAAGCAGCTGGTCTGCTAAGTGAAGTGGACAAACAAAAGTACATAATAATACCATTATTTTGCCAACTCTGTTGGCTACTACTTAAGGCTCTGGTCCCAGGTCTATCCTTATTTCCAAAGCCTTCTATGCTCTGTTTCAAAGATCCTCACTCTGCTTTTCTCCATGACAGTTGAATTCCCCCAGGACCCTATGACAATGTCATAGAGCGTACCTTGTAACTCAAGTGGACAGGCAGCAGGACATTCTTATTAGAAGGCTTTCTAGGCCAGCTGCAGAACTTGCACTTATTAGAGAATGGGCTGAGCCCAATATATGCAACCTTGAGGTTATGGTGAAAGACGTAGTTCTTTCAGCTAGCATTACCAGGACAGCTGTGCTGTATACAGGCAAGGCAAAGCATTCTGGGAACAATCCAGTGAATCCTAGCTATCGAACATAAATATTATAAAACTGGAAAAAGAAATTAATCCCTGTTCTAAAGGATCTTTCTGGCATATTTTACCAGTGGGTTGCTCTACCTTCCAGCCTCTCCCAAACTGCCTCTGAGCTATCTATAGCACAAAGCTGAACCCCTTCCCCACCTATTTTCTGCTTCTCCTATACTAGGAGAACTACCCTTTAGGTCATTATACACCTCTTACATACCTCATATATGGCCACAGGGGCTGGAGCACTGACACAAATCTATCCCATTCACTTGAATTTAATGGGAATGACATGTCTTAGGCAAATATTCTGGTGATGTAGTTTACCTACAGGACAGGTGCGGCATCAGTTTGGTTGTGGCATTTTCCTAATACTAGCCTGCTTCAACCCTAACCCTGGAAAGACCATCACTACATGAGGGGATTTTGTTCAGTCTCCAAGGCAATGTAGTCTTTATCCTAGCATTTCTCAGACCTTTTAGATTCAAGGCACCCTTGTTAGATTCAAGGTACGTCTCAACAGACTCAAAGTATAACATGGAAAAAGCCAGTTTTAATTTATTTGGGAGGAGGGGTTGGGGGGTTGACTATAGAAAAATACTAGAGCAATTCTTCTGTTGCAAAAACTCAGAAAGACCACAAAAGGTGAGAATGTTTTTAACAATATGTATTCCTATATGAAATCTCCGGGTTTATCTTGTGACTCATGCTTGCACACCTGACAGTGCTAATATTGTGTGGCACACTGTGACAACCTTAAAAGGATCTTAAAGCATCCCAGGGTACTGTGGCACCCTAGTTGAGAATCACTGCTTTAGCTTCTCAGTGTTGAAATGCAAACTATTTTGATGTATGTGGAATGAAAAATGGTCCAGTGAGGGTAAACAAGATGCTCCAGCCCGCCCACATTTAGAGACCTTCTTTGCACAGATACATTTTATTAGTCTATGGCTCCTGTAGCCCTTATGCCATTTAACTGGAATAGACCCTCATATTTGTAGCTAATTCTTTTGTATTAAAGACAAGCAAAATAACAGGTGTTTTTATCATGCCCTGATGGACACTGTAAATTTCTCTAAAAATATATATAAAAGCTTCTATCTGTCCCTATGATCTTCCGTATTTGGTAGCAGCCTTTGGAAATTTTCAAAGGGCTGTATGCTAAAGGGCTCTTAGCTTAGGATTGGGAATGAAGAGTGCCTGGATATGAGCCTGGAGGCTGCTCCGACGCACTATAATTATAGCGTGTCAGAGCAGACTCGATTAATTGAGTCTGCTAGGGAGTGGTAATTAGCATGATTCAGCCAGCCTCTGCACCTCATGTATCAGTGTCCCCATGCTTCAAAATGGAGGCGGGGGCGTTTTATCTAAAACTTGTTCAATGAGCTTTAGATAAAGTGCCCCCACTGCCATTTTGAAGCACAGGGATGCTGATGCACAAGATGCTCTGGGCGCTTTATTTAGAGTGGTTCTCAGAGCTACTCCAGTTGAAGTGCCCCCCCCACCCCCCCCCACATGTAAAATTGCCCTAAGAGCACTCAAGCTCTAGCTTTGGTTCTGGCTCCCTTGTTACATCAGGGATGTCACTTAGGCCAATTTAAAAATGCTCCTGAACTTGGTACTTCAAAATCTTGGGTACCAGTTTCAGGCACTTGCAATCTTTTCTTTCAATAATGTGGATCATCTACAGCTGCAAATGAATACAGTGCAAGCTACAGGTGTTCCATACCTGTGAAAATGAGTTTTGATGTGTAACAATTAAGGTATATAAACCCTGAAGCAATCATTATCTTAGAACACCTTAAAAAATATGGCTACAATTTTTGCCTCAGTTTCCATTAAAAATGTGGGTGATAATACTGGCTTTCATCACTGGGAAGTCATGGAGAATAATTAGCTATAAATAAGTCAATTTATAACATGCTTTCAAGCTAAAAAGTGTCATGCATATGTTGAAGGTAAAACTTATTAAATATTTTTAAAAGCTGGTTTTCCCTGGGCACCTCTTGTTAAAAAACTACCCCTTTTTTAAAATGAGCTGCCTCTGTAAGATGGAGCAAGACTGGCTTCTTCATTTTAAGGCCATAACTAAACAAAAGTGAGGGCTTGGTCTGGTGAAGTAATGAATGCCTTTAGCTTCCACGCTATCTCGCAGTATATGACCTTATGCTGGTTACGCATGAAGAAGATAATTTTGGTTCATAGCCTCTAAATGTGCCTGGCTGCAGTAATGTGGTGAAAGAAGATGTCTTCCAAGAAGTTCACATTACTAGCTATAGTAAAATAAAATAGCTATATTGTTTCAGCAGCCAGTTTCTTCCCATTGTCTTCATTTTTAAAACCACGGACACTCAAAGGCAAAGGGATGTGTTTCACTACAATTTGAGAACTGTACTGTAACCAAATATTATCTTCATTTTACTTCTTGTTTCATGTTACTTTTAGGTCCTTGAGTTCTCCAAAGTTCATCATTGCCCGTGACATTACCGTGACTTGCTAACTTTCTCATTATTTCTACAATCAATAGGAGAACAATATATTGTGTTATTCTGTATTTCAGTTACCTGTCACTCAGTGTTTTATCTCCATTGATACTCCAGGTACCATGCATAGAAACTAAAGTAGGCTGTCTTGTCTTCCGCTAATCTTGAATGCCTTTTGTTCAAGAGGTGTTTTGTATTCATCAGTCAACTAAGGACTCATCCCGAAGAAGCCCTCAGTCAGCACATAGATCTCAGTGAAAAAAGGATATGCAGCTAGTAAAATATTCATAGCAAAAGGTACCTCAATCATTTTCACCTTTTGACCCTTCGAGCCTGAAAGGATTATCAACAGTAAGTGGCAAATCTTATGATTGTGAAATGTTCATAGATGAAATACCTTGCCATCTCTGTTATCCACTTTTGATATTAAACCTATTCTGAAGGTACATTTATCTTCCCACTCTATCTGCCACTACAGTTCTGTTAAATTCAAAACGGTTTTAATAAGATTCCAAAGTTGGAATGATAGTGATCAAAGTCTGGAGTTGACTACACTTTTTTTAAAAAAAAGAAAAGTGCAGTGGTTGTTTTTCCCCAGATGGCAAATAATAAATCTTTGGAATAGCTGTAATAAATACAATTAATTCCTTCTATAACTAAAATTGTTGTTCTGTGGAATCAAGTGACCAATAATCTCCATTTGTGAAGGTTAAAGTCCATAGCAATCACAGAGATTTCACAACATACAGTAAGTTAAAAGAAAATGATGGATGTTGATTGTATGCAAACAGTTATTTCACTACATATTAAATGATACTCCCTAATGTAAAATATAATACATTAGGGAGTATAATACCCTGTAATATTTTTCTATACGGAATATAATATCCTAAATTAATTTCATATATATTAGTAAAAGAAATCTAGCTATGGGACCAAGTCAGGAAGTGAGATCCACAAACTACATACATGAATGCAGACTGTGCATTCAGGCAGCTGAGGAACAGGAACTCTGCTGCAAACTGTAGACTTTCTCCATCCAGATTTGAGGATGTGCAGAATCACCAGTACTGTGCACCAGCAAATGTGGGCATGCTGCAAAAGGAAAGCATATTCAGGCCGATAATGGGATGTCAAATGGAATCCGGATACATTCCATGGTACCTCAGACAGAAGTTAAATGTGGATGTGGAATAATCAACAGAACTTGACATTTCAAGGCACTATTACATCTGACAGGGCCACTGCTGTGTGCACAGTGTGTCCCCTGGAACCAAAGGTATTGGATGACCCTAATATTCTTACCAAAACTGAGGTTGCTTGGCAACCTACCAACTGCACTGGTGGCTGCCTCCATTTGCATGTGTCAGCAATTACAGTTTTAATGAGATGAATACTCATTTCTCAATAATGAAACATTGAGATACCGAGTGTAAAGAAAAATGGCATGGTAGCCAAAACTAAGGGTTATATTTCTAAGAAAGCTCTGGGTCATTTTTAAAGGGCTGGACAGCTACAATTGGAACTACATTTTCAGAAGATCTTAAGCACCCATATAAGCATTTCAGTAAAGGCGAGAATTTACAAGCAATCCGACTAGCTCCCATTGTGACACTTTTGGCCAGTTTTTCGAAAGGACCCATCTCACCAAATTCTTCTGAAAATATAGCGAGTTATTTTGGTGTCTGAGAGTTGAGCTTCCAGAAATATCATCTTAGTTAAGGCTGTTGAGTTTTTAACAAATTCTGAACTTAGTAGAAGGGAATTTTCATGCAACTTAACCTGCTAAGCCACTTAAATGCTTCACGTCAGTACGTATGGGATTGAATCATAATCTATCAGAATTTGTTAGAATAGGAGGGCACAGAAGGTAATGTATCAATATATCCAAGTGAATTTACTACTTATTCCTGAGAAGTATTTACTCCCGAGATGAGTGAGGTATAAATACCTAGCAAGACAGAATTGGATGGACTATACACACCATTATGTCCCCAGGCCAATATAGTTCCATCAGGCACCATGATACATTTAATGTTGCTGGTTTTTTCCACCCCTCTCTCAAGAAAACTATCGTCCATTTTTTCCACTACATGGCACAATTTCAGCCTCAGGTTATGTTTACCCATGAAGCTTTCCCCAATATTTAATGTGAGAAAACCATTGCCCTAGTTATCATACAATAGGAATATAGTTTCATCCTGGATCAAAGAATTTGAAACAATTGATGTAGTATGCTTGAAAAGAATACAGACCGATAAAACAAATTAAAGGATGAAGGCTGGGCAGATCCTCAAGGACAGGATGGGGACATATCCATCAACCAGGAAAAGGTTAGGCAGATTTATGAATGAATTAAGGGAAAGTTGGCATACTCACTCTGTAACTGCTAAACAAGTTATCTTAGGTAAAGAAAGCAATATAACCTTGTTAGTGCAGCACTCCATTCAAGCACATATTCCTACTTTGCCTCCACAAAGCTCATTAGCCAAGGTGAAGAAGCATGTTCATGTAGCTAAAGTACCAGAAACAGTATAGCTATCTCATTCAGAGGTAACTCTGGTGTTGCTACATAGCACTGCATATGCCACTGAGGCACAGCACTCCAGGAAATGATATTTATTCACTTTGTAAAGTGCTTACTTCATTTCACCAGTATGTGGCCAGATTTACACACGTGACACTTAATAGAGTTGGGCCCAAAGTGCTGATCCATATAAATTCTAAAATTAAGAAAACATATGGCAATGGTTCTTTCTCAAATCTGTTACATCTAAGAGTCATAACCCTGGACCATGGGCAGACAGACGTGTGCTATTTAAGTTGGTGGTGTCCTAAAAATGAGGAGACTACAATGATTCGTACAGAAAGCTCCTAGTCATTATTCTTTACATTTACATATAAGTATATGTATGTATGTTCCCCCCCAAAAAATAATACAGTTATTTATTATTTAGGACAGTTGTTTTCCTGTACTGTTAAAAGACTCAGGTGTAGATTTTCAAAGGCAAGAAGACAGATTTTCCAAGCTATTTAGGCAGAGCTGGCTAATTAGTTCTGCAGTAAACATCTCAGCATCTACACATGCAGCCCTATTAGGCTGCAGTAAAATAATGAACTCCACAGTAGGATAGTATTTGTAAATGCAAGTACTACCATGCTGCAGAGTTTTTTACTGTGCAGAAATGCACATGTAGACACTAGCCCAGCTGGCTTCGGCACAAGAATGCTTCAGTGCAGGGACTGCCTGCTGGCTAGCCCTGTGTTGAAGCTCCCTGTGCCCTAGCCAGCCACTTAGCAGCAAGTTGAGCTTGTGGGGAGGAACCCCAGGCTGGCAGGCTGACCTCCAGGACTCCCTGCCAGCCAGGGCTGCTCCAACCCAGCTCAGTGTGTTGCAGTCTCAGGCATATGTTCAAATGGCACATCTGGGAGCAATAAACTCCAGTGCAATAAGTGCCAGAGTTGATTGCTTTGAATTAATTTCACATGTGGACATACCCAAAATGAACATTTATGTTCCTGTGGGTACTTAGGAGAAATCATACACTATTATGTGGCAGCTTTTCAAACACAGAAGGGAGAGAAGTACCCAGGCTGGTTTTTCAAAGTGAATGGGTGTGCGGTACCAAACTCCCTTAGGCAGACAAGGTTCTTTGGGTGAATCTGATATCTTTTATTAGACCAACTTAATAGTTGGGGAAAAAAAATCTTAGCAAGCTTTTGGGTTTAAAAGAACCCTTCCTCAGTCTGATGAAGGGTTTTTAAACCCAAAACCTCTCTAAGACAATTTTTTCCCAACTATTTAAGTTGGTCTAATAAAAGATATCAGATTCACCCAAAGAAGCTTGTCTGCCTATGTCCTTAGACCAACACGGCTACAACCTACACCCCTGTAACTCCCTTAGGCACTTTTGAAAATTTGTGCCCTGACTTTCAGTGGGAATTAGGCAGCCATGTTAGTAAAGTGCAGTATTAGGTAGACTGACTTATTTCTGAAGTATACTTTGATAACATGCATAGAGAAACCTTTAGCAGCAAATGGATATTTTCCCAAGATGGATTGTAGGGATAAAGTCTGCATAAAATATCAAACACCACTTGGAACACAACCTAGAACTGCTTAATTAATGAAATAATCAGGCTTTTGCAATAGCAAATCTAGCTGCATTTCCCTCCCTTGCCTCTCAAAATATTCAACAAATAATTATGAAGCCTATAAAAACACGGACGTGGAGCTACATCCTGCCATTAACTTCAAAAGAAAATTAATAAGCAAGTGTGTTTGGAGGGGAACTCCAGGGCTCAGGGGATTGGTAATGCGATCTGGAGCCTTTCACTGCTAGGTTGTTGGTGCAAAGCCAGCCAGGTTGGTAGGAATTGGCAGTCTTTATCATCTCATGGCTGCTTGTGGCCTATGCAAAATACATTGGTAGTCTCAGTCCAGTTTCTAATGGACGCTTGGCTGCAAAACAATTGCCACTAATTAGTAACCTTATACAGAGAGTCAGCCAAGGATTTACATGGGTTTGAAAACTGAACCTCCTTGCCACACTTCCTAACAATGTACCCACAGTTCATAGATGTCCAGCTCCACAAAGGGACTTTGGTGCTGTTATGTTGCAGAAAAATCCACAGTTCTGAGTTAGATGCCTTGGCTGCATGGGCAGGATTAGGCACTTCAGACTGTGATTCATGACACTGAGCAGGAGCTGCCTAAGCTAGATGACAGGGAACACAGAAGACAGAGGCGTATCTCAAATAGTGTCCTTGTCTAGAGCTGACACTCCTACCTCCACTCACATTTCACAGCCATGAACTGTTATCTCTTCTTTCAAAACCAAAACCTGAGAACAGGATGTGCCCCCTGACCTTTTATTCAGTCTCCTCAGAGGTAGAACAGTCACTCACCTTGTGAGAGAACTGGGCCTAACGCCTCACCTCATCTGAGGGGATCCAAATGAATATCTCCTACTAGAGGTGATCACTAGTCTATAGCCTACTTTGTGGTGTGCAGGCTGTTGAAGCTCTTTTTTCCTCATGGGATGGATACTTAAAGACTCATTGGACCAAAGAAAGCAAAACAAGAGAAAGAAAGGCAATAATAGCCAACATGACTATCATAATGCCTCTCTACCCCAGGGTTTTCAGTGAGGGGCATCTGGGTTCCAGGCCCTGCTTGCAGCAGTGCCTTTCAACATTTGTATTACACGGTCACTCAATAAAATACAAGTGACCAGAATACCGGTATCTCCTTCCCCTCATAAGTGCCCTAGCTACTAAGCTAGGGTATCATGTTTAGTCTGTGCTCCCTTTTGGCCCACTCTTGCTAAGGCTTCACAAAAGCTCAACAGGGCCTCAGCTTCCAGGAGTCCTCCTTCCACCTTCACTCCTCTTCCCCTTTGCTTAATGAGGTCTCAGCTTTCAACCCAGTTTCCCTTCTTCTCTCTCCCTTCCTGGAAGCTGCTACCAGACTCAATTAGGCTGCTAAAAATGTAATGGGCAAGTATATTTAAGGGACCTAGCAGGTCATGCCTGGAAGGTGATAAGTCAAGCGACTTGGCAGGAGTTCAGCAATAAGGGGACAACTACTTGGTGCATATACCAAAGTAGGGTACACCTACACAGGTGTCTATGACATGGCTAGGGATTGCTTTTCCTATATAATCATTAGATCTGATAGGTTTATATAGTTATTCAATGCATAACAAAGGTGCAAAAGATGTATCTGTTCCATCATACTGGGGACATATAACCCTTGTGCACATCCCTTTTGTCAGCCAATCTAATCAGTTGGCCAACAGTGATTAAAACTGTTGGCCCTCTAGTTATACTCACTGCATTCATCTACATATGCAATTAGCATGCAGCAATAAATTCCAGTGCAGTTTGCCCAGAAGCCACTGACAGCAGCGCACAGTGTATACACGTGCACCCAGGACTACAGCAGTTAGAGCTGGGGCAGAGCGGCCCTGAGCTGGCAGCAGGCTGAGGGGGAGGGAGGGGCGGGGAGGGGGGGGTCAGTCCTGGGCTCCAGGTGATGGTGTCAGGCAGTGGAGAAGCTGACTGAGGCACGAGGGTGCTGCAGTGCTGGCCTAGCCGGCGGGCAGTCCCCACATTGTAGTACCCTCATGCCCAAGCCAGCCCCAGTCACCTTCTACATGTGCATTGAGGTGGCATAAATTATTCTGCCATAGGATAGTACTTAAC
>NW_017729022.1:163146222-163183834 GCF_001723915.1 Gavialis gangeticus | reverse complement strand
ATATTGTCAAGAAACTGTTGGGTTGGGGGGTCAGTCCTGGGCTCCAGGTGATGGTGTCAGGCAGTGGAGAAGCTGACTGAGGCACGAGGGTGCTGCAGTGCTGGCCTAGCCGGCGGGCAGTCCCCACATTGTAGTACCCTCATGCCCAAGCCAGCCCCAGTCACCTTCTACATGTGCATTGAGGTGGCATAAATTATTCTGCCATAGGATAGTACTTAACCCAGACATACTATCCTATGGCAGAGTTAATTAGTTTACTGCAGCCTAATAGTGCTACATATGTAGACGATGACACTTTATTGCAGAGCTAATTAGTCAATTCTGCAGTAATGCACACATGTAGATGCTCCCACTATGTCATTTATTTACGCCATTCAAAATGGAACTATTTCATCAGGAAGGAAGGGTACCATTTCCCACCAGCTCCATCCCTCAAGTAGGATGTAGCTTGGTGGTTAGCTCTTCTCTAGGGAAGCATGAGCTGTAGATTTGAATACCCTCAGGTCTCTTAAATACTGCTGCAACAGCTAACCTAGCAGATAAAGTGTTGGGTCCATCTCTGGCAGTCTTTTGCAGCACCTGCACTTTGCAGCGCTACACTTTGCATGGAACCCAACCTGGTAGGCACTGCAGCAGACATGGTCTGAGATCTCTTCCCAGCTTCAGCCACTCAGACAAGACAGGCAGGAGATGCCCTAAACCAAACCCAGCTGTTATGGTCCGGTGCAAATGGAAGGATTTAGGGCTCATTCCTGCTCCTATGTCAGGTCAGTGAGAGTTTGGCCATTGATGTAGTTGTAGAACCCTCATAATCTATAACTTTTAGAAATAGGCCCACTAGCTCAGAGTGGGGAAGGCCGTGTCACTGCTCTCTGTGTTTTATCTCTTTGATGGAGAAACAGGTTATTGGCCTTGTGGTGGACCAGTCGGGGGCCCTCCTGCGCTGAGCCACCCACCTCACTGCACCCAACCACCTACCAGGCTCCGAGTGCCTCCCTAGGGGCGCCTCACATCTGGCTGACCCCCTTCCTGGAGCACACCCACAAGCCCGGGGTAACTGCCACCACCACCCAGGGGTCTGGTCTGGATTTGGGCCCTTTGCCGAATACAGACCAGCTTAAAGGCATGCCCCAATCCCTGTCCCAGCAGGAGAGCTTTATTGGTTAAAGAAGGTAGACTTGGGAAAGGATACAGGATAAAGAAGTATCAAAGAATAACCCAGAGTAAACGGTGTCAGCTTAGTAGCTGGTTGACACACTTCTACATTACAGTAAATTATATATCTAGGTAAGTTCCAGGTAGTTAACTCACTTCAGCATCCTGAGAGAGAGACAGTTGCAGATATCCCAGTTGATGTATGTAACTTAACACAGCTGCTGCCCCACCTCCTGGAGCACCTCTTAGCTTATATCGCCCTTTTGACATCACCTTTGAGACCCAATCAAGGCCAGGTGTTGTTTGATGTGGACCAATCAATTTAAAAAGCATCACCGGTCACCTAACAGAATGACGTGGGCTCAAGCCCCTGCCCCCATGCCATGAGGTTGGGGCTAACACAATAGAGAGGTGAAGTTCCCACCCTCTACCTGAAGTTCCTCATGTCCACAGTAACCTGGGGCAACCAAATTGACAGACAGGTGAGAAAACAATGGCAAGGAAAAGACCTAATAGTAGTGACTGGGAAGAAACTGGGATGAAATTCTTCCACAGGCCTTTATCCTATCAACACTTACAAAGATACTGAACTTTATGTATATAACCAACCTCATTCATATAATTGGGAACAGTGCTATATGTAAAGTTACTCACATGTATATGTTCTACAGAACTGCAGGTTTATTCTGTAGATTGGGAACCTGTCATCACCAAGCTAATTTGAAATAATTTCAATCTGAAAATTTAAAACAAGAACTGTAATTAATATAAGCAGTGAAGATACTGGCTGCTGGCAGGTGCAGAGAGAAGGTGTGGAAATGATAATCAAGGCATTCTGTCTGCAAATTTCAGGTGCTTCAGGACTGAAGAGGACAGTCATACAAATGAAGAACAGAATTCTCTAAACAAAACAGCTCTTACAGTGTGCAGAACGATCATTCTTAGAAACTGTAACTATCACATAGTGTAAAAATAAAAATAAAAGCAACACCTCTCCATCATGCATAGACCTTTATTAAAGCACAGTATTAGTTAGAAACAAATCACTGATATTCCAAGTCCCCCTTTGCAAATGGGCTGAATGTTTTCATTTTACATGCAAATCCATTTGTATCATTCCATCATGAAGGAAGGAGCACTGAGATTTTAATTTCATATAGTAGGTCCGCACCCCAGAATTTATTTACCAAGAATCACATTTATTTAATGTAATTTAGTTCTAAATATTTAAAAGCTCACTTTGTTTAATATGTTTTCATGCACAAGATGTTAAATAATTATGCATGATGGTAGTTGTCTTTTATTAGATAGTTAATGACCATCTGGGAATTCAGGCCCTGAAGCACTGCTGAGGGCTTCCTAAGTACTAGCTGGCTATTAACATATATTGGTAATGCACTCTTACACTATATATGATTACAATTATAAACTAAACATAAAAATTACATTAAAACAATATTACAACTAGGAAATTCAGTTTTAAGTCTGCCCTAACACCCTTTGTTCAATCTGGTCATTTCACTACATGTGGTCCTCTATCAGGTAACCCACCCAATCACAGCTGGAAGACAATGGGTCCTTTTGCCTATTAGCTCAGTTACTATAGGTCACCCTATGGCATCTGTCAGATATCTAAGTGGTAGTTAGTCGTACGGCCAGATCTACCTATCTGGCACATAAGCAGACGTAGGTCCTTAGGTGCAATTCTGCTCAAGTCTTTGAAAAACAGTTAATTCAAAAGCCAGGTGGGTGACCCTCCTCACCACCACTATTTATGACTTAATCTTGAAGCCAAGGTAGATAAAAGCCAGCACTTTATTTTTTTCAAGGCCTTGAGCAGGGTGGGATATGATTACTCTGAAATGCCTAGACACCTATGTACCACATATCTTAGTAGAAATAATATGATTTGGCCTCCAATAGCTAGAGCACTCACCTCAGACATGGAAGGTCCAGATTCAATTTTTGCTTTTGCCTGAAAGGTACTGAACCCACATCTCCTGTAATTATCAGTTTCCCACACTCAGCGCCATAACAGGTAAGTGCCCTAAGCACTATGTTTACTGTGCCTGCTTTTTTGGGCCAGTGAATATTTAAATATGCCTTACAAATGGCCAGCTTCAGCAAGAGTGACTAAATCAGTCCACCTAGGTGGGTATAGCACTTTCAATGGAAATGTAGGTTCTGATTCCAAATCTTTCTGGCTTTGAAATAATGGTCCCATTTATTTAGAGAAAAGACTTAGACATGTAACTCCAACAGAGGGTTAGGGATTGTTAATCCTAATCAAAGACAGACAGGTTCTGATAGCCTGGAGTTAGGTGCCTAAATCCCTGACAATGGCTGGAATTAAGACACACCCTTCTCCTTGGCATTGCCTGCTGTCTACCTTAGGCAACTCACAGTTCAGGCTGCTGGCTGTTATGGATCCTGCTTTTAGGTTTGTAACAGTCCTCATGCATTGTTTAGGGGTCTTAGGTGTTTCACTTGGTTGTCATATCTTCTGGTAGCACTGCAGTATCTTCGTGTCTTGATGTGAATCCAGCCCAAAGAGCTTACAACTGTTGGGCACTGAGAGATGAAGTGACATATCCAAATAAAAAAGTCAATGTAGTTACAGTAACTACAGAGCAGAGTTGAAGAGAAAGGTTATGTTAAATTTTTGTGTTACTTTCTATAATAATGTCATTTCCATGTTGACTGTCTATTTCAACTTTACAGTCAATGCATTTTCTTGTGTTCTGTTTGCTTTGCTGCTTTAGTAACATAGGTAATTATATTAGAAGGTAAAAATATTCCTGGAAACAAATATATGATAAAAAGACACATGGCATATTAATATGCCCATGCAGTATTACAGTTCATCCACAAAATCTTTAGAGAGAAGGTAGCAGAACATACACTGACATAATTTTGCTGTTGCTTCAGTGTTGTACTTTTGTTCACGTATGCAGGTATCAACATTACTTTCATAGAAGTTAGAGACAGAAAAAGACTTATTAGGTTTTACCATTCTTTTGACATGATAATGTGCTCTGCACAGACTTGTATTGAGTTTGTTTTGCCATCATTTGTCATATAGTCTCTACAGACTTGAATTGCCATCATTTTGCCATCAGAATGACATCTTAATAGGGTCTTGTTCTCCACAGAGTTGCCATGACATTGTCATGAGATCATTAGACTATGCTAAGTCCCATTCATGGAGAAAAAATTGGCGTTGTTATAAAAATGACTATTGGGATTTGGTAATTTTGTTTCTATTTCTTTGTACACAGCTATCCAGTAAAGGATGGGCATGAAGAAAAGCAGCAGGTTTACCGGGAGTTCACTGGACCTTACTAGCTGGGCAGTTCTAAAAGCTTTTTCAGGATTCTGATTAAAACTGAATATAAACCCATTTTAAATGGATTTTTTTTAACATTACAAACTAGGGGCATCTATGCCAAATGGCTTTTCTTCATGCAACCAAGAAATGGCAATGTGTCTAAGATTTAGTTCTAGACATAGGGCCAGGTTCCATTCTAAATATTAAGAGTGGAAGTGGATTTAGGCAGTAATTAGGATTCTATTTCAATCTGCTGGAGTCCCTGAAAAATGATTAACACAAAAGGTGAATGGGCCATCCTCCTCCCCCTCCATGCTGCTTCTTTTTTTTTTTTTTTTGATTAAATCTTAAAGGAAAGGTGATGGTGTGTTACAAAGGCAGATGTATTAATGGATTTTGGGGACTTCAACAGGGTGGAATTGAATCACACTTAGGCACCCAAGTCCACTTAGAGGCCTAACAGGTGAAATGCAATTTAGCCCATATGGAATAACATAACTAAGATAGGATGACCATGGCAACCACCCCATGCACTGAGTTGAGGGTGGGGGGCAAAAACATAACAGCTGCTGCCACACAGGACTGGCACAGTGGCAGCTGGAAGCTGCTGCTGCCTCCATATGTCACTGCTGCCCTGGGCTCCCAGTTGTCTTGTTACACCTCTGACCATACTGTACATATTTTGTGAGGAACACAGGAGGTTTAGGTAATAATACCATACATTTACACAGCACATTTCAGTCCAAAAGAACCCAGTGAACTTTGCAAGGTTAACCACCCATATATCCAACAGATAATAATCATATTCCATAATGAATGCAGCCACCTCTGGGCTATAAAGCAACAACTGTTTAACAGCACATAGAAACTCCATACAATAGTTCTTGACAGGAGGTGGAGAAAAATAATTTATCCAACATATGTATATTCAGTTAATGCACAACATTTGCACAGACATGTTTCTACAACCCACAAGATCCCTGTCAAATAAACTTTCAGAGGTTAAAAAGAGACAACTAAGCAAACAACAGAGCAGTGCCAAGTGAAAGTTCACAAGACAAATTAAAAACACATCAGATAGTTCACCCATTGATCTGTTCTAACAGCAAATGGACCCAGGATCAAAATACTCACTGCTGGCATAACCCACCAAAGAACTCATGAAAATATTTCCTTCCTGAATTAATTAAGCTTTATGGTTAGCTGGGAAGTTTTAATCAGAGCTTCTAAATACCCTAAGAAAACACTTCAGTTTACATCATTTCTTCTTAGAAAAGACAAATCTTATTTTCCAGGAATACAAGGAAGGTATATTTCTTGATGGCAACACCCTAATTTCACCCTGTATGCTCACACACATTGCCTAAACCCGAAAATGATCTTGTCTTAAGTTTAATGTCCATTTTCCTTAATCACTTCACTCCACTGTGCAAAGGGGAACAAGAAGATAAAGATTTAATGGGGAATTTGGAGGCAAAGGGAGCATACTTTATAACAGCCCATACTGTGCTCATCTAGAGCAATTATTATTGCTCATTACATTTCTATGTAGGAATCATTACATTTTATATCACAATACACATTTTTATAAGTAAGCTTTCAGTGAATTAGAATACTTAATATGTTTTTTGAACTTTTGCCAGCCACAGGCGCCAAAGCCAGTTCCTTCTATTTACAGTGTAGCATTTATCCATTTCCAAATATTAGAAGATTTATCTATCAGATTCTGTGTAAATTCAGTACACAGATAATTTGTAAAAAGCTTCCTTTTTAAAAAATGTTCTGTGGTTTTTCTAATCTCATCTCTTTTCTAATTTCCTAATCATATAACCTTGAAGTCTAAAGACACAGCCTGTGATAATCTGTGTAAACTGTCTTTATTGTTATCACAGACATTTATAAAAAAAAATACACACACACGCACACATACATTCAAAGCTGCCTTTTAAGTAATACTTTAGTCACAGTTCAATCAGATCCACATTACTCCTCCTCATCAGATAGAAAATGTTCACAAGCAGAAGGGGGATATTGACTTTAAAAATTCACTGGCGAGGCGTACAGAGCCTGCAGGAATGTCAAAACTCCAACCTGCATTTTGATGTTTTCGCCTCAGGTTAGTCTTGACTGACATGCTTGGAGCACTCTTGTTTGTGCTCCAGCATCCATTAACTGTCCTTGACTCAATGTTATAAAGGCCTTTACGGTCAGCTCAGTGCCTAATGGTTACAGCAGATTAGGTGCCACGAGGTGTAAGAAAAGCATACGCCTCACTTTAAGGGTTCACATTGGTTGTTCTCTGCTTCATTAGGGGGTATTGTTTGATCCCAAATTAATGAGAGCCTGTTAATTATTATTCTGATAATTGTGCCTCATGTGGGAGCATGCCAGGCAAGTGGTATTTTAAAGAAATAGAGTTTTGCAAAGGAAAACAAAATGTCAAGGTTGAGATGTCTTTGACTAGGCTTGGTTTATATGCAAGGCATTTCACACAAGTGTGCAAGTATAGGCTTTTTAAGATGTAAAAAAGAAAAAGGAAAAAAGAGAAAAGAATGTCTTACTACACGTACTTCAGCTTTTATACAGTGCTAAATAACACCTTTGTACAACCAGCTCAAAGAAAGCTTCTCAATCCCATATACGCACACAAACGCGTGCGCACACACACACACACACCGGTATTGTTGAGCCTTTGGTTCTCTCTTGACTTTGTCCTTCCCATGTCTCCACTGGAAGTTTTGAAGTCTTATCGAAATATGATCCAATTCCCACTTGCACCTGGGTTCAAGGAAAGGCTCCATTTTAAATAGGGAAAAAATGGGTACTAAAGTGGTATTAACATTAACAATCATTTTAATCATTTTGATGTCACTCACATTAATATATGAGAGAGAAGTCTAAAGTAAATGCTGACAGGTACAAATATGCCCATAGAAATGTTTTCTTTCCCTTTTACATCAAGCTTAGATAAGCTTCTGTGGTGCCTATATTCATTTAACAGGAAGTATTGAGATTAGACAGATGTCTCAATTTAAAAGGAAAGAGAGTCTCATGTAGATTTGACATTATTTCACCTGTGTTTTTCTGCCAGCCTATATAATGCTATCAGAACATAACTACAGTTTTGATTCATACATCCTCTTTGACATTGACTGACAGTTCTGCAGAGAACAAATGCAAAGATATGGTAATTTTAAAACATGGAGATATTACTAAGCCAAAATAGGGAAAAATCATTTTGCTCTACTTCTAGTAAAATCAAGTATGGGCTAAAATGCCCAATCCCAGCATCACTGAACTCACAAATTTAGAATTGAACCTGGGGTGAGGCTTATAACATACAGGTGACTCTGATTTCTGTTACAGGTCAAACCAAGGACCTAAATCTGAAATCTCCTAACTTTTGAGATTGAAAGGATTTGAAATTTTGGTCTGAATTTGACAGTTCAAAACCATCTCTGCTTTAAAAAAAAAATCTATCATCTCTAATTAGCCTAGACATTTTCCCAAAAGCTGTAGCTGTTCCTATATGCTCTGAATCCTGCAGTTTCTCACCTGCAGTGCCAGAGAGCTGAAGGTCCAGCTGCTCTACATTTCTTCCAATCAGATTAGATACTATGGCTTTGGCTACTCGTACTCAAGTCTGTAAATGTTTGTCTTGGTTTTATAAAAGATAAACATCTTGATGTGAAATGGTCATTTGTCATGAAAACACCTCCTACTGGTAAGAGCCAGGAGGAATAAAACCAGCTGATTTAACTCGTAACAATTTAGGGATTTTTATAATGGAACGATCCAAACCGGAATGACTTTGCTGGGGTTTTTTGTGTAATGGAAAGCCTAAATAAGTACGCTGCAAAGCTGAGACCCTGTAGGTATAAAAATAAAGAGCAATTATATCCCTATAAACAGTATTAGAATTTTGGTCATAACAATTCTTTAGGTCACGTAGCTGCCCAGTTTACACAAGGCCCTGAACCTGATAGCCCCAGAATAAGTAACAAGATTGTTTTGTTTGTTTGTTTGTTTTGTTTTTAACAGAGAAGTTTACTTGAAATAAAATGCAATAAGAAACAGTAAGGGTGAAAACTCACATATTCTCACTTGTGTGTCCTGCATTGCCTAATTCACTTGAGATATCTTCCATTCTTCCATTTATTTTCTTTTAAAGTTCATTTTAGTCCTTGTGAATGGTACTCAACCAACAGCTCTTGAAACTAAAAGCTTACTTCCCAGCTGGAGGACAAGTGCAATAATGGGTAGTGGTATCATCTGGAGCTTCCTCACAATGCAACCCTGACAAAGGTAAGTGGGTAATTTATGCTCTGCGTAGTCCACCCAAGGTGTCTGTTGTCCATCTAGCCAGTTTGTGGTCACAGTTGTGGTGTCAATTCACCTTGCCATTTAAATCCCCATCATCTGTGAGCCAGTTGCACTAAGTTACCTGTTTTGGTTTTTCATTGCCAACTGAAAGCACAACCCAGGCATGTCAGCACTGCTATGCATCGTGTGAATTTCAGACCAGTTTCAGGTGAACCCTGGTTGGCTGATGAGTTTCCGGCTGCACCACTGGAAATGCCTGAGTTTTACAGCTGCAGGAACTCAAAACAAAACCAATTGAAACATGTGCCCAGCACCCAGAACATGTGGGACGTTCAAACATTTGGGATAGCGATTTATTACAGTCAGCATCCTAAACTGGGGGAGGGGATACACCCATGCTAAACACTAAGGATTATTGAAGTGTGTGCATGTCTGAACATCTAGATGTCTCCCTGGAGCCCCAATTTAGGTGCTTCTATTACTTTGGGATTCACAGCCTGAAACCCTTGCTTTGACTTAACTACGTAAGTCATGAGGTAAAGCGGCTTACCTTTGAGAGTAAGAAGGTAGCTGCCTTGTATTCAGTCACGTAGGTGTTAGAATACATGTTCAGGATTAAGAAGGCTTGGCTTCTAGGTCCTCTTCAAGCTAGAAATCCCAGTCCCCAGGAAAGTGCCCTAACAACCACAGAATGAGTTGAGGACACTCTCCATCCCTCCTCTTGAAGCTGTGTCAGTGATCCATGATAGCAGAAGAACACTTCCAGAATGGAGGGAGTCATAGGTCCTGATCCCTGCTCTTGAGACTGCTGAAGACATTTTAAAGGCATATTAAGGGCACATGTCTACACATGCATGCCCTTAATGTGCTTTAAAAATGGTGATTTAAGTCTATGCGAACCTAAGTTCGATACCTGCTTTATGCGATTCAGATTCAGCCCGAATCAGGGACAGTGATTTGATTAATTGATTTGGATCATTGTCCCCAATTCAATTCAACTGAATCTGAATCTGAAGATTCGATGCTGATTTGGAGAATCAGTGACAGGGCCATAGACACAGCTTTAAAGTTTTTTTCTACATACCTCGAGATACCAGGTGTGGCTCATGAATGCTGTGATGAGGAGGCAGATGGAGCATCCCCCTGGAGCACAGTGGGGCACTCTGCATGCTCGGCAGTGAACCCAGAAGTGGACCAGAAGTACCGTATTTTCACACATATAGCCCGCACCCATGTATAACCCATGGAAAATTGTGTTTTTGTCAAATACTCCATGTATTCCCCGCACCCATGTATTCCCCACCCCCTGAGACATGGCCGCAAGCGCGGGCTCTGCTGGCGGCAGGGAGTGGGGCTCGCAGCTCGCAGCTCCTCATTCCTCCCCTCCCCTTTCCTCCCCTCCCCTGCAGAGCCCTGCTCCTCACTGCCACTTCCAGCTGCACTCTGCTGGGCATGGCTGCCAGAGCTGGAGCTGGAGCCTGCAGCTGGGGATGGGCTTGCAGGCTCTACGGGGGGGGGAGGGATGAGGAGCTGTGAGCTGCAGGCTCCAGCTCCAGTGGCCATGCCCAGCAGAGTGTGGCTGGTGGCGGCGGTGGGGAGTGGGGTTTTGCAGGGGAGGGGAGGGGAGTGATGAGGAGCTGCGAGCTGCAAGCCCCGCTCCCCGCTGCTGCTGCCAGCCGCAGTCTGCTGGGCACGGCCGCCAGAGCTGGAGCTGGAGCCCGCAGCCAGGGACAGGCGGGGATGGGCTATGCTGTTCTACAGACTCTGCATAGCCCGCACCCTTGTATAGCCCGCACCCACCTGTCAAGTTTGTAAAAACATGTATAGCCCACAGGCTATATGCGTGAACATACAGTACTTCCAGTCCACTCCCAGGTCCGCCAGGGAGCATGCTGGTCCATCCCCTCCCCACGCCCCTCCAACTCAGCGATCAGACATGGAGGGACCCCAGGTTCTCCCCCACAACCCAGGAGGTACCAATCACCAAGTCAGGGGTCACAGTGTGGGGGTCCCCCACACGCTCTCTGGCGGACCTGGAAGTGGACCAGAAGTGATTCCAAGCACACTGCCAAGCACGCTGGGGCCCCCACGCTCCTGTGGGATGCTTGATCCATCCCAGCATCTCAGCATTCAGAAGCTGACTGGTACCTTGAGATATATAGAAAAAACATTTAAAGCTGTGTTTATGTCTGAATCGCCGAATCTTTCCAAATCTCTCTGAATTGATTTGGAGGGTTCCAATTCAATTCAGAGAGATTAAAAGGTCTCCTGATTTGATTCAAATTTGGAGATTTGACCATTGAATTGGGATGAATCTCTGCTGAATAGAATCAGCGACCGAAGCTTCACACAGCTCTACTGCACATGTGCTAATGCAAATTAGCTATTCACACATAAATCTAATGCACCTTAATGCATATTAGTGCATCCACATGTAGATATGTGCCTAAATCACCTTAATACACCTTAAGTAAAGGAGCATTAAGTTTAGGTGTGCATAAATACGCATCTATACATGCCTAGTGGGCGCATCCAGACAAATGGGAACATATGTTTCCCTGGGGACAAATATGAGTGGCACATAGTTGTATCACTGCTACTTGTCCCCAGGGAACACCCCTGTATGCATGCTCTGGTACTCAGCAAATTGTTCCATGTGGGGTAGGGGTAGCAGCCTTACCTGGGAGTCCTAGGGGCCTACTGGGGATGCAACAGCCGGAGTATAGCTCTAACTGGCCAGGCTCTGGTTTTGGGCATGCTTTTTTTTTAGGCCTTTTTTTAGATATGTGTATCTAATTTTGGCTCCATGCTGCACATATGCAGCACAGGGAATCTTTTCACATGCACTGTGACCATTTTGTACTGCCTCAAAAGCCTTTGAGGTGCCACAAAGCATATGTTCCCCCTCCTCTGGACATGCCCAGTGAGGGCAGAAAGCTGGCCACCACTGCTGCTGCCACCTATATATTTATGGCAGGCTTCTAGTCGTGGGCATGTCTGCTTTGTGAAGCTGAGATGGCCTTAGGTAGGGCTCAATTTATTGAATACAACTGAACTTCCAGACATGCACAGTGGCTATCAGTGGCTAGGTGGTGCGTGGGGGTGCACATACACCCCCTGATAGTGCTGGTGCACCCCCTGACCAACTGCACTCACCACTTAGGCAATGGGCAGGGGGAGCAGGCGGGAGTGCTTGTGCGCCCCCTGCAAGAGCCGGCTAGGGAGCAGAGCACCATTGCACTCCCAGAAGCAGCAGCAGCCACTCCCAGAAGTGGCTACAGTGATTGGCCACAGCGATTGGCCCTCTTGTGATCAGCCACAGGGGACACCCCCTCCCCCCGATCAGCGAGATTGGCTGTGTGGGGACACCCCCTGCAGTCAGCAAGATCAGCCAAAGGGGCACCCCCCCCGGTCACTGACTGGTCGCTGGGCAGTTGGGGGCATGTGTTTCCTCTGACAAAGGCAGCACCAGTCACCCAAGGTGGCTATAACTTAGCTATCTAAATTGTTTTCTGAAACTGGGTCTTCCCAAGTGATCCCACTGACTTCCCTTGGAAACACCCATGAAGCAAGGCTCTACCTAATCTAAGAAAGGACTGAGATCCCCTTAACTTAGTTCCATCTATTGCTCTGGTCAGGATAGCAATATGGTATAATTAAAACAGCCCCTCAAAATCCCTTCTTGGTACAGACATTTAAAAAGCATGAATCAGAATTGATCGTCTTTATATGGTTTTCTGTAAGTGGTGTAGTTTAGATAAGTAGCAAACAAAACATACATTTGCCCCAGGTGGGTGGTGTCTTAGATCGCATTCTGCCATTTTTAAACCAGCCTTTCTGTGCTGAACTTCTGTTCTGTTACAGGTATAGACCTAGTTTCCAATTACTTATACCAGTAAAAGTGTAGTGTCTGTACCTGGCCTGCAAGATCTAGTGGTAGCATTTTGCTTCTGTTGTAGAGAGGAGGTATATATATGGAGACTTTATATACTTAAATCAAATTTTTTTAGTATCAGTCCTGGAGGCACATACCTGAATTTTAGTCAAGATAATTCTCTGCATTGCCTCACTACCTTGGTTTTTGATTGTGTCCCTAAGTCTCTTCAATTAGAAGAATGGTAGTGGATTTGGGCCCTAAATAAATAGGATAAAGTACTGATCAAACATGCTCCTGCTAGAGACAATGTGTGGCATATTAATACTGTGAACTGTCAAATCTTTACAAGTATGTATCTGTTTCAGGAAACAAAAGCACTACACCTAATTCTAGCAGAGAGCCAAATTCTGTACTCTGTTACATTACTGCAACCCCATGATGAAGAATATGGAATGTTTTATTTTGTAAGCTGACACACGTTTATCGCTTTGATTTAGAGAGGGCCAGTGTAATAGGCAATGAGTCAGTTTGATTAGTGAAAGGAATGTAGGCAGGGTTTTGTTTTGTAGTAGAAGGTTCTTGACATTTGCTATGTGCCAGTCAAGTGACAGGAACCGGGATCTCCAGAGCTTTGCATGCATTCGTCACTACCCTATTTATTTTGCTATGAAATTTCCTGTAGTTTTCACGTCTGTCAGAACTACTGTATTTGTCAGATAAGTGCATTTGGCAGAGGGTGGAGCTGAACTGAAAGGGGAATGGAATATTTGAGGTTTTGTTTGGAGTTATTTTTAACTCTAAGAGCAAACTCTGTACAAAAGGGTATTATACTGATGAAACACCACATTGGAGAGTATTATAGATTTTACCTAGACATAATCTTAGTTATATGTAGTCTGTATTAACAAAAGCAAGAGGCATCATTAAGTTTTGGATCTAGCTATTGAAACTAGTTCTCCTAAGAAGCCTAACTAGATGCCATTGAAGTTAGTAAGAATTTAATCAATCTATACTTTAACTAAGCCAAAAAATGAGATGTAAAAATGATTTTAAAATGAGATACCTGTAGTAGGTCAGTCATACTTATGCTATGGAAAAGGACAGGTTCATTTTGGTACAATTATTAAATAATGTCCATTGAAAAAATGCTTGTGAAATAATATTCATTCCATCTAGGAAAAGCACACACCAACAATCCTTCCTCAGCCTGACAAAGGATTTTTAAACCCAAAAGCTTGCTAAGGAAAAAAATTTCCAACTATTTAGTTGGTCTATTAAAAGATATCAGATTTACCCAAAGAACCTTGTCTGCCTGTGAAATAATATTGAGTTTTTCCTACATATAATATGCACTGTACACTGAAATATACAAGAACTGCAATACAGTAGTAGAAACCATGGACAGAATCCTATTTCACATTATACCTCCAGATGTGTAACGCCCATTTCTGGCACTTCTGCATAGTTTACAACCCTGTTCTATACGCAATGTTGACATGTGTGTCCACAAAGCTACTGTGTTTATGTGCTAGGCTGCTCTCTGGCTATGCAGATATTCAATACCTTTTGAAACTAGGCCCTGGGCAGCCAAGAGACAGGTGTTGAGCCAGGAGTGAAAGCATAACAGCTAGAGGTTGTATGGTTCAGTGAGATGGATGTTGCCCTGAAAGAGAGGGAATCTTGGGTCCCCCTCAGACACTTGTTCTTAATGAAGGAGAAGCTTCCCCACTGCTCTCTATCTCTTTTATCCAAAAACTGCAAAGTGCAGGGGACTGAGCTTTCTAAGGTGTGCTGGAGACTCCAGATAGTTAGAGCATTGTGTTAAGAAGTCAAGGAGATTTAGATTCAAATCCCTTCTGGCAAGGGGATCTAGAACCTGGATCTTTTTCTTCCTACCCACTCATCTCTTGGACAGGCCACTTCCACTTCTTTCTGATTTTTGCTGGGCCACGGTTTCCAGATTTAGGCTCAGGTATATGCACATGGAGATATGTATCTCCCTGGCTAGAGAGCAGCCTAGTGTGATTGTTTATACTTCAATCATGCATGTGCAATAGGATCACAAACTATATGTAAGGACCAAAAATAGCAGTCACACAGCTGGGTGACTGACATTTGGGTGAGTAAAGTGAAATAGGAGTCTGTAAAGTGAAACAGGCGCTGTATTTAATGTAAGCACTTATACAAAAGTCCATAAATATAGAATAATACACCAAAAGCTGATAGGCCGTATCCAGAGGAGCGCAGCCACACAGTATGTGATGCAACAGATATCCAAGGGTCAAAAAAAACCTCAGAAAAAACAGTGGAGCAGCACACGTGGTGGCAGCATGCACCACCCGAAGCTGGAGCCTGGCCGGCTGAAGTCACGCTCTGCTGCCGGCCAGGCTCTAAGCTGCAGGATTGCTGCTGCTGCGGCCCCAGGAGATGCCCAGGACCTCAGGTAAAGCTGCTGGGGCCAGCTCAGTGCTGATCCCAGCCTCCCTGACTCCACCCAGGTAACTTGCCATGCGCCAGAGCACATGTGGCACAAGCATCCCCCAAAGACAACTAGCAGTGGCATAAGATGTGCCGCTGCTAGTTGTCCCCAGGGAACCAAACATCCACACAAGTCTGGATGCGGCCATAATGTGCATCAGAAGTGAATGCATCCACATTTTTAACCCAGTTGGATTTAATAGTTATTTATAACAGAATCCTGAAAATACTTTTCAGTGGTGTATGCAGTCAGTTAATAAGTGTGAATAAGACAGATCCCAAGCCCCAATCCAGCAGTGACTGCCATGTAGTGTAGTACTCAAATGGATCATGGATCTCAGTGGTTCTCTGTGAACACAAATGTAACTAGGGGTTAAGAGATTTCTTTGATTTCTTCTTTATAAGATAAATCCTAAGGCCATGGTCTATAGACCTAACATTTTCAGTTTTTCAATACATTTTTGTGTGTGTAGAGTCCTGTGTGTTTATTGTGCTATTTAATTCATCACTAAAAATAAAATGTTCATTTTATAGCTATTATTCTGTATTTATATTATGCATTAACACACTAATGAATAATACCTATTATATATGTAACTAGCATAACAATATTGCATACATATAAGTAATTTTGTGGGTATATATATGCATATGTGTGTATATAGATATGCATGTATGTATTCATTTATACCAGGGGTTGGCAACTTATGACCTGTGGGGCAGGCCTGGCCTGTGGAATTATTTTATCCAGTCTGCAGAGCCGGGGCGCTTTGATGGCATTTCTGCAGAAGAAGGCTTGTAGTAGCATGCAGGAAAGCCAGTTCACAAACTTAGGACCAGTTCTGTGCAGTTCATGGTCTGTCACTTGTTCCTTCCCTAGCACTAGATTCAAAGAGATTGATCTGGCCTGATTCAGGCTTCTACTTGTAAGTCACTCTCAAAGTGGCTGACTATATCCTTAATTAACCCACTTTTGATAATGAATCCTAACCTTGCTATTAGGCATCTTGGCCTTCTGCAGCTACCCACCCAGGAATCTCTGGCGCCAAAGTGTTTAAGAGGTTCAGCAGTCTCCCTATGCCATATTATAACATATTTCTTTAAAGTTTCAGAAATAAATGAGAGCTCAAATACAACCACTGATTAAATCCTCTTTACCTTCCAAAGATAAGAGAGGCTCCCTACATTGAAGATGTCAAGGAGATAAGAGCAAAGAAACTTCTTTTCTCTGTTCAAGCAATCATTCAAACCTTCTTTAGTGCTGTTGGATCTGCCCTCAGATCTACCATTTTGTTTCTTACACCTTCTATTTACAGATGTTGCTGAAAGGAATATGTGAAGCTTCTAGGCTAGGAACATATCAGATGCTCAGGTACCCCGTAGATAGTGAAGGAGTTTGACACCTTGAGGTTCCTCAGTCAATAATGTTTTAGACATGGTCCTCTTTTCTTTCTCTTGGAGGCTTTTGCCCTGAACTGTGATTTTTAAGATTGTAAGAGAATAACTATTTAATCTTTCTCATTCCAAAACCCATGAATGAAAAGATGGCCTAGAGATCAAAACCTAATCCTTCCTCTCCTGTGTATGTCCTAAACCTGAGGTTACACTAGATCCATTGTATTGAGAATTTCCAGTCTATTATACAGGTCTTTTCTTTGGGCACTTTATCTTCTCTGTGGATAAAGGAGAGAAGTAGTTTCATATCACTGACCACCTGATACATCATTGCCTGCATTTCTGTTTGAGGAACACTTTTGAGAAGGCAGGATCAAAACTACAAGTGACCCAGTACAAGGACCACACTCCTGATTTTGTTTCGGAGAGAATGTTGTTTTCTGATATGCTGTGGAAAATCCTTTCTGGTTCCTTTTTGCAATATCTTCCACCTTTGATTTTAAGTGGAATGCACTTTATATTACCAACAAATACTATTTACAAAACCAGTTTATTCAAATAGGTGAATTAGCTAACAAACATGCTAATTCACATGGCTATGAAACGTATATTGCCTAAGGTTAAACAGGGTAAGACCTAGTGCTTGTGTCATGGAATAAATGCTTTTGTGATATCTTGAATTAGCAGTCGTGTTAGTTGATGTGTTTTAAACAACATGCATTAAAATACATCTAAAAAACTGATTATTGCCATGGGAAGAGACTTTGTATGATCATGCTATGGCACTCTCACACTGGAAGATAGCAATTATTTTTAACGATCCCATATCATTTCCATATAAGATTTTTCACATCCCAAAGATAAGTCTACTCAGGGTTCTCAAAGTCTCATTTGTTAATAGAACAGAACACAAGACATTTTTGCATCATACAGGGCTCAAGCATAGGTAATTCTGTCACTAGTTTTTTTGTTCTGGTGGGAGGCAGGGGGTGCGTGGTTTTGGCAATGCAAGGTTTTAGCAGCGGTTGTTCATGTTGCCTGCCTTTGAACAATACTTTCCCCAAAACCTCAAATCTTTCCCTCATTTTTAAACAAGTGTTCAGTGTATGTCCATTTAAAATTAGTACAGATGACTGCTGTCAAAATTTAAAAATTAATAGATTATATAGACATAGAGGGCCCAGTTCTCCACTGCTTTATATCTTACATGTATAAGATTATAAACTGAAGTAAAATGTTACTATTTAGGTAAGTCATTGGAAAATTCTAATCTACTGGAACTTTGCACTTGTGAAATAACTGTAAAAGGTGCAAGGCTGTGGGAATTCAAGCCTAAGTAAACCTGATGTCACTGTAGATAAGAATATGAGTTCATTGTATTATTAAAATGGATCCAGGAATCTTTGGCTTTCTTCAGTTAATTCTTGTTGTTTATAAAGCAAATAAGGCATCTAAAATAAACTTTGATGATGAGATTCCTGATTGGAGGAGGGAAGATTCCAGTATGCATATAAATGTCACAAGTCTGTTTTAATTATTTTCAACGGGCTCTGAAAAGTTGCAGTGGGTAACTTAGATGCTTACAGGTGTAAGAGGCATTTCAGTTGTTTCTGTGTTGTTAGCTGAAGGGCAGTTTGAGTGCAGTACAAGAAACTTGTATCCCAGTACAATGAGGAAAATGTTCTGAAGGAAACCAGTTGAGCAGCTTTGAGACTAGTGATTTTGTCCTAGTTACATTTGTGTTTAGGTCTCCCTCTAGTTCTCAGTGTGAATTTGTACCCTAAAGTGCTCTGCTAGAATGTCAGTGAAATGAGACTGGTAATTATCACTGTATGTTTTACAAGTAGAGAACTCATGGTGTTCATGTGATACCAGCATTCATTGTGTGCAGAACAGTTTAATGGAAGCCTTGGTTTGGTTTTGTTTTTCTTTAGTCCTGAGAACAAAAAGAAATGTCTCAAGGAAAGTGCAAAATGGAATTCAAAAAGAACAATGGAATTGGGTTTGATTTGTTTAATTCTGAAATCAAGGTCACTTAAAAGTACTACAGCTTTTATTTGTTTTATTTTCTTTTAGGGTTTTTTTTTTCTTTTGGCAACATCTTTCTTTTCATTTGATGGTCCTGTCATCCCCAGAACTGTATATGTTACTGATCCTGCCTGTATTCAAAGCTGTTATTAAGTGGAGTCTTTTAGATTTTAGAGAAATGATAATGGTTCCAAAGATGACAGAAAGTGGCAGCTGGTGACAAAAAACCCCCTTGATAAGACGACAACAGTAAATCAAACTACCGCCACTTTTTCGTTTCATGTTTGTTAATACCACCTCGCCTTTTGAAGTTTAAAGCAAGGTTCAAAAGAGCCAGGTGCTGAATCATAATATTAAAGCAAGTAAGGAGCTCCATGAAAGAGAGGAGATCTGAGAGGGGAAAGCAACAAACACGGCTTTCAACTGCCTTTTGTCGGCCTTTCTGCAGATGTCACCAGTTGTTATCCCCAGCAGAGGCTTCAAGCTTGTAGCAGTGCCTCTGGCTGATTCCAACTCAACGTTTCAAGTGTCAATCAAAAAGGAAGGACGCAGCTTAGGTCCTGGTCATTGTCCTGTGAAAAGAGCCAAGCATTTAACATTGATTTAGCTCCCTCAATATACAAAGATAGAGCCAGCTTTGTGCAGCAAAAGGGCCTTTGGCAAGGTTGCTTGTAGAGCAATTCCATCGCATCCGATGCTCCTTGGTTTAGCTGTCACACTGCAGTGTCTGGAGTCCATGAAAAGTTATTCAGGAATGAGTGATCAAATTAAAAAGAAATAACATGCTTTCCTAAATAGCAATGCAAGCTATAGAAAATGCTTTTAGCATCATTTAGTCTTGAAAGCTTTTTAAAATAAAACTATTTCAAGCTTTAAAGTAGCATTTAACAAGGAGAATTAGATGTTTTAGGACAAGACAGGGCCCTTGTGAAACCTGTCTTCATCAGCCTTTAAGAGCAGTTGTATCCAAAATAATTTTTTGGTCAAGTTTTGCTTAGTTTGTGTTAAAATTACTTATATTTTACTGCTGTCCATGCACTTCATTACCCTTTTCAGTAGGAAAAAATCTCCTGAATGAATTCCACTACTGTCTCTCTCAGCTTCCTGGCATATGACTCTGTGCCTTTTTCTTGTGTCAGATTGTTGCCTGCCTCTGTCTCTCCTGATTTTTTTCAAAATCCCTCCATAATTTTATTGCCAGCCAGTGCATTTCTAGTTTGGCTTTTACTCTGAATTTGAGGTGAGCAAAGCAAGTCACTTGGCATTATCATGGATATAGCAGGTTGTGGTACCTCTTGAAACATCTAGCAGTCTCTCTTGTGGAGGGGAATAACCCTGTGAATGTAGCAAGAAACCACACCTTTGCTGCACACACACACACACAAAAAGAAAATAAACTAAGTCAATGTAAAGCAATTTCATCATCTGCTTTAAATCATGTGGAATTCATATAAGTGAAGAGAAGCAAGTTATTTCATTATAAGATTTTCCCTTAAAACTCTGTGCTATGAGAGAAGGGACATGGGACTACATAGACTCCTGTATGATGGTTATTATTATGGTCTTTATTCACCAAAGTATTTATGAGTGTACCTAACTTGAAGCCTACAAATAAGTCTGGTAGAGATATAGGAAAAGGCTTTGTTGAAGAATCTTGATATTTTGAACACATTTCTATTTTGCATGGTGGCATGCATTTTCTGTGTCACCACCATTGTATTGACATCTTTATTCAAATCTTGTTTGGAAATACTGGTAAAATATTGGTTTAAAAGAGCATAGACAATATTATTTGGAATGGAAAATTTCAATAATGTCAATGGGTTTTCATTTAAAGAATTCACTTTAAGAAACACGGTCATTTTTCATTAAAATCATTTTCTGTAAAATACACTGACCAGCCCATTCATGAGCAGTCCCTTTGAAGACAGGGGGAATACTAAAGCTAGGCATGTGCCTACGTGCCTTGGTGAATCAAGGGCTAAATTGCTTTTCTCCCTTTTCCTGCCGCAAATATTGCATGGATCCTCTAGAGTGAGTTCTGTACCGACAATCTGCATCACAGGCTTAGGCACTTTATATTACCAACAAATACTGTTAAAAAAACCACAGTTTATTCAAATAAGTAATTAATGCAAGTTCTGCTTTATTTTTAAATGTCCCTATATTGGCATGCACATATACTTAGATAATCCCAGCTGGTACTCATTATACTTTGTTGTAGTCAGTTAACAAATAAATTGATTAATTGAGAAGAGCATTTCTGTTTTTCACTTGGATTTCTAAGTATATTTGCATTGTTTGAGTTTGTGCATTCACTTTCCATCGAACATTCATGCAATCAACCTTCACTTGCAGAAAACAAGACCGAAACGCACATATTCTAATACTCACAGATAGACAATAGCACCAGAAACATGGTCATGAGAGTTGGGGTCCTCAAGGGAAAGAATGTAGCTCATTCTTCATGCTGACTCAGGAGAGTATATGGGCATACAGCCTCAACTTTCTGCTTTGTGCTAGTACGCAGCACCACTACTATGTGGGGAAGAGCAGGCTTCAAAGAGCTGCTGTGTAGCCATGACACCCACATGGGTGGAAGTTTGGCTTTGCCATCCCCAATGCACCTGGTGGGACAGCAGTGCCAGCACTGTGCCAGGTGTCCACCTGACTCAGTGTCCTCCTTGCCCAGATCAGCAGGGAGGGCAGCAGATGTGACAATCTGATTCCCAGCCTGCTCCCTGGGCAACACAAGAATCCACTGCACTTCCACTGGGAAATTTGGAACTTGACAGCCAAGCCCTAAGTTGTGAATGGAAATAATGCGTTCCCACTCACACTCGTTCAAAATTTAGCCCAGTGAGAAAGTTGCTATTCAGCACTTGTTATTTATTTATATCCTACTTTAAAAGTCTTGATTATTTAATCAAGGAGGAGAAGCAACCCCACATCACCAAGGCAACTAGTCATCAGGGATCTGGGTTTTCTGTTTGCCACAGAAAAATATGGTAAAACCCAAATTTTCTCATTTTAATGAGAAATACCAAGATTTTCTCATTCTGAGGAAAAAAAACCCCTGGATTTCCTCCTTTAAAGAAGAGAAACATGGGAAGAGTGGATTTCCCCTTGCAGGCTGGCAGAGTTCCAGCCTGCAAGAGGCTGTGGGGAGCAAAAAGAGGGTGGTCAGGAAGGGGACGCCATGTGCATGTGCACACTCACATGTGCACATGGCCACCAGGCAGCCTGGAGAGCAGCTTCCACAGGTAAGTCTGGCTGTAGGGGTGGGGATTGAGGCCCCCATAGTGAGGGAGGGAGTTGGGCAGGGCTGAGGCTGGGGCTGCTGCTCAGCTGCGGCAGTGTGGGGGGTTTGGGGCCCGGGGCTGGAATGCGCGGCTGCAGGGCCCGGGTGGGGAGTGGCATGGGGCTGCAGGCAGCTTGTCTGTGGGGCAGCAGGCTGGCTCCCTGCCGCTGCGTGCATTCTCAGGGTAGCATGGGGGGGCACATGCCTCCCAGATCTGTGCACATAGTGGGTGGAGGTGTGGGGTGCAGGCTGCCCTCTGTGGGCTCAGGGCTCCCCACCCTGCTCCCCTCCCTCTGGAGCCTCTGTGGCCCAGCAGGTGGGACACAGTTCGGCAGGGCAGAGTGGGGCAGGGAAGCTCAGTGCTGCTGCCGCATGCCCCACACTGCCTGTCCAGCAGCAGCACAGAGTTGTGCCCCTTGCTGCTTCTTGGAGGACAAGAGGCGCCTTGCCATGGCAGCACAGAGCTCCCAGCAGTGGCAACAAGCTTCCCCACCCGTCCCCACTCTGCCCTGCTGCACCAGGTCCCGTCTCTGCTGGGCCGCTGAGGCCTCAGGGGGAGGGCAGAAGGGCAGGGAGCCCTGAGCCCACAGCTGGCAGCCTGAATTTGCTCCCACCGTGGGCTCCACTCCAGCCATGCCTCCCATGGGCAGCAGCCAGGGCTCAGGCACTCCTGCAGGGGGCAAGAGGCTGTGGATCCAGGTCCCTGGCCCCATAGCCCTGGCAGCGGGTGGTCCCCTCCAGCAGGGCTGGGAGGGGCGGAGGGCTGTAGGTGCACCAGTGAGGGGCACCAGCAGGGCCCAGAGGGCTTTGGGTCAAGGGTGAGGGGCAATGGTATGGGCAGGGCACTGGCATATCAGGGCTGCTCAGCACCACAAAGCAGCTGTGGGGAAGACCCACAACTGGACCTGCGTCAAACACCAGAATTTATAGGTATATATTAGAATTAATTTTATTATAGTGATTGAGGCACTGGTAGGCTTTCAAATTGCTTTAAAATTGTAAATATAGCAATAAAACATTTTTGCTCAACTGATACCTATATATATATATAAAATATATATATTATATTATATAATATATATATATATATATTAGAGAGAGAGAGAGAAAGAGAGAGTTTAGTATATATAGTATACTCTGTGTGTGTGTGTACATAAACACATACTATATATATATATATCTATAGATATATATATATATATAGTATGGCATTTCATTTTAATCACAGAAAAACACAGATTTGGGGGGGCTTAATCACAGAATGTGCAAAGATTATATTTTATCAGAGAATTTGTGTTTTTTAAACAGAGAAAACTAGAATCCCAGGTAGTCATACTTCATGAACAACTAACCCGAACAGTTTATGAAAAGACCATAGGCAGAAAATTATTCCTGCCAACTATTTGGTGAATACTTATGACAGATAATGAGACCAGGAGTTCGACAAAGCAATTCACAAACAAAATTTAAAATTGACTGAATTTATCAGATAATTTATTCTGAGCAAATAATTCCACCACCTCTGCCACTGGGTAATTGAATTCAAAAACCAGGAAAAATTCAATGGAAAAAAATCATTAGATAATTTGGAATAATTAATATATTTGCAAGAACCACAATCCAGTTGCTATGAAAGAGAAGCAAAATTTCTCTCAAGACTTGCTTCTTGTATACTCTTTTGCCATCTCTGTTAAATCAAATAAATATCCCTAAAGGCAAATCGTACCCATTTTGCAGATGGAGAAACTTCGGCACTGGGAGACTGAATTATTTGCCTATTGCATGGTAAATTTGCCCCCTTGTCCTTTCAAGTCCCCAGTCAACAGACTTCTCAAGTACTCTCAATCCCTTTCTCCCTTCTCTTTCCCCTTTTCCATCTACCCCACACACTTTAAGTTACTTGTTTTTCTCTCCCTCAAACTTGGCTTACCTTCATTGCCCACATCTTTGATCCTGCTGTTGCATTGCTAAGCTCTTCTGTAGAAAGTCCTGCCACCACCTGGATTCCCATCACAACAGATTTATTCTTCTCTTCTTCAGTTGTACCATCTCCCTTGCTGAGTAGTGTGACATCACTGACTCCCATACAGACAATCCAAACCACCCATTTATCTTTTCTGAGCCCTTGGTAAATGCACTAACCCAAGCTCTTTTAAGTGCTTCAAAGATATGTAAAGATTTGCCATTATCCTTCCTTTCTCCGCTCCTTTCTGTTCCCCCTTTCCACTCCCTCTTTTTATACCAATCCTGATATGTTTTGCTTTTACTTTTAACCAGTGCATCTAGCCCAGCAAACCCAGCCCCTCATGCCTCCTGACCTCTCCTGTCTCCACTCTCACTCCCTCCTTCACCTTTCTTTGCAGACTCTCAGTCTTTCCAGCTTCCTTTGACTCACAATACAATCACACTATGGTTGTCACTGTTATAAAAATCTAATTCTTGCCTTTACCTGCCTCTTCAGTTACAGCCTTCTGAATTCTAACTAATTGAATACACTTTCTACAACTGTTACCATAAGTTCCCCTCCTCAGAGTGCACCCTAGACTCTTTCCAATCCATCTTCCACTAGGCTCTCTCTTACTTCAGGATCTCATTAAAGTCTCTGATGGCCCCTCTTAACCCCTATAACTTTTAGGCCATCTTCACTTGCCTTCACTTCCTGTCTTCCTTCAGCACCATCAATTGTATGCCGCTGCTTGAAATCGTGGCATCCTTTACCTTCTGGGCAGGGCATAATATGCATCCATCATCCTTTGGTTCTCCTTTTACCTTTCTGATTGTTCTTGCAGCACCTCATCCAGGGATTCTTTTCCCATTTTCTACCCATTTCGGATCTATTCTTTGTCATCTTTTCCACTGACCGCCCATCTCTCCGTCCTTTTATCTACTTCCATTGCTTCAGCTATCACCTTTGCGTTGGTAGCAAACACATTAATCTTTCTAGCCTGGCCTGTCTCCATCCAATTTGGTCTGTCTTTCTGTCAGTTTTCCCTAGATGTACTATCATGTATTTAAATGGAACCTTAACTCACCTCCCAACTCCTGCTTTCCTTTCTGTCACCACTGCTCTCTCAAACCTATAATTTGCACATCATATTTTTACTCAGCCCCCCTCCTTCTTTAGCTCCACATCTGTAGGCCATACCCACATCCCTGCTGCTTCTTCCTCCACAACATCCAAAATCCAATCTTTTCCTCTGTCCACACTGATAATGATTTCCCTCCTTATCTACTACAACCTCCTCTCTGACCTTTTTGTGCTGACCTTGCCTCATTCAAGTCCAATCAAAACCCTGCTGCTAAGATCCTCTCCCTGGCAGATTGTTTAATTAGGTCTCCCACAAAACAGACCCTGGTTTACTTTAGGAATTGTATGAGCAAGAACTCTAAGAATTTAATTTAATTCCATAGTTCTGATCATGTCACACTTCTGACTTGATTAAGAAGCTGATGCAGGATGGAGGGATTTCAACCGAGGATTGTTAGTTCACGACTGTGGATGGAAAGAATACAGCACAACAAAGAGTTATGGTTTGTCCCTTGATTCAAAACTATAATTTGTTATTAACAGGCTTTCCAGTGATTACCCGGTATAAAAGTCTCATCTTTTGGATAGTGTTATAGCAAAACCCAATTGCACTTTGATTTCAAAATTTCTTATAGTCTGTATACAGTACCAAATCTGTATTATTCCATTTCATGGTTGATTTATTTAACAGTAGACAGAGGTAAAACATCCAGGACCATCTTATTAGGACTCTCTGGATTTCTTACCACTTATTGTGGTGTTATCTGGATTTTCCTGAAGGATCTGGCTGGTAAGAACAGTGTTTATCTTTCTCTCTATGAGGTGCTGCATTTTGGTAATGATACAATACTTAGTCTTCCTTCTTAGGCTCTGTCTTCCATCTTCTGTTCAGTAAGTACACAGTTGTTGGAGTAGCCTGTAGTTGGAAGGCTTAAAATGGACATCCTAATTCTCTAAACTCAGGCATTCTCTGCAGACCCTACTGTTTAAGAACCTCACTTTTCAGGCTTGCAAAGAAGAAGCTTTCTCTCTGAAACTCTGCTCATTTCTGTATTTCAGTGGGTGTTAGTGTATTTGCTCAGATAATACAAAAGACAGTGAAGAGATGTCCTTCAGCAAGCACTGAGGAAAATAGAGAGCATACAGTGGGAAGAAATGCAAAATGTGATAATTTGGAAGGACTAACTGAGACTCCTTGATGTGAGTTGCAATCTGCATTTTTAGCAGGGAACCAACTGCTTTATTTTGTGTATCCTACCCAAACTTACTATGCTTACTCCTTGAGTTGAGAATGAATTTTCTGAGAATTTGCAAGTAAAGCTGTTAATTAATTTAAGAATTAAAATTAATTCCAAATCAGAATATATAAGAAATCTATATCTGTGTTTTCTTTGTCCCACATAACCTTATGAACAGAACAACACAAACATCTCAGACCTTTCACATACTTCAAATGAATTGAAAGCCTGCGCACTGAAAATTTTTGAAAAAATTGAATTGTAATTAAATCAAGTTTATATAGATTGCTGTGATTATGTATATTACAGAGAGTTTCAAGTCAACTGCTCAGAAAACTCATAAGAGTTGTCATATCAGTGACAACTCAGCCAATCACCTCCCTATTTCTACAACTAATTTGCTTGCAACAGTTCTTTGGTTGCAACGACTCATAGTACAAGGTCATATATGGCAAGAATTCTCTTTGGCAAAATTGTTGCTATTCTTGAAATATTGTGTGACTGCCAGCTAGGCTACACTTTAGTACATGCATAGGTCCCAGTGGCTCTCCTGCCACATCTACATTGCTGTTGGAGCACAGAAGAAAAACCTTAAAACACATTGATTAAAGGACTCAGAGATTGGACTGTCCTGCTATTTTTCCCTGCTATTCTTTAGATAACATCTCTCTCATTATTATTAATAAACTCTTTGGGGTGGGGGGTAAAAACAGAAACCCTCTAATCAATAAATCAGTTACAAATTTAGGGCCAGGTTCACCTGTATGTCTGCCATTTTGTTTGGTAAATGCACCTTAATTTCCACTCTATCTTGAGTAGTTTAATACTTTGTGCCAAAAGTTTGTGTTTAAAAAAATACACATGGCAAATCTTTCAGCATTGGGGGTGATCCCTCATGGTTGAGGTTGATTACTCCCATGGGTCAAGTAAAGGGCCGTAAATGAGTTTGTTGATGGCTAAGAAGGCTGATTCTAGAGTCTCAGACTCTCTAACAAATGCCACAGGTGGTGGTTACAGAAAGGGTCCGACCACGAATTTCTCCATCTTGTTTCCTTTCCTTCTGTTTCTGTCATTTTTCCACCTCTAGGGCAAGTTGATTTTTCTTACAAGTTGTCACCATGTAGACGAGTCCCAAACTTGTGGTGTCAATGCCACACTTAATGTGTGCCTTGAGGGTGTCCTTGAAGCATTTCCTTTGACCCCCCATGTGCTCTTTGTTCTTGGCTAAGTTGGGAGTATAGCAGTTGTTTTGGTAAACAGACATCAGACATGCACACACAATGCCCTATCCACTGCAACTGATGATGAATAATTAATGTTTTCATACAGGTGGTGTTAGCGTCAGTGAAGACATTGGCATTTATGCTACGATCTTCCTACTTTATGCGAATGATCTTCCAGAGGTAGTACTGGTGATGGCATTCAAGGCTTTTCAGGTGGTTCCTGCAGGCCACCCAAGCTTCACAGCCATATAGAAGAGCTGGGATTACCACAGCCTTATATAGTAGGAGCTTTGTTTGAATCCTGATGTCGTGATCATTGAACACACAATGCCTCAGTCTTCTGAAGGCAGAACCGGTACATCGCATCCTGTACTGAATCTCCTTGTCAATGTCGGCCTTCTTTGAGAGATGGCTGCCAAGGTATGCAAAGTATTCAACATTCTCCAGCTCCTGTCCATCAATGAGGATCTTTGCTAGGGGCAGGGGTGAGGGGGAATGACTGGCCCAGAGCAGGATGTTTTTCCAATATTAGGGGTCAGACCCAGGCACTGGTATTCTTGAGAGAAGCAGTTAAGAGCCATTTGTCCTCCTCAGTATGTGCAATCACAGCACAATCATCAGCATGCTGAAGTTCCACGATTGAGGCCTGTCAGGATATCACCATGTATGGGCGCGGACCTCTGAGTCCCATTGACATTCACTTGTTGTTCCTATGCCGGACAGATGCCAGTCAGTTGATTAGGTCAGTGCTCCTCTCAATTCTCTCCTGCCATGACCTGATGAATTAATTAAATTAGAGAGGGGTGATGACTTCCCCAACCTGGTACTGACCATCGCCCATCAAATGCAAGGCCAGGCAAATGAAAAGAAAAACTTCTTGCAACAAAAAAATCCATATAGGGACCCAATGTATCTGCTTGCTCAATTTTCCCCACAGTGCCAGGGTTTTTAGTGGCTGTTGTCCCTCCTGCTCCCACTCAGTCAGCAAATTCTGATCACTGCAGCCACAATTGAATTTTTTTTTCTTGCTTCAAAAATTGGCATCTTGCTGGCTTAATTAGCCGCCCGCTACAGCAAATTAATGTGGAAACACATTTACAAGCTCCCCCCGAGCTCTATAGACCCTGTGGGTCTGCTGCCCTGTTCCCAGAGACTTCAGTCCAGACTGGCAGTGGAGCGATTGCCCTGTCTGCTGGCCCTGTCTTCCCCTTCTCACCTCCTGTTTCCCGTGTGGCACATAGTGCTGGAAATAGCTCCTGGAGCCTGGGCAGAGCCAATCTGGCTCAGCTGGTGAGTTGGTAAGGCTGACCCTGGGTGGATTGGACGCTCCCTCCTGAGCATGGCCACACTGCTACTGCTGGATGCGCCCCTCTGACCAGGGAATTCCCCTGGGCAGGTATCGTAGATCTTCCCACAAGGCCAAAGTAACTCTGGTTTTGACACGAAAGTGGGAGAGACTGAAAAGGTTTCCATCCATCCTCTCCTACACTCAGTGCTGATGCCATGTGGCAAACAGTCACAGATCAGCATCTTGATGACCTCAAGAAAGGTGGAAAACAAAATTGGTGCAATCATGCAGCCCTGTGTGACACCAGTTTGAATAACAAAGAACTCTGTAGCAGAGCCACTGCATAGGACAGAGGTAGTCATGTAGTCATGAAGGAGTCTTAGGATGGTGATAAATTTCCCCGGGGAACCAAACTTCAATAAGATCTTCCATAGATCATCATGGTTAACAGAGTCAAAGGCTTTGGTCAAATAAAAAAAAAGCCATATACAGTTCCTGATGTTGTTCTCGGCATTTTTCCTGGATCTGCCAGGCTGCAAAAATCATGTCCATGGTGCCTATCAATGGTCTGAAGCCTCATTGAGACTTAGGAAGGATTTCTATAGAAAGAGGGCGTAGTCAATTCAGCAGAATTTGAGCAGGGATCTTCTCAGCAATGGAGAGAAGGGCAATACCTCAATAGTTTCCACAGCCAGACTTACCTCCCTTTTAAAAAATGTCGACAATATTGGCATTCCTTAGCTCAGTGGGAATTTCCTCAATGTTCTAGATTTTGAGAAAGAGATTTTGGCAAATCTTCATATCACTGATGAAATAACATTGTAGCATTCTCTTTGGGCTTCTTGTTTAGTGGCTCTATGATATTTTTAATATTTCTAAAAAGCTAAGGAAATTCCCAGATAAGAATAGTACCATAACATGAATTTATATCTGTATGTATAAGCAAGAAGGCTAAAAAAAGTGGGGGGCATTGCAGGGATGGTATATTTATCCCCAAATTGAGCATTACAAAACAGGAAACAGAGTTACAGCTAAAACATTCAAGTAAAATTTAAATAGATGTTTAAATAGATCAAAGAAACCAGAGATCTTTAATCTTACCCTGTGGCAATAACTGGAGGGGAAATATATGGAAAAATGGAATTTGTCTTTTACAAAATCAGTTCAATTCAACACTAAAATTCCTTCATCATAATCAACATTTGTTATTGTAATATGAGCAAAGCAGAATTAATGTTTGGGTTCTCTGTTGTCTCGTTCAACGTACTGAGCTTGTCTCTGCTCCATCCCTGCCTTCCCATGTCTGTTTCTCTTTACCCTTCTAACATCTTATTTATCTTCCTCTCTCTCCTAGCCCTCACGGGGCCAAACATAGTCACAATGTAAGCAAGCGTAACTTACTACAGTCAATGGGGTAGCCCCCTACTTACCCAAGGGCTGGATTTGGCCTACTGCAGTAGGTGAATGGCCAGTGGAATTCTACTCCTGTCCTTCTTTAACTAACTCTATCTAACAAATATTGTCACTCAGGGAATTAAAGGTCTCTCTGACAGTTTCACAGTATTATTTGCTCTCTTCCTGTGTGATTGTGCTTTCCTTTCATTCAAACACCCAGAAAAATGCATCACTCGTAGCCACTCTGATGGCCCAATATATTCAATCCCAACCTTCATGGTTCTAATGTGGTTGCCCCTATGAATATTATATCTGTGAACTCTATTTTCCTCAGAGGTCAAAGGAAGATAAATCCCAGAAGCAATTGTGTATAAGCAAGTACACACAAGTATCTTGCATATCAGTTTAAAAACTTTTTTGAACAGCAAATGCTGTATATTATCTCCTTAGAGGTCATAAGATTATGTATTTACATTCTTCAGTGCAGTGGAAGTTAATGCTTCTGGTTGCCATTGTGTCCTATGGAAATAATGGCTTCTGGCCACCACAGGTTAGTAGATGCAAACAACAGAATGCAAGACAACTGCTTTGCTAGTGCACGAACCATTGTGCATCCAGTGGCTCCTGCCTTATCCATAAAGAATGATGGCCTGAAAGTATCAGTGGAAAAATTATACAGTCGAGGGAGTGTCAGGGATACAACACTTAAGATGCAATTCATAATTTCATTTTACATCAGGACTTCCTTTTTTAACTATAATTACAATATATCATCTAACATAAGTGCCTCTCTATTACCAGCTTTGTTGAAAGCTGCAGAACAGAGAAATAAAGTTTAATTTACTTCTATTTCTGAATACAGTATTCAGTATTTGCACTGTTCTTTCATTACCAAATTTCACCATGACCACACTGTGGTGAATATTTTGACTTGTCTGCTACCCTATAAACATCCCATTGAGCTGTACAGTATTTTCAGTAACTTGGTACACCACAGTTTATAACCCACCACTACATCAAAAGATTACAGTCATCATCACCTCCTATTGCTCATTGCTGTGTGAAGGTCTTGTGACGATGCCTCCAGCCATCTTTTTTCAAAGCCAATATGACTGCAAAGGATAGCAGGTCATTGGTCTGTTGTTATTGTTTGTGTCTCTAAAGTTAATAATTAGAGATATTATATTCATCCCTTTCATTGAAGAATTTTCAGGAACTACCCATGAGGCAACTAGTATTATACCTATTTTATAGTTGGAAAAAATGAGGCAGATAGGGTTTGAGAGCCAGTTTTTTATAACTGACAAATTGTGGTTGATGCTTCTGGTTTTGATTACCCAAGTTGAAGCACATATGGGCAGGATTTTCAGACCAACTGAATACCCACAACCTCAGCTGAAGTCAAAGGAAGCTTCAAGTACTCAGCAGCTCTGGAAATAAAGATCTCAGGATTTCAAAAAGCTGAGGTAACACCAATTAGTGGACTCAACTGAAAACTGTGGCCTAAATTACTTGCCTGACATAACAAAGTTGTGCTCTGAAGTTGTGCTCAGAAACCAAGAATCTTGAGCTTTGGGCCTTTGTATTAAGCACTACACATTAGAACTACATCAATAATTGTTTTTTCAGGTCAGTGGTCAAACTGAAAAACTGCAGAGAAAAAAATTGTTCTGAGCTGCACTGAAAACATTTCTTTTCCTTTTTTGTTTGTTTTGTTTTAGAGGAATAGAAAAAGTCATTTCTAATCGAATAATACTCTTCCTTTTGGACATTTTTTATTACAAAACACTGAAAATTTATAAAGAAACCTAAACTCACAAGGGAACTTAGATGATATTCACAAAATTGAGAAAGGTGTTGGCCTCTCTTGAACTCAGATGCCCACTGGTTAGGACACTAATGAGGAGACCCAGCAGGAGACCAGATTCAAGATCGAGCTTGATGCAAAGAGGTTATTTGTCTTCAAGTATTGCCATAGAATGTAAGGGGGGAAAGGGGATGGGATTTCATAGATTTCACAGACATTAGGGGCTGGAAGGGACCTCATGAGATCATCGGGTCCAGCCCCCCTGCCACAGGCAGGAAGTCAGCTGGGATCAAGTGACCCCAGCAAGAAATATATCCACCTGTTTTTTGAAAGAGTCCAGGTGCTTGCACCACCTCTGGGGGGAGTTTGTTCCAGACCCTGGACACATGTGCCATAAAGAACTGTTTTCTTATGTCTAATTTAAATCGGCCTTCTTGAAGTTTACGGCTGTTAGACCTTGTTATCCCTTTGGGAGCTCTGGTGAACAAATGTTCTCCCAGGCCCTGTTGTACCCTTCTTACGAAGTTGTAGGCTGCCACCAGGTCCCCCCAGGCCTTCTCTTCTCCAGACTGAAGAGTCCCAAGTCTCTCAGCCTCTCCTCGTACGGCCTTCCTTCCAGGCTTTGGATCATATGAGTGGCTCTCCTCTGCAGTCTCTCAAGCTTCTCCACATCCTTCCTGAAGTGGGGCAGTGGCCAATACCAGATGCCATACTCCAGCTGCAGTTTCACCAGGACCAAGTGAAGTGGGAGGATGACTTCCCTGATTTTGCTTGAGATGCATTGGTGGATGCACGCCAGAGTTTGGTTTGCTTTGCCAGCCACAGCATTGTATTGGTGGCTCATATTCATCTTGGGGTCAGTCAAGACCCCCAAGTCCCTTTCAGTCATGGTACTAGCATAGCACTCCTGAGTCTCTAAGTATGCTGAGGGTTCTTCCTACCAAAGTGCAGCACCTTACACTTTTCTACATTGAAGGCCATCAGGTTTTGGTCAGCCTACCTTGAGAACATGTCCAAATCAGCCTGTATCCTTAGCCTGTCCTGTGGAGTGACCTCCCTCCCCCATAATTTGGTATCATCCACGAACTTGGCCAGTTCACATCTGACTCCTGAATCCAGATCATTGATGAAGATGTTAAAGAGTACTGGCCCAAGTACCAAGCCCTGAGGGACTCCACTGGTCACCCTGTGCCACGTTGATTTGCTCCCATCCACTAGTACTCTTTGGGTCTGACCCCGTAGCCAGTTGCTTAGCCATCAGAATGGGATCTTCTTCATCAGTTTTAGGGGTTGTGCCCAAGTCCCTTATTTAGTCTAGATCCAACATATCAAAATGGTCTGCTGCAGAAGTGTTGAAATGTTTCATATTTTCCTTTTCAAACAAAATGATTTACCAAATTCATAAATAGTTTTGCTTGCCCCAAACCTGTGTTTTTCATTGAATTATTCATTTCTTCCTTTTCTATCAGACTTCTTCCAGATGGGCTCCTTCCATTATCAGACTTTGCTCCCTGGTACATGCAGTCCACCAAAGTGCTTCATCTTTTTTTACACTGCAATACTGTCTTTTCAGTCTTGAAAATAGCATCCATCTTTACTGTGTGTCCCTTTGATTCCAAGTATACGTTTCCTACACATCCTTGTCCAGTTCTTTGTTTTTGTTTCATCATGTAGCTCCCTTGTTTCTACATCATACTTTCATAGCTGTTAGCTCTTTGGAGAAGTGTGAAGAGTTATTCAAATACATCCCTTCATGGCAATACCACGATTTTGCTAAATTTCCTATGGATCTCTATTAAGCCTTCAATCTTCATTCTCGTTGCATGGTTTCCAGAATGTCATATTACATACATATTATATCCTTGTCAAACACTCAGAATTGCAAGTTCCAATATTCAAATATGAGGCTCCCTAAATAAAAACAAAGTCAACAACAGCAGCAGCAACATTAAGAATACATCTAGTATTCTTTCTATTTGCCTTCTCCATTTTTGCACCTTTAGCATTGATATTTTCCAGAATTTCTTTATGATTTCAAGGTCTAAAGACTCACCTTTAAAAAAAAAATCAAAGCTGAGAGTCTAATGTATTCATATGACTCCAAGGCCAATGCTTTAAGAGACTTGCAATAAAACTACCAGAGTTGGTAACACTGAAACTGAAAAAACAAGGGTTATCTATGAAAAAAAATGATGTACACATGTAGTTCCATTTATTCCAATGGATCATGTACATGAAGTTAGTCATACATGTAAATGCTTGCAGAACAGGCCTTCACATAGTAACATGTCTTTTAAAATATTATTGAATGCCAGTAAAAGCTGATAACTAACCTGTGTAAACAAAACCTGTCAAAATATTTTCACTTTAATTTTGATCTTACCATTATGCCAGCAAGAAGTTTATTATAACTAAAAGGATTGTAACATTACTTTACTTTGATTACTTTGATAGTTACTTTAAAAATATTCTGGGGCCAGCTGGTCTGTCTTCTCAGCTGGTGCAAATTGGCATTCCTCCAATCTCTCATGAGATAATGTGAAGGAGGCTGCTAGTAACATTTGGATCTACATTTACAGCAAATCAAAACAGTACCACAGCCTAGTTTTCTCACTGATTTCAGTAGAGCTACACACATTTACATCAGTTGAGGATCTAGCTTCTTGTGTATTTGCTAATTCATGGACGTTACGAGCAGATATTACTTTTCCTCTGAACGCTTTTAATCCAGCATCTTGTTTTCTCATTTCATGGCAGCCACTCTTCCTCATATTCCATCCAAAATTGGCTCTGAAGTTCACTGTCCTCCCCTTTTAGGGTCTCACTTTAGTTTTAATTATGAAACCAACTAGATTTCACCTTTGCTTAAAGTGCTCTCTGGCTTGCTATCTGTAATCACGTTCATTGTGAAACTCAAAGCTAAGTCAAGAATCGTTGCTTTTTCATGGCTCCATCTTTTATATCTGTTGTGTTCGAAAGCAGTCCTTACTGCTTTTGTTGTCATTACTTCTGGGCTTCACTCCATTAGCTAGTGAACGGGACTTCTCTCATTGCTTCCTCTCAGTAAATACTGTAACATTCAGCCTCCTTTCATGCTTGTGCTTTTAAAGAAAGTCTTTGTACGATTAAAGATATGAAATTGCTAGATACAGGCCTGCATTCATTGTTCTCCTTTTAAAGATTTAATCACACTTAATGGCTCTCTTGAAAACTTGAATTTTCCATTTTGATGTTTTTACCCCACTGAAAGAGTTTACTAATAATCTTTTCAAGTGTTTTCTCCTTAAATGAGCTATTCAATAAGTTTAATGCAGAAATGTAAGATTTAGGGGAAAAACAGAAAATAATTTAAAATATATTCTGGGGTATCTTTTCTTGGGTATTGATAGTTGGGGTAGTTCAACTGTCAGCAGAAATGACAGGGAGGACAAACATCCTATCCCAGTTCCAGGAGGCTGCCTGGAGAGAGAAAAAGCCTTTGAGACCAACTCCTAGGTAGCTGTTTCTCCACTTTGAAAGCCCCGACCTGGAAAATCACCCAGTAGTTAATCCTGTCCCATATTATTCAATGTCTGTACATACTCACTGAAAGAGCCATTGAGACCCCAGAGGCCAAAGACCCAGCACAATGTGCCTTCACATCAAATGCAGACCACACCAGCAACCAGCTGTCTGAATACCTAATCAATTCAGCATCTGGGGATGCAGAGGAGCTATCCAAAGCTGAGGAGATGCTCATATAAAGAGGGAAGTAATTAAAAAAAACTCCTTTATAACATTCTGCATTACTGAATGTTGGCACTTTGCAGGCCAGGGGTTCCCGCCACACTCCTTTGTGCAGTCAGGTAATCAGATAGTCATGGTAGCAAAATTCTCTCTCTTTATATACGACAAACCAAAAACAGCACCCAGTCCCATTAGATATGGACCAGGTGGAGGAGGCCCATGCAATTGTGTCCCTGAAGCTTTATTACTACAATATGCTATTTCTAGAAATAAAGCCATACGCACTGTGATAGGAAATGTATCCTCCCATTTACCTAGTAACACAAGTTATTTTGCTCTTTTCAGTGTCTCCATGTTGATTTTTAAAGCCCTTCAAGTTACAGGACTTTCCTGTCTGAGATACCACCTTTTCTTCTTCTAATATGACAATCTGGAACAATAAAAAGACTTGTGTGTGTGAGAAATTGAGTATTTGTAGCAGCTCAACATATGTAGCTGTACAACTTTCTCTTGCAAATTATAAGGGCTGGTGATCTCAACATGTTCAGGACTAAGTGGAAACTTTGTTCCTTTGACTTGCCTTCCCAAACATGTTTTTTTAATCAGTATATGGACAGACAGTCCATACAAAACCATAAATAAGTGCATGAATACAAATATAAACCAAGATATACCTATACACTTACACACTGGAAAGGGAGAAAAGCAATTGCTACTGTTATTTATTTATATGTTCAAATATTTGGCAATTGCTCAAAAAATCAGTGGTGAGGGTCATGTAAGTCAGCAGGTACAAAGATAACAAAATTAAGAGTATAAATTAAATGTAGTAGGGGTAATATTTCATCTAGCTGTCTCAGGGCTTATACCACAACAATAAATCCTGAAATACATTAGATTAGGTAGATTTGATATGCCAATCTTCTCTTAAATATTTTGGGTCTGATCCCAATAAAGTTAATGGAAGTAGGATCAGACCTTTATTGTTCCAATGTTACCAGTGAGACTTGTCTGAAGCAAAGAAGCAATTCATTTTTTATACTTGTCTTCCAGGCTGGGATTTTTTGAAAGCACTTCACATTAACTTAATTCTTCTCCCACTGAAGTTAATGGACTTCAGGTGACTTTTCAGGTTGAGTTTGTCCATTGCCTTCAATGAGAGCAGAGTTAAGCCATTGTTAAGCATTTTTGATAATTCCAGATGTAGGGCCTTGTTACACCTTGCACTTAGCATGTGCTAATTTTAATTGGAGGTAAAATTAGCATGTGCTTTGACTGGTAGCATGTTAAGGTTAATACCCTGTGTCATGTGCATTGCACTGACCACTGACATGGTTTTAGAGGGCTGGCAAGTAGGGGTGGGCCTAGGACCCAAACTGGCTCTGTGCTTGCCCAGCTCACGTGCTGTCAGGGAAGGGATAGGTGGCCCAGATTATGGACTGCCAGGACCTAGCAAGGTCCCATCATGCCTGCCTGCCCCTGCCTGCCCTGACTGGGTTGCTGCTTCCCCCATATCCTCAAATCTAGCCACCTCCTCATGACCCTCCCCACCACCCAGACTGAGCCAGCTGCTGTCCCCTCACTACCCCCACAAGGCTCCCTCCCTTCCCCTGAGGGCTATCCCTCTTCCCCCTGGCCTTCATGCTTCACCCTCACACCCAGTGTCACTTGGTTTACCTGCACTGCCAGTGCTGTCCCAGGGGAGCAGGCAGGGAAGGAGAATCCAGCTGCCTGACCACCACCACTGCCGCTGTCACCACCACTGGACTGCTACTGCTTTCCAGGCTGAACCCAGCCCAGAGAGTGGTGGGAGCAGGGGAGCACTACCCATTCCTCCCACCACTAGCTTGGATCTAGCCAGCCCTCAAATCACCCCAAATCACTGCTTATCCCTCCCCCCTCTTCCCATATTGGGCCTGCCACACCACCTGGCTCTCTTTCCACATCAGGCCCTCTGTGCTGCCTACTTCTTCCTGCTAGCATGGATTAAACCCACTACACCACACTGTGCTACCTAGCCCT
>NW_017729022.1:163128234-163141222 GCF_001723915.1 Gavialis gangeticus | reverse complement strand
TTTATTGTTCCAATGTTACCAGTGAGACTTGTCTGAAGCAAAGAAGCAATTCATTTTTTATACTTGTCTTCCAGGCTGGGATTTTTTGAAAGCACTTCACATTAACTTAATTCTTCTCCCACTGAAGTTAATGGACTTCAGGTGACTTTTCAGGTTGAGTTTGTCCATTGCCTTCAATGAGAGCAGAGTTAAGCCATTGTTAAGCATTTTTGATAATTCCAGATGTAGGGCCTTGTTACACCTTGCACTTAGCATGTGCTAATTTTAATTGGAGGTAAAATTAGCATGTGCTTTGACTGGTAGCATGTTAAGGTTAATACCCTGTGTCATGTGCATTGCACTGACCACTGACATGGTTTTAGAGGGCTGGCAAGTAGGGGTGGGCCTAGGACCCAAACTGGCTCTGTGCTTGCCCAGCTCACGTGCTGTCAGGGAAGGGATAGGTGGCCCAGATTATGGACTGCCAGGACCTAGCAAGGTCCCATCATGCCTGCCTGCCCCTGCCTGCCCTGACTGGGTTGCTGCTTCCCCCATATCCTCAAATCTAGCCACCTCCTCATGACCCTCCCCACCACCCAGACTGAGCCAGCTGCTGTCCCCTCACTACCCCCACAAGGCTCCCTCCCTTCCCCTGAGGGCTATCCCTCTTCCCCCTGGCCTTCATGCTTCACCCTCACACCCAGTGTCACTTGGTTTACCTGCACTGCCAGTGCTGTCCCAGGGGAGCAGGCAGGGAAGGAGAATCCAGCTGCCTGACCACCACCACTGCCGCTGTCACCACCACTGGACTGCTACTGCTTTCCAGGCTGAACCCAGCCCAGAGAGTGGTGGGAGCAGGGGAGCACTACCCATTCCTCCCACCACTAGCTTGGATCTAGCCAGCCCTCAAATCACCCCAAATCACTGCTTATCCCTCCCCCCTCTTCCCATATTGGGCCTGCCACACCACCTGGCTCTCTTTCCACATCAGGCCCTCTGTGCTGCCTACTTCTTCCTGCTAGCATGGATTAAACCCACTACACCACACTGTGCTACCTAGCCCTCTGCACTAGGCAGGAAAGACAACTGAGGTCAGGTGACCCCAGTAAGGTGACCATCCAGTTTCCTTTTGAAGATTTCCAGGGTAAGTGATTGCACCACCTCTGGAGGAAGTTTATACCACAGTCTGGACACCCTAACTGTGAAGAAATTTTTCCTAGTGTTAAGCCTGAAATGGTCTTCCAGGAGTTTGTGGCCATTACTTCTGTTTTTCTCCAAGGGTGCCCTGGTGAACTGTTGTTCACCGAGCCCTTGATGTATTTCCCTGATGTAGCAGTAAGCCACTACCAAGTCCCCTCTCAGCCTTCTCTTTTTTAGGCTGAAGAGACCCAAGTTCCTCAGCCTTTCCTCGTATGGCTTACCTTGCAAGTCTCTGATCATTTGGGTGGTTCTTCCCTGGATTCTCTCAAGCTTTCCCATATCCTTGTTCAAGTGTGGTGTCCAGAACTGGATGCAGTACTGCAGCTGTGGTCTCACCAATGCTGCGTAAAGCGGAAGAATCACACCTCCTTGGTTTCGCTTGAGATGCATCAGTTGATGCATGCCAGAGTATTGTTTGCCCTGCTGGCTTCAGCATTGCACTGATGGCCCATGTTTATACCATGTTCTATTATTACACCTATGTCCCTTTCAGTAGTGGTGCTAGTCAGTATGGTGCTACCGAGCCTGTAAGTATGTTGGGGACTCTTCATCCCCAGATGGAGTGCTTCACACTTCTCAATGCTGAACTTCATCTGGTTCTGATCTGCCCAACTTGCCAGCCTGTCTAGATCTGCCTGTATCTGCAGCCTATTTTCAAGCATGATCATGCTTCCCCATAATCCACAACTTGGCCAGTGAGTGTTTTATCCCCACATCCAAATGATTGATAAAGATGTTGAAAAGCACTGGACCAAGCATGGACCCCGAGGGACACCACTGTCCGCTTCTCACCAGGATGACACAGATACATTCATTAGAACACTCTGGGTTCTACTCCGCAGCCAGCTTCCTACCCACCCAATTATTGAGCAGTTCATCCTGCAATCCTCCAATTCTCCTGTGAGATCATAGGATACCAGATCAAAGGCCTTTTGGAAGTCTAGTATACAATGTGAACCTCCTCTGTCTTATCCAGGTGGTGAGTTACCTGGTCGTAGAAGGAGATGAGATTGGTAACACAAGACCTGTCCATGATGACACGATGCTGGCTGTCATTCAGAATCCTACTTTCTGGAAGCCTTTCACACACAGACTCCTTGATGAATTTTTCCAGGATTTTCCCTGGGATAGAAGTTAGGCTAATTGGCCTATAGTTGCCCAGGTCCTCTCTCCTCCCCTTCTTGAAGATGGGCACATTAGCCCTCTTCCAGTGCTTCAGGGACTTCCCCCAATCACCACAAATTTTGAAAGAGTTTCACCAGAGGTCCTGCGATGACTTTGACCAGCGCTCTCAGATGAAGTTCATCTGGCCCTGCTGACTTATAAATATCTAACTTTTCAACTGATCATGCACCAGCTCAATGTCAATAGAAGGAAGGCAATCATTCCTGCCATGCCCATTCTAAACATTATCTAGTATGATTTTCCCCTTAGGCCAGTGAAATACTGAAGCAAAGTAGTCATACAGGAGTTCAATTTTCTCCTGAGTGTCAGTAAACAGTTGTCCTGAATTGTTAAGCACTAGCCCCATGCTTCCATTTGTTCTCCTCCTGTTCCCTATATACCTAAAGAAGGACTTCTTATTGTCCTTGATTTCTGTTGCTAGTTTAAATTCAGTCGCCACCTTAACCTTTCTAATCTGCTCCCGACAAGTGTGGGCCATTGTTGTATAGTTCTTCTTGGGGACTGTTCCAAGCTTCCATTGTTTGTACGCCTCTTTCTTCTTTTTCAAGAGGACCATGATATCCTTATTAAGCCAAGAGGGCTTACCAGCTCTTCTGCTACCTTTCCTCCACATGAGCTGCCTAAAACCAGTTAGAAATAATCATCAATGGAACAGGATTATCTCTGAGCTGCTCAGAGGGCACATGTTTGCCTACCCTAATGTATGGATGCTCCTGGTTTAAGGGCTCTTAATACATATTTAAGAGGGCTGTGAGAAGCTTCGGTACCTGATTCAATTCAGAGGAGATTTGGCCCAATTTGGGAACCAAATCTCTGAATCCAAATCAAATTGGGAGACCAATTAAAAGCTCTGAATCAATTTGAAGCATCCAAATTTATTTGGAAAAGCTTTGGAAAAGATTCAGCCACTTCAGAGATTTGGCCACAGACTAAACAGGCAGCTGACACAGCTGTCTCCAGCTGGTAAGTCTGTTGGGATTGGGGGAAGGGGAAGGAAAGGGGCATGGGGAAGGGAGGGGTTGGAGCTGGGGGTTGGGACAAGCTGCCCAGCCAGGGCAGGGGCGTGCATTACTCGGGGAGGGAGGTGGGGGGGTGTGGGATGCAGGTGCAGCAGTGCTAGGAGTGGGAGTTGTGCCCTGCTGCTGTTTGCCCAGCTGGGGCAGGGGGGAGCAGGATGCAGGTGTGGCTCACTCCAGGCAGAAGAAGCAAGCGGCAGCAGGGCATAGCACCCACTCCCAGCACTGCTGCACCTGCATCCTGTGTCCCCCCCCCCCCCCCTGGCTGGCAAACGGTGGCAGGGCAGAGCCCCTGCTCCCAGTGCTGATGTGGGTATAGCAGAGCTGGGAGCAGGGGCTATGCCCTACTGCCACCTGGAGTGAGCCGCACCTGCATCGTGCCCCCACCTGTGCTAGCTGGGCAAGTGGCAGCAGAACACAGCACCCACAGCTCCCCCCCTGGGGCAAAGGCAGAGGCAGGCACAGATGGAGGATCCATGGGAAATGCCCCCTTGGCTGGCCTGCCCAGTCTCATCCCTCACCCAGTCCCAGTCTCCCAGCACTTAAAAAAAAAAAATCCCTGCACTCACCAGCTCTGGCAACACTGATTGGGGCCCCTGAAGTTTCATGGCAGAGCCCCCCTCTGCAGCACAGGGCAGTGGGGGGACAGTGGGGATCGCCCCTCCCACTTGGAACCCATGCAGCAGCTGCCTCATCACGTGAGTATAGCATGGTTCAGCAGGGTGCCACGCGCTGTCTGGGAGCTGTCTATCACTCAGCCCCACCAGCCTCAGCTCCCAGACAGCATGTAGCACCCTGCTGAGTTGCGCTGCACCTGCACCATGGGGCAGCTGCCATATGGGAGCTAGGAGTGGGAGGCGATGCCTGCTGCCCCCCACTGCCCCCCACTGCCCCACGCTGTGCGGAAGGGCTCTGCCACTAGAGGCCAGAGGCCCCAGTCACCACTGCTGCATCCAGTGAGTGCGGGGCTTTTTTTTTTTTTAAAGTGCCAGGACTAGGCTGGGGCTAGGCAGGGGATGGGGCCAGGCAGGGCAGCCATGGGAGCTTCTCCCGTGGCTCCCCCTTGCTAGGGAGAGGCAGGCACAGCCGGAGGAGCTGCAGGAGAACCTGCAGCCACCCAGCTGTGCCTACCTCTCCCCAGCTGGTCTGAATCACTGAATCTCTCCAAATAAGCACTGAATCTTCTGAAGCCGATTTGGCCGAATCGATTTGGGACAGTAATCCGAATCTCCGAATCGAATCACTGTCCTCCAAACCAGCTGAATTTGAATCTGAATTGAATGCTTTCCTATTTGCACAGGCCTAGTATTTAAGTTAATGTGTAACAATAACCTTAGAGTACAAATCATATTCTACTTTCCTGTAGTCTTACTAAATTATTCTTATTAGGCTCAGTCCTCAGGAGCCCTGAAGCACATGAGGGTAGGGAGGCTAAACCTCACCTTCCTATTCTCTTCCACCTTAGTCCTATGTTGGCTGGAGGTCATTTTACAGCAGCCTCAAGTTTGCTATAAATTGGGCCAGTAACTGTCTGGGAATACTGCCTCAAAGCCCCAGCCCATATTTTATATCAGAACATGAGGAAAGGCTTTGAATAGCAAACTTTAAACACCAATATGTTATCTGAAACTGTTGTCAATCTGTTACATAAATCATCCAGTTTGGGAACAGAAATAACACCATGTAACATATGTAATACACCAATAAAGCCCATATTTTCTATATTGGCAGTGAAGTACCCCTGAAAGATTATTTTGTTGCAGTCACAAATAAATTCAAGAATTGTAAGTTTGTATGATGAAAAAAAGAATTGATATTTCTAGATTAATTTATTTATTATGCACTAAATTCTACTAAGCTTACTTACCTTGTACATCATCTTATACCACAGATAGTCCTATGAAATAAATGGGCTACTCAGAGAAGTTCCAGTTCAGTAATCACTCATATATAGACTTCACTTAAAGCACATGCGAAAGTTCCATTAAAGTCAAGCATGTGCTTCAAAATAATCATGTATTTAAGTGCTTTGTTGAATATGGATGGTCGCTGGATTCAAGATAGAGTATAGTAGTATTCAAGGTAAAAATAGTAGAATCCTGACCTAGGTTTTTTCCCCCAACTCTAATTGTGAAGACATAATTAATGTGCATAATACATTACCAACTTTTTATGACTACAGTAGCACTACACAGTTCATTTTGGTTGTATATGGTTTAATGGTATTATCCCCTACATTACATTTCAGTTTTTCTTATATGCATTGTGCTTGAAAATACTCTGTCCCTTATCATATCAAATCTGCCAGGAATGTCACATGGGGAAGTCTTTAAATGCCATGTGATGCCCATTCAGTTTGTTTTCTTGAATATAAGCATGTCTCCAAAGTTACTGATTAATTTCACACAGTACAAGAAGAGCTACTGATTTCTTGTTTCTGCCACTGGCCTTTCAAGATATGAAAATGCAAATATTTTTTGCACTTGTTTTAGGGTAGAGTACTTAATTTCTTTTGTTGTTTTCCCATTTATAATGAATAAGTTTGACCTTTAACCTGATAAGCAGTTTTTAATGAAAAAAATGTCACTAATAAAAGGTCTTGTTTAGTGTGCCTTTGAAAAAAAACACAGCAAGGTATTCATTTCTAGCCTCTTCTTCACAGCAAAATTGCCCTTCACTGCAGATGTTTCCATGCTTTCCCAGCACTGTCAGAGCACACTCACTAATGTAGTAAACCTGCAACTTCATTGGCAGTGTTTATTTTCAGAAGACAAATATTGTGCCAGTGTTAACTTCAATTAAAAGACTTATTTGACAATCTGACTACTCCATCTGATGCCACAAGGGCTCATTTTAGCACTTTATGAGATGCTGGCCAATAATTGATCTATATGAATGAAATAAAGATCAGAGAAGTCTTACTGAAGACTGGAAAAGAAAACTATCAAGAATTAAGTTGCAAATATTTATAACAACAGAGGATTTGATTTATCCCAGAAAAAGCTAAAACATTCAAAATGAATGCTGCCACTCAATTCTTTTACTAAGCCTGCTGTGACTCCATATTACAAGTGTCTCAAGCCGTGTATAATCTATAACACATGAGCTGCAATGCCTAGACACAACAGGAGGGCTGATCCTACTGTCCTACTGAATGGGAGTTTGCCTGCAAAAGTACAGCAGTGTCAAACTTACTCTGAAGCAAGAGTGCCTTGCATCCTTAAATCTAAATGTTCTGTCCTGAGGGGCAGGGGATAGTTAACTATTATTAGTGATATCAAACTGTTCTATAAATGTAGACTAATTTGTAGCTATTTAATTGCTTCAAGGGTGGTTTGCATTCAGAACATTTTTTAAAAATGCATTTTCATATTTTTATGTTTCCTATTCTTGCAAGCACCCCAGAGCCTTTGTTGGGAAGGGTGGCATATACATCTACTAGATAAATAAAAAATTATTTCTGTTTTGTTCTATACAGAGATACTCCATTCAGGATGGAATTCACCTGGTACAGAAGCCTCACACTTAAGAGTTTAAATGGAGTTACATTCCACTCTCATAAAGTCTTTATTTGCATAAAACTCCAGATGGTTTCAACAACTAACGGACAGTATTTCTAAAAGTCTGTGATGGGTCTTTAGAATCCAGTACCCATTCATTAAACAGACTGGGGCTTACTACTTAGAGGAAAACCTGAGCAGCAGCACCATTTCTAAGCCAGAATTTTAGTTGGGGAGACTTAAAGTAGTACATAAAGGTGCAGGGCTGAATAAGAACCTAACTGGTGCCCTGCAAGTAATCTTCCATGCACCTACACTCGTTGCAGTGAGTGCACATGCAACAATTCCACATGTTGGTCTAAATATTGTGGCACAGAGCCTCAACAGGTTTAAATCAATGTCACCTATCACCCATCCTGGCAGAGGCATAACTGGCTAGGACTGTGCCCAGGGTAGTGTCTCCTCCCCCTCTCCCCCTGAATCTTTTTGTAGGGCTCTGGCTCCAGAGGTTGCACCATCAGGTAGTAGGCAGGAGCCACCACTAGAGTTTGCTGCTGAGGTGAGATGTCCCCTCATTTTTCTCTCCCTCGGCAGCCCCAAACGCCATTGCTGTTCCAGAAGTGGACCTACATTTCCCAGAGTGCCCTTCAATCATGCACATATGCCCCTGCACAACTGCTGCTGCCCTTGCTTGCTGCTGGAGCTGAAGCCAGAAGGTGGCTGGAGGGGATGTGGGAGAGGAGAGGGTGAGATGCCCTTTGCTCCAATCTGGCATCCCCTCCTCCCCTTAGACAGTGCCAGGGGCTCCTCCCCTACATACTTACTCATCCATAGGCTACAGCATCCTTGTATCACAGCAGAAGGTATGACCATTTGCCATGGACCTTAGTTCAAGCTATAGGTAGTGGGAATTTTACACTGGACTGACTTGCTGGTAGAAAATGCCTCTTTATAAAATCAAAAATTTACCATGGGAAAATTTCAATTCTGCCAGAAAAAAAATTCTATTAGGAAAAATAAAAAATAATGGCTCCCTGGCTGCAAGGCTATTGTCAATTCCACTTGTCTGCAGAGAGAAAGCAAAATTGACAATAGTTTTCTAGGCAAGCAGCTGGAGAGCTGCAGTGGGTCTCGGGGATGAGGATGGGAAGACAAGAAGCCTGGCTCTCTGCCTACCCTGTATCCCAGCTGCCTCCCCAGCAGCCAGGCTGAGAGGGGAGATGAAGGGAGGAGGCAGGGAAGTGGCGAGCTGGGGTCCTAGGCCTCCAGCAGCCTTCAGGAAGGAGTCTGTCAATTTCACTTCCAAGGAGGCTGTCAATTTCACTTCCAGGCAGGCAGCTGGTAAACTGAAAGAATTCCATTTTTTTCCTTTCTCAAAATGGAATTTTTTGAGGGGAATCTATTCCCAGGGAAGATGTCAGGGGTTTGATTCTGTTTCAGTGCAGGGTGAAAACAATGTTAAAAACCAACATTTTTCCCAGGAAGGAATTTCCATTTTCTGAACAGCTCTACTTCAAGCGAAGACTGCCATTAGAAAAAAATAATTTTGCACTTTTATTGGGCTGAGATCCCATCTATTCATTATTTTTTGCATTATCTATACTATGCACAAAGCATATAGGATGGATGAAATGCAGTCCCCTGGGGAGAGCCAGCAAAAGGCTGACCAACATTTTCAGACCACATAAGACCCTTCCTTGAGTGGCACACCCAAGCATCACACTGGCCACCTGTATGGGGGAGACTGCCACCCTTTGCCTATAAACATGAATGAGTGGCAATTTGATTATGAACATCAACCACATATTGTGCCACTGAAAACAAATGGACAAACTCAACCTGAAAAGTCATCTGAAGTCCCCACAAATCATGTACCTTTGCTCATGTTTAGGTAATAAATGGAGATACCAATTTCCATCACATTTTGTAAAGCTAAAAAGGAAATACATTTGGTTTGACAAGCTTCAGCCAGATGCAATTTGAAATGGCTGACTTCTAAATCCCTAAATTTCAGTGTTTTTTTCTGGAATTGGACATAGGCCTTTAAGTATAACACAATGAAGGGAACTTGCTGTTATATAGATCATAAACTAGAAGCTGAGTTCATTTTCAGGGCTGTGCTTTGTGATCTGTGAAGTCTTTGCTTTTGTATGTGTGTAGTTTAAAACATTTTGAGGGTTGCAGTTATTTTCTGTTTAATCCACACAGACTAACATATCTATTTGCCTTCAGAATATACAGAAAACCTAGTGTTGAGGGCACCTTCTGATAACACACACACACAATTCATTATAGTTTTTATATTACTCTATGGCATATTTTTAGAAAAGAAAAATCTTGGGAGACTTTTGAATCATTACCTTTAATAAAAACAATATTGGCAAAACATGTTTGACTAGCTCTTGAAAGCAAGAAAATTATTTTAATTTGTACTCAAGCATATTCTAATATTCTGATAATCCGCCTATGATTATCCTACTAATACTGCACAATGCACGGTGCTAATATTGATAAAAAAAATATTACAGCATCAGTGCATAACATCAGAGTAAAAATGCCTTTAATTGTAGGCTCTCTATTACTATTTTGTATTAAAGACTTTTAAGATAATTTTTTAATACTCTCTTAACAAAGATAAGTAATTTGGTGGCTGCATATTTTTTATTTCTTAGGAGTTATTTTATTTGATAATGATATTAAGTATTAGAAACTATAACAGCTGGTGTGTTTATCCTTACTTGAGTGTATTAACCTCTTTAGCCCTTTTTTCCAGAAGAAGGATTCAGCATTACAGATTTGACTGTCAGCTGCAGTGCCTGGCGGCCTGTTGGATTGGCATCCTGACAGAATCTAAAGTCCAGTGCTGCAAGTAAACATGGATGACATTGCAGATAGATAGAACTGGCTGACTTGAGGCACCTGCAGCTGCTTGCACCAGAATAAAAGCAAAGGTTGTGGCCACTGGAGTGGAAAAACACTGAATTTACCTCTAGTTATATCGCCTAGAATTCTTTCCTTTTTTTTTCCTTTTTTTTTTTTTTGGTTATGGGTTTTGGAACATTTCCACTAAAAGCACATTACACTGAAATACCTAAGTGAAAAAATCTACCAGCTACCAGAAGATTTTTATATTCTCTCTCTTTTTTTTTTAATTGAACAGTTTTGCTGCTAGTTTCTGACTGGTACCAACTGGTGTTTTACTGGTGTGAACATTAGGTTATAGAAGAAGCTGCTAATGCTGCAGGCACAGAAGCAGTCCTTAGCAATTATTGTTTTTTTTCTCCAAATGGAATTCATGAGTTGTGTTTTAAAGCTGAGTTACATCATGTTCCACTCATATTTTCCAGGGCAGGCCCAGAATCCCTTTTTGCCCTGGACCCCAGGAAAACAGCCCCCTTGAAATTAAGTAGACAGCTTACATGGACAGCTTACACGGACTTGTAATCAGTCATTAAGTTATAGTCATAATATTCATTCCTACAGCATTGGGGACCTCAACATGCCTCACAGACAGTTAATACTGATTGCAGCTGCAGTGCCTGTATCAGTTCATGATATATCTATTACATCTGGCTTACCAATAGGTAAACTGAGGCAAAAAAAAATTTTAAGGCACATGCCAAATCAGCAGTGATCTGGTAATACAATCTTCACTTTGAGTCCTTGCTCTGATCATTAGATAATGCTTCCAACCTTATATGGTAAAAGCTGTTCCTGCTCTACCTAGTCACTGCTGTTTATCCTGCCTCTCCTGAGTTTATATCAGCCATTGAATTTACAAACGCATAGGAGAGGGAAGAGTAGATAAGTATGACAGAACTGAGATATTTGATGGTTGGTCTTTTTCCCTTATGCCACCTGCATCCCTTTATAGCATCAGATCATTTACATTTTTAAAGAAAGTGTATTCTTTTTCATCGTGGGCCACCGGTGAGCCTAACGCTATCTTTTGTGTGGAACCCCTGCTAACAGAGGTGGCAGAGTATCAATCACAGCTCTCCCTGGGGTGGTACCTTACTATGCTGGCTCTTGATCAGAAAGAAGCAGATGGTTATTTACAAATAAAATAATCAAGACCTCAAGAAGGTTTTTCCCCAAACCCTCCCACAGATGAGGCCAAAATAAGGTTGAGTGGCTTATATCTCTTTCTGCCACTTCTGAATAACACGGCTTCTCCCACCAGCACCTTTCAGCTTGTTATCTGTTCAATTTACCCAAGAAATGTGCGGCACAATACAGTTGCTTCAGATTTTTCTGTGGCATTCAAGAGACTCTGGCAGTCAAAACACAATGTGAATTAATGCTAAATTATTGTGCAAGAAGATTGTTTCTGCTTTACAGTATATATTTGCAGTCAGTCCTCTACAAGCAAAGCACAGAGTGCTTTTGAATCTTTACAGTAGCCATGGTCACCCTCCTTTATTTTGTGTTAAGTGTTATTCATTTAGCAGTAAAACCTGAACAAAAGAAAAGAAAGCAGGTGCTCTAAGTTTACTCTGTAGCCAGCTGTCAGGAAGACATACTTTACTTATTTATTTATTTTTATGGAACACACACACACGGTTTTTATTAAAGGCTTTTTTTTAATGAAACATACATTCATCTGTCTTCTACTTTTTTTTTTCAAATCGATGAGGCTCTTGAATAGAAATTACTGAAATGAGTTGCCACAACATGTTACTTTTCAGTTGTATTTAGCCAGAAAAGCACCAGTGAAATCCAAATATTGGCATTATGGCCTTGTTAACAATCTTGGGTTTGCCATCCTTAGCAAAGTCCTGCAATTCCAGCCATCACTGGCCAACCCATGCCATGGCTGGCCACTAGTGTTAGTGCTGACTCCTACACAAGCCACAATTTGCAGTGATGTAATTGACTTTAATTCTGAGTGGGAGTGAATTGCGCTGGTAAAAGCTTTCCTGACCTTGTCTATCAAAGCAGTTACGTGAGGGAGGCCTTGTCTAAAATCTCTCCCAAATATATGGATAAGATGATGATGACAGTAATAAAAAACATCACCAAGAAAACCTTTACATCTTTCACAATTCCTGGATCATCACAGCTGCAGCAATGCTCCAACCCTACTGCTTGTCTCCAAAGGTGTTCTGACAGACAGCATCCAGCCACCACTTGCTCACATTGGGATAATTATACAGTTCAGGAAGAATGAAGAGTTAGTTCAGGGCTGGATACAGGAAAAACAAAGAACTGGTTGAACAAAAGCTGACATAGTTATTGGAATATCTGTCCATTTGTCTGCTTGCTGGTCTGCCTTACAGTAGCAGGTACACACAACATAGTACCTAAGTACCCTCCTGTCAAACCTAAATAAAGAGTCCAACATGCAGATTACAAATGAAATACTCCCTAGAAGAGTTCAGATCACCTGAAAGGAATCAGATCCTAACCCCAGTGTTTTTCATATTTGCCCCTCATCCCCAGCAAGTTCCTTGGATTTCCAACCATTCAGTGATCAAGGGTATGATCTTCTCCTGCTCCTCTCTTTTTATCTAGTTATTGTGAAAGGCTAGGCTAAATGGAAGCATAACAAAGGGTGAGCAACAAAGGGTGAGCAAGCAAGATGTGAGGCCCAGGCACTGTCCAAGAGTGGGGAGTGCCAGAATGGAGCCGGGGGGTGCCTTATATTCCTGTTCCCTATTCTGCTCCCTCCTGCACCTTCCTTTTGGCAGCTCTGGCAGCAAGGAGGGCAGAGAAGCAGTGTGCTGCAAAATAGGGCTGTGCAGAGCTTCAGTCCCTGATTTGATTTGGCAGAGATTTGGCCCTATTAGGTGGCTGAATCTCCAAATCCCAGTGGAATCAGAGGACCCTTTAATCTCTCCAAATCAAACTGAAACCCTCCAAATCGATTCAGAGAGATTTGGAAAGATTCGGCATTTTGGACATAGACACGGCTTTAAATGTTTTTTCTACATACCTCTAGGTAGCAGGTGGTTTGTGAATGCTGCGATGGTGGGGCACATGGAGCGTCCCACAGGAGCACAGGGGGGCTCCCTAGCACACTTGGCAGCAGACCTGGAAGTGGACCAGAAGCTGGGGAGCCAGAAGTGGACCAGGTCCACCAGGGAGTGCATGCCCCCCCACCCCGTG
>NW_017729022.1:163122598-163128221 GCF_001723915.1 Gavialis gangeticus | reverse complement strand
CCCCAGCTCAGCAACTGGTGCCTCCTGGGTCTGGGGGGGCACCCAGGGTCCTCCCATGGCCAATTGCTGAGCTGGGAAGATACAGGGGGGGGCCCTGGCATGCTTCCTGGTGGACCTGGAAGTGGACCAGAAGTACTTCCAATCCACTTCCAGGTTCACTGTCGAGCACATGGAGGGCCTCCCCGCTCTCCTGTGGGACGCTGCATCTGCCCCAGCATGGCAGCATTCACGAGCTGCACCTGGTACTTCAAGGTATGTAGAAAAAACATTTAAAGCTGTGTCTATGGCCAAGTCACTGATTCTTCGAATCAGCATCAAATCTTCAAATTTGGATTTGGCTGAATCAAATCAGGGACATCGATCCGAATCAATGTATCGAATCACTGTCCCTGATTTGGGCCTAATCCGAATCCAAATCAATTAGGGCCTGCTTCTCTCACCCATCCTGCAAAAGCAGTAGCTAGTGGTGCACTGCTGCTGAGGGAGATGTCACCTCCTTTTTTGCTGCCAGAAATGGTGGGTTTTTTGGCTGCTTGACATGCATGTTGGTGGCAGAGAAAAGAGGTGATAACTCCCTTAGCAGCAGTGAACCTCTAGTTGCTGCTTGTACACTGTGCACCAATGCCACTTCTCTGCCCTCCCTGCTGCCAGAGCCAGGGCTGGAGCAAAGAAGACGTACAGTGTGGAGGCATTCAGTACTACCCAAGGTGCAGCAATAGCCAGTTGTGCCTCTGTTTGATCCTGTAATTTTATTTCCTACCGGCACCACAATGGTACATCGAAGTATTCAATGAACTGCTTATAGAATTTCCCTGCTTATGTTTCATAGGCTTTTTACACAAAATGCCTGAATTCTGACTCCCCAAGAGATTGTATACCTCAACAACTTTCTAATTTCACAAGGTATTTGTCTTGGGAGTTGCATTCTTCTCAAAATGGTGGTCTGGGTGTAAGAATTCAATCATAATAGAACTAATTGGAAAATACTTTTTCTGTGGAAAAATGTTTGGTTTAAAAATCAGAAAGAAAACATTTATGACCAGAATCTGAATATTTTGATCTGGAAATGTTGCCTTGTTGGAGTTGTAATTCAGGTCCTCCACTGGACAGCTGTCCCCCTAGTTGCTCTATATCTCCCATAACCCAGCCTGATTCTGCTCTAGCTGGCTCACCACGCTCCATCCTAGAAGTCCCTTGCCCTTGTGTATTATGTCAGCTCTGGTTCACCTGGGGAATTCAGCTTATTGAGGAAAATGAGAATGTGAGATACCTGAACTGTCTCCCTGCCAGATACTCCAGCAGCATTTGCAAATCTCAGCTGGCGGGGGTGCGTGGTTCATTCTAAATGAAACCTTTTCCTTTTTAGGCTAGTCAATATTTCAACAACAAAAAGTTACAATTGTCCAGGGAAAACAGATTTTTTTTATGACAAAATAATTGATTAGTCAAAAACCCAATTGTCCCTCAAAACTACTCCTGATGGAAAATTCTCCCATAGGTCTAGATATTTTTTAACATCTGTCTCACCTTAAATATAATTTTCTTCATTTTTATATGTAATAGTCCCTTACTGATGGTTTTTAGATTTTAAATTAACCCAAATGATCAAGTCAGAGTCAGACTGCAGCATACATGTTCAGTGAACAATTTGATTGCTCTCTCCCCTCTTTCCCCCCTCACATCCATTTTTATCAACTAGACAGCCACAAAATTGACATGGGGAAAATATAACACATTGCCAAAATCACATACATTTTAATGGCTTTCCTGTTCACTTAACCCTGCATCAACATTATGACCTCTCTACCCTGAACTGTGACCCTGCAGGGTGTGGCTGCCAAGGGCTGGGTGGAACTGGCCCAGGTCCAGTACGTACTGAACAAAGGACAACTTAGGACACTTCTGAAAATAAGGGGTGATTCTTTAAAGACATTTGGGCCCCATGTATGCTGAGTTAGTTATAAGGTTGGCTCTAAATAAATATAGTTCGGGCCCACATACAACACATCTAATCCTTGGTAAGTAAATTGGCAACTAACCTCTGCCTGTGAGCTATGGGTTATTCGGTATGCTGTACTAGGCCACATTTTCTAAAAATGTATCAGAACTATCAAAGGCTCTTGTATAACCCTCATTAATGTGGTATTTGTGTGCCTCACAATCTTTAATATACCTATCATTTTGACAGCTCTGTGAAGGAGAGAAGAACCATTATCCTTAAGAATAAGAATGGAAAGACTAAAGGCAAGTTTAATGATGCTGATTCATACATTAGAGGCCAGAAAGGCCAACTGTATTCATGTAGCCTGACCTCCTTTATACCTCTGACCATAAGACTTCCCTGAATTAATCCTTGTTTGAATTAGATCATATCTTGCAGAAAAACATCCAAAACTTGATGTAAAATTTTGCTAAATTGTTCCAATGGGTAATTATCCTTACTGGTAAAAATGTTCACCTCATTTCTACTCTGAATTTGTCTAGCTTCAGCTTCCAAGTCAAGTCACCCCTCACCTTTCTTAATCAAAATGTTATTCAGTATCCAGTCTAATGCCTTACAGAAGTCTATTACATTAACCCTGTTACTTTTGTAACCCAAACATTATTACATTCATCAATCATGCTTGTTATCTCATCAAGATGATATCTAGTGAGTTTGATAAGATAAATTTTCCATACATTCATATTGATATGCATTAATTATATTACCCTTCTTTAATTCTTTATTAATAGAGTCTCATCTCAGGCACTCCATTATTTTGCCTGGGATCTATGTCAGGCTGACAGGCCTATAATTACTCAGGCTGTCCTGCTTAACCTTTTTTAAACATTGGTTCAACATTAGCTTTCTTCTAATCTTCTAGAGCTTTGCCAGGGTTCTAAAATCTATTGAAAACCCATGTTAATGATTCTCAGCCAGCTCTTTTAAATTTCTTGGCTAGATTTAGTAGCTGCTGTTTAATCTCCTTCTTAGTTGCGGATGCTATTAGATGTTTTAGAATCTGTTTAGATCTGGATCAGCATCCTTAGGCATCTAAATACCTTGAAAATCTGGTCCTTAATGATTTGCCTGAGGTAACATGGAAGCTGGTGGCAAAGCAGCAAACTGAACCTGGCTTTTCCAAGTCCCAGCCTAGTGCCCTAAAAACAGAATCAACCTTCCACCCTAGCTTCAGAGTATTAATATGCACACACAAATCTTGTTGACACATGGTTGTGTTGTAAATAGAACTATTGCGTGGGCACAACTCACCAACATTTGTGGCATCCAAGCCAGGTAGGAGTGTCATCAGCTGGTCAAACAGCATGGTAGCAATCATAATGCAGGCTGGACATTATGTTCTTTGATACGTTCAAAGCCTTTATCTTTCAGCGATATCTACAAAGGTACAGAAGTCTACCTGCACAGATATCCTTGCTGTAAGGACTGGGTTATAGGTTGTGGCTGGGCTACCAGGGGAGGGCAGAAGCTACAGGAAGAGTTCAAGGTACCCACACGAAGAAGCAATTCCAGGAGCAGAGTCCAAGTTGCAGGCTGAGCCAAGGTTCTAGAGTCAGAGACCAAGTTACCAAGGGAGAAATCCAAGTGCAGAGTCCAAGTCACAGCCTAAAGGGTTCTGGAGTCAGAGGTCAAATTACGAAAGCCGAAGTGAAGTTCCATTCAGCCAGAATCTAGAAGGAGATCCAAGCAGAGTTGGAAGTCAGGGACCAAGAGCACAGGATCCAGGGAGGCTTTCCAGAGAAGATGGTCAGAACTGTTGGCTGGTCTGCAGCTTGTGGCAACAGGTAGACTTAAATGGGGAACCTATTGGGAGGCCCTGGCAGTGGCCAGATGGTTCATCAGCCATGGTGGGACTACCATTTCCAGTCTCTAGCAGATTTATCCAGCTAGGCAATTAGTTCTGGCTGGACTGCCTTTTAAGGCCCCTGACAGTACTTCCTCTCTCCATGGAGACATCTTCTAGGCAGCCCAAGTCCAAGCTTTTCTGGGTGCTCTTTATGGCAAGCTTGCACCACATCATGAGCATAGATATGACTCTCCAGTTCCAATAATTGTTCCTGAGTCCCATAAACATTCCAGTCCATGAAGTAGTGGACCTTCCTCTGGATTCATTTGAAGTCTAAAGTCTTTCTTGTAATATATTCTCTATGCCCTTCAAGTATTGCAGGTGGGGGAGGTAGGGCCTCACTGTCAGGAAAAGGGCCTTCAATATAAGGCTTGAACAGAGACATGTGACAAATCAGGTATAACTTCAGGGTTTCTGGCAGACAGAGTTTAAAGCATTGGGCATTTATCTTTTCCATGATTTCAGAAGGGCTCATGTCCCAATGGTCTAGTTTGGCAGATGGTCTCAATGTCTTAATGTTTTTAGAAGAAAAACAAACTCTGTTCCCAGCAAAGATGCTGCCAGTGTTGATCAGACTGAGTTTTATATACAGCTTTGGCAACATCTGTGTCAGGTACTCAAGGAAAAGCAGAAAGTGTCAGGTGAAACTGGGGTGGGGCCCATAATTAGAAAAAATTGGGATTTGGCAAGTAGAGGCATGGAAAACAGTATTATAAGCAAATTCTGCCAAGGGTAGCAAAGCTACCCAGTTATCTTGATGTCAGTGCAGGAAACACCTGAGGCATCGATCAAGGTTTTGATTCACACTTTCTGTCTTCCTATTGGTCTGGGGGTGGCATGTGGAAATGTGAAGGGCTTCCATATCCAGGGCTTTGCAGAACTTGTGCCAGATAGGTTAGATGAACTGTAGGCCATGGTCTGAAATTATCTGGGTTAGAAAACAGTGAAGTCAAACCCAAAAATAATTTAACAGTTTCACTTGCTGTATGAGTGGCACAAAAAGGAATAAAATGGGCTATCTTTGTCAGTGGGTCAACTACCACCATGATTAATAAGCAACTTTCAGAGTATGGGTGATCCACAATAAAATCCACAGATACAAGTGACCATGGTACCAGAGCAGTAGGCAGGGGCTGGAGAAGACCAACTGGTTTAGTCCGGGGTTTCTTAGCCTGGGTGCACATGGCACACAGGAAGACATATTGCATAATGTTCAGGCTCATCTATGGCCACCAGAATTGCTAAGAGACTAAGGCCTATGTTTTATGGCATGCACAATGGCCAGTAGGTGGAGGATGCTATCCACAGCAGCCAGTCAGGAGGCCCTAACAGTGGTCATATGGCTCATCAAAGAGGGCGGGGCTGCCAGTCAGAAACTCCAGCATGTTTAGCCGGCTGGGCTATTAGTCCTGAGCGGGTTGCCCCTGACACCTGGGCTAGGGGCAGACATTCAAAAAGCGTGAGGCTAAATTGATTCAATCTTTGCAGGTTAGTTTAACCTGGCTAGGCTAAATCACTTTGTAACTACACCGACACCCCAGACATGCAGGCAAATGCCTGCAGTGGCTCAGGGTAGAATGGGGGGGTGGTGCTACAGCAGCCCTCCCTTCCTTTTAGAATGCTGAGTGGAGGGAGATGTGTGGCCAGGCCCCAGCAGGACACTTTGATTAGGAAGGGGTTCCCTCCCTCCCTTCCTCCCCCCCCACCCCCGCCCCAATCAGCCCAGCAGGGAATTGATAACAGTATTTATCAGCCCTAACTCAGTGTTTATCAGC
>NW_017729022.1:163119019-163121724 GCF_001723915.1 Gavialis gangeticus | reverse complement strand
CCCCCCCACCCCCGCCCCGATTAGCCCAGCAGGGAATTGATAACAGTATTTATCAGCCCTAACTCAGTGTTTATCACCCCATTAAGAAAACAACAGAGAGACATTACCAGCTACCTGTTGATCCTCCCTTTCTCCCATCTGCCACAGCACAGACCATAGCCAGCATGTCGTCTGCTAGCTAATGCTGAGAGGTGTTTGTAAGGCAGAGGGGATGGGGAGGGGAGAGAAGTGGGGAGCAGGGATGCCTGCAGTCTGTGCTAAGCTCCAGCCAGGGAACAGAGAGCCCTGCTCAGCCCAGAGAGCAGGCCAGGATGCTGGGGGACTCTGATTTAACTTAAACCGGCAAGTGGTCTGGAACAGACATTGTATAAACTGGTTTGACCCAAATCAGCTATCTCAAACAAGTTTCAGCTATTTTCAAACTGGTTTATGTGCACTGAACATCTGTTCCGTTACAGGTTTAAATCAGTTTTTGATCACTTAAACCAGTTTATGTGTACTGTCTCTCCCTAGCCCTGGAACCTAACTATGGACATGCTATAAACCACGGGATTTTGAGAAATGCAATAGGAAATACCTAATTATGACTATGTTACCTTTAAAAAGACAATAAACTGGCTTATGTACCATGATCATCAACAACTGGTGCCTCCTGAGACTGGGGAGGCACCATTTGCAAGGGGCAGCGTCGGTGGCAAGCAGCAACAAGGACCACCTGCAGATGCCAGCAGTTGCATTGGTGGCAAGGTGGGGGGCGGCGACTGTCCACAGAAGCTGGCAGCGGCTTCAGGAGCAGCCAAGCTCAGGGGAGGTACATGCCCCCCTGTGTCTCTCCTAGGTGTTGCCTATGACCATGATATGTATTATCTAAAATAACTGTTAGTGCTATAAATTACACAGAGAAAGCTACTGCATTGGTCTTTATTATTACCTACTACACTATCCTACAGTAAGTTTGCAAAACACTACAGCTTACAAAACTGTTATTACCTTGTTATGAGGACCACTGTAGTTCACCTTTTTGAGTGTCACGTATATAAATACCATATTAGTATCATGTCCTGCATTTGAAAAATTTTAAGTTAAATCTAAATTTGACAATCAGAATATTTAATTTTGTGGATACCTGAGCAATATATCTCTTTACAGATAGAACAGCAGAACTTACAATGTTCACATTCCCTGTAAACCATTGGTCCCTGTGTAGTATAGAGGGGGTGTGCCTCATTCTAAATATGCATGCCTAATTTAACTCTGCTGGTAATTTAGCTAAGTTGTGTGCTGAGATTTTTTGTGAACAAGTAATAAAATGCATGGGCAATTTTCCACATTAAAAATTCCAGATTTATTTGCATATTGTCTGACTTCTCTATAGATAAAGTCCCAAAGGTAGATGTATAGGGGCAAGGGAACTAAGATACCCTTGAAATTACTTTATGAATTATTATTTTCTATAATACAATAAAACTTAGTCAGAAAACACTGTAAGATGCATTAGTTTATGGAACAGAATAAAGCAAGCTGCTCAGGTTCACACATATCCCTCAGCTATGGTATAGCCAAAAAAGAATTACCACAAATTTGCAGAGGAAAAGGCACACTTTATTAAAGTGTTTTTTAATTCTAAAAATATTTTTTTTAATCCTTAAGTCTTAGAACCTTTCTTGAATTGCAAAAAATTCTTGTTATGTTATATTATGAAAATGATAAAAATAATGCTGAAATTACTGTAAGGTTGTCATATAAAAATCTGAAGGCAAGCTCTCATCTTGAATCATCTCACTAATGGTTGTTTCATCAAAAATTATGTAGCAGAAACAGAAATGTAACCAAGAAGGAAATAATAGTAATTAGATGCATGAAATGCCATCCATCTGAACAGAATATAACTAGTTATTTCAGAGAGGACATGAATAAGAGGAACATGACAGTAAAGTACATAAAGTAATGAACAATTTAAAGCAGAGATTCTCAACCAGGTCGCTGTGATGAGGTGTACCTTGAGATCCTCTCAGAGGTGCCACGGAGTGCCAATGCAGTATTAGCACTGTTAGGTTTATAAACATGATTTGTAAGATAAGTCTAGAGATTTCAAATAGAAATCTAGGCTGTTTGCATATGTTAAAAAAAAAAAAAAGGTCACAATACACTTTACCAGAAGAAGCAGAGCGTTATTTTGATTCAGCTCTGCAGCATCTGTATAGATCGTGTACTTCAGCAGGTCTTTTTGGCACTTCTATCTCAAATGGAGTCAATCAGCTATTAGATAAAAGCACCAAAAAAGCCCCACTAAAGTGCCTGACCTATACAGGCGTTGTGTGAGCCGGGTCCAACTAACACACTGCCTCTTCTGGGCATGTGCTGAGCTCGGTGCAGAGCACACCAAGTTTTAAATACAGACAGCACTGTTTTTGTTTTTTCTTTTAACATCTGCAAGCATCCCTATAGTGTTAAAAGCATTCTGACTTGTTGTCATCTTTCTGAGTTCTTTGACGCAGAAAAATTGCTCTATTATTTTTCTGTAGACAATAAATGAGTGAAAACTAAGAGCTGACCATTTCCGAGGTGTGCCTTATATCTAGTAAGGGGGGCCTTGAGTCTTGAAACCTTGAAAGCCTTGAAAACCATTCGTATAGATTAAGTAAATCAGAAGCTCTTAGTATATGTAACCCTGGGCGCGACACAACACACGCCCTCACCTGAAT
>NW_017729022.1:163118185-163118407 GCF_001723915.1 Gavialis gangeticus | reverse complement strand
GGAACTGGATACTGTATCTCTCCTGTGGCAGCCTTTTCTGCCGCTCCTCAGGGCATTCCTAGGGGCTCTCCAAGAAACCGCTGTGTTGAGACACTGTCTCTGGTCTCCAGCCTGTCCCTCAGCCCCACTCTCTCTCTCTCATTCCCTCCTGCGGGAAAACTGCTCCCCCCTTTTATCCAAGCCTCTCAGCCAATCCCAGCCCAGAGCCCTTCCCGGGCTTTT
>NW_017729022.1:163110514-163113185 GCF_001723915.1 Gavialis gangeticus | reverse complement strand
TTATCCAAGCCTCTCAGCCAATCCCAGCCCAGAGCCCTTCCCGGGCTTTTGCTAATGGCTCTCTTTCAAAACTTCGCTGGGGTTACATCACCCTTCCCACTTCCAACAGGGCTGCCCCCAAAGCAGCTTCACTTGCCCTCAGAGCCTACAGTGTCCCTGCTGGGACAAACTCTGTCTCTCTGCCAAGCAGCCCTCTCCATTCTTTCAGGTGGGTCCATTTTTTAAATGCTGCTACATCCTTCCCCACATCAACGTTTGCTGTCCCAGCGAACTGGGCTGAATTCAGTCTCAGTCCCTCAGTACTTCCATGGCAAAGAAATTGAGACCTCGCCGCTGACTCCTGGGGCATCATATGTCAGCCGCGATACTCCTCTCCTTATTCGAATGGCCCGGGGTGTATCGAGCACTATCTCCGCTGAGCTAACTTCTTCAGTGCCATCAGGACCCGAACCCTGACCACGTGGGGACTCTAACTCCTGGTCCCAGTTAATATCACCCTCCTGTTCCACACTGGTCTTGCCTGTAGTAGGATTTGAGGAGACTCCTGTTGTATTCTGAACCGGACTACTACTCTCCCCAGACTGAGGGGAACCCCCTGGGATAGGCCCCACACTGGGGTCCATGGGGTTCTCAGGCTCCAAGTGACGCCAGGCGACCCCAGTACCTAGGTCTAGCCCTTCAGAATAGTCCTCTTCGGACTCACTATTGGGCTCATGCCAGTGTCCAGGGAGCTCATGCTCTTTCTGCTTTGCACCATGGATTCGCCGCAGTGTGGTACTTTTCCATGGGAACTCATGAAACCCTTCTCTTGTCAGTGGGGGTCCGACCAACTCCCCTACTGGAAGGAGCAAGTTCCTATGCAGTCTTTTCTGGGCCCCTTCCACTTTCAGGGCGTATTTTGTAGACTGGTAAGTTCCCAAGTTGTCTTTCAATAACGTAAGGAGAAGGCCACCACCTATCGGCGATTTTGTGTTTTCCTATCACCCCAAGGTTCCTCAGCAGCACCCTATCGCCGATCTGTAGGCCTTGCAGATGCACTCGAAGGTCATACCTCTGCTTGTGCCTGGCTGTGTTTTGATGGGCAGCTTCCATTGCCAGCTGGTAGGCTCACCACAGTCTCTGTCTCAGCTTTTGAGCATACTGCCATTATGATTCAGGCTCATCCTGGTCCTTGGCAACCCCAAAGCAGAGATCTATCGGTAGTCAAGGTTCCCTTCCAAACATGAGTGAGTAGGGGCTGGCTCCGGTGGCATCATGTCTGGTAGTGTTGAAGGCATGCACCAAAAAAGCTAGGTGTTGGTTCCAACGATCCTTCTGTCCGTTCCTTAGTGTACCCAACATATTAAGGAGAGTCCGGTTAAACCTCTCCGGCTGAGGGTCCCCTTGTGGGTGATAGGGAGTGGTCTGTGACTTCTGGATGCCAGCCATTTGGAAAATTTCTTTTAAAAGGTGGCTTTCGAAGTCTCGCCCTTGACCAGAGTGGATCCGCTCCAGAAGGCCATACACCACAAAGTACTTTTCCCATAGAACTTCTGCCACAGTGGTGGCCCTTTGGTTCCTGGTGAGGTAGGCCTGGGCATACCTGGTAAAGTGATCTGTGACTACTAGTACATTGTTGATGTTTTTGCGATCAGTTTCAATAGTTAGGAAATCAATACACACCAGCTCCAAGGGCTTTGAACTGCGGATGGTGTGCAGGTAAGCTGTCTTAGTCGGCAAAGTTTTCCGCAGCATGCAGCGTGCACAAGTTTCACATTTCTTTTGGACATTTCTGGCCATCCCAGGCCAAAAAAATTGGTCCTGAACCAATGACAGTGTTTGCTCAACCCCAAGGTGCCCTAGGTTGTTGTGCAATGCTCTCAGTGCCAGTGTCCGGTATTCTTGGGGCAGCACTAGTTGCTTGTGAGTGCCTCCATCTCGGGCGGTTACTATTCCCTCTATAGCACTCCCTCTACAACCCTCAGTCAGGGCCATTCACGAAGGAGGTGTTGGCCACCAAGTGTTTTAGGCTTGAATTCCTTTGACAGGTCCTCTTTTTTTCTTTTGTCTAAAATTTCTTTTATGTCAGGGTCAGCTTCTTGAGCTCGCCACCATCCTGTGGCATTGAGTCATGGCAGTGGTGATTGATCTAGAGTCACATAACCCACCATGGCCCGTGGAACACTGTCCGGTGGCAGGCCCAGCACTTCTGCAGCACAGTCAGGTAGACTGTCTACCTCAGATGTTCTTCCTTCCTCTAAACCACAAATGCTCTGTACCTCATCTACCATTGCTATTTCTCTCTCCTGCTTATACAGTTGTCGCGATAAAGCGTCAGCATCTATGTTTTTCCTCCCTGCTCTATAATGCAAACTGAAGCAGTAATCGGCCAATGCAGCTACCCAACGGTGCCCTGTCGCATCCATCTTGGCACTTGTTAGCACATAGGTCAGTGGATTGTTATCAGTCCAAACTTCAAACTGGGTCCCATACAGGTAGTCCTTGAATTTGTCGGTCACTGCCCACTTGAGCCCAAGGAACTCTAGCTTGTGTGTTGGGTACCGAGTTTCACTGGCTACTAAACCTCAGCTAGCAAAACAACGGGTTTTAATTTTCCTTGGTGCTCTTGGTATAGTACAGCCCCCTACCCCTCAAGGCTGGGGAACTCCCCTCTTGTCAGCACGGAGGTGGA
>NW_017729022.1:163101149-163105514 GCF_001723915.1 Gavialis gangeticus | reverse complement strand
GGCATCCGTATGCAATACAAAGGGCCGTTGCAGGTCTGCATAAACTAATACCGGGGCACATGTCAAACTCCAGATGAGGGCTCTGAATGCCCGTTCACAATTTTCATCCCATCGTGGTCCAAATAACTCTAATGGGTCCTGCAATCCCAGGGGCCTGCCTGCTCTTGCCTTAGACAGAGCTCCTTTACTTCAGATCTGGCTCCTTCTCACCTGATATCCCCGAATGAGGTCATTTAAGTGTTTTGCCAATCTGGCATAGTTCTGGACAAATCGTCTATAGTACCCAGGAAACCCCAAGAATCGCTTAAGTTCCTGAAAGTTCCTTGGCCTTGGACTGTGGCCACATTGCCACAGTCTTGATCTTATCGGGGTCTGTGCTGACTCCCTCCCGAGACACTACATGTCCAACGTATTTGACGGACGTCTGGCAAAACTGGCACTTGTCCAGGGCAAGCTTAAGCCCAGCAGCTTGCAATCGATCCAGGACTTTCAACAGCCATTCTTCATGCTCCTCTAATGTCTTCCTGAATACTATGAGGTCATCCAGGTATACCAGCACTTGGGTCATGTTCATATCTCCCACTACCTTTTCCATTAATCATTGAAACATAGCGGGGGCACCAGAGATCCCCTGGGGCATCTGCTCGAATTGGTAGAACCCCAGTGGGCAGATGAAAGCTGTTTTTTATTTATCTTCTTGTGCCAGTGGAATTTGGTAATAACCACTCCACAGATCCAGCACTGAGAACCACTGGCTTCTCAACAAACAATCAAGGGCATCTTGCACTCGGGGAACGGTGTATTGGTCCACCGTAGTGTGGCTGTTGAGGGTTTGATAATCAATACACATCCGAATTTTGCCAGATTTTTTTTCACACTACCACAATTGGGGAGGTGTATAGGCTATGTGTCTCGGATATGATGCCTTGGTCCAAGAGTTCCTGGATGTGCCACCTCACATCCTCCATCTCTGAGAGGGCGATTCTTCAGGAACACTCCCAAAATGGCTGGATGTCTTGAAGCCGAATCGAATGCTCCACTCCTTTAGCCAGCCCAACGTCCCAATCATGCACAGAGAATACTTTCCCTCGAGCACTTAGCTTTTCCCGCAGTTGGATCTTCCAAGCGGCTGGTACTGGGGAGCTTCCAAAATTGAACTTTGCAGGGTCCACAGTCTGAATTTGTGAAGACTGTGTAGGCGACACAGCTACCTCTGCTTGAACCAGTTCAGCTACACGTTGCCCCGGCTTCACTGTGATGTCTTTTCCTGTGGGGTTCACTACTAATACAGTCACTGAAGATGGAGCTTGCCAGCCAATATCGACTACCCCACTGGGAACCAGCATCTGCCTTAAGGGTCCAGAGTCCTCCGGTGGCTCTATCACAGCCAGCTTCTTGTGATGGGTCCAGGCAATGCCCTTAGGGGCAGTGAGTAAAAACTGGCTGCCTCGCGCAGGCACCTTTTCGGGAGTCTCACCTGCATAATACAAAGCTCCCAGTTTGACATCAGTTTCAGGGCCGGCCAAGCTCTCAAGCTGCTGATATGCTCCAGCGCAAAGGGCATGCATGGGCAAAGCTTTTAAGTACTGCTTCCCAGCCTCTTGCCGACAATATCACGCTAGCACCTGGAACAGACTGGAGTTGGTTCCGACAATTATATTGGCCCCCTGCATCCACTTAGGATCTGGGCACACAAGTGCAGCAACAGCCACAGACTTGTATACCCTCAGCTACTTCCTTGGGGAACTCTAGCTGGGCAGTAACACCCACTGTACGGGTAGACCTCTTGGCTTAAGCCACATAGCCCCAGCCCAGTTAGTGGTTGCAGTGGTAAATGCTTCAAAAACTTGTCATAGAAAGACTGGAGTATGATAGTTACTTGTGACCCACTGTCTAACACAGCAATACACTTCTGTCCCTCTATCACCACAGGGACCTCTGCCCTAGATCCCACTAGTCCTGAGGGAAACCGAGCTGAGGTTCCAGGACTGTCAGAGCCTGGGGAGGCTGAGACTCGGGTCAGCTCCTTCCCTGGGTCTCACCACCATTTCCCAGCTCCTCCCTTGTTGCCTGCAGTCACTGCCATACCAGGGGCGGGTTTCCCTGACTTGTACATTGGCGCTTAAAATATCCATCTTCCCCGCACCTGTAACAAAATTTTGCTCTCCCCTCGGGCCGGCAGGGCCATTGTGACCTGATAGCCGGTGAGCCTTGGGAGACCCTGGGCTGATTTCCCCATGTCACCTGGGCTTGCTGGTGCAGCACAGCTAGTGGCTGTGGGGCATCATTGTCAAAGTCAAGCGCCACTGGCATCTCGACAACCAATGCTCGTGGTGGGCACAGAGCCACAGCCAATCCCCAGACTGGTGCTGGTGCTACCGTTTTGATGGAGGACTTTACGGCTTGTAGGCTTTCAGCCTCCTTGATTTCCCGAAGCAACTGCCCAAATGTAGGGGGATCCTCTCTCCTCCCAGTGAGGTTGAGCTCCCTTACCAGTTGCTCATCATAAAGTATTGCTACCCGGAGCTGCTGCAAGTGAGCCTTGCCAGCCATCTCCTGAGTGAGTCCTCCTTGGACCACTAGCTGCTGTAACACCTTCTCTAATCACAGAATGTAGGTGGAGGCTCTTTTCTCTTTTTGTTGCTGTCTTCTTAAATTCCAGGAAAAAAGCCTCAGTTTGCACTGATTTCCCAAAGACACTGGACAGAAGTTCAAGACACTGAAGAACCGAAATGGTGGAGTTTTCTTGCTTAATCATTCAGATCACTTCAAAAGCTGGATCTCAGAGACTCTCCAGCAGCCGCCTCTGCTTCTCCACTTCTGAGACTGCTCACGAGGCTAAAGTCTCCATCACATGGGAATGCCAAGCCTCAAAAGTCTCTTCCCCTGGGGGGAGTGGGTCCTTCCCTGAAAATATGCAGAGCCTCTTGTAGGCAACTGACTCAGGTTGCCTCTTGTAGGCAACTGACTCAGGAGGGCCTCCTTCAGGCCTTTTCCCAATGCCTTTACCCACTCTGGGTCTGGTGCTCTGGAACCTATCCCACTCTCACCTGGGGCAGCTGGCGCAGGATCTTCAGCTCCTCTGGAGGGGGGTTCTTTGGATTCCCCTCCAGAGTCTGGGCAAGGCACAGACCCACTATCTACGAGAGATACAGTCCAGAATTCCTCATCTGTGCCCTCTAGCATCTGGGGAATCCGCAGGGCTTCAGCTGCAGGTGTCAGTTCACATACTACCATCTGATGATCCTCTCTCTCATCAGGGCGCACTCCACGTACCTGACATAGTCTAAGGTATCGAGAGGACCCCCTGAGCAGGACCCCCGAATGGCCTCTGCTGAAAGGTCCTTGGTGATGTTGGTAATCACAGTCACCCTCCCTGGGCTCACCTGCAGCTCCATGCACCACTGCAGAAGCTCAGCCATAGCCACAAAAATTGAGAACCCTCACACCAACACTCCCACAGTGGGGTGAAAATTATTTGGGACAAGTAAAGCAAAGCAACAACACAAGCCTGCTGCAAGGTAGGGGAGACTCTCAGCTACGGGTACATGGCACCTGTTAAGATGGGTACACTGCCAAGAAGTCCCAAATGAGCCCCCACAATGTAACCATGGGCACAACACAACACGCACCCTCACCTGAATAGTGGGATCCTGGGGTACCCGGTAGCCAGTAGCCCTGCCCAGCCCCCCGGGAAGCTGCTGCAGTGCCCCCGAGCAGAGACCCTCCCCTTACAATCAAGCACCCTCGCAGACAAGTCTCAAACTATTTACAAGATTTAATTATTTACAACATAACAAATAACCATTAAATAAACACATTAATATACCAACTAATAAACCCTCAAGAAATTATTTACACAGTCTCTCACTTGTACACAGTGTACTGGGGATCCCATGTGCACTGCCCCTGGTGGGGTGTCTCAGGGAGTGGAACTGTCTGTGTCCCTGCACATGGTCTGTGGACACTCCCTGGTACTGGTGTCTGTCTCCATGCTCCTGGGGTCTCCGGGCAGCAAGGGTCTCTGGGCAACAGGTAGCGGCTCCTCCTCTGCAGTCCCTGCAAAGACAGCCTTCCCCTGCCTTTCACCCCCTTCCCTGGCTCAGCAGGGAGCAGTATCTGAGCTGCAGCCTGTAGCAACTCTCCTACCTCGCAGCCTGGCAAATGCAGCCCCTCCCTGGGCTTTTCCTGCCCCTGGAGCCGCTCACCCCTCAGGGAAAACAGGGCAGACTCTGGCAGTCCCGCCCGCCCGCCCCCCCCAGCTCTGTTGTGCTCACCCAGCCGTTCATCAGGCTGCAGGCAGGTCTTTCCTGGCTTGGAGTCTCTACACAATCAGCCCCTCTCTGACCCTGCCTCCACAGGCTC
>NW_017729022.1:163100102-163100500 GCF_001723915.1 Gavialis gangeticus | reverse complement strand
TGAGCTGCAGCCTGTAGCAACTCTCCTACCTCGCAGCCTGGCAAATGCAGCCCCTCCCTGGGCTTTTCCTGCCCCTGGAGCCGCTCACCCCTCAGGGAAAACAGGGCAGACTCTGGCAGTCCCGCCCGCCCGCCCCCCCCAGCTCTGTTGTGCTCACCCAGCCGTTCATCAGGCTGCAGGCAGGTCTTTCCTGGCTTGGAGTCTCTACACAATCAGCCCCTCTCTGACCCTGCCTCCACAGGCTCCCGGGCGGGAGAGAGGAATTGGATACTGTATCTCTCCCATGGCAGCCTTTTCTGCCGCTCCTCAGGGCACTCCTAGGGGATCTCCAAGAAACTGCTGTGTTGAGACTCTGTCTCCAGTCTCCAGCCTGTCCCTCAGCCCCACTCTCTCTCTCT
>NW_017729022.1:163099797-163100033 GCF_001723915.1 Gavialis gangeticus | reverse complement strand
CTTTTATCCAAGCCTCTCAGCCAATCCCAGCCCAGAGCCTTTCCCGGGCTTTTGCTAATGGCTCTCTTTCAAAACTTCGCTGGGGTTACATCACCCTTCCCACTTCCAACAGGGCTGCCTCCAAAGCAGCTTCACTTGTCCTCAGAGCCTACAGTGTCCCCGCTGGGACGAACTCTGTCTCTCTGCCAGGCAGCCGTCTCCATTCTTTCAGGTGGGTCCATTTTTTAAATGCTGCT
>NW_017729022.1:163092440-163094797 GCF_001723915.1 Gavialis gangeticus | reverse complement strand
ATGGTCTGTGGACACTCCCTGGTACTGGTGTCTGTCTCCATGCTCCTGGGGTCTCCGGGCAGCAAGGGTCTCTGGGCAACAGGTAGCGGCTCCTCCTCTGCAGTCCCTGCAAAGACAGCCTTCCCCTGCCTTTCACCCCCTTCCCTGGCTCAGCAGGGAGCAGTATCTGAGCTGCAGCCTGTAGCAACTCTCCTACCTCGCAGCCTGGCAAATGCAGCCCCTCCCTGGGCTTTTCCTGCCCCTGGAGCCGCTCACCCCTCAGGGAAAACAGGGCAGACTCTGGCAGTCCCGCCCGCCCGCCCCCCCCAGCTCTGTTGTGCTCACCCAGCCGTTCATCAGGCTGCAGGCAGGTCTTTCCTGGCTTGGAGTCTCTACACAATCAGCCCCTCTCTGACCCTGCCTCCACAGGCTCCCGGGCGGGAGAGAGGAATTGGATACTGTATCTCTCCCATGGCAGCCTTTTCTGCCGCTCCTCAGGGCACTCCTAGGGGATCTCCAAGAAACTGCTGTGTTGAGACTCTGTCTCCAGTCTCCAGCCTGTCCCTCAGCCCCACTCTCTCTCTCTCTTGTCCCTCCCGCAGAAAAACTGCTCCTCCCTTTTATCCAAGCCTCTCAGCCAATCCCAGCCCAGAGACTTTCCCGGGCTTTTGCTAATGGCTCTCTTTCAAAACTTCGCTGGGGTTACATCACCCTTCCCACTTCCAACAGGGCTGCCTCCAAAGCAGCTTCACTTGTCCTCAGAGCCTACAGTGTCCCCGCTGGGACGAACTCTGTCTCTCTGCCAGGCAGCCGTCTCCATTCTTTCAGGTGGGTCCATTTTTTAAATGCTGCTACATATATAATAAAGCTATAAATAAATAAATACACACACACACACACACACACAGATATATAAAACTCCTGTTTTATATATTAAAAAATAATATTGCACAGGAATCCAGTGCAATAAAGTTAAAACTGGAAGTGCTTCTGTTTGAACAAAGCGTGTAAATAACCCATGGAACTCACTGCCACAAGGTATTACTGGCAAATAAAAAAACTAAAATTGAATGAAAAAATTGACTTTAATGTGAATAATAACAATAAACATGTTTTTAATAGTGTTTAAATTGCCAGTCAGTAATTACTGTTAGTTAAGAAATTCCTTCCTGTATAGTTAGTTTATGGCAAAATTGTCCATTTGGAGGTTTTATATCTTCCAAAGCCTCTTGTACAGACTACTTTTGGAGACAAGATACCTGACTAGCTAAAGTATGGGCTGATCTAATAAGGCAATTTCTAGGTTTCTGAAGCATATTCCTATTATTTGCCCAGCAATGCATTGTCAAAAGCATATAATTAAATCCTGCATACCTGCTAACTGAGCCAAAGCTACACAGCAATAAATCTCACTTTGCTGAAATTGCATTGTAAATGCAATTGGAGCAATTATCTAGATGCAGGCAGATTTACATGGGAAACAGTTGGTACCATGGGCTAAAATAGACAGAATTTAAATGTTGGCACCTCTTTTTTGTTTACACAATGAAGCAATTACAAATAAAAGTTGCATTTCCGAGAGCTTTGTTTTGGAAATTGACATGTGATATAACAGTCACAGATCATAAATGTCATACCTTTGTCACCAGAAGCTGAAGAAATCTGCAGGGTTCCTGTTTGGATGCAAATCCCAGTAGTCCCACCTCCTGCGAATCACATCAAAAAAAACTTTGAAAAAGGGTTTGATTTTGTCAGCTGCTGTCAACATAAAACTTTCTTTCAACTTGCCATCCCAGTCCTGGGACGGCTTTTCTTCTTCTGCACAGAGGTCTTGACTCCTATATTCCTCCAGCTTTCTTTTTTTTAAAAACTGAGCAGGTAAATCAAAAGCTACTGATGAGAATTTTCACTGGGGCAAGCAGTTCCCTTTATTGATTTCAAGCGACTGTTTAGTATCTTATGGCATATTGATGAAACTTTGCCTGTTCCCAAAAACGCTGAACAATGGTGAGATGTGTCAAAATAAACAACGTTTGCCTTTTGTCAAATGGGTTTTTTTTTAAATGTTTAATGTGTTTTAGTGCTCATGAGACATGCTAGATTGGCAGGACTGGTGAATAGAGTTTCCTGTTATCCACAGAACAAGTACATCAGGGCAGTAGCCAAATCAAGCTCCTCCACGTTGCCCTGTCAATCTGCCTTATTGTGAGGATTGGGATGAGAATGTGGTTTATTCTTTGCTCCTTGGCCTCTCGCTTGCTGATGTTGTGCCAGTTAGTGCTAATTTGAGCAGCAATAACTCTGTTTTACACTAATGTAAATGAGGTGTTCTGCTGAGGTATATCCTCTCCGTGACATGTTTAAACCTATAGTCTGTG
>NW_017729022.1:163084630-163087440 GCF_001723915.1 Gavialis gangeticus | reverse complement strand
AACTCTGTTTTACACTAATGTAAATGAGGTGTTCTGCTGAGGTATATCCTCTCCGTGACATGTTTAAACCTATAGTCTGTGTTCACCCTAAGGTTGCTGAGCCAAATCAAGAGCCCTTGAGGGAGCCTTCACAAGAAAGGCTGCACTTGTCCAAAACTTCTGTAAGCCACATTCCATTGGGATGCAGGCTTGTATGAGCTGCAATAAAATAGATAGCTAAGCTGAGGAACTAGTGCCTGACTCCATTGAAATTTAGTGCAGTTTGGGCAACTACTTTTCTGAGGCTCCTCTGAAAGTCCCTAACTAAGCAAAGTTCTGTAGCAACTATAAAAGAAAAAATGGTGAAGGAAACCATTTTGCTTCACTTCTAGTTTCCCCCCTCTCCTATTTTGCGTCTGTCCTTCATTTTGGACTTCTCAGCGTTGTATTGAAGTGCCACACATTTTTACTGATGCCTATATAATAAGTACACTTCATAATTTAAGAGCAGACTTTACTTGTCTATCCTTAAGAACACAAAATATGCCTAGGAAAGAAAAGACCGTGACAATATGCTCATTAAAACACATTCAGCCCAGGGCAAGGATTTGATCAAAAGGATTCCTGCCAATGGAATGGCATGTAGGAAGGATTGTAAGAAGTTGTGTGTGTGAGAGCATGTGTTTCTTTCCTTTTCTTTCACTGTGCCCTGTCCCTTCCACTACCACCTCCAATCTCTTTTCTTCCAGCTGAGGGAACAGAAGACATTTTACTTCCTTGATGACTATTGTGTCCTTTGAGCAGCTAAAGCAAAAGGTACTTTGAGTTCAAATGAGACTATGACTTGAACCAATATTAGCCGAGGCCAACACATGTTTATTGAAATGTAAGTAACCTTCGTCCTAATCAGCAGGTTTTGCTCACCCTACTGCAATTGCGCTCATTGCCCCTTTTATTCTTCTGAAATGAATAAGTGAAATGGCTGCACATTTTTATTCACAGCAGTGGGTTTTAGAACTTCAAATCAGAGAGGCGTTTTGATTTTAGAAATAAACTCCAGAGGAAATAGTTTCAACCAGAACTTTTATATTTTTTAACCAGTTTAAGGCAACATCAAAACTTGCCCTTCCAAAAATCTGAAACCTCACAGCGGTCTTTTAATCCAAATTAAATCAAGTGTCATCCCTGTGTCCTTTTCCTTCCTATTTAGAGGAAAAGAAAAATATCCTGCTCCTACTTTAATGATTTTTGTCTGCAGAGCCTAAATGCTCTGCTGCTGCAAATTTCAAATGATCTTGTACAGCCCAAAGTCTCTTTGGTGTCAGCAGCTGCCCAGGTAGGAACACAACCATGAGAATGCTACTGATCAGAACAATGAAATGCCTGGCCTACAGATGTCATATCAAGGTAGAAATCTTGATGCCCATTGTAGTGACATTACAAAGTGTACTGCACATACTGTATCTGGGTCAGAGTAGAAGTGATTTCACTAAATCAACAAAGCACTTCTGGACAAAGTTACAATTTGGGTTAGTAAAGTGTAATTGTGTTTATTATTTTGCTGGCAACATTATTTGAATAATAAAAAGAAAATTCTTTGTGACTCTATATCACTTTTTATAAAAAAGCAGGATTATCTAGTGGTTAAAGCACTACCTTGGGATTTTGAAAACAAGGAATGTGGCCACATGACACATACTCCAGAGTAAAGTGACTGGACTCCTTAGCAAAAGTGGAGCTGGCATGCAACATATAGTCTTATACCAATGTAAAGTTACTCTTAAAGCATGAGAAGTAACTATATGCTGGAGTAAGTTTCACTGCTCCTCTAGCCAATTTTATCTTGGGGTAGCCCTCTATTTAATGCAACCAGCCCCCCTGACTTTGTGACAAAGCAGTGTACCAGCACCTACTCAGGACAGCTACTGATATAGAACTGATATCTGCTTTGGACACTGGTATAATTTTATTCTGGAGTAAAATCAGAGGTAAATTATTTTATGAGGAACATGTCATGTGTCCACAGCCTAAGTTTAGTTCCATGGTCTGCTACAGAATTGGCCAACTCTTCTAGGGTGGGGGTGTCAAACATATAGGCTATGAGCCAGAATGGGCTGGCAGAGCTGTGATATCTGGCTCAAAGGGCTCCCAGGGGATGGGAATTTGGGGGCAGGGCTCCCCACCATTAATGCCAGAGGCATGGAGCCCAGTTGGGAATGCATGTGGGGTAGGGGGTGATGGTTACATGAATCCCCGTCTGTTTAAGAGCTGAGAGAAATGCCCCAGTTAAAGCAGAATATTGTAAAGCTTTCAAGTTTCTCACCTCAGTCTAGAAGTCCTGGCAGAAGAACTGCCCCATATCCCTGGGATTCTAGGAGACCTGCCTATGACTCAGGTAGAATGCATTAAAGCCAAGGAGTTTTCTTAGATTTTTTCAGGCAACATGTCTTCACTGGAAAACGTCTAATTAGTGACTTCTAAGGGATCAGAATATTTGAAAACTGTGAGCAGTGGTGGTCCAACAGTCCTCTTAGTCTCAGAATAACACTTAATTAAAAATTCAAAAATTATTCCAGCTGTGCAGCTAAAAGTATAGAAGGATGGTAGTATTAGTATGAGACCCTCTCATGCCCAGAACTAACAGAAATAGAGCAAGTCAGTCAAGAGACACAGATGCGTTCCCCAAATCAGATCTTAAATTCATACAGGCCATAGACAAACCTAAACCACTGAAAGACAGCCCTTCTCTGAATGCAAAAGAGAAAGATCCCTAATCTACCCATTTCAGAGGGTGTTGCATAAACTGCTGATTTTATCCCCTGGAGGCTAGT
>NW_017729022.1:163062701-163084619 GCF_001723915.1 Gavialis gangeticus | reverse complement strand
CAAAGAAACATAGAGAAAAGTAACTATTTTTGCTACAAGGGGAGAGTAAGAGCACCAGAAAATGGCATTGCAGGACAAAATTACCAGAGATCCAGGTTTTCCATTTCCTGTGGAAACGGAAAAAAACGTGGATTTTCACTTTTAACTGAGAAAAATTAGGATTTTCCATTTTAACAGGGAAATGTGGATTTTCCACTTTTGAAAAGAACTCTCTGCAGGCTGGCAGACTACCATCCCACAAGAGGCTGGGGGGAGTAGGAGGAGGGCTGTCAGGCAGGGGACACTATGTGCAGGCTCACACATGCACATGGCTGCCAAGCAGCCTGGAGAGCAGCTCCTGCAGGTAAGGAGGAGGGATTTAGGCTCCTAAAGGAAAGGAGGGAGGGAGTTGGGCAGGGCTAGGGCTGCTGCCCAGCCCGGGTGGTGTCTGGGGCTTGGGGACTGGGGCCAGAATAGGAATGGGGCGGGGAGTGGGGTGGAGCTGTATGCAGCTGACATCAGAGGCAGCGAGAGGCTGGTTCCCCACTGCTGCGTGCACTTCTGGGTGGGACGGGGGGCATGTCCCCCCCCAGATTTGCGCATGGGGCAGGGGTGAATGCAGCTGCCTGCTGTGGGGTCGGGCTCCCCACCCTGCCCCTAGAGCCACCACGGCCCAACAGACAGGACCCAGTAGGGCCAGGCAGAGTGGAACTGAGTAGGGAAGCTCCTCACCCCATAGCCTTGGCAGCTGGGGGCCCCCTCCAGCAGGGAGGGGGGGCTGTGGGTGGGGAGTGAGGGGCACCTGCAGGGCTAGGGGGGAAATAAGGAGCACCAACAGGGATGGGGGTGTATGGTTTGGGAGTGAGGGGCCGGGCCTATGTCCTGGTGAGTGAAGGGGGCAGGGGAAGCTCTGATTTTCCATGATAAAAAACCCCAAATCAAATACCAAAATGTATAGGTACTTAGAATTAATCTTATTATAGTGATTGAGGCATTGATAGGCTTCCAATTTGCTTTAAAATTGCAAATATATCAATAAAACATTGTGTTCAGTTGGTACCTATATATATTAGTGGTGTTTCATTTTAATCATGGATTTGGGTTTTTTAAATCAGAGAATTTGTGATTTTTTTTATCAGAGGATTTGGGATTTTTAAACAGAGAAAACCAGGATCCCTGAAGATTACCTACATATTAAAGAGCCCAACATTTTTGAGTTTCAGCCTCACTTGAATTTTAAAACTGAGAGCCAAGAGTAGGAAACCATATGGTCCCTTTCAAGACTGATACATGCTTTCTTTTATCATGGATTTAGAGATCCTCAGAATAAAAATGGTATCTGATATGCTTTATAATACTCAAAGTGAAAATTACATCCTAAGTATCAGATATAACTCTTCCATCATCAGATGGATCCTGCTTCTGGCATGCAATTGATTTATAATATTAGCCAGGACTCAGTCACCTTGTTTTTACTGCAACACTTTAAAACATTGGGTAATTTTTTTAAGGAAGTAGAAATTGTAAAAATGTTGGTAACTGATACCTACTTAGGAACAGTGCCCCTATGGAAGGAGCAATAAAAGCAACACTTCTTGTAAACATTGTCTGTTGCTTTCATGAAGACACAAGGACAATCATATTCCATAGACTGCCTCTGGAGCCCAAAAATAGAGAACTTTCTAACACAAAGATTCTTCCAAATCGTACAGTTCTAGATGATTGTTTCTTGTTTTCCTGTGTTGTGAAAGAGATGCAATTAGAGAGATGAATTTGTATCTCAGTTTCAGAAGCAGAGCCAACCTTTTTCTTTTTTACCTTGCTATACCCATCCGTTGTCTTTACATGCTCTACTCTTATACGTAAAGTAAAGAGTGATAGTTTAACCTTATTTTAGGCATACGCAAAAAAAAGGTAGCAAATGAAATCATCTCCCACAAGAGATGTGGGAAAAAGAGAAACCATGCTGTTTTCATTGAGAGTTCACCAGCCAGGCTTCAGTTTTACAAAACCAAAATCAAAGGTGAGATGTCTCCAGGTCTAATTCACGCCTGTCACAGGGAGAAGCCAAGAGGCAGCCCCCGAGGAGCCAGGGGGGGAACCCTGGGAGCAGGAACTTGCCGGGGAAGGTAAAAGGAGATGGAAAGAAACAGAAAACTTCTTACCTGTAGCAGGAGCCACGGCAAAGCCAGAAATGGCAGCGGGACCTTGACGGCTCGTTAGCCGCACCTTTATACAACTGCGGCCAGCTGATAAGGTGGGCGGCAGGAACCAGCCAGGGGAAATAAAAAGAGCTTCTGGCATGAAAGTGGAGGAGAGACCCACAGGAGCACCAGCCAGGAGATCTCACCCAGAGCCCCCACAAGGGGGAAAAACATGGGAGACTGCCTCTCGCAGCACAGGAGGACACAGTAAAGCCCGCCTTGGGGAAGACACTGCCGGCAGCGATGTGGGGAGTGAGAGACAGGAAGCACCTCGTCCAGACCGGGAACCAGAATCAGGGGATCGGGAAGAGCCGGAGGAGCTGGAAGCCTGGGGTTACCACCAGAGAGCCGGAAGAGTCAACAGAAGCCAAAACACCCGAACAGGTGGGACTGTAGAGGGCTCAGGAGGGCTTAAGGAGGTGCCCCAGGTGGGGGATGAAGGGCACGTGCAGCGTGAAGGGCAGTGGGAGATGGGCCTCAACCGTATAGAGCCGTCCTGACAGGAGACATGGGGGAGACGTACAGAGAAGGACCACTGAGGGTTCAGCAAACCCACAGGCTGGACAAAGAGTGGAGAGAAGGACGCCGTAGCCTGCAGTCTAACCCGGACCCTGTTTAGGGCTTGCTAGGGGCCTTAGGGGCTTGGGCCTGTTGTTGTAGGGCAGGCTGTGGGAACATGCAGTAAAGGGGGCAGAGAGCCTCCCTTGGTATCTTTGTATTTCTCTGTTGTTGGTTTTCTTTTTTTTGTCCTTTTCGTTTCCCACTTTTGGAGGAGTTGCGGGGCAAGGTATATGGATCCTGAGTATAGTTTAAACCCAAAGGGAGTTTACAGCCGCAGGAGAGGCTAGAAGGCCATAAGGCACGGTGGATGGAGTTTGGGTTTGACCCGGCTGCCCTATAGCCCAGTTCTGCAAGGGTGAGTGGAGCCTCAACTGTCAGGGAACTGGCCAAAGGACATCAGGAGCTTGTCAAGGCAGGGTGCAAGGGCGAAGTAGAGGGGAGGTGGAGCCTCGCAGAAGATCATCGTCCAGCAGTCCTATACGTGAGAGAACCCCAATAGTTGGACCCCCACCACTGGGATAAGATACGAAGTTGTGGCAGGTGAGATTAGGGGGGAGACTATCCTGGGGAGAGACACCCACTTGGCAGGACCACAAGGACGGACCGGCGAACACCCCCGAGCATCCGGAGCCGCACGGCACGTGACCAGATGTTCAAGATCAGGCGAGTACAATGCCAAGCCTCCATAATTTGGGGTAGCTGAAAAAATGATTTGGGGCTAATTTTCCAAAGCTGAGGTATATTATAAGAAAACCTAGTTGAAAGGGAAAGTTTATACAGAAAATTTTTGATAAAAATTGGGACTCCTTCAAGGAGAATGTGTGCGATGGCCAAAAAGCCATACTCCTGGGCAAGGTACAGATATTCAAAAAGTCCAAAGCAGAATCGATCTAAGTTACGTGATTCTCTGTAAGTGGCGTAGTTTAGATCAGTAGCAAACAGAACACACGCGTTGGTGGGAGCAAATCTTAGACTGGGTCCCACCATTTTTAGACCAGTCTATGTGTACAGAACTTCTGTTCTGTTCACCAGTTTTATGTGCCAGACTTCTCTTCTGTTATGGGTATAGACCAGTTTCCAATCACTTATACCAGTAAAAGTATAGTGCTTGTATCTGGCCCTGATGTCAAGGAAAAAGGGCACCTTAGACTATGCTCATACAGTGGAAAGAAGTAATTGTATGTAAAAAAGAAAATAGTAATGAATATAAAATCAGGAATTACAAATTGCAGAAAATATTTAAGAGAAGGTAAAGATAACACAGCAAAACAATACGGAGGTTTTTATGTATATTGGGGAAAAAATCTATTAATAATAAGGGCCAGTTGTGACATGATGATAGTAAAACTGTTAATAAGGTAGAGAATCTAGAAGTACCCATACAAAAAAATATATTTTGAAAGTAGCAGCATTGTGTACTTGTATAATATAGGGAAGATAAAAACCTTTCCAGTCTGATAGTAATTGAGATGGATGCTTATGACCCTCTACTAGTGATTAACATTTTTAAACCCACAGTCCCAGATGACTTGTACCCAAGAATTCTGAAATAACTGGCTGGAGAAACTTCTGGCTTACTGATGTTAATATTTAACACATCTCAGCAAACTAAAACTACTGAAAACTCAGACTGGAAGAATACTAACTTTAATACATGCATGCCAAAAAAGTTAGAGATATATGTAATATATTTAAACATCTGTAAGTCTAAATAGTCAACCAAAATTCTAGCTGAAAATTAGCAATACATAATCTCAGTAAAGCAGACATTAACCCTATTAAGAATTTGCCAATTTTCTAATCTCAGCAATTAATTAGCAGTGGGAAATCATCACTGAATAGTGGGGGTTACACAACAGCCTAGGCCTGATGTTACTCAATATTTTCATCAACTTTCTGCAAGCCATCATAAAATTAATGCTAATAATAATTTCTGTACAGTGCATCGGTAAAGAAAGGCATAAAAAGAAACAACATATGAGAACTAAAGCCAGATACATCCATTTAAACTGAAAAGCAGTGAACATAAAAAGTGCCATCTTGGGTCAGACTAAAGGCCCGTTTAGATCAATAAACTGTATCTTACAGTGGTAAGTAGTGGATGCTTTAGAGCAGGGGTCAGCAATGCATGGTCTGCAGACTGGATCCCAGGCTAGATCTAGCCCAGGGAGCTATCTGATATGGCCCACAGATATGAGGCTTCAGTGGGCACATCTACACCTTGCACTAGGGTGATGTTGTTACTGCACTGTGCTTTAGTACTTCCTTTTGGAAATACTAAAGCACAGTGCAGTGATTGCCTGTACTGCGCTATGTGAATGGCGCACTGTTAGTTTTAGCCACTACTTTGCCATAACAGCATGCTAAAACAAGGGAGGGCACTGCTACGGTGAAGTACCTGCTGGTCATGTGTAGACTCACATGTTTGCTATGTTGCTGTAGTGTGTCATATGGTGACACAATGCATTGCTATGGTGACGTAGGGTTACGTGTAGATGTGCCCAGTGGCATTCAGCAGCAGTCACATTCCTGTGCAGTTGCAGGGAAAAGTGATGGTAGCAGGAGCTTCCCCTGTGCTGTCATAGGGAGAAATGGAGGCAGCAGGAACTTTTCTTGTGCCATCCTGGGGATAAGTGGCATTGGCTGGCACTCTCCCCACGCCACCATGGTGGTAGCAGTACCTGGGTCCTAGCATCTCTCAGCCCACCTGTCTCTAACCTGAACAGGATCATTCTAGCTCAGTGGTTTTCAAGATTTTTGGTACCAGGACCCATTTGTAAACATCAATGGTCAGTCCCAACCCAGTACCCCTCACTCCTGACACACTGCCCCCCACCCACAGGCCCCAGCCCCCAGTGTGTGGGGTAGGAGGTGGGTGCGTGGGGATGGGGGACCCAAGCAGCCCCTCATAGGCTGGAACTCTGAGAGCCTGCAAGGGAAAAGCCAGCATTTCCCACACTTTTCTCCTTTAAAAGAGAATCCATTTTTAAAGTTTGTTGATACATTTTTACAGTTTGTACCTGACCCTTTCATATATTCTTGTGACCCACTCTTGGGTCATGACCCACAGGCTGAGAAAGGCTATCTAGCCCATAGCCTAAAAGGGTTGCTTTAGAGGGCGGTATCCTCTGACATGAATATGGCATGTCTGGAGTAGTCCGCATCCTGTCATACCTTCCCTGGCCCTAATTTGGTTTAGGGATGTCAAAGGTTCATCCCTGATTATTCTATTTAATAGCTTGCAATGGACCTGTCTTCTATGAATTTGTCCAATTCTTTTGTGAACCTGGTTATACTATCTGTCTCTACAGCCTCCTATGGCAAATTATCTACATGCTGTGTAAAAGAGTGCTTCCTCTTGTTTGTTTTAAACCTGTCTCCTGGGTATTCTCTAGTTCTTGTATTCTAGGACTAGATGAATAACAGTTCCCTATTCACTTTATCCACACCTTTCACAATTTTATAGGTATCTATTATATCCCATATCCCCCTTCACACGACTCCAGTGAGGCTGGTTAACTATTGGAACAAACTGTAACCTTGTGCAAATACTGGAAACATTTAAAGCCTTAAACAGCTAAATGATTTGAAGGAAGCCTATCTTCAGTTAGGGGAAGACATCTATATCTTCAAGTAAAACAATGTCATTCTGGAAGATATGCTTTAGTCAAACACACAAATTACGGCCTACATACAGGGGTAACTTGAGTAAAGTTTAAGGGTTTATGATACATATGGGGTCCAATTAGATGATCTGCCCTTAAAGCCTAGGAGTCTTTAGGCCAAACAATGGGCTTTGGTGGAAAAGGTGTTTTTCCTACTCAATATTGCCAATAGCCAGCTCAGGTCCATTTACTTCAACAGAGTTTTTCTATATAACAAGTGAAATCTGTCTTAAGCTATCAAGAGGAAATAAAAATATCTGAAACTGAAACATAAAGGGGTATTTTCAAACTTAAAGCTAGATTTTGTAATTTTAGGGAGAAAGAATTTTGCAAAACCAAAAAAAAAAAAAATTGCCATGGATTTTGTTTAAAGAAAACTTACAACCAACTTGCATTTTTATTCCCTTGAATCTACAGAGTGTTCTGTGAAATTGCCTAAGAATCAGAAATTAAAACTACTTATAACAGAACACAGGATCATAGGATCCCAGAAAAGGAGGGCTGGAAGCCTAAATAGCCCTAGTTGTTTCAGTCTTTACTCATAAATCTTGCTTCCCAGGTCTCTAATCATTTTTTGTCACATTGTGCTGGACTCTTTCTAGTGTGTCCATATCCTCCTTGAAGTATGGGGCCCAAATCTGGACAGTGCTCCAGATGAGACCTCACCAGTGCTGATAGAGCAGGAGAATCACTTGCAAGCTAGTATGCTGTTGACTTTTTTTTCTTTTTTTTTTTCTTTTTTTGCAACAAGCGCACACCGTTGGCTCATATTTAGCTTATGGTCTTCTGTAACCCCTATGTACTTCTCTGGAGTGCCTGTCACTCCACCCAACTTGGTGTCATCACAGATTTGCTAAAGATGCACTCAATCTCATCACCAGGGCTCCAGGTTTTCCATTCACCATGGAAAAACACAGTAAAAGCTAACTTTCTAACCTGGGGCCAGAATGAGCACAGGGCTGGGCCAGGGAGTGGGATGGGGCCACGGGCAACTCATCTGAGGGCAGCAGAGGGGCTGGCTTCTTGCTGCTGTGCTCACTCCCGGAGGGGCATGGGGAGATGTGCTCCTCAGACTTGTGAGAGGGGCAGGGGTGGGCTGCCCACTGGAAGATGGGGCTTCCTGTCCTGCTGCCCTCCCCTGGGGCCTCCATGACCCAGCGATCAGGACCTGGCACAGCAGAGCAGAGCAGAGCTGGGCAGAGAAGCACTGCTGCAGGGGCCCCCTCCAGCAAGGTCCCTGACCCCTTAGCCCTAGCAGCTGAGGGCCCCCCTCCAGCAAGGCTGGGGATCAGGGCATTGTGGGTGGGGAGTGAGGGGCACCAGCAGGGGTGGGGAGCTGTGGCTTGGGAGTGAGGGGCCGGGACCTGCATGCTGATAAGTGAAGGGGGCAGGGGGATCTCTGATTTTACATGATAAAATCAAATGCCAAGATTTATAGGTATTTAGAAATTATTTTATTATAGTGGTTAATGCACTGGTAGGCTTCCAAATTGCTTTAAAATTGTAAATATATAAATAAAACATCATGTTCAACTGATACCTATATATATAGTGTTGTTTCATTTTAATCACAGATTTGGGAGTGGTTTAATCAGAGAATTTGTTGGGTTTTATCAGAGAATTTGCTATTTTTAAATAACCAGGATCCCCGTCATCACCCAAATCATTAATGCAAAAGATGTTGAACAATACAGGACCCAAGACCAGTTGTATAACAGCCATGTTGGTGCCTGGGGCAAACCCTGTGGTTTCCAAGAGCAGTGGAGCATGGGGGTCAGGTCCTGAGTGTGGGGGGCAGGGGGGGCACAAGTTCTACAAGCAGGTGGTGCAGTATGTGGGATCTGAGGGTGGGGGGAAAGCCACAAGCCTTACCCACACCAGGAACTTCTAAGCAGTCACAAATGAGCTGCTGTCCCTGCCTGGGCTCTGCACACCCCAGCTCTTGCTCTTAAAGAAACAGCAGCTGGGAATTGTTTTGGAGTTCCTAGCATGACAATGCTTCCAGGGCAGACTCTGTGGGGCTGGGGAGCAATTCTGGCACCCCTCCTAACTTGATGCCCAGGGCAGGTACTTCTCTCACCCACCTATAGTTACACTATTGCCCAGGACAGACCCCTAGGGAACTCCACTTAATACTTCCTCCCAAACAGATACCAAGCCATTGATGACTACTCATTGAGCATGATGATCATATAGTTAGCTACCCACATTACAGTACTTTCACCTAGTCTGCATTTCCTTAGCATGTTAATGAGATTGTGGTTGGAGATAGTTCAAAAGCTTTGCTAATGTCAAAGTATATCACACCTACTGTTCTCTCCACATCCACAGACCCTGTCACATTATCATAGAAAGAAATCATATTCATCAGGCATGACTTGCTCTTGATGACTCCATGCTGACTGTTCCTGATCACCTTCTCCTCTGGGTACTTCATAATAGATTCCTTGAGGACTAGCTCCATAATCTTTCCATGTATCAAGGTCAGGCTGACTGGTTTGTAATTCCTCCGATCTTCCTTCTTCCCTTTCTGAAGATAGGCAATACATTTGCTCTTCTCCAATCATCCAGGACCTCACCCTACCTCCACAAGTTCTCAAAGAGGATACCTAATGGCTCTGAAATTACTGCAGTCTTGATCTTTAGAAATATTAAGATTTACTGATCACTACACTTAGTGCAATGCAAAATAAATATATACATAAATAATCAAAGAGTATAACTGAAAGATAATTTAATAATTTTAATTGGTCTTTAACTGTTTCTATCCATAATATTAAAAAATATGCCCAGGATATCCTGGTATTAATGACACAGCTATATTATATCTCCCTCCGTGAAGATGGTGTATATACTTTAATGTTAATTTAATGAAACAGCTATTCAAGAATAGTAAGAACATGACAATTCCTACTGAACCCAATGTAAAGTCCCCTATTGACTTTAAAGGATATTCCATCAGAAATAAACCAATACAGTATTGTTTATATTACTTGTGGATTGTATCCATTTTTCTGCAATTGTGTCACTTTAAAAACACACCATTGTTTTAAAGCCTCAATGGTATTAAATAAAAACGAGATACATTTGTTTTAATTAAATATATTATGATTTATTTCCCTTAATCCTGGGGTTAAGTTTGTACTCAAACTAGCAGTATATTTAAAGTAAAACTAGAAACGACCTATTTATAATACAATCTCTGAATATCTTTATAAATAACTGAAGATAGGCTTCCTTCAAATCATTTAGCTGTTTAAGGCTTTAAATGTTTCCAGTATTTGCACAAGGTTACAGCAAACCTTGACTTATTTACAGAGAGATGTTGAGCAGAGATAAAAGTACTTAATAATCCACCAATTCTTGCTAAACACATTTTCCTTCCATATCCTCAGTGAAAGCAAGTAGAAAAGCACTCTAATTTGACATACTGTTACATTACCTAGGTTTCCTTTTTTAATTCTATGGGCAGCTGTTTGAACCAAGAGCTCTATAGAATGGATCAAATGGATAGGTTTTTAAATTCATCATAACAGAAATGGTCCTGAATGTCTTTAAGGTTAAAAAACAAGTGTTCATTTGAAAATCATTATGCAAGAGCTGGAACAGATGGAACGGCAGTCAAAACAACAAACCCAAAGGTGTGTGTGTCAAGAAAGACTGCCCCATTGACCTCTGCAAGACAAATTATTGCCTTTATGCTATATGGAACTTCTGTTAGATTAACAGTAGCAGTAACAACAACAACAGAAAGGCATTAATTGCCCAGGAGGTTGGGTAGAAAAACATTTCAGTCAAGAGAAATAGATGATTTCTACATGTTTGAATGGATTCCAGTTTGCCCTGTTCACAATGATTACCTAAATGGGTAGTCACTGTCAGCCATTCTACCCATTCGTAGGAAGCACTGGCTATAATAAAATGGACATAACACTACAGGATTGTTTAGGAATCAAGGGGTCCAGTAACACGTGCTGTTAACAGAACACAATAAACTCCAATGCAGTTCACGCTCAAGTCAGCTGCTCCCAGGTGCAGTGTCTGCACATGCGCTCAGAACCGCAGCACTCTGAGCCAGGGTGGAGCAGCCCCAGGCTGGCAAAGTATCTGGGAGGTCAGCTCTGGGCTCCAGGTGGCGGTGTTGGGCGTCAGACAGGCTGGCTGAGGCATGAGGGTGATATACTGCAGAAATAAGCGGCCAGCATCCCCCCTCACTTTAGCACCCTCGTGCCCCAGCCAGCCCCTGTCATCATCTACACGTTTCAGTGGAGTAAATTACTCTGCCATAGCATAGTACTGCTCTTGAGAGTTAATTAATTTACTGTACACTAACACTGGCACACATGTAGACTCTGATACTTTACTGAAGAACTAACTCATCAACTCCGCAGTAAAGCATATGTGTAGATGTACTTAAGGAGTCCAATATATCTGATTCTGCCTTTCTTTGTAGTTGTACATAGAATAGTGTTTCTCAGCCCATGGGTCATGACCCAAAAAGTGGGGTGCAAAAATATACAAAAGGGTCACAAACAAACTTTAAAAATGGATTCTCCTTTAAAGGAGAAAACTGTGGGAAACCATGGCTCTTCCCTTGCAGGCTGGCACAGTTCCCCAGCCCCCCTGCCCCACACACAGGGCTTGAACTACCAAATACCCTTTTGGAGATTTATCCAGTACCTGCAGAAATCAGTGAAAAAGCTCCCACTGACTCCAGTGAGTTTAGAATCAGGCTGGTACTCTTCACACCTTGTTCCCTAACCCTTTTTAAAAGGCTTTATTTACCAATCATTGTCCCCACACATAATTCTCGTTATATCATCATGCCTCTTTTCTTGATGAACATCTCCAGAGCAAGTTTCCACACTCCAACCCCAGCCACAACCCAACACCATTGAGCTGAGTGCAATGAGGCTGCATGGAAAATAACCGAGCATTCTGGTACACAGCTTCTTGCATTGAAGTCCTGCTCCCAAGTTTTTTTTCCCCATTCTTTGTCAGGTCAGAAGTGGTAATCTTTTATCCATTAAAAGGAGCTGTGGAGGGAAAGAGATTGGAGACTTAATTTATTTTCACTCGGTGCACTTCGCTATCCTTAGCAAGTAGCTAGCTACAAAGTGGCTGGGACTGCATACCTTTCATCACATCCCCATTGCAGCCAGCTCAGTGAATGAAGATACATGTACATCCTAGTAGTGGTATATCTTATCTGGGACATGCCTTGATCACCTGCTCCCACTAGCACACTCCAAACCCAGAAATACACTTGTAATGATGCTCCAGAGTCATTTCCAATGGCTATTCTTAAACATGCCAGAGACCAAGGTCTCAAGAATGGTCCAGAGCATCTTCAATGACATATTTCCGGGTTTGAATCATACATGCGGAAGCACATGGGTGAGGCATGCTTTGGAATGGCTCAGCCAGAACGTGCCACAGCCTCAGTGTAGACATAGCCTAAAGGTCCTACTGCAGTGAAAACCATTTACATGGGAGAGCTATGAAGAAAAACTGAAGAGAATACCAGTCATTTTCTCTTTGTTGCCAGCTGCTGATGGCTGGCTTGCATAATATGGGCACATTATCTCTTAAAACCCACTTATACAACAATCTTTAAGGCACATTCTTTAATCTGGGCCCTGTTTCAGATAGAGGAGCTTTGTTTCCATTAGCAACAAGCCACTTCCATTACCATCTTCAGACCAGGGCATAAGCCTATTCACAGAAATCTGTCACCCAATACAATGCAATACAAAACATGCAAATCATAATTCTGAAAACTCCAGCCCAACATGTAGGCTGTTCAAATCAGGGGTTAAATTTTATTTGTATTTGTATGAGGTAACACCTGAAAAAACTTTACTCAGTAATCAGGGTCTTAATAAACTAGCACTGTACAGGGAAGCCACTAAGAGTATGTGAAGATGTTACACTTAGTCTTTGATCTACCTGACTAGATTAGGTCAATCTAAGTGCAGATCTGTACACAGGTTCACAGAGGTTAGATCAAGCAAAAAAACAGCCACCTAATCTAATGTAGTTCACCTCTCAGGTGAACAGTTCGATCAGGTATGGGTTAGCCCACTCTGCCAAATGCCTGTATACATTTGGAGCACAGTCCTTGAGCTCCAAAAGCCAAGTTGCCCACCCTAGCCTCATCTCCCTGCACCCTGACTTACTTAGATCATATTCCTGGTACGAATCCCCACAACAGAAACATATGCACAAGTAGGGACCCAATCTATGATCATGTGGTTTAAAGTAATCGTTCTGATTGTAGATTGGATCCTGGGAATATCTGCACATAGTTTAAGATGATAGTACTTGACCCTGAGAACTGACAGTCTACAAGTCAGTCATGATGAGGCAACAGGATACACAAAGTAGACAGATAGTGTAAGGTGGGTTAGGAGGATGGAGTAAAAAGAACAGAAGTTAGCAGAAAAGCAGAAACTTCTAGTTTCCAAATGGGATTTTGAGTATGTTAATACTATCCTAGACCAGGGGTTTTCAACCTTTTTTAAGGACTGTATCCCTTCTGGTGGTGGCAGCCAGATGCAGGGGGGAGGGGACTTGCACACTGCAGTGGCACGGGGTGGTGGGTGGCAGTGGCGGCAGCCACAGCTGCGTGCAAGCTTCTCCCCCTCCCATGCCTGTGCAGCCCACAGAGGGGAGTCACTGCCCTCCCCGCCCCCCAGCCTTCCTCCTGGGAGGTGGTGGCATGGGGTGGTGGGTAGCAGCGCTCCATCCGCATCCACCCAAGCGTACCCTTTCCAAGTACCCCTGGGGTTATGCATACCCCTGGTTGACAACCCCTGTCCTAGACTTTCATTGCCTTACAAACTTAGGATGACTCCCATTTGACCACCAAGTTTTGTCTGTCTTGAGGAGCCTTATTTTTTTTACCTTCCTCTGGCACAGTCATCAGTTTAGGAGAAAGGAGCTATCTGCCACCTTCCCCTTTACATCTGCTGCTTCCTGATATCTGTGCCCCATGCTAATAGATGACACACTAACGGAAGGAACGCTGGTGCTTTTGTAAGCAACAGCTATAATTCCTTCCAGAGCACATCCATTAGAAATCTTTCACAGTGTTTCACAGTTCCAGTCTTTCACTGTTTCTTACCTGTTTCAAGCATTTCTTCCACACATTTCTTCTTAGGAATAGAAGATGCCCATTCCCTAGGGATTCTGTTGAGTTCCACCTCCACAATGTTGGAAGGGGCAAAGTAAGGAACTGCAAGGATTTCCAATCCTCCAGCCTGAAACCTGCTTGGGAGACAGTTATTACACAGTCTATGGCTGTACTGAAGTTCAGCGCTGCCCCATCAAAGCTGTAGAAGACTCCTGAGATAGTTGCAACAACATGCTACCTTCAGATGAGTTACTCTGGACATGGTCAGTGATGCAGGGGCAATGGGCTACTGCACAGATATCCATTATATCCATTATTTTCTGATTATCCATCCACGAGATTAATCCCAAGTTCTCTTTTCTAGGGGGATCACCCTGTCCTTCAGCAAAAGAAAAATTATAAAAACTCCCACATGTTAGAACTCCTAGAGTTTCTTCTCCCTGTACGGGATGGGTCCCTACACCTCTTAACGAAATGTATTTCCTTCACCAACAGTAATTTTCTAATTTGGGGGGTTTTGTTCCTCAGAATGTTGTATTTATCTTGACATTTCTTTCTCTCCAGTCTCTTACTTTATGTAGGCCTCTTTCTTCTGCTTCATTATTTTCTGTACGGCCCTGTTCTCTTTCTTTTCCCTTTCTTCTTTGCCCTTCCCAGTGAATTTATAGCTACCATGCAAAACCCTCAGGCTTTAATTCATCTTAGCCTGATGAGTTTACATTTCCCCGGCATGTCTTTTCCTCACATTGCTTCCTTCCTGTTGATTTAGTCCCAACTTCTTGTTTTCCTCCAAACATTTTCTGTGTGAGAAAGCAAAGTCTATATTCCCCATTTCTTGTGGAGTGGTGGCTCTGGATTAAATTGTAATTGTAATTCAAGTATACCCTTGTTATAAAATCTGAAGAGATACAGGGTGGACTGATGGGAACCTTCTGATTTTCTTTAGCACTTCTTCACCCCCACCCTTGGGAAATTTATGTCTATTTCTGCATCTATTCCCCATCTGAGATAAATACACTGAGGCAGAGAAGTCATTCATTTTTTTAACAACATCTACCTACTATGTCAATAAATCATGGTCTTTGAAACCACACTGTCTCTTTCACTGACCTCTGTTCTTTATGTAGCTGAATAGTTTTCTTATTATTTATATCAAATTCCTGTGTAATCCCACTTTACTTTTTTATCTGGACTTGCTTCACCATTGTTTTATTGTCTCAATTTCCAGGCCACAATCCACTTTTAACACTTCTTAGACACTCCTTTCTAACATAAAATATTTTTTATATTTCTTGTTCATTAACAACTGATTTTTGGAGCTCTGTCATCTTTTTGGTTTGTTTTCTTACTGAAACCAAATACAAGTTCTCTTCACCTTTTTCCATTTAAAGGAGTATAATAACATTGATACACACACACACACATACATTGTGTAAAAATATATATATAGAGAAAGTATATTTTTGCCCATGGACTAGGCAAAAATATGTATATGTATTTTTATATACATAAAGTTATCGATATAAAAGAGGAAATCTAGAAATCTATTTTGCCATGCACAACAAGATTTCTATAGATCTTTCCAGCTCTGGGAAATATTAGGCAATCTATTCAAAGACTCCAGGGCATCACTTGACATATTTGAAATGGACAAGGGACAAAGTTATCACCGTGTCATTTTTCTCTCTCTTCTTTCCCTAAGCAGAATGAAATCTAAAGATTGTTTCAATACAGTTTGGTCTCAATAAAATTGGTCTCAATAAAATGTAGACCAGTTTCAGGGTGGCTCTACAATACCACATTTTTTTGCATATAGCACACTTCCAAATAAACCTTGCACTTTGTTTCTGACCGGCAGAAAAGAAGAAAATATGATCTTTCCTTGAGAGCCTCTGCTGGTGGGTGGGAGTGGGAGTGAGGTTGGGGGTGGGAGAGAGAGAAATGCCCACAGTCAGCAGCTTGGGCATTTTGAGCGCAGCATGCTCAGGTCTACTTGTGTTGTCCCCTGACACAGGAGCAGAATTGCCCTACTGTTGCTATATTGTCATTTAAAATGTGCACACCAATTTCCAGCAACTGAATTATGTAAAAAAGGTGCATGTTGTAGGTGAGAAAATACAGTATATAGGTGTCTGTGACCTCTAATGACCTGCCCAGCAGCCAAGAATGCCTGCAGCTATTGTTACTAGTTTCCCTGGTTAGGCTGAAGCAGGATGATTTTAAGTAACAGCCTTTCCCTTCCTGCTGTTTCTTTTAAATTATTTACCCTGGTAGTATTATGATCCCAATACATTCGGATATTCCATTCAAATTTCTTAAGGACGTGCCATTTGCCTACCCCATTTCTTTTAGACAGTGTCCAGATGATCAGGGGTGTGTGCCTGCAACAGCACAAATAGCCTCAGTGCACACCCCTGCAAGTGCATTTCATTGTGGGACAATTTGTCCCACAATGGGCAAAGTGCCCTTGTCTAGCTTCTCCCGTGTCTTCAGCCAGGGAGAACTGGAGGCTGGGGCCATCCTTTCTTGTGGTGGATGGTGCCCGTATAGTCTAAATGCTCCACAAGCTGCAACTTAATTGATCCTACTTGGCTCACTTCCTAGAACGAGGACCTGAATAGCCTCAGACCATGTAGGCTGTTCATGGACTCTGAGAGATGGCAATCTTGCATTACTTCTAGAAACCCATTCCTTCTCTTAGTTGCTTACATAGCTGCTGTCCTAATCAATAGCTGAGTAATTAAAATACCTCATGATCATTTGTCTAGCTGTTTTACAAACCTCTCTTATCTGTACACACATTTCCTGATCTACTGTCTCTGCCTGCCCTGGGGGGTCTACAGCAACAACCAGAAATAACATGACTACATTTATTGTCCTTACTTAGCTTCTATGCAAACTGACTCTGGTCAGACAGGCCAAATATTTATAGTGTTTCCTAAAACAGACTCAATACATTATCATCCTTCCCTGTAATTGAGGGTGATTGTCTAACCCCTTTAGTAAACTTTGCATCTTGGTATTAAATTCTCAGCTGCTTTTAGCTTAGAAACTCTGTGAATATCATGCTTAGCCTTGAAATGTATGATTCCAATTGTTGACCTTATTAGCATACTTACTGCTTTTCTATGGAAGATATTTTCTCCTCCCACCTTTGCTTTACATTCTCATTATCTCCTACAATGATAACCAGTAGGCGCATTACCTTGAGATCCATGTATCCCCCCTTTTAAATTCTTCTCCTTCCACACTTCTAAAAGAATGGTTATATCATTTCCTTATTAGTGGCCAATCTATTTGCTCCTATAATATAGGCCGTCTTTCCTTTCCCATTCTGCTTTTCCATTTTGTTGTTTATAATTACCCAAACTGCTCACATCTCCTCCCACATCTATAATGTATCTCTGGTAACAAGAGCCACTTGTATAGTAGAGAACACCATTATGCAGCTTTCTACTTCCAGGGTCTAGGAGCGGGGTGTGAGAATCTTTTTAGATAATGCCTGCATACTCTCCTTTGATTTTATTTATTCCAATATGCACAACTATGTCAGGCTGTTCCATAAGCTTGGTCTCATCTGTCATATCCCACTTATTAAAAACCCCTATCCAGTTCTTGGGAGCCTCAGGCTTGTCCTGTTGTTTCTATGAGGGTTTGCTGCTTTAAGCAGCAGTGTTAGTTTGTGATATTGTCTCTGCTGCTACCGATACTTCTCTCATCTAATTTTGTTACAGACCATCCCTCACTCATTTCATCATTTTATGCAGTCCTCTCTTCTGAATCAACTGCAGTTAAAACTATTTGAAATTTACTGGGCACTGACATGGAATCTCTCTATTACTCTCCTTTCCTCTTTTACTACCTCTTCTCACAGCTACCCAGCCTCTGCTCTTTATATCCTCCCATTTCTGCTGGAACAATGCAGGGTCTCCTGCTCTGTGCTGTGGTTTCAATGCACTCATCCTGCAACTTGTTCACAGCTGGTTCTCCTCCTCCTCTGTCACTCCTTCAGAGTCTGAAACCAGCCATCTGTCATCAGTGAACCTCTCATACTCATTGATCTTCCCCAGCACATCAACCTGTCTCTATTTCTATAGTCCAATCTCTTAGTGCCACAACGAACTGCCAAAGCAGACACACACGTACAAATATACACAGAGTGTTCGTCTCTTCCATCCTCCCAACTGAAAATGCATGTCTATTGTAAAATCTTTTAGTAATTTTGAATGCAGTGTAAGTGTATGATGGTAATGCCTGTGCTATGTTTTATTTAAAGAGCCGAAAACATTTAATAAAATTAAAAAAAAATCAAGGGCCAAAATCTGCACTGATCTATGCACTAATGAATACTACTATCTGTTGAGGAATTGTATTACATTTATGGGGAGGTGATGGAAAAAGAGGCTCTAAATCAGGTACAGAATGGTATGTCAAATCCTGGGCCCTGCGCTGTCCTCTACTATACACTGAATTTGGGAGTAACAAGAAGAAATAAATTTCTGTGGTGCAAGCTCCCCCTAAACCCCTGTCTGACCAATATTGTTTCATTGTTTCTTTATGTTTCCTCCATCTGTCTGCCCATAACCATCTGTAGTCTATTGTTTTATTCTTGCATTATAACCTCTTTGGGGTAGGGATAGTTTTTTTGCTCTGTGTTTAGACAGCACTTCAGACAGTGGGGTCCTAGTTCTTGACTAGGAACTGTGGAGTCAAATGGTCTGACACAGAGAAGAGAAGCCAAAGAGAGCTACTTTGTCCTATTTTGCTGTTGTATTTCCTTGTTGGACACTGCTCAGTAGTAACTGCTGCTTGAAACAAGTTTCTACTTTTTTGTCCTCACCCCTCCTCAAGCTGCCCTGTTAGAATGTAATCAGAGAGGCTCTAAGTTGCACGCAGGTTACCTTTTTTACTTCCCTGGAGTTATTGCTTCAGGAGAGTAAGATACAGTCTTCTGCTTTGTTTCATGTTTTCAGCCCCATTGCAATCAGTCAGGTAGCAAGCAGAAGAGTAGTTTGTGATGACTAAAAAAGCACAGATGCATTTATGTTTTAAAACGGAATGTACAAACATTGGACTCATCTTCATTCATTTTCCACTAAATCACACTACAGGGCCCAGTGTTTTTCCTGTAATGAGTGATGACATCAGATTAATAAAACCTACAAAGTCAATGCAGCTCACAACAAACCCCATGGGCCTGTTTATAATAGTTCTTGTGTGTCATTCTGCCTGAGCATTATAGCCACATGCTAAATATCCCAGTGACATTTTGGTGAAATGAATTTACTTCCAATGAAGATTGGCTGGCTGATTTTTAAACCTCAGGTATCATGTCTGGTTTCAATTTTTGTCACAATGTCAAAGCAGATTAAAACATACGATAGACTAATATTCATCATATTCGATCATCATCAGATTCTTTTGCAGTTGTACAAAAAAAAATGAGGGCCTATTAAAACATGAAAGTCCTCTTTTTGAGAATCCCAAGCCCAATTATATTATTTCATGGCTATGTTGTTCATTGGCTTCAGTGGCTTGTGAGTTTGCTTCCATTAGGAGGTAAAATCCTAAAGAGAGGTATTTTTAATGCACTTCTGCTTATTAACAAAGAATGGACACAACGTCCTGTTTCACTGAACACAGTTGGAATCAAACAAGAGCATTCTGGTTCAGAAATCCAAGTCTGACTTCTTAGCAAGTATTCTGTGCAAAAGAAGTGCACTCTCTTGGCTTTCTCCCAGACCTGCACTCACACTCCTTTTTTCATGGTTTGCTCAGTTTTCCCTAGGTTCTGCCTGTCTCATAGGTGAAACTTCATTGTGCCAGCCCTGCACTTTCAAGCAGGTCCAGGAAAATCTCTTGACCTGATTGGCTTTCTATGCAGGCTAATGCCTTTGGCAGCAGTTTCCACTGCCTCTAGTTGTCCCACACATAACTGCTTCTTCCATCTATTACAATGAAGGATGGCTGGCATGCCTGTGGGCTTTAATGACATCTGTGGTTGCCTGTGGTTGAAAGACATGCTTAAAGACAACATTAATGTTTTCCAGCACAACAGGTATACATTATAAGTGATTTCTTAGCCCTGAAAGATCCTAGATTAACAGCACTCTAATGGGAAATCCCCCTTTTTCCCACATAAGGCCTACCCCAATATAAAGCAATCTTTTCGTGACTTCTTTGGATCAGGACACTAATAGATAAAGGAAAGGTAATAGCAGTACATATTTACTCACTGCACCACCTTAGTTTGACCTACAGACAGCCCATAAAATGGGTGAGAGGAGAGCTCATTAACTGCTATGGGTCTTAGGAGTCAGCAGGAGTATCTACACATTCATTAATGCACAGTGCCTACTGTGCATTAAATATAGTACTTTAAAAAAGTACTAAATAAATGCAGACTAGGCTGCCCTACAGCGCATTAGTATGATTGAGTGCTTTTTTCGTGACAGTTAATGTGCAGTAGACTAATACTACTGTTCATTAGCCTAATAACATGGTTTTTGCTTTGATGCTGTAATGCACAGTCAATTAATCGACTGTGCATTAAGTATCTTGTGTAGATGTGACCAGTCTGAGCAGAAAATCCACCTCCATTGACAAAGTTTCTCTGTATCACACAACTGGTGGTTTTGAAGACAGCTGTGACACCAATTATGAATTGGATCATTGCTTCTACTTGTAAATTAAAGGCAGACATGGGCATGAATTCACCAGCAATGCCACCTTCACCAAGGACAGTTACCAGCCCACCTGAAACATGAAGAGCCATGGTCAGCAACCATCAACTACACCAGGGTCGGCTAACCCACAGCATGAGTGCCACTAGTGGCATGGGCAGCTGCTGTGTATTTGTGGCATGCAACAGATCAGGGATAGGAGGCAGCACAGTGGCAGATAGGATAGGGAGCAGAAAAGACAGCAGCAGATTAGGGAGGAGCACAGGTAGGGAGCAGAAAGCAGAGCAGCATGCTGAGCAGGGGAGAGGACATTGTGGGGCTAACTTGTAGCACTGCTACCAAAAAGGTTGCCCTCCCCCACCTCACTGAACTATACAATATGTACTATGACAATATCAAACTTGCAGAATTTAGGGCAGTCTGCAAATTTCCTTCAACTGTATGAAAATCTAATACTAGTTTTTCTTTCTGGAGATGGACATCAGGTGTAATTATCACTTGGAATGGAATGTAATTGAGAGAGAGCTGAATAAATGTTATCAGCTATGTCTTATATGCTCTCTTGTAGTACTATGATAATGGACACATTAGTGAGCCATAAAGACATGTATTGGAATTTTTTTTCTTGGCACAGGCTGCTTCAAAACTCAGCAGTAAACTAAATAAAAATATGAACAGCAAGAAATGTGGAGACTCTCAGTGACTCAGTGGGTGATGCTACTAATTATGGGGTGTGTTATACTTCTTTGCTTCTATGCTCAGCTCACTCCCAGTATAGGTTAACATGGGGTCAGGGATTGTCAAGGAAGAATGGTACTCCAGCTCTGGTCACATACTTGGGCTTGGGAGGGATGTGAGAGTAGACATCACTATTGTTTCTTCCTGCTATCAGGGAATTGCCCCGTACTAGAAGAATTTGCAGCCCTTGGTATGGCACAGGAGGGAGCTCAGTCTCTCCCTATTAAGCCCCCAAAAGCATCCAGTGATGTTGTCTCCTCACCCGCACCTCCCCTTCCCCAACACAAACTGACTAATGGCCCCATAAATATGGTATGCCAGGTTACACATGCCCACAGGTTTCAACTCTGTGATCGCTACTGAAAATTAATACCAGCGTTTGGACACCCACTAATAGTGTGGATCTCACATTCATAGATGGTTTTTTCAATATGACAAAAAAAACCCATAACCCATACAGATATTTGTACCTTGATGCCATGCCTCCCTTTACTTATGCTTCCGGACACAAAACTACATTCAGTGCAATTTGTGAAAATCTCACTATTCCTACATGTTTTGCTAGTGTTGAAATGATGTAGCTTGATGGTCCTGAGAAGCAAGGACCTTTGTGTGTGATACCTTTTTTTTATTGGAGCAACTGCATGGTTGGATTAGACTTAGACAAGATTTCAAATTCTTCTTCAGGCCTGCTTACTTCCTCAAAGCTGAAGAAGAATGTCATGCATTCAAAAGCTTGTCTAAGTGCTCCAACCATGCAGTTGGTCCAATAAAAGATATCACCTGCAAAAAATCCTTGCCTCTCACTATTCTAATGTCATTCGCCTAAAACAAGTAAACACATGACTGATAAACATGGTTGGAGTTGATGGTTTAGAAGGGGAGTAAAAATATGTGGGCTTGGGTGATGTAAATGATTTCATAGATTTCACAGACATTTGGGCTGGAAGGGA
>NW_017729022.1:163058837-163061570 GCF_001723915.1 Gavialis gangeticus | reverse complement strand
TCTCAAAGACCTGTGCCAGGGGCTGAGCTATGATACTTGCCAGCTCCCTGAGTACCCTTGGGTGTAACCCATCAGGGCTGGCTGACTTGAAGGTATCCAGCCATCGACGTGTTCCTTCATGAGGTCAGCTTTAATGGAGGGCAAGGAATCTCCCTCACTGGGGCCTCCCTGACCCATAGTGGGCAGGGCTGTCCCATGGGACTGGTGAAAAACTGATGCAAAGTACCCATTTAGCAAGTTTGCTTTTTCCTGGGCATCAGTTGTCAGTTGCCCCATCTGGTTTAGCAGGGGTCCAATGTTGCCCTTGCTTTTCCTCCAGCTCCCCACATATCTGAAAAAGGACTTTTTATTTTCCTTGATATTTGTAGCTAGCTGGAGTTCCATCACAGCCTTGGCTTTCATGATTTGCTCTCTGCAAGGAAGTAGCTAACATTGGGAAATGCTGGTGAGTGGAATATAAATAGGCTGCTAAATAGTTTAATTACTTCTGTTTAATTTTAGCTAATTTTTGGCAGATCACTGTACAGTTAAACACATACAGTTGAACAAAAGTTATACATTATTTAAATGCTTCATAGTAGAATGCTGTGTTACTCTTTGCTACTATGCATAAAGAATAAATTGCAAAAATCATTTGCTTGCTTGATGTCTCAAACAGCAGGGCTTTGTAAATCGTGAAGCGATTGCTGAACTGAGCTGAAAATTTCTATTACAGCACTATGTATCCGTTTTCTCTGTTAACCTGTTTTTTCTTTAGTCAAAAAATTTTGGTGCTGCATCAGATTTTGTTTTATTGGGAAAGTGAATGCCCATCATGCAACCTCTGCATTTGCCTCTTCTCCTAAATGACAACTTACAAATCAATCAGAAATGATCAACCAGACTCATGCTGGAAAAAGATGTGTGTGTAAACTGTGACCCATTAAAGTTAACAGTGAAGCTTCTGTGACCTGAGTGGTCAAGGCTGTCACTCCAGTGGCTGAATTCACAAAGGGGGTGCAGGCACATAGTTACCACCATTAAGCACCCAAATCCAACATATAAGGGCCACTGTTATTCATAAAACCCCTTGCCTAAATCCATAGGCACCTTAACTTCCTTGCTAAGTTTCCAAAGGTAAAATTCCTGAAGCATATAGGTTTCTGTTGCTGTGTATAAGCACAGTCACTCCAGTATAGACAGGTCTCCAAGTGTTGGTTGGCACTTAGCTCACACTCAAACCTAGTTAGGATATACATCTCACTTACAGGCCCATATTTAACTAGCTTATCCAATACATGTTCAGATCATGCCTAACTCCCCATAAAGCAGTACTACTACCCAACTGTTATTTAATAATTCAGTGGTAGAGCATTTGGCTGGAATAAGGGGGCTAGGGAGCCCTGCATAGCATTCTCCATGGGAAACACACTTCAGGTGAAGGGAGATCTGAGTATCAGTTCCTTCTCCAGATCCAGTAAATATCTTACCAACATGCTTTTAGCTGCCTCATTTTTGATGTGGCCAGGATTGCCAATAATATTTTCAAGACAAGAATTGCAGGGCGAAGAAGACTCATTGGTTAACCATGTCAAGCTAGGCCTTGGGGCTTTTTGTCACTTCTGGGAATGGTACACAGGAGCAATACAGATTAGAGCAATAGATTAGTGAAATATTGTAGAGTCCCCTTTGTGGAAAAAAATATATTTGAGAGAATTGGGTATTGGCTAACTAGATTGTCCAATACTTTATAGTCTCATTATTGCTTCTCTCTTCTTGTGTCTCAGACAGTCTCCTGAGATCAGGGAGAGAAGTGAATAAATGGTTTCAATGAGAACTCCAAAGTAGGATGGTGCAAACACTAATTCTAATGATTTGTTTTAATTTTACTTTGGACTGAGTTAAAGAGGTTGTTGGGAGGCTGCTAGGGAAGGGAATGAATGATAGAAAATGAAATGAAAGTAAGCTTGGGCTCCCACAGCTTAGGACACTCAGGAGAATCCTGTACAAGCAATCCAGAAACAAGCTGTTACAGAAGGCACAAGAAAAAGGAACTGGTGAACAGCCAAAAAGTCTCCAGTGTTGCACTTACTACACAGCTCTTCCTACAGAAATCTCATGTGCCTCTCTCTTTAGCACTCACAGGGCACGTCGAGACAAGCACACACGTGTTTCTTGCAGCATCTCAAAGCCCTTTGAGATGCTGCAAAAGGCACATGAGGGAACAAAAAAATGTTCTGTGTACTGCAAATCTTCACCCTGGGGGCAAAATTAGACTCCTGGATATCCAGGGGTCAAAAAATACCCCAGGCAAAAAAAGTGAACTGTGCCCTGAGGCACAGAGCATCTCTATGGCTGGCCCGTGCCCTGGTACTGAAGCACGTTGCCTGCCCATGCAAGGCATGCAACATGCCAGCTGCAGGGAGCTGCACCCGGGCTCTGTGCTGATAAGTAGGACGTGGAGGGAGCTGTAGGAGATGGGAGAGGACCATGGTGGGACCCCCACTGGCCCCATCCCCCACCCATTGCCTGAGCCCCCCAGATCGCTGCCCCTCCTCAGCTCCAAACCCCACACACATATCCACAACCCCCGACACCTTCACCAATTCCACCCCCCACACACACCCCACACTCACCCCAACCATACAAAGTACCTGCATAATTTTGAATTTTTAGCTGTGTTAATAAAATCGCGATTAATTGTGACCAATTGTTTTAATCATGTAACTAACCGTCAGCCAATTTTTAAATCTT
>NW_017729022.1:163050500-163053837 GCF_001723915.1 Gavialis gangeticus | reverse complement strand
CAGCCCCAGCCCCCACCTGCCCCATGAGCCCCACTGATACTGCCCCACCTGGTCCTATCCCTCACCAGCTCCTGCAGCCCGCCTGATAGCTGCCCCCCCTGAAGTCCCCATTACTGCCCTACCAGGCCCCAGCATCCCGGCAATTTAAAAAAAAAAAAAGCCTCTCACTCACCAGCAGTAGCAGCTGCCATCAGGGTCACCTGGGCCTCCTGGAAGAGCTCCTGCACACAGCATGGGGCAGCGGGGGGCAGCAGGAATGGCCCCAGCCACCTGGCACTGGCACTGCCACTGCCCCATCACGTGGATGTAGCTGGGGTCAGGCAGCTGGGGCCACTCAGACTGAGCAGTGTTGGCTCCTGGGTGACAGCTGCAGTGGCCCCAGCTACCCAACAGTGCACAGAGCTGCACAGCACCCTGCCAACATGGGCCGCACCCATGTGATGGGGCAGTGGCAGTGTGGATGCCAGGCAGCTGAGGCTGATCCCCGCTGCCCCCTGCTGCCCTGTGCCGTGCAATGGGGCTCTGCCAGGAGGCCCCAGTGATCCCTACAGCCACTGCTACTGACAGTGAGGGTGGGTTTGGGTTTTTTTTAGTTTTTGAGTCTCAGACTGCAGGGGCCAGGTGGGGGTGTGATCGGGGCGGGGCTGGTTGGTGGAATGAGCGGGAGGTGATCGGGATGGGGCCAGGCAGCGGGTATTCTGTAATGTATTATGATGATAGAGACACTGGTAGGCTTCCAAATTGCTTTAACATTGTAGGTATATCAATAAAGCATTGCCCCATTGATGATCTCTCTCTCTCTCTCTCTTAGATATTTAGTGGTCTTTTGCTTTAATTTTGGATTAAAACATGGATTATGGGGTATTTTAAAGAGTGACTTTGGGATTTTTTTATCCTGGATTTTTTAGTTTTTAAATAGGGAACACCAGAATTCCTGCTAGTGAGGCAAGTGGCAGTACCCATGGAGGACAGTCCAAAGCAGGCCACCACACTGAGAATATCTTCCAGGCGACAGCTGCCCAGATGGCCAGGCAGGGGCATACATGGCAGTAGTGCCACACAAAGGCCAACTCTGCAGCCACAGCCCACTGGCAACTGGCCCAGAGGGACAGACACCTCTAATTGCTATGCAGTCCCCATCTGGGTCTGGCAGAAGTGCAGCCTTGGGGCCACATGCTGTCACAGGTGGCAGCAGATCACAGCCAGGCAGCAGTCCCCACTGCCAGACTGCTGCATTGGGTAAAGGGTGCAGGGAACTCTCAGGGCTGTTTCAGCAGTCCAGCTGGCACAAGGAGTAGTGTCCCTGGGTACCAATTAGTAGGCCTGTGTGAATAGGAAAGTATTCAATTCGTATTTGGCCAATTCAGAGGACAGTGGTTCGATTCAGTGATTCAAATTACTGTCCCCATTCAATTCCGCTGAATCAGAGATTTGGTGCTGATTCGGCGCTGATTCGAAGATTCAGACTGGCTAGGGAGAGGCAGGCACAGGTTCCATCATGGCTCCTCTGGTTGTGCCTGCCTCTTCCCTGGTGGGGGGACCCACAGGAGAAGCCCCCATGGCTGCCCTGCCCAGCCCCAGCCCCCACAAGGCACAGCCTCCCAACTCTTTAAAAAAAAAGCCCCACACTCACCAGCTGTAGCAGGGGCTGTGAGGGTTCTGGGGCCTCCTGGCAGGGCCCCCCCCATGCAGACCCTGTTCCTCAATTGCCTCCCCACTCAGACCCACCCCTGATCCTCTTCCCCCCACCCCCCTGCCCAGCCCTGGCAGTCTGGGAATAAAAATTATTAAAAAAATGTACTCACCAGCAGTAGCAGTGGCTGTGGAGGCTCTGGGGCCATGTGGCAGAGTTCTCCCCGCCCCGCCACCCAGCCCTGCCCACACTGGCTGCTCTACCCTGCCTCAGCATTCCAGTACCTAAAAAAAAAAGGCAAACCTTGCACTCACCAGCTTTGGCAGTGGTGATTGGAGCCTGAGGGCTCATGGCGGAGCCACCCTATGCAGGAGGCAGCAGGGAGGCAGCGAGGATCACCCTCCTTCTTGGCATGCATGTGGCAGCTACCCCCTGGCATGGATGCAGTGTGGCTCAGCAGGGCACCATGTGCTGTCTGGAAGCTAGGGCTTCTGGGGCTGAGTGGTGCCAGGCTCTGGCTGACATGTGGAGCCACCAGCATGGGTGCTGGCCCCAGCCTCTAGCTCTCCCTGGCTGCAGATCCTGGAGGAGCCAGGAAGGGTTATTTTGCCCCAGATGATGCAATTTGCCCCACACCAAAGTGCATGTCTGGGCACATGCACTGAGGCAAAAAGCCCTGCCTCAGATTTGCACTGCTTCTATTTGAGCTGCTGCAGGTGCACATGCCTGCATGTGTGGATGTACCCACAGGGTTCATTTGCATGTGCAATTAATGCACCTGCACCTGAATTTTCTGCACAGAAAATCCAGGCTCATTAATGTGCTCCCTGGTGCACATCTACATGTGCCCTGTCAGAAGCAAATTGGCCTGATAGGAGCAACCCAGTCCATGGCTGCTCCTACCCTGCTTTGCCCTCATGCAGCAGCTAGGGGGAGCTCCAGGCTCCCCCAGGTTCCAGCCCAAGGCTGGCAGAAGGCACAGGAGCATAGCCCCAGCTCTGTAGGGTTGGGAGGAGTGGGGGGAAATCGGGCTGGCCCCAACTTGGCGGGGGGGATACACTTCTAATATCTACAAGTACTAGAAAATGGCACATTAGACTAATATACTGTGCAATAATAGCACACGTGTACAAAGTGACACTTTACTACACATTACATTAGTCTAATGCACAGTAAACCGTCTGTGTAGATGCACCCAAAGACATACAGCTAACACATGTCATAACAAGGCGATCCAGTTTTGGACAAACTAGGATACTTTTCCCAAGCAATATGTAAGAGGAATCACTGAACAGAACTTGCGTGTTAATCATTACACTGTGATTAAAGGCATCAATTTCAGATTTAATACACAGTTAGACACCCCCATGTGACACACTGGACATTACCTAGAGAAGATGAGCGTGAATCTTATTTCATTATGCATGTGCCCATGTGTAAGGGAAAGACAGTTCACACAGCCATCTGGTCTAACTGTGCAATCATGCAGCAATTTTTTAAAATCTTGTCTTCCGCTTTTTTTTTCTTCTTTTACTTTAATTTCACTTCTTATTTTAACTAAGAAAGATCAAATTGCTGGAAAGCAGCTTTCATTTGTCTCCCAGCTGGGTATACAGGAGGAATGCAGACATACTCCAGCTGAGTAAGTCTTTCTGATTTACTTTGATTCTTCAGTGGCCTCATTATGGACTGGGAGACCCCTCT
>NW_017729022.1:163044000-163045500 GCF_001723915.1 Gavialis gangeticus | reverse complement strand
TTTTTTTCTTCTTTTACTTTAATTTCACTTCTTATTTTAACTAAGAAAGATCAAATTGCTGGAAAGCAGCTTTCATTTGTCTCCCAGCTGGGTATACAGGAGGAATGCAGACATACTCCAGCTGAGTAAGTCTTTCTGATTTACTTTGATTCTTCAGTGGCCTCATTATGGACTGGGAGAACCCTCTGTCCCGAGAAACTGTAAAAATATATTCATTCTCCATCTTACCTACACATTTGGCTTTTTTGTAATATCTCACAATTGTATCTCTCTGTGTGATATGTGAAGCTACTGATTTTGTATCAAGCTAATGATTTGGTGTCAAGTTAAAGAATTATAAATTTATAAATTGATCACAAGTGCATTCTAGGAAATAAGAATTTAGTTTCTCCTGAACTACATTTATAAGGAAAAAGGAATAAGGGGAAGAATTTCAAGGCAGAAAGGGCTACTAGGCACTCCAACTGAAAGACAGTGGGAGGTGGGTGCCCAACTCCCTTAGGTAAATTTAAAATCCCAGACTAAAAGCTTTGTGTGAGGAACAATAAATATTAGCACTCAACTTTAAGGCTTCTGGTAAAACTGGATGGTAAATCCAGTCTTGTCTTCCAAATAGCTAGATATTATAGAAAGGGTTAGGTTTTTTTCCCCACTAGAGCATTAGATCTTAATTACTGGTGGGAGCAAAACACTGAAGCAGAATCATCCAGGACCTGATTGTCTAAAGCAAATCATCATACATTCCTATGAGGACTAGAGAAAAAAAACATACTTTGCACCTAAAATAAACATCAGACATGTATACAGCTCTTTTTAAAAGCTGCATTTGATCATAGATGTAATCATATACAACAAGAGAACATTAGGGTTGAACCATTTTGCACTCAAAAGTGAGGAAATGGCAAAGTTACAGATATATGCTCCTTTCTTCATAAAGACTATACTTCAGTAAAACTATGTATTGCAACAAACAGACAGTTATGTTCTTTGTCCTGCCAATGCCCCTCTGCAATAACAGGAGTGGCAAGAAAGGACTTTCAACCAGCTCCAGAAGGGCTGACAGGAATTCTTGGAATTCTTCTCCCTTCCTATATGTGTGTGTGTGTGTGTGCATTTCATTATACATGCGCCATTTTGGATGGGACTTCCTGAGCTAACTTCCAATCACCAGAGCAAAATCTGGTAGGGGCGGTGAGACAGCCCAGCTGGGCTGCTTTCTCATCCCCCATGCTACATCACGCCCAGGGGACCAGGTAGCACCCCAGCTGAGATGCCTTCCACCCCCGGCACGATCTAGCATGGGGCCTCCTGCCCCTGGCGCAATCTAGCTTGGGGGATGGGGAAGCAGCCTGACTGGGCTGCCTCCTGCCCTGGTGCGATCTAGTGGGGATGGGAAAGCAGCCCAGCTGGGCTGATTTCTCATCCCCAGGGAAACTTCGAAACAGCATTGAAACAGCTTTCTGTTTCGATGGAACAGAATGGAACAGCTGTTTCGACTGG
>NW_017729022.1:163038160-163039000 GCF_001723915.1 Gavialis gangeticus | reverse complement strand
AATTCAGGAGGTGCACAGTCCCACCAGAGGAAATGCCCTGTTGGACCTGGTCCTGCCCACAGGCGACGACCTGGTAAGGGGCCTCCAGGTTCTTGACCGCCTGGGTGATAGCGATCATCGCTTGCTGGAATTCACCATCCAGCGCAGGGTGTCAGGGGCCTGCAGCAAGGCGGTAGTCCTAGACTTCAAGAGGGCCAACTTCAACGAGTTGAGGAAATTAGTGGGAGAGGCACTGGGGTTCTCGAGAGCAGGGGAATTCAGTGCCCAAGATGAGTGGTTGTTCCTTAAAGAGAAGATACTCAGGGCCCAAGAGGTGACCATCTCAACAAGAAGCAAGGCGGGCAAGAGTGCCTGAAAGCCCCCCTGGCTCACCAGGGACATCCGGGAATGCCTGATTGCCAAAAAGGCAGCGTACAATCAGTGGAAGGGGGGTGCTATCTCCAGGGAGGAGTATACCTCCTCTGCTCGGGCCTGTAGGGGGGCTGTCAGGAAAGCTAAGGCGGACATAGAACTGGGACTAGCGTCCAAGATCAAGAATAACAAAAAGTCCTTTTTCAAATATATAGGGAGGATGAAGAAAGCCCCGGGAAATGTGGGGCCCCTGCAAGATTCTCTGGACAATCTGGTGGTTGCGCCAGAGGAGAAAGCAGACCTCTTTAACCAATTCTTCACCACCTTTCTTGTGCAGGGACCGGGACTTCCCCACCGTGATGCAAGACGGACTCAAGGGGAATGCCTCCAGACCTCAGGCTGGGGAGGAGCGGGTTAGAGGTCTTCTGGAGGGGCTGGATGTGTTCAAATCAGCGGGTCCAGATGCTCTCCACCCCAGGGTGTTGAGGG
>NW_017729022.1:163009913-163037370 GCF_001723915.1 Gavialis gangeticus | reverse complement strand
ACTGACAAGTGCAGGGTGCTGCACTTGGGCAGTAGTAACCAGCAGCACACTTATAAGATGGGAAACTCCCTTCTTGAGAGCACGGAGGCAGAAAGGGATCTTGGAGTCTTTATTGACTCCAAGACGAACATGGGCTGACAATGCGAGGTCACGGTTGGCAGGGCTAACCGGACCTTGTCGTGCATCCACAGGTGCATCTCAAGTAGGGCTAAGGAGGTGATCCTCCCCCTCTATGTGACACTGGTCAGGCCACAGCTGGAGTACTGTGTCCGTTCTGTGCACCCCATTTCGGGAGGGATGTGGACAACATTGAGAGGGTCCAGAGGAGGGCCACCCGCATGATCCAGGGACAACAGGGCAGACCCTACAATAAGAGACTGTGGGACCTGAACCTGTTCAGCCTTCACAAGAGAAGGCTGAGGGGGGACCTGGTAACCGTCTATAAACTCACTCGGGGGGACCAGAAGGGTTCAGGAGAGACCTTGTTTCCCCTAGCACCGCCTGGCATAACAAGGAATAATGGCCACAAGTTGTTGGAGAGTAGGTTTAGATTAGACATCCATAAGAACTCCTTCACGGTCAGGGCGGCTAGGATCTGGAACCAACTTCCAAGGGAAGTGGTGCTGGCTCCTACCCTGGGTGTCTTTAAGAAGAGGCTTGATGCCTACCTGGCTGGAGTCATTTGAGCCCAGTTTTTCTCCTGCCCAGGCGGGGGGTCGGACTTGAAGATCTACATGGTCCCTTCCAACCCAACTTCCATGATTCTACGATTCTATGATTCAATACAAAACACTGTTCTGTCGAACCAGCGAAACTCAAGGCGAAATGGAATGGTGCCGTTTCACACAGCCTTTATATATATATATATAAAAAAAATAAAATAAACATTATGTGCGTGTGTGTGCACACACATGTGTGCATATATACATGCAAGTCAAAAGTCCTGAGCTGACAGCATAGCAGTTTACTATGTTTGTGGCATGTCAGTTTTTCCATCCAGCTGAGTTTGACTTCCCTACTTGAACCACATTTACAATTTAGTCAGCTGGGAAAAGCCTTTTAAATTAAACTGATCCATGCCTTCGGAACTGTAGCAAGAAACCTTAACCACTTTGACACCATATCCAGAACAATCTCTTAAAGAGTCAGAAAATGGTGATATTGGGGTCTGTTCAAACACTTGACACTGCACAAGGTGATGTAAATTCCAGGTAGTCTTTATTTATGACTTGACTAATCATGGTCTTTTTCCCACAAGTAGCAATGCCTCCAATCAAAGCTGCTAGAATTATTTATTAGCAAAATCATAGCCTGTTCCCAGCAGATTCATAGAAAGGAGGTGGAACAAATCCTAGTGCTGATCTTGCAGTCACCTACATAAGTGTTTGCAAGTCCACAGTCATTACTAATAGATATTATAGATATTAAAGTTAGTCAGCATTTTCACGTTTTTACTATTTTTTAACTGGCCTTATTAGATTTACAGTTAAGAAAAAATGAGGTAACACAATGCACTGAGTTCAGTTCTTAATTAGGGCTGCGCAAAGCTTCAGTTGCTGATTTGATTTGGGGGAGATTTGGCCCAAGTCCATGGCCAAATCTCCAAATCCAAATTGAATCAGGAGTCCCTTTAATCTCTCCAAATCTAATTGGAACCCTCCGAATGGATTCAGAGAGTTTTGGAAAGATTCAGTGATTCAGACATAGAGACATATTTAAATGTTTTTTTCTACATACCTCTAGGTAGCAGGGGCTCTGAACACTGCAGTGCTGGGGCAGATTCAGTGTCCCACAGAAGCACAGGGGGCTCCCCAGCACACTCAGCAGCAGACCAGGAAGTGGACCAGAAGCACATCTGGGTCTTCTGGGAAGAATACTGGGGGGCCCACCCACCCTCCTCGGCTCAGCGACTGGTGCCTCCTGGGTCTGTGGGGGCACCCTGGGTCCCCCTGAGGCCAATTGCTGAGCCAGGGGGCACAGGAGGATCCCCCAGTGCGCTCCCCAGCAGACCCAGAAGTGGACTGGAATTACTTCTGGTCCACTTCTGGGTTCACTGCCAAGCATGCTAGAGAGCCCCCTGCGCTGCTGTGGGACACTCCATGTGCCCCAGCACCGCAGCAATCATGAGCTGCACTTGCTACCTCAAGGTATGTAGAAAAAACTTTTAAAGCTGTGCCTGTGTCTGAATCACTGATTCTCCAAATCAGCATTGAATCATCAGATTTGGATTCGGCCAAGTCAAATCAGGGACAGTGATCCAAACCAACAGATCAAATCACTGTCCCTGATTTGGGCTGAATCTAAATTGAATAGGGCCCATTTCACATACCCCTATTCTTAATGTAGCAGGAAGATGCCCCAGAGATGTAGAATGCATGCACCTTACATCCAGCATCTTCTGGTATTTGGGGACTATGAAAGTAGTCCTGACTCTACTGTGAATCAACAACTGGAATCAAGAAGCCTCTTACCATGAACTCACAAAATAGATTCAGCACATATATGCCTGGAATGGCTGGAAGAGAACCCCGCAGAATAACTCTGCAGGACCTATCAAACATCTCAATGAAGGGCATGTAGCCTGGGAACACCCAAGGGTGTGCTCATCCTCAGTTGGAAGGGATAGATGAGGCAGGCAACAGTGCTGTAAGAGGGACACCTGTGATTTGAGCTCGGGTCTCTCTTTCCTCTATGAAGTCAGCTCCACACCAATGCTCTTAACTATTTACAGTATATTAAATTTTAATATACATACTATTCTTATCCAATATATACAGGTAAGTATTTCAGTAGGTGTCATCCAACAAATAAAGGAAAAATTCCAGTAAGTATTCCAAATGATATCATTCAACAACACAAAGGGTATGCAGATAAGTATTTACAATATGGTAAGCCAGGAACCACCTCCTGGGACTGCTTGTCCTAATGGGCAACCCACCTTGGGGATGGTCTTCTCAACCCTGTGCCCTACAGTGACCTGGCGCAACTGGTGAGTCCTCAGGATGCCTGTGCAAGGAGGAGGGGCTGATACCCAGATGAATGAACCAGGTAAGTTAGGGTCAACAGGAAGTTTACAGGAAACCCAGAGGAACCATTGGCAGAATACAACTGGGTAGAAAAGGAAGGGCAGTTTGGGGGCGAGGTGTGAGCAGACAGCACACCAGTGAGGAACCAATTATACAAAACTAAACCAATCCCATCACATATTGTACAAGATATCCATTACCATGATAGTCTTACAAAATATAAGGTGCAGCTTTACACAATATAAGGTGCATCTACCCCTGAATTCCAGTTAGCAATGCCTCCCCTGAGGGACTCGATTCCTCCAGCAACTCACAGTCATCTTTGAGGAGCCATCGACTGGGCCTCAGGGTCCCTCCCTCAATCAGAGGTCCCCAGCACTGTCTGCCTCATGCTGATACCTCCCTTCCAGGCCCTGTGCCCCACTTTGGGCACTGAGGCTTCTTCCAATTCTTGCGGGTGTGTGAATCCACTCGCTGCTGGCTGAGTTTACCCAGCCTTACACCTGGGCCTTCCCTTTCCCGGGCCCTGCTCTAGGCTCCAGGGATCTTTTAGTTCCTTGGCCAGGCCACACTGCGGGGCTCTGGCTATCCAGCCTACCCTGAGGCTAACCTGAGCAGGCTCGAGCTGCTCCCAGAGCTGGCTCTCCATGTGCAGATCTGCACACTGTGTGGGACCCAAACAGCCTCGAGTTGCTCCCAAGGCCAGTTCTCCATGTGCTGGTCTGCACACAATGTGGGGCCCATGCAACCTCAAGCTCCTGCCAGGGCTGGCTCTCCATGTGCCAGTCTGCACACTATGTGGTGCCCAAGCAGCCTCAAGTTGCTCCTAAGGCCAGCTCTCCATGTACTGGTCTGCACATCACTCTGTCTGGCCCTTGGCTGGGGATGCAGGCTCGAGCTGCCTCGATGGAGCTCCCAAAGCCTGAGCCCCATGTACCGATTTGCGCACCACTGGGGCAAAGAAGGGATTCTGGGGGAAGCCCTTTTTGGGTGCTTCCCGACATCTTTTGCCACCTTCCTTGTGCAGCTCATGCCGCTCCTTTTATACTCTCAGAGGGCTCCACCCCCTGAAGTCCAGAGGAACCTGCAGCTTGCAGGTCCAAACTAAGTCCAGGAGCTCCTTTCCCCTTCCCTTTGGGAAAGAAGCAATGCCAGCTCCTCCCCACTCTCCCCCAATTCACCAATTGGAATTGAGAATTCTCGAACCTGAGATGCACTGGGGCTTGATTAGGTAAGTCCACCACAGGCAGAATTCTTGTTCCATTGGTGCATGCAGATGGCACTTTTCCAGCCACATAAGCTGTGAGATAAAATGAATACACAGCATTAGGGAAGTTTCTGCCCCACTAGGACTGTGTCCATGCTACAGCCCAGGGCCTGCTCTCTTCCAGAGCAGCCTCCAGCTCACTGAGCCATATACACTGTAGCTTGTGCTCTTCTTCCTGGCCTTACATAAAAGAAACCAACTTCAAAAGGAGTGCTGGAGAAGGAGCTAGCCAATACCTTAACCCATGGCATTTTGGTTAGAGCAAAAGAAGTAAAAAAGATGCCATTTCAAACTCCTGGGCAAACAAGGCCTACAACCTGAGTCTCCTGCATGGGTAACCTTGCTATTCATCTATTGGGGTTAAAACCTGGGGAGGTTGTCCTTTTCCTCTGGCATCTAACACGCACTAGTCATACATCTTTGTCCAGCTACAATTTTGTGGATTGAATATCCACAGTAGGTATGCATATATGTACATTACACATGGGGTAAGAGAAGTGCCTAAGAGCAAAAACATTACTGCTGCAGCTGTAAAGCTACTGTTTAGGTATGTAAAGTGAAAAAAAAGCTTCTACCTAAAGCTTAACACTCTAGGAGCTTTCCAGGCTGGATTGACAATTCACTACCAAGTCATGATTCAGTTAGCTCAGAGGATGAAGTGGCACATCCCAATGCACAGAAATACAGCCACAAAAATCTACTGTTCAGACAATTATAGATATCTTAAAGACACAGTTCTTTCTCTGAAGTTAGTTCATATAACCATATTAACATTATCACTGAAGAAATAGCAGATTGATACTACCAGGAGAGGAAAAGATCAAGAGGTTTGGGAAATACCACTCTCCCAAACAGTGTAGAAGGGAGTTAGAAAGTAGACCAAATGAGTTTGTCTATCCATAATTAAAGCCTCATATTTGATAAGTATGAAAACATTTTCTTTGCTATGCTATCAGCATTTGGCTTCCCCTTTAATTATAGTCAAATAATGCAGTAAAGGGTAATTTCCATAACATTTACTCCTACCATTTTTTACCTTTTGCTTGTAAATTGTTCTGAAAATGTATCAGCTCAGACACAACATTTATTCACTTGTCTTCTACCTAGATGATAATTATAGTGAAAAGACAAAAGCTATATTTGCTTTCCCAAGTACAATTGGCTAGCTTGGGGTTTACCAATAAATGATCAAAATCTGTGATTTCTTAAAATCCATTCCTCAAATTCAGCATATAGTATGCACTTTCAACATTTAACATTCTGTCTGCTATTCAAAGGGTACACAAGATGCTACATGGACATAGCTCATTGTTACAGCAACATAGTGACTCAGCAGGCATGAACCATGATGCTGACATTACTGCTTAGTAGCAACAAGTTATTTAGCAACAGCAGTTACTGCGCAGTCATTTAGTACTTTCTCAAGCAAGTACTAAATGATTGCATGGTGCACAGTCTGGCACACATGTAGATGTGCCCAAAGTGAATGATTGGTCACTACAATCACAAAAAAAGTGGTGTTTTTAAACAGCAACCTAAAGACTAATGAATAGCAACTGTAAATTGTTAAAACTCATTTCATTCATCCTTCATCAACATCAGAACAGAGGGCAGGGCTGAATTTCCTCAGTTCTTCTTTGTTACTTGCTGTGGCTTCTCTTTACTCTGCAGTGTTGAAAGAGTACTCAGTCCTTTCTCCCCACCACCCTCTCCCCCATAAGGGTTCCTCTTCAGATTTCTCACGGGCCCTCACAAAAATTAGTCTCCCCTTAGGCTAGGGGAAGACATTCAAAAAGCCTGAGCCTGAACTACTCAATCTTTGCAAGATAGTCTAACCTGCCTAGGCTAAATCAGTTGTGTAACTGGGCAGACATCCCAGAAATGCAGGCACATGCCTGCAGTGGCTCAGTCTAGAAGATGGGGGTGCTAGAGCAGCCCTCCCTTCCCTTCCATGGGTCTGAGCTGAGGGGAGCATGGCCAGGCTCTGACAGGAGCTCTGATTAGCCCAGCAGGGAATTGATAACAGTGTTAATCACCCAATTAAGAAAACAACAAAGGAACATTACCAGCTACATGTTGATTCTGCCTGTTGACTCTACCTGTTGATTTAGCAGGACCACAGGCAGCATGTGGTCTGCTAGCTAATACACAGACACCTTTTAATCACCCGTGATGTTCACTGGAACACTTGGCCTTTTTGGGTCACTTGGATGCGGCTGTCTTCTTTTGGGTTGACAGCCTGTCCTTCAGAAAGTTTTCCTAAAAGGGTCCCCAGGGGCTCTCACCTGCCACATCTTTGTTGGTATGGATTATTGCTAGGAGGAAGTTCACTAATCCAGCTTCTCCTGGGTTCCTCTTTGGTCACTTGCTCAGGTCTTCATCTGGGGGCTCTGCCTCCCCTACACCCTGCTTTGTGCCAACCAGTGATGAGGTTAGGCTTTGGCTGGGCCTTTGGCCCTTATCTAATCTTAGTCCTAATTTGGACAGTGTACCATCTTTTTGTAGGCCTCACATTGGCCTGACTTGTTATGGTGCTCACCCGGGGGTGTCTTCCCTCAGGGTACTCTCTCTCCCCACTCCAGGGCCTACTCACAGATTCCATATCCTTTCTTCTTTTTTTCTCTCTATAGGTTCACTGCTATCCCAGTCTCTCCCAGTGTCTTCCGGGATCCATGGTCTTGAGAGAGGTATGTACCCTGGTTCCTCCAAGCCAGCCTTAGCAGGGCATCCCACTTCTTGGGGTTGCCACCACTCACCCCTGCTGGGGCAATCATTCATCTCACTCTGCCCTGGGCTCCCCAGAGGACTCACTTTCAGTCCTCCCTGAATGTGGGTCAGTGGGGCTTTTATCCCCTGTTCCAAGGGCCAGCTAACAAACCAGCATCGGCACACAGCCACAAAAAGTACCCATGCCAGTTCTGGGGAGTGTGCCTGATCCCCAGCAGTGGGTTGCTATTGCGGCTTTCCTCCTCGTTCCTGCAGTGCTGCAGCTTGTCTGCTGTCAGTGGCGTCACCATGGCCACATCTTTGATCTTTGGTGGCATTCTGAGGCTGCCACTTTTCTCTCAGTCTCAGTGCTGGAGATAAGTTTTGTTTCATGGTGCTGTCTCTGCTACACACCTCTTCAGCAAGGCAAAGGGGAGAAGGGAATTCCTGCTTAGCAGGGAGTGGTGAGGGGAGGGGGGAAGCAGGCCAAGGTCTCTGGAGCCAGGGAGCAGAGGGGAGGGCCCAGCTCTGCTGTGGAGCAGAGAGCCCCACCCAGCCCAGAGAGCATGCCAGATGCTGGGGGAGCCTGGTTTATCTTAAACCAGCAATGGGTCTGGAATAGACACTGCATAAACTGGTTTGAGCCAAATCAGTTAAGTCTGATACTACATTCACTGAGGTTTATCTCAAATTGGTTTCAGCCATTCACAGATTGGTTTATGTGCACTGAACTTCTATTCTGTTACAGGTTTAAACCAGTTTCTGATCACTTAAACTGGTTTATGTGTAATGTCTGTCCCTAGACTTAATGGCTTCCATGTGTTGACATCCAGGGTGTGTTCCCTAAATATTTCTAGTACTTCCTCCTATTTATGGAGTTGATGAGTTGCTAGTTTGTTATTTCTAAGATTTCTTCCTGAATGATGGAATATTTCAACTAAATTCCCTCCATCTTTTGTAGACACTTGTTTTTGGAGGAATATATTTCTGTCTAATGCTTTTGTAGATTTCCAGTCATATATTGGCACTAAAATAATATTTGAGTCGAAAATTATCATCTTTGCTCTTATGCTATACAGTTTTAGTTTCCATACTTTGTTCTGGCTAGTAACTACTATGTATGACTTTCCTATCCTTGAGGTAACTTTCTTCTTGAGGTCTCCATCAGCTACCACAGTACTGCTCCATAACTTCTATTCTACCTGCTTGATGTTTTATGCCTTCTTATAGGATGTTACTGAAAACTGGATTTCAAGGATGTTTGTTTTGGCATTACTGAATTTGGCAACAGCTATTTCTGCACCCCCTCCACTCCAAATACAGTGCCACCCCTCTTCGTTACACTACTGCATGGCAATGCCAAACAGCATTGTTTCATACTAGTTTTGCTGCTGAGCCATTCTGTTGTCTGGTTGTTCATCTCTGTGCAAAGCCTTGATGATATGGATGACATTAGCTTGGATTCTGTTGGACTGAAGGTTATTCTAGAGGGTTGATCTACAGATTCTCAGATGATAAGCCAACGAAATTGGCAATGGGGGAAGCCTGACTTCAGTTCATTTTTCCATGGTGGTTCTTTGTCTCAAAGTGTAATCTATACAAACTAATGGGCTTGAATCCAGCATGTTCCTAAGGACCTTATCACACAGGATACAGCATGTGTTTTATTTAGATCATAGTAAGCATTCCTGTGCCATATTAAAAGTCAGAACATGTTTTGAGTAGTCTTATGGCAATGTTTATTACAATCTTACCCTGCTCTGAACAGACCTGGAGCTACCTGTGAACCCTTCCAGCCCAACACTAACCCCAGCACCAGTTGCGGCAGCTCACATGTCTGCCCATAAAGACATGCAACCCCCATGCCTGGAGCCTGTACTCTCCCAGCCACATGCCCAGCACTGCCCAGCCCAAGAGACCTACTCCTGGTACACTGGGGTAATCCAGGTCTCTACTGATGGAAGCAGGTGGAAGGAGGCAAGAGGACCCTTATTCAGGAGGCGGTGTTACTCTTGCCACTGGATCCACACCTGCTGCTGGATCCATGGGGCAACCTGGGCCTCTGCTGCTGGCATTCTTGAATGGGTGCTGTTGTAGTGCTGGGGCTGGGGCTGGGGCCAACAATCAGCTGATTGTTGGTCCCAGTCCCAACACTGCACTGGAATCTTGAATTCATATCATCTCTATGGAGCTGCCAACAATGGCTGAACAGGTGTTCCTTAATATAATCCCATGAAAAGTTATACCTTTGTTACAATGCAATAGCACTTAGCATGTGCTTTATTGCTAGAGCATATGACTGCTCACATTTTAAGCTCAGTTAACATGTCCTAAGTAACATGCAAAATGGCCCTAAGTCTTACATCTGCTTCCTTTTTCATTCTATGCAGTATATTGCAGAAGACCCTTCCCATGACAGGGAGCAATGCAACTCCTCTCCAGTTCTTTCAGTCAGCAAGATTGCTCTTTCTGAGGTTTTTGGACAATGATAATGTGTTTCCACTGACGTTTCTGAACAACACTGTCAGTTTCCTTAAACTGATGATATTCAGTGCTTTTAGCATTTATACCTAAGATTTAATCATGTCCTATATTTTTGTTGGTTTTTTTGCTTCTTGACTGATTGCAATCCAGTGACCAGTAAATACCTTTTTACTTTTTTATTATATTATACTAAGTCTAGCCCCCAAAGTTTACAGTCTAAATAGGAAGAGGAAATGCTATTATCCTTACTTTACTGACTGGGAACTGAAACATAGAAAGATTAAATGAATTGCCAGTCTTACAGGAAGTGCATAGCTCAGCTCAGCATTGAACACAGGTCTTAAGGGTCCCAGGGTAATGCCTTTATTACAAGACCATCCTTACTCGATATCAAGCAAATGTTTGTGTTTATGAACAGATCCTCTCCTGTATGTGCCAAACCAAGAATGTCTACAAACATCAGCCATTCATTTGGTATGAGCTAAAACCCATTTGTAGCAACCTCCACAAAGGCTGTGAACACGAGTGAACCAAACACCCACCCAAGAGTTTGAACAAATGTTTGCATACATTTTTTGCAAGTTTATTCTTAGCTCACTAATTAAAGTTATCCTTACTTACCAAAAATTCCCTGGTGGAACAGCTGGCAGCCACACTTTCAGTTACTACAATTTGAAGTAAAGAAATGATATCTTTGAAAGAGACATTTGCTGATACTTGGAGTGAGGTTTTTAAAAATCTTATTTTAATGGAATTTCATAGAAATCCAAAGCTTGGAATATTTATAAAATCTCCTTTGAGGACACTTATATAATTACTAATGATTCCTTTTAAATGAATAAGAAATACACAATTGCAAAGACATCTCTTTACTAGCAGCCCAAGGTCTTTAAACAATAACTTTCCTTTAGTCCTGAAAGAGAAGAATAAATGAAAGATTTTTTATGTATACTCAAGTATTGTATCTCAGAATATGGTTTTCTAGTTTCTCTTTTTTATTGCTAATTTTTAAGCAAATACAAAACCTACCCTTCATGTTTAGCCTTATACAATGAGAAAAGATTAAGAGTAAATACATTTAAAGCAATAATGTATATTTGAAACTGCCATCATAAACTTGAACATTCCTTTCTATTCCTATGTATCAGTCTATAGTATTATTAATAACCCTATGTATCAATCAAACAGATACATTTTCTCAAAAAACGATCTGACCTGGAAAACTACCTTTTTCATGGTTAAAGCAGAAACCATGTTGCATTATCTCAGAATGCAAAAATCTGCCTTATACTATGTATTACAGGAAATAAATTACTGACTTTGGAAATAATCCAATGTCTACCAAAGTCAAACATTCTTTTTCATTGACTGTAACAGACATGACTCTACCCTCATACAAGGTAAAACTTACAAAATAAAAGTGACTGTTTTTCAAGAATCTAAGATATTGAGTGAGTTACAATTATGGGAGGGAACATTCTCCTTGTAAAAGACAAGGCATTGGAATGACCCTATAGAAGTCATCATCATTCTAAAGGAAACTCTTGGTAGAGGCAGCAGACATTTTTCACAGCGCTGAATAGTTCAACATTCAGCTGGTGGAAATTCTGAGCTTTTAACATTCAAGTTAGCCTAAAATCAAGATGAATGGTTGAAATTTTAAAATTTGTCACAAAATAGAATTTCAAAATAGTTTTTATATAGGTCTTTCTTTGTACATTTTTTATTGAAATGAAGTATTTCAAAATTTCCTAGCTCAAACTGTTTGACTGAAATTTGTTGGAATGACCAAAAATACTTTGTTTTCAGTTGTCATAGTATAAAACCCATTATCCCATTGTGGATCATTGCCCTAGGAACTGGCTTCAAAAAGCTGATGCTCCATCTCCTCTATGGCTTAGACACTTTTGGAAACATATTTTTCACACCTGAGAAAGAACACTTTGTGCATGAAGATGTCTCAAAATTATCTCTCAACCTTGCAGTTGATTCAGTAAAAGATACCATCCCCAACTTGGACTCCTAAGTCAGCCAACAGCTCTCATAACCAAGAGTTTTGTGACAGCCACAAGGTACTGCTACATAGCTTGGTCAGAGGGAAATCAGCACTGCTCCTCATGGTAGATGTAGTCCACCAGCAAGTCTGGCCCATAGAAGACAATGGCAGCTGTTACAACTCCTAGGATGTGATACATCATGTTAGTTTAACTTTTTAATTGAACTGTTGCAAAACAAAATTTATTTGACAATAATGATCATTCAGCCTTGTTTGGCATAACAAATTTTGAAGGAATTTTTTTTAATCAGTTCAAAAAATGAAATATTTTCTTTCAGGGAGAATGAACCACAAAATGAAATATTTTGTTTTTATTTTCCCAACAGAAAACTAAGCAAGTGCAAAAACAATTATGCATTTTAATTTTGAGTCATGTTTCTTCCAAAAAATATTTTAATATAAAGTGGAAACTGAGAAATGATTTCCAATATTACAGGGTCACATTTTTGCACCTGCAATGAAATGTGGGAAGATTTGGTAGTACTTAGCTACTGAAGTTTTGTTGCTTGCATCAACAAAATTACAGGTGTGACGCTGAAAATCTTACCTTTAGTCAATAATTAGGGAACTAAGAGCAAATTGGGAATTCAGGCAGAATTATTTCACTAAACATAAGGAAATAAGCTCCCAAGGAATGCAGAAGAAGTAAAATAAATTAATTAAAATTATCAAGTTATCTGCCTTAACAATAATTTAAGAATTTTTTAAGAAAGTAGGCTGTTAAATTCAAAATAACCCCAAAAGAGCAGGTGATATTTGTGAAATGGCCTTTTCATGTTCCTAAAACATCATATTCTGCTTGAAAAACTCTCTAGTCTTTATAACATGCAATAAAGGTGTTGAATAATCTCCTTGTTAAATAAGTGACTGAGTAATATTTTTCTATTTCTTAATATTTGACTGGAGGTGGGGGAGAGGGAGGGGAAAGGGAGGTCACTGCACCCTGTTTGAAAAACCCTCAAAAAAGTCTAAGTCTTAAAATATTTTTCCACCACCGATGTTGTTCATTTCCATATGGGAGACATAGATTTACTTTACTGTGTTTTGCAATGAGCTGGTGTGAACATGGCTGTTTATTTTTCTGCTTAGATAGTGCCTTGCCATGCCAAGACAACTTTGAGCACCAGCCTCATCAATTAATATCAGCCCCACTCTGAGAATAGTGTTTGCTAAGGAACTGTTGCTACAGAACAAGCAAAATGAGGACAAAACATTGTGCCAAATGCTCAAAGAAGCGCAAGGGGGGGCCCTGTGTCTGTGGATCCTGGCCCAGGGAAGGCAGACAAGGGAGTGCTGTCTCCCTGGCACGCTTCTGTTTTTGGCAGAAACCATCCATAGGGCTTAGGCTCTATATGTGGGTAGGAGGAGCCAGGCTAGGATGTCATTCACACACCATATGGACTCTCCCTCTTCCATGTACAAGCCCACAAAGGTTAACGCTGATCCAATTATAGCTGTCAAAACCTGCTTTGAAAGGGATAAGGGGGCAGCAGTGCTTTGGGGTGTTTCCTACTCCTATGAAAGACCCTATGCTAGCACAATACATCCTCACAGCTAGCCTTTGTGCACTGATACCCATTCTAATGCTTTAACAGACATGAGAAGGGGATAGGCTGTTTGACCCATAGGCAGCATGGCACCTTTGGCTGTCTACCAGTGGGAGCAGGCTCAGCCGTAAGTGCTGTTAATATAAGTAGGATATCTTTGCATGTGCAATTCTTGTATGCAGGGAGGGAAAAGGACTGTCTTTCCCAAATGAGCAAACACAGACAGTACATATCCTTCCACTGAAGAATGCATATATTTCCATTCCACCCATTTTTTAAAGCTAATATTTATAATAGAAACTTTTCAGGAGGCAAATATCATTTCCAAGCAGGGTTGAGTTTTCCCATATGCACCTTTTCTTTTTTCCCCTGGACACCACTCCACTGCCAGTGTGACTGAACTTCCACAACTGATTTTCCAGGCCATTGCGAGTGTCAATCCAAACCTTTCCCCTTATGCCACCAGAATGAGAGTATACAAGGGCAACTGTTTTTGATTCCTTCTCTAAACTGCTAATTAATACTATTTTTATTATGAAACTTATACCAAGTTCAGTCAAAACTAAACATAAGAAGTACAAGAGGGAAAACAGAAAAAGGTGACGTGATTTTCCTAAGGTCAGTAGCAAGTCGGAAACATAACTCAAGGTAACCTGAGTCCCAATTTAGTCCTCTATGCATTATACTTCCTAAGGCTCTGGAAACCACTGTATTCCCCCCTGCTCTGTTCTGATGTTTACATTGCTATTCAACACCCACACACTATGCACTTTCCTGCCATTGCTATTATTTTCTCTGTTACTTTACATAATCATAAAAAGGAATCTCTCTGCCTGAACATAAAAACTGTCATCAGCCATGCAGTTGACCAAACCCTGCCCAGATGCCGCAGTGTGGTTGCAAACTGTAGATCAGCTGTTCTTTTTGCTGCTTGCCGTGCAGCCAACATGTTCATCTGGCCATATGGAAGATCCATGGGAAAAAAAGAAGCTTTTTGTGCATAAGTATTGAAGGTTGAAATAATACAGCCGTTAAGATATAATGAGTAACTCAAGCTGGTTTACAAATAACCTTTTTTCCCCGAACCTTAATTTACCTGTGTCTTTCTTTATGAAGAACAAAGAACAGAAAAGAAAGACTGACTCCAAATTTAGCTTTGTTTTGGAAGCTAAAATGTCTTAATCCATTCAAAGAACAGGGAAGGTTTTAGACATAAGAATGGCCAAGCATAGCTAACCAGTGTATCTTTGCCCCCACCTTTGAAAGCCCCCATTCTAGTTGACACAAGGTGGACTACATTATCAAATCTACATGCCAGAGCGTTTCACCAAACCAGGCCACCCTATAGCAAGTGATTCAGCCCAGTTTCCCCACAGCAAGATTTAAAAACTTTATCCTCAACCATCGCTCCTCATATGTTCTTCCAGCCCACCTAGAAAAGTTTGTTTGACACAGAGGTGGGGACTGCATGGCAGGTAGTGTATCCTGACCCTCATATTTTCATGGTGTGAATTAGGAGAACAGAGATGGATAGTTCTTAGGAGAAATTGTTATGTGTCCTCAACCTGAGCTGTGATGAAGGAGACAGTTGGGCAATTCAAGCTTATCATCATTACAAGGCTCTCAGTAACTATGAAGGAGCGTATACGTCACACCACAAGACATAAGAGCAATCAGTCAGGCTGGGCTACTCCATATGCATTTAATCCCTGAGCATACCTGACTTATCACAATGGTGCAGCATTGTGTAAAATAACTCCATGACATGTAATGCTCGTACTTCTAGAAGTGGGCAATTGCATGTACAAAACACCCTTCTCATCCACATATAGCTAGATTTAAAGAATTACTTAGGCACCTAGTTTCTATTTGAATATAATGGTAAATTAAATGACCTGTTACTAGTTAAGTGCCCCAAAACCTTTACGAATCTGGTAAACTCTGTGTGTGTTTTTTGTGTATGAGCAAGAAAGGGCTCATTTGTGAAAGCACCTGTTTGGATATGCAATTGCTTTTCTTGCATGTGCAATTAGCAGTATGTGTACGGCTTTCCCAAACCAAACTTCAGCTCAGATGTTTGAAATTTTGATCCTGCATACACTGTCAAGCGGCTGACACTCTCTGTTTTGTGTTGCATTTGTGAGACAGTAGCTAATAGGGCAGTAGTGTGGGGAGAATCCTGGCTAAGTCTCGGTAATATATACTTGGTCATCCTGTAAAATAGTGCAAAAGCAGAGCAGTAAAATATTGTAAAACTTGAGCTGATACTTCTACTAATGCAAAGTGGCAGTTTTTAAATAGAGTTGCCTCCGTTTGTCACTTTCAATCATTCGATGCTGATAGTTGTACTTAGATGGACTTAATAGTCTTAAGAAAACAAATAGAACCCCTCCCCCTCCTGAAGCAGTAAAACAGACAAGTATTTAGACTTGGATTGTCATGCCTTGAGATACGTCAAGTGTACTTCATGGTGCTGTCCATGCTTTTCTTTCTCATCCTATGCGAGTGAAACTGACAACTTGTCAAGTCTCTCATCCTGTTCACTTAGCATCCTGCGCTGTTTCTTTCATTCTTCTGCCTTTTGCTGTCTGCCGCCCACCATCTTTGTGGCTAGTCTTTCAAAAAAGGAGCCTGTTTCTATAGTTTTAAAATGGCCTTTATTTGTGAGTTAGTTTCAGGAACTGAAACTAAACTGCCTTTTTCCTCTTTAATAACAATTGTACCAGCCCAAAGCAATGCATGGATGTTAGTTAATTAGTCCTCAGTCAGGCAAACAAGGAATCACCGTCTCTGTTTTTCAGGTATTGAAGCAGTGGCAAAGAAGACAGATAACTAATGAAGGACATGTGGGAAGTGAGCAGCAGATCTGTGAGTACAGGTAAAATCCAGGAGCTGCTGACTCATAGTTCAGTGGTTCTCAAACTCTTTGAACTTGAGGTACCCCTCACTGGACATGAGGCACCCTTCCTTAACATTTGTGACTTGAGTGGTACCCAATTTCAGAAACTATACTGGCATCACAGTGCTTGCTTCCTTGCAGAGGGGCTGGAGGGGAGGGCACGGAGGAGGAGGAAATGGTCACACAGGGCCTGTGCTTACCTGCTAATCTCCTCACACCTTGCTTATCTCTCACAGGTCATGGCACCCTTCAAAGGATCTCAGTGCACCCCAGGGCTACACATTATCCTGGTAGAGTATCACTACTCTAGTTATTTCTGGTTATCACTGTTCTACATGTCCATTGTCTTCTATAGATATGCTTCCTCTTCTGTTTTGTGGGTGTTTTTGCCCTTTTGCTGCTGCATTTTTACTTCCTACAAGGTGCATCAGCCACTTGATGAACAATTTACACAGCTCAGGAAATATTATGCTTAGTCCATAAGCAAGAGCAAAACATACTTTTCAGTCATTCACACTGAAGTCAATGAAGCCATGTAGAGTTACACCAGCTGAAGAAAAGCTAAACCCTTGGTCTTATACATAAACCTCGGAGTTCTAGTAAGTTGCCAAACTGCGCACTGCCCCCTCAAGCTTGTTCCTACTTCTGAGCAATGGTGGTTCAGCAGCCATTCAGCAGCATGCTCAATAATGCAGTGTGACGTTCTCACTCTTTTGCGCTTCATTTTTTATCCCGGCTTAGCCACATAGCATGCTACAAAACTGGACTAAGCAGGACTGAGCCTTATTATGGGATGCCCCCCTGGGAATGAGAAGTAGTGACAAATGAAACAGCTCATAAAGATTGGTTTGTGTCTGCCAGATACTATTCACAGATTTTATTGAAGGTGATGAGGCTCGGATGTGCATGGAAGAACCTGCATGTGAAAAATCAGGCATGCTGTCCCGATAGTCATTTGTCAATTTCCTCTGTGATTCTGCTCAAAATCACTATGCAAATAGTTTTGTCCACTGAAGACAAGAGAGTCAAACATCACCAGTTATTGCAGTCTGGAAAAATGCATAATTTTGTTATAAAACCATTTTAAGTCTCATGAGTGAGAGCTTATTGTCTAGTGCAATGAAGGAAACAGAAATTAGGTATTTTGCTAGCACTTTCAGCAAAGTTCCAGTGAAATCAGTCAGGTGGTACAGACAGACATGAATGGAAAATCTAGCCCATGTTATATATACATAGACACACACACGCAACGGTGGTGTGATTTGGTTCACACTCAGATGGCTCCAATAGGGAACTACTTTGCATTATTTTTGCACTCAGAAAATAAGACATTTCGGTTTGTAATAGAGTAAAACCTTCTATCAGTAAAATCACTATAATAATGCTCTTTCTGTTCTAGGAATGCAAGATCAAGCCCTTAAAGGTTCAGATAGAGGAATTACATTCAAAATTTTGAAAAAGGAAGAGAAAAACTTATGTTTTCAAAGCTGCCTAAAAGCTTTGGACACCCAGGCCAGATGTACAAGGAACCTAGGTATTGCAAAGCCCAAAGTCATAATGTCCAAGTTTTGGGCATCCAGCTCCTGGAGTGTGTTAGGTGCATAAGTTCCCTACCCAGTCCATACTATCTCCTTTTATTTGTTGAAACAATAAGAGAGTTGAAAGAGAAAGCCGCAGGGAATACTAGGAGTCACAGAAACGAAAACTTAACAACCTGCATATTAAGTGGGGAGCCACCTAATGTAGCCAGTAGTTAATGTCTAACTACATGGAGGCACTGATGTCAGATCAGGTTCACAGCTCTGAATCCTCACATAAACTTAGGCAAATAAGTTGCTCCTTTCCAAAGGGGTTACACTGAACTGTCTCTTTCTACTGGCTAAAGAGCCCCTCCCAGAATCTCAGTGTGGGGCTAGGGCATTATGAGGCACAACTGCTGTGACCTTCACTGCTTGCCAGCTGCAAGAAAAATGCCAGGAAAAACATAAACCTCTCTACCTGGCCTTCTTTGACTGCACAAAAGCCTTCAGCTCTGTCAACTGCTAAGTGCTGAAGAGGATCCTTCTGAAGTACGGATGCCTGCCAAAACTCATCATCATTCTTTGCTTGCTCCATGATGGTATGCAAGTGATGGCTCGCAGTAATGGATCTATCACAGATCCCTTTGAAGTTGTGAGTGAAACGAGGCTGCATCATCACTCCAGCTCTTTTCTCAATATTTCTTACTGTGATGCTACACCTAACCACCAACAAGCTTCCAATCAAAGTGGAGATAACCTACCAAATGGATATTAAGCTGTTTAATCTCTTCTGACTCTGAGCCAAAACCAAGACTACCCTGACCTCAATCATCAAGCTCCAGTATGCTTACAATGCTGTAATGTGTGCTCACTCGGAAGCAGACCTTCAGGTAATTGTCAATGTCTTTACCAAGGCATTCAAAAAATGGAACTGACATTTAGCATTCAGAAGACTAAGTTCCTCCATCAACAAACTCTTACTAAAGCAGTCCCCAGCTCTGGTAATTCAGATTTACAGTGAGACTCTGGAGAATGTTGAGTATTTCCCATACCTCAGAAGCCATCGCTCACAGAAGGCTGACATTGATAAAGAAATCCAACATTGCCTTAAAAGTGCAAGTGCAGCCTTCAGACACCTAAGGAAACAGATGTTCAAAGATCGCAACATCAGATATGAAACCAAGCTCATGGTTTATCAAGCAGTCATGATCCTACCTTACCGTACAAAACTCAGATGTGGACAACATACAGCAGGCATCTCAAGTCACTGAAGAACTACCCTCATCATTGCCTATGGAAGATCCTTTGAATCCAGTTAGATGCACCAACATCAGCATCCTGTTGCAAGCAAACACCATGAACATTGACACGGTGATCATCCAACATCAACTTTGCTGGGATGGCCACATCATCCAGATGTCCAACTCCAGATTCCCCAAGCAAGTTTTATTCTCCCAGCTCAGTCAAGGCATACACTCAAGAGGAAGACAGAGAAAGTGCTTCAAGGATGTCCTCAAGGCAGGCCACCTTGGAAAAAATATAACAACAACATCAGCTCTTAGGGGACTATCACCCAGGCCCACCCCAAATGGAGAAAGAGTTTTCTGCAAGGATCTCAGTACTTTGAAACCGTATGATGATAACAGGAGACAGAAAAGTGGTAGCGGCATAAATATTGTGTTGTGGAACAAATCAAGAATCCAGAGCCACCCATCTGTACAGAAACACATGCCTGAGTTGCAACAGAGTCTGTTGATCCAAGATTGGCCTTGTCAACCATCTTCAGACCTACAGATAAAACAATCATAGAAGACAATCATCCTTGACTGCAAGGGATTGCTGATACCTCTTCTAATTTAAACCATAAAGAAGTGGAGGAGGAGGTGGTGATAGCCCCTTTTTGCCAATATCTTAGTGTTGAACATTTACCCAGGGAGTGGGAGACCTGGGTTCTGCACTTTCCTTGTCCGAGGGGGATTCAAACTCCAATCTAACACACTGCCCAGGAGACTGCACTGGCCACCACGCTAGAGACTAATGGGAGACATTGTCCACTCTTGGTGAATGCATGCTACTTTGCAAAAGGAAAAAAATTCAAGACTGATAGAGCCATAGAAAGAGTGTAGGAGGGAATATGGATGGTGATTACGGAAAGACACCTACCAAAGAGCACCAGTCTATGAATGTTAGAAATTTATCATTTATTAATTTTAAACTTAGCAATGATATCCACCACAGAAAATCTTAATTTCCAATGATAATTGAAGTTTAGTGTTACAGGTTAAGATAACATAAAATAGAGATATGCAGTTTATATTGAAACAAGAGTGGGTCTAATGGGCAAAACAGGAAAGTGTGTGTGTCTGTGTGTGGGAATCCAGGAGATACAGTCTGCAAAGAAAGAACAATTAAATTTTGCATGGAAGTAGGCAAGCTGCAGTTTTAAGCTCTTTTTATCAGAGTTATTGTTGCTTATTCATACCAATACTAAGCAATAGATGTTCACCTAGCCAAACAAGTCTCTTGAAAGAAAAATATCCATATGTGATAGTGAGTGAAGCATGAGCTGATTTTTAGAAAGAAAGGTTCTTATCTCCTAGTATTTATTGAAGTTTAATAAGAGAGTGGGAACAAAAATGAAGGAAAGATAGAAATGTGGATAGAGGAAGGCAGAGAAAACAAAAAAAATGAATAAGAGCTAAGTAAGGGATCTTTTATGTACATTAGTAAGACTAATGCATAACAGCGGAGGCTAAAGAAAAATAAGTTCATTAAAAATGCACAAGTAGGGAAGAAGTGAGGATTTTTTTTCCTACTTCCATAGTGTTCTTTCAAGTTAGCAGATTAAATATGCCAACTGTATCAATCCTTTCCTACTTCCTAAATTTTTAATTGTTTTTATCTGTTTAACACATTTATTTAAGTTATGGACACAGTTATCCTTTTTATCTCTCATTTTCCTGAGGTAGGACATTTGTTGTTGACAGTGGTGGTTAGCCTTTAAAATGCAACCCAGGACAGTGAGGCAGAGAACCTAGTGGGAATTTTACAGGTATTAGGATGTATGTCCTATTTGCTGTTTGTTATGTTATTTTAAATGGTTTATGGATGCTGTTACCTTGAGTGCTCAGAATTAGTAGTGACATTAAAACTCTTCTCATTTGTATCTTTCCCTGAAGTTTTCAAACTAAGAAAGGAATTTCCTTCCTTCCTTTGTGTCTCTGAAGAGCTACTCGGTTACAGAAAGGTGTTAACTCCTCTGAACAAGGAGGAAGACTGGAGACAGAGTGAAGAGGCTAGAGAGAGGTTATACACCTTCTATGTGGCATAGATCAGGTGAGCTCTCTGAATGGTGCTCACAGAAAGCAGGAAGAAGCAAGGTATTGCTGGGCTGTGGAGGATCTGAAAAGAAGATTCACTTCTGTATGCATCTTCCTCCCAGTCCATGGGGCAATGTCTCATTAGTTCCCACATCCCATTGCCCAGTATCCAAATTGCTTCTCAGGTGCACTATGTGCAGGATTTAGCCAATAATGTAGGGATGTCATAGCAGTCATATTTGGACTCTGAATATGTTTAAATGAAAAGGTTTTATTGCACAATGCTTAGAAGACATTGCATAGTCCTTCCTGAATGTATTTTTCCCCGAACCATTACATTGCAAGAATCCTATTAAAACACGATGAGCCAATGCGTTAGTTATCTACAACTGGTTATTCGCCCGATTGGTTTCCTTTGTACTTAGAGCACCAGGTGATAAAAATATAGCATAACACATAGCATCATGTCCTGAATGCTCCAAAATGTAATTGGACTTTTCTTTTCCTGAAAAAAATGCTAATCATTCTGTGGGAGTTTGCCAGAGTAAGGTCTCAGGATCTGGATTTGATCAAAGACAGCAAATAGCCTTCTTGTATTATTTTTGCAAATTAAACAACAAGAACAATAGAAAGACAGCAATTAAGCTTATTTGTAAAAGAGATATTAATGGGAAAGCAACCTCACAACACCCTTTAACAATTATCTTCTCGACCAAAATATAGTCTCATAGCCTTAGTAATTACAAGCACTTAGGTCTATGTTCATAGTATCCTGGTTGCCTCTCTAGTAGAAGAATATTGGAATTATTTATGCCACGAACAATATTTTACTTTTACATTGGGCCACTGAGAAATGGGCAATACTTTCAAGACAAGAGTAAGGATTTTTGTGGGTGATATCTTCAATTGGATCAACCACATAATTGGGATGGACTTAGATGAGCTTTCAAGTACCAAATACCCTTTTTCAGATCTCTCAATTTTTAAGGCAAGAAGTCTGTTAATTGAAAAATAAAGTTTTAGTTCAACCATCAGTATTCACAAATCTGTACTGAAAAACTCTGGTCAAAACAAAAACCCTAACCTCTACCCCTAAAAAGTTACAGCTTTTTGTTTTGATGCCTCTAAAAGGAAATGTTTCCATTTTTCCATTTATAACAATGCTGCTAAAATAAAATTACTTAAACTTAATTTTTATACAGCAAAAATGAAGAAAAAGGAAAAGAAAAGAAAGGAAAAAGGAGTTCCTCCACTGTTTGCAAACAAAAAAAAAGTTTTACTCCCCATGGCCATCAAACTGAGATGCACTATATAAGTTTATTCAGAATATATAGGGGGCATGACTATAGTGTGTAGAAGTGTTTGAAATGTAATGAAAATTATTACACAGATTAATTAACGTGTATTTCCTTTCATCTCAACAAAAGAAGTGCTAGATTTAGCACAGCCAAAAGCAAGATCCTGCACAAATTTGGAGAAATGATGTGTCAAGGATAATAAAAGAAGTATTTGTTACCCTGGAACTAGGTAAGAATGATACTTGATAATGTCCTGCTGGGAATGTTTTCCTGCACCCAACAGGTCTGATGGGAAGTGGAGGGGAGGGAAGAATTTTTTTAGCTCTTGCTTAACAAACTGGAGATAGCTTTTTGAAAAGCAGTTGCAAAAGTTACAGCATTGTATTGCATTTTTTTCTTCCTTGGTGTCTTCCATACAAGTTTGTGTTCAGTTTACAAATCAAAAGGTTATTTTCCTGATTGCCATCTCTGCCCTTTCATCCTGGGGTTTGAAAATCCAGCTGTGTCTTTCCACTTCTCACAGCATAACCTGTAGCAAAGATTCTGTCATCAGAATTGAACTGTGGTGACTTGTGAGAAAATCCAGTTTGCCCTCCCACAGTTTGCTAGAATTTGCAAAATTAACAAAGGTATCATCTTTTTTTTCCTGAAAAGTAAGTACAACTCTTATCCAGAAAACCCCCAGGTGGCAGCTGATGATTTTTTTTCCCTTTGTTTGTGGATTGCTCTAACTTATGATGAGTAACAAGGTGCTCTTTTAACAAGGCTGTGCTTTTATATTTTAACCCTACCACCACTTAAAAGGAATAGCTGTTGGAGTAGAAAGACTACAAACCAGGACCTCAGTTAACTTCAATGGCTACATTAGTTTACACCATAGCTTAGAATGTCGGAGTCAAAAAAATTCAAGATCACCAATGAAACTGCCTCTAGTAGCTCGCTGCAGTGTTTTTTTCTTTTGAGTTATGTGGCTTGCTGAGGTTAATAAGCCCCAAGCACCCGGAAAGTCTTTGCAGGATCATAGCCTTTTAAAGTAGATTATTGTACTGCTGCATGTCTGATTAGATAAAGTATAAACTCAGTGCTACATTTTTTTGTTTAATTGATTAAAAAAAACCCCACATTGACTTCAGTGGGCTTTGGATGGGCTCCCCATATAAATTTCTGGAAGACAATCATTGAGGAGATATTTGATTTGATTTGATTTGGCAAGATGGAAAGCAAATCAGTTATTGTAAATCAGGGTGTGAGGAAGATAAAAGCTCCAACTCTTTGGCAAACCTTCCAGCCTTCCTGTGGCCACTTGGTCCAGGTTTTTGATATCTGTTTAATCTGGATGCCTCTTTAGACTTCTTAGTTCCAAGAATAAATTCTCATGAGCCTTTTAATGCTTCCTGTACCTTGTCATGAGGAAAAATAATCTCACAGTCTCATCTGGGATTCAGAAAGGGGCTGCCACAGTCATTTTGGAACCCAAAGGAAGATGGAGTGGAGCTGAGTGCAGGTGCACTAAAAAACTATAGACTACTCCCTGGTAAGTCTTGCATTAAATCAGAAGAATTGAATTTTGCTTACATGTTAGCCTTATGGAGGGAGAGACTTAGTCTGTATTCACTCACCTTGCCTGTGATTATCGCTAGCTCCTGTAAGACCAAACCAAAACAGTGCTTTCTGACTTCCTGAAAGAAGAAATGGAGTTCTGTCAGGGTGCAGAGGTGACAGTAGATCTCCCTAAGAGTGCATAAAGATGTTCAGAGAAGTTAAGTTAACCCTACCGCTGAGGTAGTCTAACTTAGATCAGGTTGGCCATTTTTAGACCACTCTAACTCTCCTGAACTTCTGTACAGTTCCTAGTGCAGCCCCAGAGCTGGGCAAGCCAAGCCTCTGGCCCCAGTCCCAGGGCTGTGCTTTTCCTACTTGCTCCCTGGGTATTTTTAGCCTCCTGACACCTTCCCCCACTCCCACCACACACTAGCCAGCTCCGCCCCAGCCCACCAAAACCCCGTCCTGTAAACCACTCCCTGTGACTTTTATCAGTATTCACTTATACCAGGAGCAATGGAAGTAAGTCCCACTGGGGGGGGTAGGTTCACAGGAGGAGGGCTTGTTCATCTGGGTGTGGTGGGATGGGGGCTAAAAATAGCCCCTGGCCCCAGGGAGAGGGGCAAGGAACTCCCCAAGCCTCCTCATGGACCCCATGAGTTCCCCTGATACTGCCAAACCGTCCCATATGCCAGCAGCCCCCCAGTGAACCCCTGCTCCCCCCATGGACTCTGCTAGCACCCCTGCCGTTCCCCTTGCAAACCCTATCTGCCCCACCCCATCCACCCAGGCAACCCTGCTAGCTAATCCCAGCTTACCTTAGATCAGGTGGCCATTTGTAACTCCATCTAACCTCCCCCTAACTTCCCCGAATGTCCATAACCAGCCTAAAGAAAATATATTGTCAGAGATGAAAATGATGTTTTCTTATGAGCACAGTTTGGATGGCCTTTTCTTTAAAATATTCAGGAAAAGAGAGGTGGATAGTGATAAAACCAAAGCCCTCAGACTACTTATTTGTATATTAACTTTAAAGAGAGAGGTTAAAATTTAACTATAGCTTATAACTTAGTACAGATATTCCATTCAGTCTCTAGCATTATTAAAGTGTAATGGGTATATAGTGCAATACTTAGCATCTGATATTAATGTTTCCCTCCAAGGCTTCTTTGAGGTATTTTACACATTTAACGCTGAAGAAATTGAACAAAATTAAGAGCTGACCATTTTTTTCAAAAAGGACTGTTTGCAGCCACAAAATATGTGTAAACTACTGCTCTTTTATCGGGCTTACTATTACCACAACCATGTGTGCAAATTGGTTATTTATGTGCGCCAATGGACACTGACACACTTAGCTTGTTATGTTTATATATATATATGAGATATCTTCTTCCATGTGAATTTAGTTTTGTATAAAACAATTAGCCATTTGGGGGGTTTTTGTTTTTTTCCTGGAAATGTCCTAAATTGACATAGAGGACTAGGCCTCACCTACCTGTTGGTTTTGAATTCAGAAGTCCTCCCTTTCTTTCTTTGCCTTCAACTGCAAGATTTCTAACTCTGATGTCAAGGAAACTCTGTTCCTGATACTGTCAGGGAGGAAAAATAGGCTAGAGGAAGAGGAGGCTATTGTGGCATTTGAATTCTCTGAGAATTCCTTCTTGAAACCTTTTCAAAGGCTTGTGCACAATCCCAATCATCTCCAGGTTCTTCCCTCCCCACTGACTAGCACTGACAATCCCCCTACTCCCTCTTCCTTTGTATTAAGTAACCCTTTTGCCCCCCAGTTAGCTTCATATCATCAGCACATTTCTTCATCAAAGCCCGTTTATATGTAAAGTGAACAAATCAAACCTGACACTGATCCTTATGTAACTCCAGTCTTCAACCTCTCCCCTTTGACCTGAATCACTTCCATTGACGAATACCTTCTGTCTTTGATATCCACACCAGTTCTTTATCCACTGATGTAGCTCATCCCCAAACCTGCCTACTGACCTTAAGAAGCAATCTTTTGTGTGATACTATATCAAAAGGTTTCTTGAGGTCCAGATAAATTATATCCATGCCTTCCCCCAGTCAATCTTTTTGTGACTTTCCTCAAAAATTCCAGCAGATTTGTTAGGCATGGTCTCCTTTGTGCACCTACTGTTGCTATCCTTCATAAAATCAGAAGTCTGTAGGTCTTTTCACCTCCCATTCAGTCCCTGATTAATGTTTTATTCTACTTCCAACTACTAAAGTCAAGCTTACAGGCATGCAATTTTCTGGATCTTCCCTACATATATATATGAAAAATAGAGCCCCATGTATTCCAGAATTCTAATACTGTGGAATAAACTAAGGAATTTTTCCCTTTTTGCCGAATTATGCTTCGTGTTATGGCTGCGAACATAACCTTGAAAACATCAACTGAGAAAAACCAATATTTTTCTGACTTTGTAGGTAGCTTTAAACAATTTCTGTAAATGTTCTGGACTACCCCTTCTTCTCAATATCAGGTTAACTCTTAAATTAAAGATGAAAATTTAAAGTCTAACATAAGTCCACTGTGCACAGTTTAGCAGAAATATCCAGGCAATTCATTTACTCCATAATCCCAAACTGCTTCCTATGTTTTTCCAGGTGCCAAAAAATTGCAGTTGTCTTCTACCCAACTTTCAATGTTTTCCTCTTTCCCATGTCAACTTATAACAATGTAGTTATGTATTTTCAAAACAAGTACAGCAAGGAGGGAGCAATTATCAGGAAGACAGTATAAAAGAGATTTAGTTCAATATCAAAATATATAATATTGATTGCATTATTCACTTATTCAATTAAATAAACCTCCTTTTACATTTTTTTTAAAATACATGTCATTTCAGGTTGCCCCACAAGAATGCTGAAAAATCTAGAGCCCTTGCCATACAACTTAAGTCCAGCTCATTGCTTAGTAGTTGGGGTCTTACAGAGAAATTTTGTATTAAGAATTTAAGCTCATATTCTACTTCCCTTGATTCTTGGTATGGACACATTTCAACCAGTAATTGGCTTCAAACTAGTAAACACCTTCCACTAGTTAACCACTAGATGATGATAATTTTTTAATCATACTTCCTTTGGCTGAGTGATCTAAAAGTAAATGGTCCTTAAACCAGGTTCTCAGTTGGCTCAGATCAGTGTAGTTTCACTGAAATGGTGCAATATAAATTTAACTGACCCTTATTAAAATTTACTCATGACCAGCAGCTACTTTACCATAGTGATGCACTCAGCCCACTTCTACGGTGCACCTCTACGGTGAAGTAGCTGCTAAAAATAATGGCACAGTACGGGCTGTTACTATGCCATGATTTAGTAATAAATCACGGCCCAGTAACAACATTGTCAGAGCAACATGTGTAGATGCACCTTTTGTGTCATAATTGAGACTTCATGATGTTGTCATTGTGGGAAAAGCTCTCACAAAAATTATTCTCGCTTAACCAGATCCTTCCTGGGAGGACTTCAGTCTTCTAGACTGACAGCCCAGCACCTTCTACACATGCACTAAATCTGTTTGAAAAGACATGATGCATCAATGAACTTTTCAATAGAGAAAGGGACATCTAGCATAATTATTCAAGATGTCACCACATCCAAAACTAGCTAAGCTCTGTTCTGCTTCAAGATACTTCTTGTGAAGTCAACAGAACTACAATGATATATGCTAGCTAAGAATCTGGCTTATATCCTATTACAAATCTCTTCAGCCAGCTAGTCTCAAAAGATTTCTTAAACAACTTTTCTTAAGTTTTCCCTATATTT
>NW_017729022.1:162998758-163004913 GCF_001723915.1 Gavialis gangeticus | reverse complement strand
ATCACAACATTAGAATATCTGAAGAAATGTAAAACACCTTGATCAGATGGGACTCAGCCTAACTTTTGTAGAAAACAGTGATAAATATAGGGAAAACTTAAGAAAAGTTGTTTAAGAAATCTTTTGAGACTAGCTGGCTGAAGAGATTTGTAATAGGATATAAGCCAGATTCTTAGCTAGCATATATCACTGTTTTCTACAAAAGTTAGGCTGAGTCCCATCTGATCAAGGTGTTTTACATTTCTTCAGATATTCTAATGTTGTGATCACTTGTTCTTGCATGATCCTGTTTTTCTTCAGTGTTTCTTTTTCCTGCCTGAGGATATACATTAGGGCTGTGCAAAGCTTCAGCTGCTGATTCAATTCGGCAGAGATTCGGCCCCATTCGGAGGCCGAATCTCCAAATCCAGATTGAATCAAGAGACCCTTTAATCTCTCTGAATCAAATCAGAACCCTCCAAATTGATTAGGAGACATTTGGAAAGATTTGGCAATTCAGACATAGGCACAACTTTAAATGTTTTTTCTACATACCTCAAGGTACCAGGCAACTCATGAATGCTGAGATGGTGGAGCTAATGGAGCACAGGGGTCCCCAGCACACTCAGCAGCAGGCTGGAAGTGAACCAGAAGCACTTCTGGTCCACTTCCAGATGCACTGGGGAGCACATGGGGGTCCCTCCATGCCTCCCCTGGCTCTGCAACTGATGCCTCTTGGGTCTGGGGGTGCACATGGCCAATTGTCGACCCGCTTCCTGCTGGACCTGGAAGTGGACTGGAAGCACTTCTGGTCCACTTCTGGGTTCACCGCCAAGCACACAGGGGGGCCTCCACACTCCTGTGGAATGATCCATGCACCCCAGCATTGCAGCATTCACGAGCTGCACCTGGTACCTCAAGATATGTAGAAAAAACATTTGAAGTTGTGTCTATGGCCGAATCGCTGATTTTCTGAATCAGCATCAAAACTTCAGATTCGGATTCAGCCAAATCGAATTGGGGACAGTGATCCGAATCAACGAATCAAATCACTGCCCCGATTTGGGCCGAATCCAAATCGAATAGGGCCCATATCGCACACCCCTAATATACATGCCTGTTCTGATATATGGGCTCTACTACCCTCCTTTGACAGCATCAAGGCAAGGAATTAATTTAATATTTTAAGCAGTGTCTATCTGTCCTACATTATCTTTGCCATGCTTTTGAGACCCTTCTGAATCCTTCAATGACCCTTTATCCTCGTGCATTTGAAAAAAAATCATTATTTATTATAACCTACTGTACAATCTGTTTTATTCTGTGCCTTTGCTTTTCTTATTTTTAATACTCTCTGAACTTAATCTTTCCAGTCTTCCTCTGTACCTTATGTTTTAATACCTCACATAGACCCCTGTCTTACCCTTGATTACTTTTTTTCATGTTCATCACAAAGTGAATTTATTTATTTCAAGACTGCATACAGGACAGCCCTTGGGCATATACTAATTTGAGCTCTGAATGCTTTCAATTTTCCATCTGTGTTTCTTCTCTCCATTACTTTTCATTCAGCTCTTCCCACAGACTTTTGAAACTTACTCTCAAGATTTACACAAAGTTGATGCCATGCTTTTTTAAATAGGTTGTCAAAGAAAACCATTCTTGAGTCCCAAAGGTGAATCCATAACAATGATGTTCAACAGAGTTGTGAAAATAATGCCAGGTTTGATTCTCATTGTGCCAAGATCTGAGGCACTTTTTTGTCTTCCCCAGTCTTAAGGATGGCCAAGGATCAAACTGTAAGTGTGAACAGCTTAACATGCCCCATATGGAGGGAGATGGGTAATATAAAACTGGCCATGTATCAGAAGAATCCCCTTGTGCCCCTACAGTGATGCTGTAACTAAAAATCCACATGATCCCCAAACTGGGAAGTTTCAACCACATACCTCAGTTTTGCCACATAGTCCCAGGAAACATGTCACAAATTCAATATATGTCTGAAATCAACAACACATGTGGACCTCCATAGGTGTCAGTTCAATTCAGAAGTCTCACAATTTCTGGTTCTTTTATCTTACAGAGGATTCTGAACATAAAATTCAGTAATCAACAATACTGTGAGGATTCACAGAGGGCCTATAGGTCCTTCTAACAACTGCAGTTGTTTCATCTGTGGTAAATTTAATAACAAAAATTAATTTATACAGCAGTGTTTTCAGGCATGATGAATCTCCATGTGTATGTGTGTATACAATGGCGTTTCCAAAACTAATGGAAATTTTGAAATAAAACCATTTTGTGTGCAATGATCATTTACTAGACCACATCAGTTCTCTACTGAGTTGTAAACGATGGGTGCATTTGACAATGCCACCAAATGTTTCCCATTGTTGTGTAGTTTCCCATTTGTCACAGACATATGGTGCAGGGAGCCATTTTGCTGTTAATTTCTGGAGCACCCTTACGCGCGCGCGCGCGTGCGCGCGTGTGTGTGTGTGTGTGTGTATTGAAGCTTGTGAACAACTTCATGTTCCTGTATGGGACATGGTCACAAGCATAGATTGAATCTGGTTCCTATTTGACAAATGCATAGATATAAAAACCCTGCTCATAGTCACATCTGCATGCACCATCTGAAAACTGGCACAGAGCAGTAGAAGATGTATGCTTTGCAGTCCTTATAGCATGCAAAAACTCACTATCTTTTTTCCTAGCTAGTCTTTGTTTTTTCTAACAAAGTTCAGAACTGAGCCCTAAGGGCACTAACAAAGGAAAAATGCTTCACATAATTTTCCCCTAGCTATCGCTTTGGGGTATATGTAAGATGAGACCAAGTCAGTAGTATGCTACAAGCAGTTCTAATTCACTGTAAAGCTACTTGTGCATGCTTGAATTTGACAATGTGTTTACTGCATTTCAAAAAACCCCCAATATCAAGTAAAGAAAGAAGGCTTTATTCCTGCACCATGCCTGTTGTCACTAATTTTTGTACTCTTCTTATGTTTGATGATATTGAGAACTTGCACTTCAAAGTGGTGGGAAAGATTTAAGATTTGTTGGCTCCCACAGGCTGCATTCATACTGAGGACATTGAGAATTATCCCAAATTCTCCCAGTTATCTCAAAAACATAGCATTTACTACTCCTGATAAGTGTGTTAATTTGAACCAAGCACCCACAAGACACAGGATTACCTGACACAATAATACAAATGCCTGAAGCCTGAGCACTGCCACCACAGCTGGCACCAGTAGATTTACTCCATGGTTTTACAGACAGTGGTAGAGTACTCTAAGCTTGTCAGTGTAGATGAAGGCCTAGTGTGCTGAATTGATAAATGGTTGGGATGAGCCACTGATGTAAGGTGCTAAGGAGTATTTGTTATCTCAGAGCCTGAAACTAGAGCAGAATTTTGACATTTGCAATTTACACTTGGGCTAAGTATAGGCATTCAAAAAGCCCAAGGCTAAATTGATTCAGTCTTTGCAGGTTAATCTAAACTGAAAGATTGAACCAATAAAATGAACCATCATTCACTGTTGATTCAGGAAATGCAGCCACATGCCTGCAGTGCCCTAAGCCAGAAGCCAGAGGGTGCTAGAGGGTGCTCTCTGGCACATATCCAGCATGGGCTATATGTTTGCTTCCCCTTCCTGCTGCCCCCAAGGTCTCTAGGATTGGCAGTCCAGACTCACAGCAGCAGGACTCCACAGGGTAGCTCATCACTTCCTCTTCCTGATTCCAGGTATCTTTGTGAATTTGTAGTCCACAGCCACAGCCAACACTAATTAAGCAAGGTAGTGAAGGGCAGGGAAGCTCTGTATTTCGAGGAAGGGAAGTTTAACCCCCCTTCCTGGCCCCAGACCCCAACAGGAGGAGGGGGTAGTGAGCCCCTCGGTGAGGCCAGTGAGCCATTCAGTGAGGCCAGTGAGCTAGCTTCAGCTAGGTAGTAGAGGGGTGGAGCCAGCCCATCTCTCTGGAACAGACAGCCCAGCCCAGCCCGCCCAGGGCTGCAAAATGCTGGGATGCTGGAGGACTCTGATTTAACTGGAACCAGGAAGGGGCCTGAGACAGAGGTTTTATAAACTGGTTTGACCCAAATCAATTAAGTCGCTGATAGTACATTCAACCAGGTTTATCTTGAACAAGTTTCAGCCATTTTGAAACTGGTTTATGTGCACTGAACTTCTACTCTGTTTCAGGTTTAAACCAGTTTCTCATTGTTTAAGCCAGTTTATGTGTAACTTCTGTCCCTAGCCATAAAGATAGGGTTCTCTTTCCTATTATAAAGCCACGAAACCATAAAGCCAGTCAGTCATGTCCATTCTTCAAAAATAACTTGACACAGAGGAAAACATTAAAAAAAATAAGACACATTTTCCATTTTCAACCATCTAGCCCTGATCCATAGCTCTGAAGGCAGACCTCAGCCTCCACCTAGACATTCTTTAATTCTTGTTGTTGAAGAAGCAGCTTTTCATTTCTCTTTGGAGCTCATATATGTCAGCCTGAAATTGCTGTTAAGCTCTCATGTCATGAGTTCAACATAGTGCCTCTGTACCTTGTGACTGTGAGAACCTCTGCATCTGGTTCTTCAAGAGGGTGATTCACAAGGTGGCTGAGAAAAAAGCCATAATGTGCAGTTCTCACGTTCATGTTCTCCCTAATACAGAGCATCCTGCTCCTGAATTCTAGCAATGGGCATTTTTAAGTTTTGTTAAACCTTTTTGTTAACTTCCTTTGTGACCAAAGCCTTCTGGTAGTAATATCAATCTAAAACACTAGTCTAATTGTACAACCTAAATATCACTGGTACAATATACAACCTGCAAGAAACATTACTGTATAAACTAGTGTGTATGCACCAGATGAATCTTGAGCTATTTTCAAGTGTTAGTATACATATAGGTAAAGAAGAATATATATCTTTTTGGATGTATTCATACATATTTGTGTGTGTGTGTGTATACATATACAAATATATATGTATATATACACACACATTATATATCTACACATATGTTATGCGTATATATATTGTGTGTATATACATATATGTTATATATATACACACATTATATACACACATACATACATATACATATATATTTATATTTGACCACAAAGCAATAATTTGATCTGAGTGCAATACAGGCCTGGACAACTGCAGTGTAGTCTTTATCCAAGAAGAATATTTAGAACTTCATACACAGACAATGATGGAAAATAGGACTCCCAGCTATTTCTGCTACAAGAAAATTCAGATGTAATCGTGATCCAAGAGAACCCCTAGACTTAGTCTCTCACTCATAATAGGCAGACGTGACCCTTCAGATTTTGGCCCTGTCACTGCTTTCAGATGGCACCCCTGATCTACCATCTGTCTTGAGCTTTAGCCAATGCATTCTTATCCAAATCTATCTATCTATCTAGGATAGTTATATGGCTGCCCTCACTATAGCATCTAAACAGCTCAAACCTTTTCATGCATTTATCCACACAACACCTCAATAAAGAACTATTATCACTGAAATATTAGAAAACTAAGGTATGGAGAGGTTTTATAATTTCTTATAATCATTATCAGAAGTCTGTAGTGGAAGCAGGACTCAAACCTGGGCTTTCAGAAGTCTTAACTAATGCTCAAACCACCAGATGATCTTTCCTCTCAAATCCTATCTTGTATGATATACTGCAGGGAAACTAAATTAAATGTCATTGGATAGTGGTGCAAATTTTGTACTTGTTTCTAAACAAGAGGAAAGCAATGAATTCAAAGTTTGACCTGATTCATGGGTAAATCTACTGTTTTGGGGAAAACATGAAGCAGTTACATCTTAATTGCTAGAAGGAGAATGAGATTTGTTATACTGTCTTCACATAGACGTTTCAGTAAAAGAGAGCACAAATATAAGAAGACTTGATTTCTCTGAGATTTGATTGTTCCATAACCAAGGACTGTAGGTTTCCCTTGTGGGGAAAATGTCTCACAATGTCTGCTGCCACCTGGAGGGCTACCTGCACCTACACTATATGCCCCTACCCCCTGCAGCTGAGGATGACATTGCTGCTGGCATCAACATATTTCTCTGCATGTGTGAAGCTTGTGCCTGCCTAGCAGAGGGGGCACAGGCTGTTCAATAAAGTTTTGCTCTGCCTTCTACCTCCCTGCA
>NW_017729022.1:162984194-162993758 GCF_001723915.1 Gavialis gangeticus | reverse complement strand
ACTGAGCAAATTAAAAAAAAAGGCTACTGCTGTGAATTACAATCCCAGTTAAAAGAGTTCCCTCCTGTAGCATTTACACCATCTGTCTGCTGTGTACATGTAGGCATGCTGCACGAACTATCGTACATTTCAATAGAAAAATAAAGGAGCTCATAGATCCAAATATTAGTACTTTAGCACAAAAATTTCTTTGGATAGATGTGATATCTTTTATTAGACCAACTAATAGTTGGAAAATTGTTCTTTGCAAGCTTTCAGCACAAACACTGTTCTTCAGGCATAGGGAGAGTCTGCTGGTGTTGCTTGTGCTGTCCTGGGTAGAACAGAAGCCAGTGCAAAAAATTCAGGTCTGTGAAAATGCAAATGCATGGCAGTGAGGATCTAAGGGAATGGGAGACAGTGGGTCAGAGACAGATGGGGGGGGCCCTTCCCCCCAGTGCAGGGCTTACCTGGTGGGCATGGCAGGTGTGCCCAGTGGCCCAAGTCTGTCCCTGCTATCGGTGATGATGTGCAGCTCCCAGCAGTGTCCTGGGGTGCAGGAGTGAGGCACCTGGCTACTTGGGCGGAGCCCCCCTCTGGGGAGGAGCTGAAGCTGGTCAGGGCCGGTGGTGCCATGGCTGGGCCAGAGGCTCAGGCAGGCTACCCATGCTGGAATACATGGCACAGCTCCGGCCTGAGACCCAGGATGCAAGGATCTGGTCCAGCTTCTGCATAAAAGACATGGAATTGCGGGCAGCCTCCAATCAGTAGTTGTGGTTGGTGACAGTGACCCACTGTGCCCTCAAGGCCTTGACCTTTATGTGGCACTGGCATGCCTATCAGTCATGTTCACACTGCCACATGTGGTCTGACAGGTCCTCATACAAGTGGGAGTTAGAGCACCTGCTCTGGGCAAAATGGCTCAGGACCACACTCTTGCCTCAAAATGCCATGAGGTCCGCAGTTTCCTCCTAGAAACAATTCCAGCCCCGTAAGGCAATGGGTGGCATCAGAGATGATGTCACAGTGGCTCTCTCAACAGTCCACAGGGCCTATATGCAACAACCTTGGTACTGCTGGGCCTGGGCAGGTGCTTGCAGTTTCCAGTGCAGCAACATGGCACGGGACAGGCAGGAAAGCAATGGGGCTGTGCCGGGGACCAGCACCAGGGTCCAGGCAGGCTGCTGTGTCTGGCTGGGGGCCACTGGTGTGGGACCCAGTGGCCAGAGGCTGGCTATACGTGGCCCAGGGACCCAGAGTCCCTTTTAGAGACAGGGGCTGCCCCCGCCCTGGAGCTGGAGAAACTCCAAGCTCTGTGGTTCTAGGGCTAGCTCAATGGTGGCTCCCTTGTTTGAGGCTGACCGGAAGCAAATTTCCTCCCAGTTGGCCTCCACACATGTGTTACTGTGCAGTAACTACTCCACAGTTATTTTGCTACCTGGTAGCAAATTAACTGCAGAGTAGACTAACTTACTGTGCAGTAAGCATCTGCACATGTAGACAGTGCCACTTACTGTGCAGTAAATTAGTGTACTGTGCAGTAAAGCATCTCCTATGGATGCACCCATGCTGTGTGAAATGCCACTTTTTCAGCTTAGTTGAAAAGAACACTAGTCAGTCTTAAATGAAGACCTAAAAGAAATTCTCACAGTATTTGTGATTTCACATTCACAATTTTCTTTTAAATAATGGTTTACTTAGTTTCTCTCATGCTGTGAAAGCCTGTGCTAGCAACTACAGAAACTGGCTAATACACAAATTAATAGATTTTAAGATCAAAAGGGATCACTGTGATCATGTGACCTGACCTCTCATAGAGTACATAAACCTGTAACATCAGCCAGAGTGTTTTTTTTAGAAAAACAGCCATCATCTCCTTAGGTAGGTTCTTCTACTTGTTAATTATCTTCTCCATGCCTATTTCTAGTCAAACTTTTTCACTTTTCAATGTGCTGTCAAATACAAAATAAGCATAGTAAAAACAGGAAAGCATTTGATTTCATCATAATCTTGTCCTTTTAATTCGTGGTATTAAGACTAAAAATCTGATAATATTTTATAGAAATTGCCTACAGTTCTACATATTGCTTAAACTTTAGTAAGAAAATTTAAGACTCAAATAACAGAATATAAAGGTTCATGTATGCATATAAATAAAAATAAAACATGAACTATTAAACTATACACATTCAATTAAACTTTAATGGAATTGCTCTCAGAATCAGTTTTTGTTCTATTATCCTATAGGGTAACTTACATTACTGTTCCTGTGTCTAAAATCCTGTATGATTATTGCTGTTGTCTTGACATTGACACAGTAGTTGAAATACCTATTATTTTACCGTGAAACAGAAATTACATGACACGTTTAGGGCTCTGATCCTACAAGAACTCCATATGAGCTTCATGACAAGATTTGGGCCTCAATCAATTAAAATATACAATACCAGATGATAATGAACTTGCTAACTGTACAAGAATGTCAAATGATTTCACGGTATTACAAGTGCATCTAATTTAACAAAAGTTATCTTACCTGAGAAATGTTATACAATCATAGAATTACAATACAAGCTAAAACTATATAGAGTATTCCTGTAGAAATTCATAATATGGTGTATTGCCTCTTCAGTAAAACACTTTGTGGTGTATCTGTACTAGGGGGGTGTGAAACGGGCTCAAACTGTATTCAGTTTGGATTCAGATTTGGCCCGAATCAGGGACAGTGATTTGATTCGTTGATTTGGATCACTGTCCCTGATTCATTTCGGCCAAATCTGAATATGAAGATTCGATGCTGATTTGGACAATCATCAATTCGGCCACAGACACAGCTTTAAATGTTTTTTCTACATATCTCAAGGTACAAGGTGTGGCTCATGAATGCTGCAATGCTGGGGCAGATGAAGCGTCCCACAGGAGTGCCGGGAGCGGGGGAGGGTATGTGCTCGGCAGCAAGCCCAGAAGTGGACCGCAAGTACTTCTGGTCCACTTCCGGGTCTCCTGGGGAGGGCACCAGGGTGCCCCCTGCACTCCCCCCAGCTCAGCAATTGGCCACAGGGGGACCCTGGGTACCCACCCAGCCCCAGGAGGCACCAGTTGCTGAGCTAGGGGGTTCTAGCATGCTCCCTGGCGGACCTGGAAGTAGATTGGAAATGCTTCTGGTCCACTTTCAGGTCTGCTGCCAAGTGCCCTAGGGTGCCCCCCACCATGCTCCTGTGGAATGCTCCATCTGCCCCACCGTCTCAGCATTCACAAGCCACCTGGTACCTTGAAGTATGTAGAAAAAACATTTAAAGCTGTGTCTATGTCTGATTTGCCGAATCTTTCTGAATCCCTCCAAATTGATTTGGAGGATTCAAATTCGGTTTGGAGAAATTAAAGGGTTTCCTGATTCAATTCAGATTCAAAGATTCAGCCACCAAATTGGGCCAAATTGAATCAGGGACCAAAGCTTCATACAGCCCTAGTCTGTACTAAATGAGGAACTTTGTGTACTAGAAGCTGAGGTGAATTATAGCCCATGCAGACATCTGTGCTTCACAGGCAAAGTATTTCCAATACCCAAGTTGGGTGGTTAGAGTTAGCTTGGGTAGCTTTACACTACACTGCAACATACTGGACACGTCTACATGAGAGGCTACATTACCATAGCAAAGAGCTACGGTGACATAGCTCATCACTACAGCTACGTAGTGTTGGCAAGCACTAACAATGAGGCTGCTGGTACTGTGCAATAGCAACCAGCTACTATAGCTCATTGCTACTGTGCAGTAGGGTCAGAAACGGCCCGTGCAGCACCAGGACTGTGCAATACTGGCGGGTACTACACAGTCATTTAGTACTTGCTTTAGTAACTGCGCAATGAGGTGCATGTATAGATGCACCCACTATGTAGATCCATCCTAACCAGCACTTTGTTGAATAGGGGAAACTGTTGAATAGAAGCTCAAATGTAGTTCCATTTTCATAGCTGCTTCTAGCAGGAAATAGTGTCAGAGCCCTGAACTGCATTGCAACTCCAAGTGAAAAATATTTGTCCAGAATTTGGAAAACTACAATGAAAATGGGAGATTGTTCAGTTATGAATCAAACATGCTACTTCTGCAGTTAAAAACATTTTACAGGATCACTGTTATTAGAAATTCAAGTTTTTCAAGTATTAAAAATAAATCTTTAATTCCCCTACAGATTCCTAGTATCCGCAGTGTTTTATAGAAACATCTGGATAAAGGAATAAAGGCAAATCCATTGTGTTTCTAGACATTCCTGGAGCACTGATGTTCTTGAGATTATGCTATTGGATTACTGGTATAAAAATAATAAATATTTTCAGTACTTAAAGCTGTAATGCTTTATGTTGGATTTGGATTTCGGTTTCATTTTAGTAAAAGGTGGATGGAGATTCAGTGTCTCTTTCTTATCCAAAAAGACATATTTGACTTGTAGAGAGTTTATTGCATACTGACCTATATTTTTCTCCTTTACAGTATTTGAAAAGCCACTTAGCAACTTTATCACCATTTAGTCAAAATGTCAAAATATCTCCAAAAGGAACAAATTATTAATACAACATTGTTCATTCTGGCATTACATGAAAATGAGAAAAATATTCATTAATCTGCTCTATGATAATAACACTAGAAAACACAGTACTCTGTATGTGGCACATCAGCTTGCTTTTGTTGGTTTAAATGCATAGCAGTAATTTGTCAAACAAGATGGTCCTTACAAGCACAGAATGAAGACATCACCCAAGTGAAATCTTTGGAGGTATTAGCCACATTTTGTGGTACTATAAATGTGGGTTTTTTACAGGGCACGTCACTAACTAGGAACCCAGCAATATATCTTGCTCATGGTCATATTTATTAACAGCAAATGTATACAGTCCTTGCCAGAAGTCCAACAATTAAACAGTTTGAAACTTCAGAATGTACCCAGAAATTCATTACACTCTAAGCATATGGTACATTTAAGTAACACCCCCTGAACTTCTTCATTCCTGGCTTTTCTGAAAGGAAGTACAAGGTGCTGCTCTATAGGACTTTATTTCAAAGCTTCATTTGTGCAAGGTCTTCACCTTTGTTGCTGACCATTTCCCCACAGAGTTGCAATGTGTTTCTGGTAACCAAACAGCAATGCAACAGCTAAGCCTTACAGCTCCAGCCCAGTCCTTTCACTTTATCCCCTTTACTGTTCTCTCTCCTGTTGTTGCCTTTTTTTTAACATGCAAGTTGCCATGAAAAATTTGTTAATGAAATATTTGCTTAGAAGTCTGCTCTGGGCTAGGCTGATAACCTATCTGTGTTTGAGTTTGGCTTCCCATATTCTAAATACTCATCTTCCCTCTGTTTAGCTTATTGATTGGTTTGGCAGGAAAAGCAGCCTTGTCATCAGTGACCAAGGTCAAACTAAACAAAAAGGGACAGGAGAAAAAAAAGAGGAGAAGTTGAACTGATGAGCTCAGTGAGGCAAGAGTGGAATATCTGACCTGCCAGAACTTTTCTTAAAGAGACAGGCTCTGATTTCCTAGTGTCTTGCATGAGCTTTATAAGGTCAGGAAAAAAATCATTACCATCATTATATTTTATGTTTATAGATCACCTTTCATCCAAAACAATTTACAGACAATATATATTGGCGGCACTTCCATGGATGAGAGGTGGCAGAAAACACTAGGCAAAACGCTATTCTTTTGAAAGTGAGATCTTTAATATCCATATAGAGCAGAGAGAACCGTAGGTCACACTTTCCAAACCTGAATGCCTACAATTAGATGCTTACATTCATATCACAAAACCAAAATAAAGGGGAGCTGTTTTCAGAGATGTTCAGTACCACAGGCATCTTCTGAATTCAGTAGTTGCTCTGGTTGATCAGGATCTCTGTAAAATCAAATTAATGTTTTTTAGATGGCAAAAGATAGAGTTAGGTATATAATTTTATGCACCTGAGTCTTAAAATGCTGTCCTCTGCTTTTAAAGCTCACTTCAAAACATTCACAAACAACAGAACACAATGTATTTAGTTTATAAAAGGCTAAACTGACTCTGGTGTTACAAAGAGTCTGTTATTCTCAAGCTCATGACAAAATTCTAGCCACCTTTGTGTTACACAGAGCTCTTCAATAACCAGCTCATCTCTATATTTCAGGACAGATACGTGCATTTCATTGTATGAAGTGCACATGGTGCCCATGTATCTAGATGTTGCATTTATCTAAAAATGAAGTTTATTACACTGAAAATGTCAAAACTTTATAATAATGACCGAAGGAATTTTACATATGAATCAGTCTTCAGTACCCTGTTATTTATAATTCACCATCACCAAGTATTAATACAAATAAGCAATTCAGTGTTAACAGAAATGTGTGTTTGAATAGAAGAATGTATCTGGAACAAAGCTATGTCATGCCATAAGCATATTAAGTTTGACCTCTTTACTACCCTGGTTCATTGTAAAGAACATTTACATTCTGGCTTATTTACACAGTCCCCAGTATTTCATGCAGTCCTCAAAGGACCCAGGAATAGAACAGAGATGCTAAGTGAAATCACCGATAATGCTCTTTAAACTTATTGTTTACAATAAATCGAGGTTAGGGGTGTTACAAGTCAGTGGGAGCCAGAAACTAATAACTACAGAACAGTGCTGAATTGTGAGGTCTTTACTCAGTGTGAATTTAGCTTTATTGATTGCTGAGTAAAAACTTATTTGGGACTAAATTGTTTAGCCTTATATTTCTACATTTCCCCTTCTAAAAAAGGAACGTTAATTCCTTTTATTTTTTCTCCCTCTCATTAAGGAATCAATTCAATGATTGGCACATGGTGCACAGGATATATTAACAAAGATGTTCTATAGTTTTATAATAAGCTATTGCAGCTGTTGACACATTCAGCTTCAGCAGGACAGTTGAAGTGATGAAATGCATACCCAATTTTCTATCTGCAGGCATGGTTAAACTAACAAATCGAATCAACGGCCTTCTCATCATAGCTTAAAAAATGGACAATGCTAGAGCTGTTGGATTAAAAAAGGCAACTACCCTATATCAGTGAAATAACTATTCCTTTCCCTGTACCAAACAAAAAAGGCCACATGTTAAAGGAACCTCTAAAACCAGTCTTTTTGGTACACACAATAAGTGGGCAATCAATTACTACCTGATTCACATAAGCAGCAGCAGAAGGGTACACAAGAATGTAGACCTACATTACCAGAACTAACCAATGATTTTGGGGGGCCTGAAATAATACACTTAAAGGGGCCTGTTTTTCTGAATGTACTGAGCACCCTCCTTCCAGAAATTAAGCCCTTTTGTGAGGTCTCAGGTTGGGCATTCTGACCCTATCAGATCATTTAGATTGTGGGATTTATGCACCTGTAATAGTCGTGTGTGGAGGAGAACTGTGAGAACTATTTTAAAGGGCCCGAGTGAAAACTTAGATCTAAAAGATCTGATCTACGTCACATAGCAACTCACTACAGATTACCTATAGATGAGGGAATGACAAGGGAAACTGATCAGATCAAAAATGTGCTGTCCCTAAATAAACCATGGCTCTGGTGTCTGACATGTAGATTTAGCTGCCCTTCGCCAAGTGGGCTTTAATTTGTATCACTCTAATCGGGTTAAGAATTATTGTAGCCAAAGTAATTAGCAGCAAGCTACCAACCAGATTCTTGACACAGAAAGCAAGCGGGTTTCTCCTCCAAGTGTGTGCCCCCTTGAGAAATGGGAGGTAAAGACCAGAAGGAGGGAATTAGAGGTGACCTTGCATTAATGAACAGGAACATGCTGCCGGATCAATGGGCAAACCTGGCAAAGCTGAGAGAGGAAGCTTCAACTGTGTCATCGAAGTCTCTCTGCTATCCATGGGGGTTTTGCAATGGATACTTATGCAAAAGAGGTAAACACAAATGAGACGGGTACAAAGAAAAAAAGAGGGAGGAAAAGAGAAAGAAGCTGGGGGATGCAAACAAAAAATAAATGAGGAGATTGCCTTTGGCTGATTTATTTAAAGAATCCCTACGTTTATGTTTTTGGATTAAGCATTTTGACCAAAGTTTGTAGAATTTATTTTGGCCAAAAATGACTAATATGAATATTGGCCTCCTGCCTGAATAAAGGAATGTAGTTTCTCTCTCTAATCAGGTTGCAACAGATAAAGGCTAAATAGAAATGAGTAATTCACCGTGACTCAATATTACATGGGCTGTATTTTAAGATCTTAAATTCCAAGTGCATTTCTGTTCTTTATTTCAGCTGTGCTATCTTTTGCTCAACCTTCTTATGCTCTGTGTCAGCTTAGCTTGGCAAACTGGGAATCATTTTCTTCTCTAAGCCTGATATACTTTTTAGGAGACTATGTCTTCCTAGAAGCTAAATCAAATATTCAGGAAGCCTCGAACAGGTTACAGTTTCAGAGGAAGTTTCTTCCAAAGTTTAGTCTGTGAAGCAGTAGAAATGCACATAAGGTCTGAGAAAGAAAAGGGGCTCACCACTTGTTGCTTCCTGTTCTTTAGAATAAATAGTAGTTCTTCCTATCTAACTTCAGTATCTAGGACCCTAGGCCTCAAGGTCCAAGTTACATTTATGCAAAATGATCAGAATGTACACAATAAAACAATAGGGTTTCATATTGTTGTTGCTCCACACGTTTCTAAGTGTCTCCTGGGAAAGAACTACAACATGATGAGCTCTATATTTGAAACAACCGTCAAGCAGAAAAAACCTAAGCCAGCTGCCTTTTGATCCACAAATATAAATTACTATATTACTATATATACTGACATTAGAGTATGCTGTAGGTTTCCACTGTGTACATAGGTAAAGATACCAAAAATGTGGGATCCTCAACTGGGGTATGTACAGCCGCTCGTTATAGTACAAGTCACCACTGTACTGAAACACATGCCATGTTTCCCACATGGTACCCCCCGAACCAGTGGCACAGCTGCCTTTGTGCTGAAGTCATGCAGACCAATATATTTAGGTTGCTCATTGGTGAAATAAATACATTTTTCCAGGACAATAATTATAAACCAGAACAAAATTACCATTGTTTTAAATTGCTTCAGGATGCCAGGACAACTTATTTCAAGCTGGGACTGTCCCAGCCCAACTAGGACAATTGGTAGCAATATATAAGGGCATTATTTTCCACTTACAATAAGGGAAATGCTTCAACTCATTCACACAGGGAACTAAATATATACAGCTCAATCCTTCACTGGTGTAAAGTGTCAACAGTAGAGCTACGTCGATGAGGCCAACAGGCAGTTAAATACATGCATAGTGCAAGCAATTTGAAAAGTATTCATTTTCTCAGACAGGATTATTAAAAGTTAAAAAAGAAGAGGAATCATGAAAAGAAGTGAGATCACTGTAATTCTGCTAGTTTGCTGAGGAATATTGGCCTAGCCTGTCAATTCTTTCTTCATCACATATGCATTTCCCTTGGCCTATTTTTGTATGTTATAGGATAGTTGAAGAAATGTCCTTAATTCCTAGCACTTTGATTCACCTCCACGAACAAAGCCTTGTTGTAGGTGACTTAGTCTCCATGTGATCCA
>NW_017729022.1:162968092-162979194 GCF_001723915.1 Gavialis gangeticus | reverse complement strand
TCTCAGCCTAAGCCTTCTGATGTCTATCTGGCACGACCACCGCCACCCACACTATTATTGTCCTTATATATATCTGTCTCCTAGCAGAAAAGTGGCACATGACCTCCTATCCTCAAGAATACTTGGCACAAGTCCCTGCTTCTCAGCCGAACCTATTGTTCTAGGAGAGAATGACACAGGCATGCAAGAGTCTTGCTGACACTTATGACTTTAAACATGAAATGCCATTAATCAATCAGCTGCATCTGTTTGGAAAAATTAAGTGGCTGCAGTCAAGGCAAACACAGTAAATAATCCTTAGGCAATCTGGAAAGAAAATAAGGGAAGACAGGTTTTTCGACTTCACGTTACTTTAAATTCATTTAATCTATCTTCATATCCCCCTCACAAATATTAGGCTTAGTATGTGTGCACCATCTACACTCCAAACTCAAAATGCTTTTGCAAAACACTGCCACCAAATTAAAGGTGCTAAGCTTGCAAGATATGCCTGTCTACCATGGAATTCACACTTCACATGGACATGGAAGGGTTCTGAATGTACAAACGGTCAGATGTGAATGCAGTCTAGACTTAAGATGACTTATAGGTTACACCCATGTGTCATTTGAGAGCTGACTTTCTCTAGCTGTGCAGGAACCTTGCAGATATGATTTATGATTGCAATAATGTGTCCATTCCCATTGCAAATGCTTCCGACTGCAGTGTTGTACAAAGATACCAAGCTAGCTTTAAACTAGCTAGCATGGGGGCCAGAAAAACTCAAGTCACGACAGCATGGAGCTCAGTGCTAGCTAATTTACCCTGATGATCAGACATTTGTTTTTGCTGCATTCCAGGGAGCTGCAGCTGAACTGTACCTAAGGCCTAAGCTATGTTAGTACCTAAATCCTCTGCAGCAACTGTAGCATGGGCCTAGTTTCTCCACTGATCCTGCAGAAGCCCAGTCCTGCAAGATGACAAACTTTACCAAACAGGAGTGGCTGACAATACTCCAGAGAAGGCAACCAGCTCCTTGAAGGACCAGCCCACAAATAAACCGGACTGCTATATTTAATTGTCTGCTCCTTTCTTCTTTATTTTCAGAGATCAAAACCAGATTCTAAATTGCAGTTCAGCCCTTCTGCTTCACACTGATTTGAGGGAGACTCTAGCTGCCTTGAAGATGGTATAGCCAGCTCTGGTGTCAATCCCCTTGCCCCGCACAGCATCTAGAATAAGGTGCGTGTGGCAGACTGAGGCAGTGGAGGTGAAGTGCACCTGCTGGAAACCATTACCCCTCCATGATGTTGCTGGGGTGTGGCCAGAGCACCAGCCAGTGCAGGGTACAGATGTACTGAGGCTGCAGTACACCAGAGCTGGGGCTAGCACAGGAAAAGCCCTGAAATATGGGTGCTGATCCAGCCTTTTTGTGTCCTTGTCCTCCCAGGTGAAACAGCACTCCTGTAGGAAGTCAGAAACTGCCGACTCCCACAAGGCTCTTCCAGGAAAGGCAGAGGAGGATCCCTGATGTGCAAACAGTGGGTGGCTGTCTTGGGTGAGGGACTTATACATGTTTAGACCAGAGGACATCACTGTGATCCTCTATCATGGCACAGATGAGAGGATCACATCAATTATTCCTGCATTCTGCCCAGTAGCTGAGCTATACCATTACTTTTGAAAATACATCCATTCTGATGGAAAGACTCAAGGTTATGACGAACTTACCACATCCCCGGGAAACATGTTCCAGTGCTTAATGTCTTACTTTAGTATTAAGTTCCAGAGCTCTGATTTCTAGAATTTGAGCAAAGAACCCAAAATCCATGTAGAAAGGAGTCTGGATTAGTCCCATCAAAATGAATGCATATTTCTTACTAGCGTGGGGGGAGACTACGGGTCAAGCATTTCTATGATGTATTTAAAATGGCTACATTTTATAAAAAGAATTCCAGTATGTCTGGACAGAAAAACTTGGAGTGTTTATTGATTTTAGTGTTCTCTGAGATGGCAGTATCTCCTTAAAAGGATAGAGCATGACAAAAGGTTGATATGGTGGTTCTGAAGCCAGCAGAGGGTGGGTTAGATTTGCACATTATAGACTAACTACATCAGAGATGTATAGCATCAGTTTGCAGAAGCAGAGGGCTTACTCTAGCAATTCATTTGCTGATGTGCTTAAGAGGTTAACTGCCCCCCAGGCTTTAATACAATGCATAGAGAAGCCAGAGAGGGTCCAGAGGTGGGTAACAACGGATAAAGGGCTTGGAAGGCAAGTCGTACAAGGAGATGGTGAAGGAAATTGGTATGGTCAGTTTGTGGAAAAAACCTTTAAGAAGCAGGGGAAATGTTTTGGCTTTTTTTTCTGCAGATTAGGACACAGACCAGTGGCTTGAAGTTGCTGAAAAGTAGGTTTAGAATTGGATATCAGAAAAATCTTCTTCATTTTTAGAACAGTTAAGCAGTAGAATAGGAAAGTTGTGAAATCTCCATCATTGGAGGTGTTCAAAAACAGGTTGGATAAGCACTGGTCAGGGATGATCTAGTTGTAGTTATGGGTAAGTTTTACTATGGGATTTTCCCATCCCCCTGGGTTTTGTTGTTTGCCACATGGGGCTGGGAAGGAATTTTTTTCACCTCCCGCTGCTGCATGTCAAGGGAGCTTTTTAACCCTTCCTCAGAAGCACTGGGTATTGGCTGCAGCCAAGACTGGGGATTGTGACTGGGGTGTATCAGTGCTCCAGCTGAGACTTAAATATAGATATTCCTGGCTAGAAGGTCTTGCTTCTCTGCTCAGGGTCAGACCAGCTGCCATATCTGGGGTCAGGAAGGAGTTTTACTGCATGGTCAGATTGGTATGGATGGCGGGAGGGGAGGTTGTCTTCCTCTGTAGTGCGAGGCATGGCCATCTTCCTTGGATCTCTCAAGAGTATCTTAACAACTTTTGCCACAGCAGAACATTGGCCACCATGGCTACCATGGTCCCCCTGCTTTACCTGTGGTGGGTCTTGTGGTTGTCTGTGTAATTTTGCTAGTAGGTAAAACAATGAATTTGTATAGGATGGTTTGGATAGGCAGGGAATTGGACTAAATGACCTCCGGAAGTCCCTTCCAGCCCCGCTTCTCTATGATTCTATAATTCTATGACTCTGGATTGATAGTGCATGTCAGATCCGACTCTGACACTCCTTCTCCACAGATGCTAATGTCAGTCTCTTACTGCAGTGCTTTACCTGTATGGTCCCCATGGATACTAACAGGGGTGCCATCAGTGTCAAGTGATTTACATCAGCTTCCTAGCAAACGTATCCCCCCTCCCCCTGGAATGACCTGCTCATTAAGGCTTGGTATTCAGAATCTGCTCTTGAATCAGGGTCTCCCAAACGGCATATATTCTAGTAAGAAGTGTGACTAACACATGCATAATGGCTGCAGACATGAAACTCACTTGATAACTTTGAATCATTTATCGCTCCTTTACAACACACTTCAGTTATGTCAGACACTTTAAGAATGTTTTACAATGAATGGATGTTAAAATATTACTAAATAAATCACAAATAGGGCTGGCTGCCTCTTCCATAAAGTGTTATGTCTATACATAAGAGAGAGGGAGGGAGGGAGGGAGACAGCAAGAGAGCACAAAGGAAGGGGATGTTGAACATTGTTCCCTGCTAATCAAACCCCTCCTTTCATGCTTCCCAAAGTCATCACTTTAACAGCCTAGGACACACAGGTCTTCAAGGTCTACATGGAACAGGTAAGCCTTCAGAAATTGCCTCTCCAGCATTCCTCAGCTTGACCTAGGGGCTCTTTCCTATTTTATGCCTATCAGGTTTTAGATCGTGCAAAGAAACATACCAATTTTGGACACTTGGCTGCTAGGAAGGGAACTGAACCCAGCACAATGTTTTACTCAGGCCACCATCTTTCAATTTAAAAGGATTTCTTAAACTTCCTGAAACAAGCTTTACTGTTTTGTTTAAAAAATATCAAAGCAAAATATTTTGCCATTTCCAATTTCCCCCCAATTTTGTACAGCTGAAACTATTCCCCAACTTCGATTTGATTTCACAATATTTTAATTGCCCATCTATATTTTTTCATGGATTTACTATTTGCCAAAAAGCTTCCCAGCTATACATATAAATTCCGAAAAGACTGCTTGAAGTTTGCCTAACTTCAGACTAACATCTACCTCTTTCTGCTGCTTTATACCAGTTAAGGATCTGGCCCAACAGAGATACATTAATGGAAAGACATTCCTAATTCTAGTCGGCCAAATCTGAAGATTCAATGCCAATGTGGTTCCCATCTTCAAAAAAGGGAGGAAGGAGGACCCGGGGAACTATAGGCCAGTTAGTCTGATCTCGATCCTGGGTAAGCTTTTTGAGAGAATTATTCTGGCATATGTCCACAAGGGACCAGCAAGGGAGATTATGCTTAGGGACAACCAACACGGGTTCATCAGAGACAGGTCTTGTCAGACCAGCCTGGTGGCCTTCTACAACCAGGTCACCAAATCCTTAGATGCAGGGGTAGCAGTGGACATAGTCTTTCTGGACTTTTGGAAAGCCTTCGACATTGTCTCTCACCCCTTTCTCATTAAAAAACTGGGGGACTGTGATGTCGACACCTACACAGTCAAATGGGTCGCCAACTGGCTGCAGGGCCGCACCCAGAGAGTGGTGGTGGATGGGTCCTTTTCGACCTGGAGGGACATGGGCAGTGGAGTCCCCCAGGGCTCAGTCCTTGGGCCCGCACTGTTCAACATTTTCACCAGTGACTTGGACGAGGGGGTAAAAAGCACCCTGTTCAAATTCGCTGATGAAACCAAGATGTGGGGGGATGTGGGCACACTAGAAGGAAGGAATAGGCTACAATTGGACCTGGACAGGTTACAGAGGTGGGCAGACAGGAATAGGATGGGATTCAACACTGACAAGTGCAAGGTGATGCACCTGGGGAGGAAGAACCAGCAGCATACCTACAGGTTGGGGAACTCCCTTCTCATCAGTGCAGAGGCAGAAAAGGATCTTGGAGTCATCATTGATGCCAAGATGAACATGGGCAGGCAGTGTGGGGATGCAGTCAGGAAGGCCAACCACACCTTGTCATGCATCCACAGATGTATCTCAGGCAGGTCCAAGGAGGTGATACTCCCTCTCTATGCGGCATTGGTCAGGCCACAACTGGAGTACTGCGTCCAGTTTTGGGCGCCGCACTTCAGGAGGGATGTGGACATCATGGAGAGGGTCCAGAGGAGGGCCACTCGCATGATCGGGGGCAGCAGGGCAGGCCCTATGAGGAGAGGCTACTGGACCTGAACCTGTTCAGCCTCCACAAGAGGAGACTGACGGGAGATCTAGTGGCCTGTTACAAACTAGTCAGAGGGGACTAGCAGGCATTGGGGGAGTCCCTTTTTCCCCGAGCACTACCAGGAGTGACTAGAAATAACAGTCACAAGCTGGCAGAGAGTAAATTCGGATTAGACATCAGGAGACACTACTTCACTGTCAGGGTGGCTAGGATCTGGAAGCAACTTCTAAGCGAAGTGGTGCTGGCTCCTATCCTGGGGGTCTTTAAGACGAGGCTGGACAATAGCCTTGCTGGGGTCGTTTAAACCCAGTACTCTTTCCTGCCATGGCAGGGGGTCAGACTTGATGATCTGGTCAGGGCCCTTCTGACCCTACTAACTATGAAATTATGATTCGGACACAGGCACAGCTTTAAAAGTATTTTTCTACATCCCTTAAGGTAGCAGCGCGTCTCATGATCCCTGCGGCGACGGAGCACATGGAGCATCCCACAGGAGCACGGGGGACTCTCCAGCGTGCTCAGCAGCGAACCCAGAAGTGGACCAAAAGTACTTCTGGTCCACTTTCAGGTCTGCCAGGGTGCACGCTGGGAGCCCCCCTCTACCCCCCGGCTCAGTGATCAGCCACAGGGGGACCCCAGGTACCCCTGCCCAGACCCAGGAGGAACCAGTCACCAAGCAGGGAGGGTGCGCAACGCCCCCCTGCACGCTCCCCAGTAGACCAGGAAGTGACCAGTGCTTCTGATCCAGCTCTGGGTCTGCTGCTGAGCGCGCTGGTACCCCCCATGCTTCTGTGGGACACTCCACGTGCTCCAGCAACTCAACGTTTACAAGCCACCCGGTACCTTGAGGTATGTAGAAAAAACATTTAAATCTGTGTCTATCTCTGAATGGCTGAATCTATCCGAATCTCTCTGAATCAATTCAGAGGGTTCTGAACCAATTCGGAGAGATTAAAGGGTTCCTCTGATTCAATTCGGATTTGGAGATTTGGCCTCTGAATCAGGCCAAATCTCCACCGAATCGAATCAGAGACTGAAGCTTCACGCAGCCCTGTCTTTTAGATACCAGGAATGACAGTTCTTAACATTAATAAATGAAAAAAAAGTATTTCAAACTGCACCCTTAAAACTTGCAAGCTCATTCATTTGTGCAAGAAAAATCATGTACCTGTGCGCAATTAGAATGCTCAGTGACCAATCTTGCAAAAGCAAATGCCTTTTTGCATCTGTAATTGGATGCATCCAATAGATGCACTAAACTAAAACAATCACAAATTTGCAAGTGAATTTTTAGAAGTCGGTTCATAAACAAGGTTCAAAGCATTTAGAATCTTTAAACCACGCATTAAATGCATTAGGAGCTTCATTTTGATATTACATGTGAACATATATCACTAAACCAGAAACTTCCTTGTCAATTCACTTTTGACAACATAGACTGAAAACATAATAGGCACATCTGAGATGAGAATCCAGTCCTTCCTACAGATCACATTACCATGCCACTGAAAATAATGACAAAAGTCCCATTGCCTTCAAAAGGACTGGCATGAGAGCCCACATACAGTATATTGCCAAGTTAAAATCCCATATGGTGTGTAAGCATAGGGATAGATTTGTTTTATTTTGTTGATGAACTAATCTTAGATAATCTCTATTGTTGCATGGGAAATGAGGGAGTCATGTTATAATTTCTGACATTTAAAAAGTCTGTCTTTGCGCAGACAAAATCTATCGAGGTATAAATCCTGCCAGCACAGAAAAAACAATTAAAAAAAATCATGTGTTACAAAGTTCACAATAGAAAAGCATCCAGAAAAGCAAGAGTCGAAATCCCAGCAGAAGACATTCCTAAATTCCCATCACTTTTCTGCCACAAAGGTTCTGTATTAAACCACAAACTTAATAGCTGCCACAGAGATCTTCTAAATACCAGAAAACCTGGGGTTACACCAAGTTTAATTTAGGGAAAGAAACCTCTCCAATTGATACTAAATTACTTCAACAACTGCAACAATCCCCTTTTTTCAAAGTTAATAGGGTGCTTGAGATTTTTCCTTGTTTGCTTCATTTTTAAAATCAAACTTGATCAAACCTGCAATTTCAGAATGCCAGAATGGCATGTCACAGGCTTCTGGGAGCTTTCAATGAGTATACAGAGGCTATGTGTACACCGGTAATTATGGTAACCTTAATGTTGTCCTAAAGCCCAAACCCACCATATACAATGTACTCCTTAGACTGATTTGCAGTGGCAGTCCAGACCAAGGTTGGCTACTCTACTGATCTTCCAGATATGAAGTCAGCTTTACCATATTCACAACCCAGCCTGCCTCTTTTCTGCAGTGTGTTTGAAACTTACCTAGGAGTGCAGGCCTTGAGTATAGGAAGTCTGTCAGCAATGGTCCCAAAATTCCTTGCACCCTGTATTCCAGCTGTTTTGCAACCCATTTCTACAGTCTTTTTTGCCTGTAAACAGAAACAAGCCTGGAGGGAGAGACAAGTAGTTCACAACCCCTTTGCTATAAGGCTGTGCAGATGAACCTTTACAACTCTTTGTTCAAGAAATAAGCTCAGTACAGATGGTTTTGATGAGGCACACCAGGTATGATAGAGAGCAGTGGTTCGCAACCTTTTTAGGCTCAAAGCATCCCTCAGAAAATGCCAGTTCTTAGTTTTTACCTTGTTTTTGACTACGGAAAACTAGAGCAATTCTTATATTGTGAAGAACTCAGAAGTTAAGTACAGGAATTCAAAAAGCCCGAAGTGGAATTAGTCTAAGTTACATGGCTTTCTGTAAGTGGTGTAGTTTAGACCAATAGCAAACAGAACACACATTTGCCCTTTGGGGATGGGTGCAGGGAAGAGTCATTAAACCAGTCTGTGCACCAAACTTCTGTTCTGTTATGGGTATAGAGCAGTTTCTGATCGATTATACCGGTAAAAGTATAATGTCTGAGGGAGGGAGGAATAGTGGCTTAACTGGTTTGGTCTCACTGAGGATGACTTAAATATCAACATAAACACGGAGATATGAAAATAAAGTAAACAGCTAAGAAATTTACTGAAAAATTAATATCTGACAACATATCTACTGGAAACTAACAACTGAGTCCTAAGAGACGTTGAATGTTTTCTGAGAGGCGTTGAGAATCTTCAGCTCTCACAGTAGTTAAGATGTATGGTAGATAGATGCACAATGGAGGGAGTTGCCAAAGGCCAAAAGGCCATGAGTTTTTGTTGCCCTTCACTAAGAATCTCTAAAGCCTGAGCTAGTATGAAGACTTAAGCCAACACTGCAAGGTGAAAGGCATAAAACCCCCAATTTTCTTGTGGAAAAGACATACAATAAGCATTTTGTCTCTGCCAAAATAAACCTTTTATGAACAGCTAACATGTAACACATCAACTTTTAATTAAAACGTTAAAGGGAAAGTGAATTAATTCTGTGTTCAGCCAAGTAATGCTGCTTTACAATTTAAGCCATGTTCTGAATAACACAAGAGTATTTCTATAACTAAACCAAGGCCAGGTGTTCTCATTTATACCACATGTATCTCAGTGTATCTCCATTAGCTTCAAAGGCTTGTCCCTACTTACACCAATGTAAGTGAGAGGAAGATAAAGATTCTGGACTCAAAATAACTGAAAACAAAGCCCGTATCCCAAGTTTTAAGCATGAATCACTGTATATTATGACAAGATACTTTGGGAGTTTTAGAAGCCAAACCTGAAATGTTTTTGCTTGTCTCCTAGGATGAGCTAAGCTCCCTCAGTGCCATTGATTACAATTTTAAGGTGTTTACAGATATGAAGCAAAACCTTAAAACAAATTCATAATTAGATGAGGACAACTATAGAGGGTGGTACACTCCTTGCCTGCCCTACATATTAAGTGTTTTGCAGTGAGTTGGACCAATTACAACTTCCTCCTACCTCAATTATTTCCATTTTACCAAGACTGATTCTGAGCTATTTAATCTAAAGTCCTAATGACCCTAGACATATATTTAATTGCACCTGTTTCACATGTATTCATTCATATACTTCATTTCTGTATTAAATACCTCTGAATTTTCATCTCTGTAAAACAAGCATAATTACCTCCTATACACCTGAGCATTTAAGGATTTTGCTTAACACCATATGGTGTTATGCTTATGCCTACTCAGATAAGAGTTCTTGTGTGTCAGTACTATTTTCATATTTTTAATCCAAAGGTATCTATACATGTACTGTACTGTGCAGTAGACTAATTTACTGCACAGTAAACTATCACTGTCTACACATGCATGGCAATTAGGCTGGTGTAGACTAATTTACAGCACCGTTGGATATTCCCATCAAACCTCAGTACTATCCAACAGCGGAGTAAATGACTGCACTTAAACACATGTGTGTTGGTGATAGTGGGATTTGTCTACTCTGGCTCAGATTGCACTGGAGTTTATTTAGTCACATTTATTGCAAATGTAGATGTGGCCAGTTGATACTTGTTTAAAACATCACAAGCCACAATGAGGCAAACTGTGGCATTTGTCTTGTTTGTCTGATTTCAGGTCCCATTGTCTGGGTCTGCAGCAATTGAGAGAAAATGTAAGGCCGAATTCTGTCCTGGCATAACTCCACTGACAAGCAGGGAGAGAGAATTTAGCTCATGCAATCTGGGTAAATGACAGTTTAGATAGTAAAAATATACAAACATCTAAAAGATATTAACACCAAAGGGGTAGAAATGATACGTAGGTGTATAACTAGAATAAACGGAATGAAACCATAAAAGAGAACATTTAGACTAAACTGTCCAAGAATAAGATGTATGAGGAAGTCGAACAGTCTCTTAAGGGAAGTGGTAGAAACTCCAGTGCTTGAGACATTTAAAGCTAAATTGGAGAGATCACTATTAAGGAACATTGTATTGGCAGGGAGATGGACTGGATGATCTAACAGATCTTTTCCATTACTAACATTCAATGTCCAGGAACAACGCATTTAATTCCAGGACAACCATTTATTATGATAGAGAAGTGAAGTAGAAGGACATATATTCTACTGGGGAAAGCAGTATTTTATCCCAACTGAACTCAAAGGACAGGCAGTGAAAACCTCCTTTCATTTTGTGCCATTAGCTCAGCCAGGCCTCTGCAATGTAATGCGCTGTCACTGTCTATGGATTAGCTCATTTTTAAAAATGTGCTGTTTTACCAAAAGTAGTACAGAGAGAATATGGCACTTCTAGGGCTGCTGCCTCATAACTGCTTGTCAGTAGATTTATGTAATGGATTGTTTTCCTGAAATCCAGGATAAGGGAAATACTTAAACAATAACTGTGGTGGGGAGTGTGGACAAGGTGATAATTACCTTCCATGGTGTTAATAAACCTCAAGGCTACACACCAAAGTACATTTGCATTGGAGGAGATGTCTCTGGTGGTTATATAGGAAATTTTAAGATGGAAGGAGGTCAGGAAACCCATCTAAGTCTGTTTCCTTTGTGGAGTTAACAGTTGTACCCCCACCAGAACTGCTTCCAACAAATATTTTTTCCAAGCACCTGGCTAGTGGTTTCTTTTGTGTCCCTCAGTGACTTATTTATTCATTACACTAAATTAGTCCCATCTGTAACTTACTCATTGCTCTTCTCTTTCCTCTTTGACTCTTATACAATAAGCTTTGCAGCCAGAGGTAGCCAAAAGTCAGAATTTCTATTCTGTGGGATATCCCTAAATTCTTGGAGAATATAAGTTGCTTCAATTTGGAACCAAAAAAAAAGAAATTTCAAGACTCCCCAGGGAATGGAGA
>NW_017729022.1:162958227-162967992 GCF_001723915.1 Gavialis gangeticus | reverse complement strand
AAAAAAAAAAAAAAAAAAAAAGAATATGTCATTTAGATACAGCTAAATAATTTCATTTAGAAAGCTTAAGAATAAAGCTGGCTGAAGGAGCCCTGGGGCACTGATATTATCATGGGTCCTAGGACCTTTAGTTTTTTGGTTCCCTGTCTAAACCTAGAAGCCCTGGAGGCCTGAAAGTCTTAACAGCCCTATGTAAAGCTGGATTTCTGAGAGTATCAGGAGCTTCAGTCTCCCAACAATGAGGTAATCCACATGGCTAAGCTGTCCTGGTGCTCTGGGCGTTGGAAGTCAAGGCTTCCCAACAACCCACCAACAGAGCTAACAGAAAGCCAGGTAGGTGTGTCAGGGAGATTCACCCATGTCCAGCAGAAGGTCTCTTTGATCCAGCTGATCTACTGGTGAATCAATATAAAACAGATAAATGGGAAAAGAAAGTGAGTCTGAGTATTGTAAGCAAAAGCTTGCTAAAATCAGTTGAGGTTATGCAGAGCTTATTAGAAATAGCAATGCAGCAAAGTCAAAGAACAAATGTGTGACTCATGGTGGCATAGACTGTGGAAGCCTTATTCACATGGATAGACATATGCTTGTACAAATATTCTATAAACCAGTGGGAATACTCATGTGAGTAGAGGCTTAACGGGGTGAGGGCTCCACAGTCTGGCACTACAGGCATAATCATAGCCCTGCTGAAAAAAGCAAGAAGTGAAAACTCCTATAGACTGAAATGGAAGTTCAGACATTTGGCTGTAATTCTCTGTTGTAGCTGAGTTGCCCCTAAACGTAGCATAAAGCCAGTTGTGGTTCCCCAATGTATTCTGCTATAACTTATGAGGCTAACTTTGGTGCAGCAAGTTCATTTATACCACCAGGGGACTGGGTAAAAGAGAACTCACCTTCTCCATGCTCTCACTTGTTCCCAGCCTGATGCCAACACACATCTCTCTCTTACACTGAGGTGGTAGAGAGGACAGCTGATATAGGAGGTGTATATCCACCATCTCCACCACTTCTCCCATTCTCCATTGGGACTGTAGAATGAATAATGCAAAATAATGTTGTCAGATCAAGGAATCTGGCACTCTCTTTTGTAGAGCTCAGACAGAATTCAGGATGACTTTGTAAGACCCTAGTGAAGCTCTGATGACACCTAAATATATTCAAAGTCCTAACAAAAACTCATTTTTACATCAATGAAGGTATGCTGATTTATGCCAGCTAAAGATCTAGCCCTTAGCATAAAGAGTAGCTTTCATATGCAATAAACAACCAGAAACTTCTATAGGATGTACGAAGTAAAATATATATCATTTTTAAAAGTTGTTCAACAAATTCTTAATAGTATATTCCTTCCTGATTTCCTATCATCAAGTTTCCTATACATTCTCATACATTCACAAGAATTACATATCCCATTGTGTAAAAATACTTTGGCCTGAAGCCTTGATGCTTATCAGTGCTGTGGGAGGTAATTATTGCCTTATACACACTCCTTACAGCAGTTATTGTTTAAGTATTTCCCTTATTTCAGGATTTCAGGAAAACAATACATATATAAATTGACTAGCTAGCATTAGCAGTGAGCTCAGAAACATGTAATAGTCTCTTTACATCAATTTGGCAAAAGCCAGTTTCTTTGTAAACCAATTAACTCTCAGTAAGGCTACAGAATGTTACATTTGAGAAGCTCAGATGGGTTAATAATGGTCTAAAATGAGGGAACGTTTTCCCTCTCTGTTCCTTCAATTCTGCTAGTGCAGAGATAAGATATTGTTTTCCTCAATTAATGCCCCATTCTGACACTGTTTGCCAGTTCTTTAAGGTCAGAGGGCAGTCCTGCATGAGCTTGACTCCTTTCCACCCCCTGTATTTTCCATCCTCCCTGGGGAAATGTATGTCTCTCTTTGGCATCTGTCCTCTATCCTCTCTTTGTGAATACATCAAGGCTTGGAATACATTTGATTTTTTTCAAAATGTCTTCTGTTAATAAATTACCTTTGCCACATCTTTGAGGCCCCAGTGTCTCCTTCACTGCCCTCGTGCTCCTTATGGACTTGAAATATTTCCCATTATCTGTCTATTCTCCTGTACAAATCTTCTTTTCATGTTCAGCCATTGCTTTTCTTATCACTTCTTTGCACTCTTAACTTCATTCTGTGAATTTGCTTTGTCCTCCTCTATACCTGATGTTTTATATCCCACATGTCCTTCTTATGCTTGATTACTCTTGAAACATCCTTGTTCATTTGTACTGGCCATTTTTCTTTTGTGTGGAGCTCTGTTTCCATGTGGCAAGCATGACCTCTGGGCATGAATATGTTTCTCTTAAACATTTTCCTTGTGGCCTTCTCCTTCATTCCAAATGTGAATTGCTGAAACTCCTGGGAACTGCCTGCAGCTCCCATTAAAACATGACAACCTTCATGCCATCACCTTCTACTTTTGAATCACTTTGGCTTTCAGTAGCTCCCCTCTCTCACATGGATCAGGAAGCCAGCATGAAGACATACAAAAGCAGCTTCCATGTGCAGAGCAAGAGAACGACTTGGGAATTCAGGACCAGATTCTCCTCTCAAGCAAGTGACTATTCAGTGGAGCTATCTCAGTGTCTTCCATATTGCTCCTGCACAGATGTCAAGGGGACTGCACCTCCTAGCTTCTGCTGTAGAAAAAGGACCATTTCAACAACCTGATCCAGCCATTTATGGAAATTGAGAGAGCTGAAATACAGTTGAGTAAAATGTTTTAACCTTGTAACAGACTTCAGGTTCAATTTAAGTTCTAAAAAGGCCCAGTGAGGTTCTTATTATCTCCTTTCAAAGGAAGGGGGTCATAGAGAAATTTCCAGAGTTTGGTACAAATTGCAAAGAAGAAAAAAATCTGGGGCATCCTTCTCACATTGATATGAGTTTCTTCTGCAGAAGTTCAGTTTGAAATATAATTGTTGTGCTGACAATGTACTTGTAAATTTGTGAACTTTCACAATTTTTATGGACTGCAATAATTAAAAATAAAAAGCCCTGCTTTAATTTTCACTAGAGCCATTTTTCCACATAAAGAAGTTTTTCCAATGGGTGAAGGAGGAAACAGACTATGATTTACTATGAAGAATTTTTTTTGAACAAACTAGGTTTATTAACACGTTTCTCTAAAGTAGATACTGTTAATAAGAGATTGTAATACACAAAATAAAGGTACCATTAGCCTAAATGCCACCGTCCAATTGCAAATCTTGCCATAAAATTAGGCGAGGTTAATGGCATACTGGCATACTAAAAGTTTGTTCATATAGAATGCTATCCACAAAAACTAATATAAAATTGTTCTTTGTGGATTGATCTGTGAAGTCATTTCTGATAAAGCCCTCAGGTCATCCTGACAGAGTTGCTCTGCTTTTTCCCCTTAATTTCTCCCACCCTACTTAATCAGACAAAAGGTTGCCTGGCCTAATGTCGTCAACTACGGTCAATGATGAATAACTCAAAAAAAAGGGCTCCCCACTACTGAAAGGCATCTAATTTTCACTCTGATGCCACAGAAAGAAATCTCTTCTGACCATACCTGGTGATCACCTTATGCCCTGAAGCATAAAGTTTTATAACACTTATCAGTTTTGTCCAAGCTTGTGCAACTGTGCAGTTTCATAGTTGGTAGGGTCAGAGGGGACCTGAGCAGATCATCAAGTCTGACCCCCTGCCATGGCAGGAAAGAGCACTGGGGTCAAATGACCCTGGGGAGGTGTTCATCCAGCCTCCTCTTAAAGACCCCCAGGGTAGGAGCCAGCACCACTTTGCTTGGAAGTTGGTTCCAGACCCTAGCCACCCTGACAGTGAAGTAGTGCTTCCTGATATCTAGCCTGAGTAGTTTCACAATGAACATTTTCACTGACCTCTCTAGTAGTGCCTTTTAATTCAAAAGCAACTGCAACAAGCAAGAACAAATTTCCAATGATAACTGTAATTGTTTAATCTGAACCTCTACCTCTACATTTATAATTATTAGATAGTAAATTCTGGTGTAAAAGGAAGAGAATTTTTTAGTACTGCAGCTAGTGAAATGAATAAAATAATTTCACAGAAAATGCAAAGCTTCAGGGTGTTTCAGTTTGGGAGATATCACAAGGGAACCATTTTAGGAGGGTTTCTAATTTTTTCACAATATTTCTATCAAAATTTCATCAATATTATCACACATTTTCATGCACTAGAAATCATGTGTTTTCAGTTAAAACATTTTTGTGATGAGCTTGAAAACTGTTTTGACAAGAACTTTAGAAACACTGTGTTTAGAATACCAATTTAGAATGAAGGCAAATTTTGTATAACACAGAAAGATGCATTTTCAAAAAAGACCACTTTTCACTAAAGATACCCTTGAATAAAAAAAATTGATCAATTCAAATTTGACTATTTAAGGGGTACAGAAAACATTAAGCAGTTATACAACTCAGCTGAGTAGTAGGCACTTCATATTGCTGGGTACTCAACAAAAATATGGACATGGGAATTGTCACACTGGATCAGCACCCACAGTCCATCATGCAATATCCTGTCTCCAGCACTGCCCAGCAGCAGAAAGAAGGTACAAGAAATGGTACAGCTTGCAGGTACAAAATAATCTTGCTTTTTGAAGGTCTTGTCCTAATCCACCAATACTTAGTGATTAGCAAAAACCTCAAATCAAGAGGTTGCTAGTCTGGATTAGATTTAAGTCCAGTGCATCCCAAAATGGCCATCTGTGAGGTCCTAGTAAGTGGTCCTCAGCTTGCTTGTATATCACCAATCTATCTTCCTCCCTTTTCAGTTAAAAGTCTAATGGTAAGGGCTCAGGCTTGTCTGCAAGAAATTTTGAAGGTGAACCATGGTCCACTGGTCCAACAAGTTTGGCAATCATTGATCTGGTCCATACCACGTGTGTTACCGTGGATCCGTCCCAGATGGAATTTAGGTCATTACTATATTCCAATTTGATAGTCTATTCTTTTACTATTAGGTATTACATGTTTAGATATTCTCATAACCCTCCAATCCACTCCTGTTTTGAATCTTCCTAAACTCTTGCCCTCATCAACATTTTATTACAATGAATTCCACAGTTTAACTAGGTGCGGAATGAAAAAGTATTTCCTTTTATCAGTTTTAATATTCCCTTTTTCTTGTGTCAGGAGACAAAAACAATGGATGCTCCTGATCTATTATCAAGATGATTCATTATTTTACATAACTGAGATCACATTCCCTCTTTATTAGTCCCTTTTCTAAGGTAAATGAACCCAATATTTCCAATCTCTCTTTATATAAATGTTTATGCATTCTTTTCATCATCCTCATTGCACTTCTCTAAACAGCCAGAAATTAAACTCTATTTACCTCTTAGGGTAGGTGGGTTCTGATGACTCAATCCAAATTTCTGTCAATATAGTGTTTCCCTCTCCTGGCCTAACACATTTGACAGAGACACTCTGCCAGATGTATATTTTGCAAAGAAAGACTGTATCTATGTCAAGAATTAGAGAGAACACTTATCTTGAGCAGCTGTTCTGCTAACTTTACATATGATAATAGGTATCATTCTGGAGCTTCTGAGTCAGATCATGCACTCCTAGGAACTACCCTGTCAAAACCAAGGCACAGGCTGAGGCCAGAATGGACACAGAACAAATCCATAGGGCAAGAGAAAGGTAAATGAACTTTTCTTGTTGAAAATAATGAAAAATCCATTTATTTGTTTTTCCCGTTTTTATTTCTTCACCTTCACAAGTTTCACCTGCTGTGTTGTTACTCACAACAATTCAAAACAGTTATAGCGCACATTATTTTCTGTCATCAATAGACTGGGGTACTACTACCATCTTCCTTTGATTGTAGAAACTAACAAACATGGATTTTCTGTGTTGTTCTTCAGTACAATATACAAATAATCCCAAATTGAAAATTGGTCTCTTCCATTTCTGTTTCCTTTTTTATTGCCCCTTTCCTTTTTGTCAGCATGTCCGCGCAGAGTACCCCCTAAGCCTCTTGATTCTCACCTGCCATGACTTCGATCTCAATAGAAATAGGGAGGAAGGAGGTGTTACTCAAGCGAGTACCCACGGGCAGGACCACACTGGATCGGGTATGATACGGGCACTTTTATTAAGTTCTTTCTTTGTATTATTTACAGGAACCCCCTTTGAAGGAGGAAGCAGTCCAACAAACCGATCTCCAGGATCCCCTAGGTCTCCCAGCCGATCCCTGTCCACTTATACAATAGGTAAGTACTGCGCAAAGTCCCAGTATCTGCCGTTAATTATCTCATTAGTAGCTCATTAGCAGCACCTTTAACATTCCCTTGCTGCGTCTTTTGCTGAATTGGGCCCACCATGTACTAGGGGTCTCTTGTCCCCGACCCCCTTCTCTTCGGGTGCGGGGCAACAGATCCCTGCCTCCTCAGGGCCAGGCTGGGTGTTCCCCACTCCCCTTTTTCCCTGAGTACCTTCACCGCATCCTGACCCAGAGCCACGGCTTTTTCTGCATTGTGGCTCCACTTCTCTCCAACTCACAATCGCTGGCATGGATTCCAGGTACGTGGCGGGGCAGCCGGTCCCATAATTCCTTTGTCATCCTTGTATGGACTCTCATATCTAGGATCCACCCTTGGGATCCTTTGTAGCCGCGTCCTCCGTGGCATCTCCGTGGATTGCAGTGCCTGAAGGCAATTTCTCTTCTGCCTTCTCTCCCTCTTATATTTCAGGCCCAGGCCTCATTGGCTCCCTGTGGGCTTGACCCGCCTCCTCCCCCCAAGTAGCAATTGTCTTCAGCTGTCCACGTCCCTCTAGTAACAGGGTTTCAGTCAGGACCCTGTTACACTTTTCTTTGCAGTTTTTTGCCCCTCGTGGGATGTACACTGATTCATGGTTCCCATTTGTGACTACAAATAGTTCCATTTCTGTGCTCATTCAGTTCTTGGCACAATGCAGCAAAAATGTTAAACAATTTCTAGTGTGGCCATTATTTTTTTCTTTTTCATTTTGTGTTCATCTGTCCACTAACAGTTGTGACAATATCACTAATTAATTCCACACCCACTGCTAAACTGCAGCTTGTGACCCTCTTCAACCCAGTGACTTATTTGAGTAAGAATGTATATTATACAGATACCAGTCCCCTAAGCCATACAGTCTCCCTAGTGATACTTGTTCTTTTGCAAAGATTTCAACTTAGGTAGTAATTTTTTCCTTATTCTTCTGATCAAGTGAACATTAGCAAATTTTTCACTGCCAATTTACTCCCATTGTGGCCTCAAATTCCAAGCCCTGATTATCATCCTTTATCCCTAACCTTCCAAATCCTATTTTACCAATTAAACTCCCCCATCTTTTTTATGCTGCACAGTTCATTGCATTTTTCCTTACTATTTACAAAACCCCCATTTCTGGTGTCATCAGCAAACTCTGAGTTCAAACTGTGCTGTACGAAGGATCACAGACAAGGAATTAAATATTGTATGCTCTTCATTCATCTTTAATATCATTACAACTCTGCTAAAGGATTTGTGTCCATTGAACAAAAAGCTAGAGGCATTACTGTAGTTGAATTCAGATTGCTAAATGTTTAACAAGGAGGCTGACATTACAAAAGCTGGAGTCTCTGATCTCTTCCCTTGAAAGCTATTCAAGTTTGTTACAGGGGAAATGCATGGCATGGGTACCTGGGCACCTGGATTTTATCCTGTCTACATTAGCCCTAGTCAGAGGAAGTGAAGTAATGAGGTCCTGTTCCAGTAACAATAAGAGAAACCGATGAAGAGCTGTTTTATAGCCTTTTCCTAATCCTGATGTCCTGTCTGTCTGGAGGACAAATATAAAACATGTTTTTCAGTACTAAAGGAGGAAATACAAGTAATTAGCCCTTACCAGGCAATTCGCTCCTGAGGTTAATCAGGCCCCTAGCTGGTTTTAAAGTGGAGAGGTTGAATGTTTAGCAAGCTGAGTGTTTATCAGGAGGAAAAGGTCAGAAAGTGTGTGACAGGGAGGTAGATATGAGCCCATGTGCCTGAGTATGAAAGCCAGGGGTATGACTAGAAGTGTCTGAGAAGCATATATTTTTATTATGGTGTTTATATCAGTCCCTTTTCACTTTGGCAGTCACTGGTGACAGTAAAACATGAGCAAGCAGAAAAAACTATAAGAAATACCTCAGATATTAGATTACACCACTTCTGTTAGGCAAAATCATTCTTTTTAAAAGTCCAGTAAAACACACATGCAAGGACTGCTCTTTCCCAAGGAACTAATAGCTTGTTGCACCTTCTATCCATCATGCATATGTTTGTAAAAATGGGAAGTAGCAGCATCTCTCTGAGTCTTAATAGGTAGATGCTGATGATTCCAGACAATACCTCACAGGCAGACTGTATGCAGACCCAACATTTTGGAAAGAAATATCAAAAGTATCAACTGTGAGCTTTGAAATAGATTCCATTTTCTATAAGAATAGGATTTTTTTTTTCCGTTTACCTTGCCAGCCAAGAAGTGTCTAGAGAAGTCTGCAAACAGCACATTTTAACCTATTTACTTCAGACATGAGTGCACAAGTGTATACACTCCAAAAACTTTTGAGTCTGAAATAGCCAGAAGAATGGGCTGCCCTCTTCGGTAGCAACTTCCAAACAGCAATTCTTAGCTTCCTTGGCTTGTGGCTCATTTCCTTTCTAAACATTTCTTTGTTGAAATGGGAATACAAAAAGAGTACCAAGAGATCCCTGTTATAGACAACAGGACATCATTTGAGGTCCTAACAGATCATCAGATGGCTTCTCCCTGCCTTAAAAACTATTAACTTTTTATGTTAATTAAACATGAACATAGAATAGATTTAGCAGCTTTTGTTAACCTTATTAAGGAATAGTATCCTAGAAGCCAAGAGGAGTACCCAGATTAATACTACTCTGAATTGCCAGTAGTATGTTCACAATTCTAGAGTGGGGAAGAGAAGGGGAAGGGATAGAGTGGAGAAGAGAGGGGGAGGGCTGGCACTCTATGTCAAGGAGTGTTATACATTGACCCTTATCAAAATGGAATCAGAGGAGGAGAAAGTAGAAGGATTATGGATTAGGATACATGGAGGTCAAGGAGAAAGGGATTTGGTGGTAAGGGTCTGCTGCAGACCCCCACACCAAGGGGAAGAACTAGATTTGGAACTCCTGAGGCAGCTCTCGGAGACCATAAAGACTAGGGAGGCGATAGTCATGGGGGACCTAAACTACCCTGACACCTGCTGGGAGATGCAGACAGCAAATTCCCACCGTACATGCAGGTTCCTATCCCGTGTACAGGCCTCCACCTGATGCAGGAGGTACATGGTCCCACTAGGAGGAATGCCTTACTGGACCTGGTATTGGCAACAGGGGATGACATGATAGGGGACCTGCAGATCAGTGGTCACATGGGGGACAGTGACCACCAAATAATAGAATTCATCATAAGACATAGAGAGGGAAAGGTAACTAGTAGGGTGGAAGTGTTAGACTTCAGGAAGGCTGACTTCAGCAAACTTCAGTCAATGACGCACTGCAGAGTAGGAGATTTAGTGAGATGGGAGCCCAGGAAGGGTGGCTGTGCCTTAAGGAAACGATCCTTTGGGCATAGAGGGAGACGAACCCGGTAAGGGGAAAAAGGGGGAAAGGGGCCAAGAGGCTTCCTTGGCTGACCAGAGAAATCCAGAGCAGCCTAAGGGCAAAAGGCGGGGCATATAAGCAGTGGAAACAGGGAGAGATTACTAAAGA
>NW_017729022.1:162948875-162953227 GCF_001723915.1 Gavialis gangeticus | reverse complement strand
CAGAAAACAATAGAATGTGATTTAACAAGGAGAAATGCAAAGTGCTGCACCTAGGGAGGAAAAATGTCCAGCACACCTACTGCCTAGGAAATGACCTGCTCAGTAGCACGGAAGCAGAAAGGGATCTTGGAGTCCTAGTGGACTCCCAGATGAACATGAGTCATCAGTGTGACAAAGTCATCAGAAAAGCTAACTGCACTGTATCATGCATCAGCAGATGCATAACAAACCGAACCAAGGAGGTGATACTTCCCCTCTATCGGGCGCTGGTCAGACCACAGTTGGAGTACTGTGTGCAGTTTTGGGCACCACACTTCAAGAGGGATGTGGATAACCTGGAGAGGGTCCAGAGGAAGGCCACTCGCATGGTTAAGGGCTTGCAGGCCAAGCCCTACAAGGAGAGACTAAGGCACCTGGATCTCTTCAGCCTCTGCAAGAGAAGGATGAGAGGCGACCTTGTGGCTGCCTATAAATTCATCATGGGGGCGCAGAAGGAAATTGGTGAGGCTCTACTCACCAAGGCGCCTTTGGGTGTCACAAGAAATAATGGCCATAAGCTAGCAGACAGCAGATTTAGACTGGACATTAGGAGGAACTTCTTCACAGTTAGAGTGGCCAAGGTCTGGAATGGGCTCACAAGGGAGGTGGTGCTCTCCCCTACCCTGGGGGTCTTCAAGAGGAGGTTGGATGGGCATCTGGCTGGGGGCATTTGAAGCCAGCACTTTCCTGTCTATGCAGGGGGTTGCACTCGATGATCTACTGAGGTCCCTTCCGACCGTAGCATCTATGAATCTATGAATTCAGGCTACTGCACAATGAAAAGACCAGGTTATTTTACACCATTATGAAAAACTGTGAAACTTCTGAAGTCTACTATCATGTATTGTTGGGATATTCACTTATATCTATTGTTGTATGACACAAAAACTTTCACAAGAAAAAGTTGCAATATTTTTTTATTTCTTTACAGAAGTAAAATATTCAGGAATGTAACCCCAAAGTATCCATGAGCCAGTCAAAGATACTCATTTTGTTTGACTGGATCATGTCCAGTTTTATTCCTCATTGAAACCAGTGCAAGTCTTTGCACTAGCTTAACAGCCTTTTTGTCAAGCCCTAGCAGTTGCATAATTCCCCAGTATTTTCAATATTTTCTTTATTACAGCTGCACATTTTAACACTGATGTCTTGTTTCTGAAGTCGCATATTTTCATACAGACTTCTGTCATCCCCACCTCTGAAGCAGAGGTAGGTATGTATGTCTCATTTGGAAACTGTCTGTGAACACTCCTTATCCAAAACATTTCAAGTCTACAAAGCAAAAATACTGCTAACAAGTGAAGAAACAAGACCCAACCTAAAACATTTCTTATTTCATGTACTTATTTATTTTGGTTAAACTGTATTTTCATTCTCCATCCATACAGATTCCTACATTCAAACTAAATAGTATCATACTCCACAAGTCCCATTGACTGTGTTTATGAGTGAAGGTGTTACACAGTATGAATACAGCTAGTAAAATGTGACTCATAAAGGTTCACAGCACTTTACAACGATGGGCCAGGCAAAGGAAATTTTGAAATTTAAGAACTTTTCCTTGTAATCTGGGAAAACTTTATACTTGCATGGATTACTACTAAAGTCAGTAGGCCCAAGCACATAAATCAGAGTCCAGCTGCACAGGACAGTTTGCAAGATGGGGTGTTAAGCCTCTATGTATAGAACCACACCCTGGTCTACCAAAGTCGCTACTGTTATTCAGAAGTAAACTATTTGCAGGAAAGTCAGCTATTAAAAAGGGATTTTAAAAACAAGAATAGGAGGGTTGCCAGAAAGTTCTGTTGATAATTAAAGCTATTTTGTGAATTATTTTCATTATTGTTATTCATCTTCATTACAATTTCTGTTCTATCTCTGGGAGTGACAAAGAATATAGAAATAACCAAAAATATAGCAAACCCAATTCCAATCTCATGCTCCTTTCACAGTGATGCAAGTCCAACAATTTCAATGGAGTTCCTCCTCCACATTTAAGCCTCAGTCCAGCAAAATGCTCAAAGGCATACATAACTTCAAGCACGTGTATCAGTCCAGTCACAGTTCATGGGGCTAATCATGTGTCTGAAGTTGCACACATGCTTAAGTGCTTTGCTGGATCAGTGCTTTTTGTTGCTGGCTGTGAGAAGAGATTCAGGTGCAGAGACTTCAACAAGCCCAGGCCCACTTCTCATTTGTCTCACTTTTATAACTTTGAAACTCTTCCCTCACTTTGGTAATAATGTAAAGTATCAACTAAAAATTGCAATGCATGCATTTCATTTGAGTTTTATTGCCTTAACAGACAGCATTAGATTACAAAAGAGGACATTTTTCTTCTCAGTTTTAGCTTATTCTTATGATTTATGATTAGATACAGCAAGAGTTCATAAACTTCCCTGACCTGCTGACAGTTTTTACAGGCTCCTTGATTTATTTCCATCTCAAACTTAACAGCTTTCATGTGACTGATATTCCTAGAGTCCTGGCGTGGCTGCAGCGCAGCCTGTGAGAGCTCCTCTAATCTCCATGTTACTAATTTAAATGAAGTCTTGGTCTGTTGTTTAAAAAAGACATTCGTCATCTCACGGAGGTTTACAGATCCTCCTGTAATGTAATGTCAGACACTTCTGAGATATGAGTTTTATAAAGCCTTCTGATATTGAGTGCTGTAAGACACACCAAGGTCACTTGAATATGCCAAAGAAAAAACATTTTGCAAAACAAGGGAAGAGGAATTCCTAAGAAACTGCACTGTAGTAAGGGCATTTAGAAATGATTTATACCATCTGTGAGTACATTTCAAAGATAAATCTGGTATTGGGGAGTGAGGGGGGGGATAAATTTGAATCCAGAAAAATCCACAGACACCCAGCCAACAGCTATGAGTTCCTGATAAAAAACAACACACAGGGTGATATTCTCAGTCATATGGGTTGCAGCATCAACTGTTTCCCAGTGTGCTTCGAAGCTACTATGCTAACTAAGGCTGCCCTTTCAGCAAAGATGCAGCTGGCACTCTGTTTTCATTGTACACTTTCCAAACAAAAAAAAGGTACATTTTGTCATAACAAAGACCAAACTAGTGAAAGAGGGAGAGAGAAGGAAGTGTGTGTTCTCTGGGGCCATATATACCTCAGCAGGAGAGAGAACGCGAGAAAGAGTGAGAGCAAGAATGAGAGCGAATGAGAAAGAGAGACTTTTTTCTTTGGTCTTTTTAGCTTTTTTCAACCTTTATTACAAAAAGATTAAAAACAAAAAGATTAAAGTGTAAAAATGTGTAGCCCTCCCATGGTTAAGCATAAACTCTTGTCAGCAACAAAAACACCAGATCACCAAAGACTGAAACCCCTTCCCCACTCTCCATGCCCTTTGTGGGGTTATACATTTAGTACCAGCCAGCCATCTTCCACTTTGCAGAGAGCTCCCCCAGTGGCCCTGCATGACAAACTGGTCCACCTTCTCTTGCAATGAGAATTGTCCAAACTCAAAAGTGATACATGCCCAGACCAAGAAGTGGAAGTGTTGGCCCCTCCAAGCTGATTTCTGCAGCTTTCCAGGATCGTCATCTTGGCTTGGCCCAGCAAGAAATTGTCCAAATGGATCACACTCCCTTCAGCTGCTCTGTATGAGATAGAGCAAATGTACACAATCTCAGAGAAGTCCAAGTCCAGCACACCAAAGAGGATGCTGAGGGAGCAGAGTGGCTGCAGCCAGGAATAGTCCAAGAAGGCATGGAAAAGTGTCTCTTCCACCGCCTCCTTCCAGAAACAACAGGCTGCCAACACCGCCTGGTCTACGTGATGGATAAAGGTGCCCATGGCCAGGATCTCATGCAACAGCTGCCGCTGGAGGTTGCCAGTTCTCTTGGCAATGGGTAGCTTGTACAGGGTGTGGCAGGCCAGATAGGCTTGCTCTAGTGTTGCTGCCACTACATGCTACCTCCAGGTCATAGAATCATAGAAGGAGGGTCGGAAGAGTCCTTGTAGACCTTCCAGTCCAACCCCCTGCCTGGGCAAGAGAAAAACTGGGCTCAAATAACTCCAGCCAGGTAGGCATCAAGCCTCCTCTTAAAGACCCCCAGGGTAGGAGCCAGCACCACTTCCCTTGGAAGTTGGTTCCAGATCCTAGCTGCCCTAACTGTGAAGTAGTTCTTACGGATGTCTAATCTAAACCAACTCTCCAACAACTTCTAGCCGTTATTCCTTGTTATGCCAGGGGGCGCTAAGAGAAACAAGGTCTCTCCCAAACCCTTCTGGTCCCCCCTAGTGAGTTTATAGATGGTCATCAGGTCCCCCCTCAGCCTTCTCTTG
>NW_017729022.1:162941248-162948550 GCF_001723915.1 Gavialis gangeticus | reverse complement strand
CTGCCTCCATGCTCTCAAGAAGGGAGTTTCCCATCTTATAAGTGTGCTGCTGGTTACTACTGCCCAAGTGCAGCACCCTGCACTTGTCAGTATTGAAACGCATCCTGTTTTTGTTAGCCCACCCCTGTAACCTATCCAGATCTTGCTGCAATCTTTCCCTCCCTACTAGCGTGCTCACCTCTCCCCAAATTTTGGTCATGTCAGGGCAAGTGGCAAGGACAAGGGCATGATGTACTTTGGCTGTCCACATGTACAGTGCCTTCCCAGACAGGATCTCAAAGCAGATACCGCCGCTGTTCTTGGTGGGCAGAGGTAGGAACAGCAGGGTACTAGGCCTGCCGTTCTCATCACTGTTGACAGCTGGAGAAATAGGCAGTGACAGTGAAGTCTATCTAACAAGCATCATAGGAGGGCTTATCATGTGCAGAGGTGGCCCTCCAAGGCAGCAAGCACACCTGTGAAGAGGGCAGCATTTACTTTAGGTACAAAGGTACAAAGCAAAGTATAGCCTAGCACTCTTTTGCTGAGAGCCAGGCAAACCAAGCTGAATCCAGGAGGTGGGTCAGCTTGATGGTGTGCAGACCAAGGGAGCGATGAGGCACTTAGCTCAGTATCCCTTGCTACAAAGCTAAATTATGAATCAGGGCTCCTGCAGCAACTTTATATATCGCAGGCGTTTGCCCTGGTGTCAGAAATAGGCCCACCAGGCATGGGCAAGGCTGAGCCAGAAGGGTGGGAGGGCATTAAAAATCATTAACAAGCATTTGAAGCGTTAAAAAACTGGGGAATAAAGGTAAATAATATTAGGATAGATGGAGGCAATTCCTCAAGAAGCTGAGTGCAACACAGTCAGGTAGGTTAGCTTTAATACTGGAGAGGTACAGGGGAAAATAATTCACAAAATACCTTTAATTATCAACAGAACTTCCTGGCAACCCTCTTATTTCTGTTTTTAAAATCCCTTTTTAATAGCTGTCTTACCTGCTAATAGTTTACCTCTGAATAACAGGAGAGAGAGAGAGAGAGAGAGAGAGATCAACGCTACTAACTATAACTGAGCTTTATAGGTTCTTGAATATACTCAGGTGTTTAAGGTCAACTGTGATCAAACCTTAGCCTGACAGAAAATTGCTTTTGTAATATTTGTAGATCAGATAAGAAATGACAAGCAACACTAGGTTATGACACACTAGAGATATAAATACAGGTTGCCCAGATCATATGATTGATTGAACCCTTTTATTTTTGCCGAAGAAATTTAGCTAGTGTTGCTGGCAACACACACATAGCACTAAATAAATGTTACATATAGTAGCTTGTCAGAATTTATAAAAGAGCAATCGACATTTGCTTTACTGTCAAAACATCAGCCTACGAGTTTCCTCTCGTTGGAAGGAGAATCAGGGAAATAAAAGAATGATATACAGTGTAATACCTTCAAATAAAAAATGCCCTGAGAAGTCTAGACCAGAAATGATGGGGCTTTCTGGCTGTGATCTCTGCATGCCCTCAAAAAGAGGGGCGTTATTGCAGGTTTTCATGGCAGCAGATACTTCCTGTACAGTATCAAATATTGAGATACTTGTGGGTTTATTACATGGTTTCCTGTATACAATCCAAACACTGAGTCCATTAACTGTTAATCAGCAGGTGGAGGTGGATTTGTGCCACCTGATGTGATCACTGCCTGAAACAATGCTGCAGCAAGATGGGTTATTGGGAGCAGAGGAGATTTTATTCTTGGTACAAACATTGCATGTGACTAGTAATTAGAATCCGAAGGCTTCATTCTCATTTACACCAAAGAACTTTTAAGGCTCTTTTGCACTATCGGAGCAATAGATTGGTATCTCACCGTAACAGAATGAGGACCTGTGATGTATATATCCTGGTTAGGCCATACAGTGGTTTCAAAGTATAAACCACCCACTTTGTTGGGCAAAGATACTTAACACAGAGAAGGCCAGATCCTTGATGGCTATAAATCATTGTGCAGACTCAAAGTCAATGGAATTGTGCCGTGCTGATTTATACTAGATAGGGACTTTGCCAGTATGTACCTAAACCACCATTCTGCCTTCCTTATCCAGAGATCCTGGTTTTCTCTGTTTAAAAATCCAAAATTCTCTGATTAAAACCCCAAAAATCCATGCTTTTCCATGATTAAAATGAAATGCTATTATGTATATAGATATCCATTGGATGCAATGTTTATTGATATATTTACAATTGTAAAGCAATTTGGAAGCCTACTAGTGCCTTAATCATTATAATAAAATAAATTCTAAATACCTATATATTTCAGCATTTGATTTTAGCTTTTTTATCATGGAAAATCAGAGCTCCCTCTGCCTCCTTCACTCACCAGGACACACACTTGCAAGGAGTAGCGGACAGGAGGGTTAGGAGTGCTCTGCTGTCATCACTTCCTCCTGCTACTAGCTGCCTGCACTCCAGGGCACAGATCTACCCCACCACCAATGCCCGACTCAGGCCCCCCACACTGCCCCCTCATCCCACCTCCCCTGTCGTAAAACCACAGCCTGAGGGGAGTGGCAGCGGTGGCAGCAGCCAAGCCGTGGTGGCAAGGTAGAGTCATGGTCTGGAGGAGATAAGGGCAGTGTGAACCCTACCATTCATTACTTCTTGCGCTGCTGGCAGCGCAGCTGACATGGGGATCCTGGCAGTGGCAGTGGTGGCAGCAAAAGTGACTCTCACCACCCACTCCACCCTCCCACACCAGGTCCCGCCTGCTAAGCCACAGAGGTTACTCCTGACCACGCCTGTCTGGCCAGGCTGCAGCCCTGTGCCCACTGTGGGCACACAAGTCTGGGGGGATGGGGACAAAGGGGTTACAAAAGCTAATCCAGGTAATGGGATATGAAACCATAATCCCTGCTGAAACCATAGTTAACACAATCAGTCTGTGGATGACTTCGTCTTCCACAATTTTGTGTTCAAGTTCATTTTTTAACTTTTGTTGTATAAGAACAGCTACTCCAAGTTTAGCAATGGGATGTCCAAGGAGGTTTAAGTGTCCTGCTACAAGCTTGTGTGCCTCTCTGAGATGGATGTCAGGTCAGCATTCATTCATTCTTACATGTAGGGATCGCCCCATCTGCCCAACGCAGACAGCAGAGGGGCATTGTAAGCTGGTGTTGTCATGACATCAGTGGAGATGCAGGTGCATGAACCTTGGATGTTATAATCCATGTTATTTGGTGCAATAATGATATTTTCTGTATTGATGAGGGGACCTAGCTTGTATCTAGGTCTGTTGCAAGGCCTAATGCCTTGGTGAGAATGGGAGCTAGGTAGCCTGTTGCTTGAGAGATGCTGTTTGAGGTTGGAGGGTTGTTTGTAACCCAGGATAGGTTTGTCCCCCTATGGCTACCTTGAGATGGTCATGCCGTTCCAGGATTGGTACCCATTGTCCAGATTTCGCATGTGTAGCAGGATGGAACCCTAGGGTCGCCTTGCTCTCCCCTAGGGCCCTCCGTACCGTGCCAAACGTTCGCTAAGCACCCTCAGAATCTTGCCTGCCATGTCTTTGATGTTATGTAATTATTGTAGGGAGGCTGCCTTTTGTTCCCTTGGCTACGGTTCTGCTGCTACCCCGAGTCTCAGTTCTATAATGGGGTTCCAGGCACCCCAGCCTTATGAGCTATGCGTGGCTCCGACCGCCCCATACCACACCCCAAGCCTCGCAGATATACCGGATGTTGTTTGTCTGTTTCACTCTCCTGCGCCCCGCCGGCGCTTCTGGCTTGCCTTGCAACCTGTGCCCCACTGGCGTGTCTGGCTTGCCTTGCAACCATGCTCCCTAGCACTTGTCAATCACTGCCCCCTTTCTGGGGCTTCTCACACTGCCCGTTCTGGGGCTTCTCACTGTCCCCCTCTTCTCTGGGGTTACCACTGCCTTGGGGCTCAGGTGGCCATAGCCATGCCTGGTCCCAAGTCTCCTCCTTGAGGTCCCAAACCCCCCTTTAGGGCTCAGGTGGCCTCAGCTTTACCTGGCCTCCGATTCTCCACTCTACTTCTCAGGGCTGGGGTTGGTGCACCCCCCAATTGCTGTGCTCTCCCTGGCACCGGGGTCCCCACGCTACCATGGAGCCCCTATGAGGCCTCTTCCATCCCCTAATAACATCACCCAATCCTCCGGTGTAACAACAACAAAACACAAGCCAATTGGCTATAACCCAGCTGTATGCCTCATGGCTAAAACATCCTCCAAATCACACCACAGATGTTCCATTGCTCACCCGTGTCTCTAGCTGCTTGCACATCCAGGCCTTTTCCCTTTCAGGCATTCAGGGCCGAGCTCCTTCTTCCTTGGCCCCAGGCTTTTTCCTCCCTGGGCTTTGGCCTGCGATTTATATCTGAGCCAGGCCCTGCCCCTTCCGTTCAGCTAACTAAACAGGTGTGTGTCCTTAACTCCCTCCGGTTGCCCCTAGCAACCAGCACCTGAGCCACTACTCCGGCTTTCCAAGTAGCAGGCACCTTAGTGCCCTGCTACAGCTTGCTACTGGTGAAAAGAATTAACAGAGAAATAAACATAACACTGAGCTGAAAGCATAACAAAAGATGAAGAAAAGGGTAAAAAGACAAAGGAAACAAATCTAGTACAACATTCTACATGCCAAGACGTTAATTCAAGCCCCTCATTCAGTTGCTTGACCACAGCCTTGGAACAGGAAATCTTGAAAAATATCTCTTCATTGTATAGCAGTTTTCTTTGTAACTAAATTGTATCTTTTATATCAAGCTTTCATCTTCACTCAACTACTAACTCAGTGGCATATTTATATAAAAAGGGTGGGTTTGTTAAGATTTGTTGAGACTTAATTTCTAAAGATTGCATTCCTTCTGTCTGAATAGTTTTTGCTTTGCTACAGAGTGTAATCTCCGTGACTCTTTAGAATAATCTTTATAAAATCACAAAAACTGGTCTCCCTGAGAATCCATGAAGGATGAAAGATGAAGGGTTTCTGCTTCGTTGTCCAAGGTTTACTCACTGAAAAGGTAGAGCATGTGAGACTTCACTAGTTGTATATGGATTGTATGGCTTTATTTCCTAGAACAAAGGCCTGTTCCTTCAAAGAACACAGCAGCAGTAGCAGAGAAAACTCATTTTAATATTTGATATCCACAGCATTTAACATTACGGCTGGGTTTTGTTTCACTGAAAGGAATTTCTTCATGCCAATTAAATGATTCATTGCATAGTTCAAAAGATGCTGATAAGAATTACACTACAAACCATACTGTTTTCCTGCTTTAATGATGCCTTTGTAGTTAAAGTACATTACAGGGTGCAGGGGTCTATAATGGCAGAGCTGAGTTCCACTTCTAGCTCCACAGTGGGTTACCATTGGCAATTTGCTTAACCTTAGTCCCACTATGCCATATCCTCAGCTGGAGTAAACTGGCAGAGCTCCACAAATTTCAGTGGAGCTAGACTAATTTATGCCAGTTGAGTATTTGGCCCTTTGGTCAGAGAAAAGGGGCATAATAATGCCTCTCTTGAGCTGTGAGACTTAGTGCATTAATGGTTGCAAAGAAAGTTCTTTGGGATTTGGGGTGAAAGGCACAATTGGCTATCATTTGATGATAATAACTGATAACATCGACTATATACACAAAGTGAAGATATACCCTAGCCAGCATCATATGGGATAAGATCGGATAGAAACTTTCAAAATGAAGGTATCATTTAATTGATAAGCAACACACAGAAATACATGCCAGGAATAGGGTTTGTAATTACAGAGCTTGTGCAGTAGAACTTTCTGATGATTTTTTGTGTCTTGAGCATTTTTCCTCTTGCTCTCAACAGAAAAAAAATGCCTCTGTCAGTCTTGAAATCATTTCTTACTGGTCTGATAGCTTTACTATGGGAGTTTCTATCAGGCAGATGTTTTAACTAATGGGAGGGGGAAATGCCTATTTCTTACTTATGGAACTATAGCATGCACAACTGAACTTCAAAGATGTTGGGCCAGATTGGACAGCAGACATCAAAAGCATTCAGCTCGTGCTGAGTAAACTTTGTATTCTGACATACAAGTTCTTATCTGTTCTGTTCCAGACTTGACAGAGAGAAGAGCTGAATCTAACCAAATCACATTGTTTTTCCTTATAGCTGCCAACTTGGAAAAATTTCAGGGCACAAAGGAATCATTAAAAACAAAACAAAAAAACCCATGTTTTTGTTAGTGTTCCTAAGCAACACAATATTGCAAAGATGGTGGCTCCTATGAAAATGAGAAAATATTAGCTACACATCACATACTGTTACTTATTTAAACCACTCTGTGAAGTTTTTTTTTCCTACTCACAAACTGATAGATATTATGGAAAATCTGTTCTTCTGAGCAGTGTTTATACTACAACTGTTATGTATGTTGTATCAGCAGTTTGTTCCATTTGTTAATTCCTGTTTCTAAATGGGTTAAAAACTTAGCAAAAAGAATTTTTCAGCTTAAAAATGGGTAAAGGGAAGGGTAGGAAAAAACATATGCAAACAGAAACAAATTTAAAAGTTCTCTTGTTTTAAGCTGTGAGGACATCAAAAATTAACTCTTATGGAAGCCAGCAAAGCCCTAGAAACAACTCAGATGTTCATTCCCATTAAAATTCACTTGATCCAGAAGCCCAGAAGCTTTTAAAAATCTCACTTAAAACTCACTATTCATTTAGAAAAGCAAGAAATGATCTAGTGGGCCTGGGCATAGGCCTGTGAACAAGGAACCCTATGTGTTTAACCCTGTTGTTTTAGTTTTTCTGTATCAAAGGGGAACATTTACCAGTCTTATAGTGGTGTTTAGCACAATCCCTTTAGTATTTTGATGAAAAACATTAAAAAACAGAGTTGAGAATAATATTCAAGAAACAGAAATAAAAGAATCAGTTCCTGCCCTTCTAGAGCATTTTATTTCCACCAGAATTCCACAAGAAGTTTTAGCACGTGGATGTTGTTTAGCATGATAGCTGACCTTGGAGTCTATTTTGATAGCAACCTATGAAACAGTGGGTGCATCTTCCTGAGACATTTACTGTGGAGCTAATTAGCAGGCTAGGACTTGTAAATACAAATCCTACCCTGCTGCAGAGTTTTTTCATGCATGGCAGTGCCCTACCCTGTTGGCTGAGGCAGGAGGGTGCTTCAGTGCAGGGGCTGCCTGTCGGCTAGCCCCACACTGAAGTACCCCCATGCCCCAGCCAGCCCCTTCACAGCACACTGAGCCTGGTCGGAGCAGCCCCAGGCAGGGAAGCTGATCCCCTCCCTCTCCCTGCCCCACC
>NW_017729022.1:162940835-162941237 GCF_001723915.1 Gavialis gangeticus | reverse complement strand
CTCCCCCAGGCCCTCTACCAGCCAGGACTGCTCCAACCTAGTTCAGTTTCATTGTGATGTAGGCCAGGTGCACATGTAAATAGCAGGAGCTGCCTGGGATCAATCAACTGTGGAGCAATAAGCTCCACATTAATGCTGCACATTAATGGCACATGTAGATGCACTCAGAGAGATCTTGGTAGACCTTAATGGGAGCTTTCTGTATTGTATCATGTCAACACTTATTAAAAAGTGTTCATTTACTGATGCACTGTACATAGACTGCAACAGCTCAGAAGATCTATTGTTTCAAACATCCACTTTATAAAATGGCAGGGGACTGTACTGCTCTGGACATACTGTTACAGTATATAGAGAGGAATGCACATTTAAAAAGCATCCACATGCATTGTTTATGCCAGT
>NW_017729022.1:162929830-162935835 GCF_001723915.1 Gavialis gangeticus | reverse complement strand
CTGATGCACTGTACATAGACTGCAACAGCTCAGAAGATCTATTGTTTCAAACATCCACTTTATAAAATGGCAGGGGACTGTACTGCTCTGGACATACTGTTACAGTATATAGAGAGGAATGCACATTTAAAAAGCATCCACATGCATTGTTTATGCCAGTTGATTACTCGAGTGTTGTTAACAGTTCTTGAAGTGCATCTGCAGGCCTCCTCATCTGGTTTACTCTGCGCATTGTCTTTTTATTTAAAAAAATTCCCATCCTTCATATGTAGGATTTAGCATCTTGCCTGTCATCTCCACAAGAGCATTGGGTAAAGGTGGAAATGGGACTTCGTTAAAGAGACTGAAGAAACAAATATTGGATTCTATGCAGACATCTATGAAGTAATACCATGCTATTCTGGAGATCTCAAGGAAATGCATCTTTGGTTAGACACCAAAACATGCTTATAAGTCCCAGTGCAAACACCTCAATGGAAGAACGCAAGGCACAGGCTAGAAAGAAGCTAAAGATATTAGTGACTAATGGTCTAATACCACAACAATGGGTATAAGAGTATATGAGTATAAGAACCTGACTGGAGAAGAATTGACATTTAAGTCACTCAGGACCACAGATGTCTACCACTGAGGACTAACACTAGGCTGTTACTTACAATACACAAGAACGTATTTTGAGCCTGCCTCTTCATTTCTTTTTGGGGTTGGAGTTCAGCTTGCTTTACATCATTAATACTTTTTACTTGAAAGATTTTGCCAGAGAACCTTTGAGGCTTATTCAATAGGAGCATTTTAAAAAGTGTATTTTTGCAAGTTTCATGGATATGTCAGAGAAAGACATAATTATGAAGTGTAATAACCCTATCAGAATTATGGTTTGCCAGGAAAGGAAAAAGACACATTGCAATTAACAGTTTGCTGTAAATTCACTTTAAACTTGTTTCCATCTTGTGCCTGGGACTGCACAGTAGGTCTAATTAGACAAGATGGACAAGAGAGGATTTTAAGGAAGATTATTTTTCAGCTTCATTTAATTTTAACTTAATCTCACCCTGATGGCATCATTGGAAGTTTGACCATTAAAGTCAATGAGAGGAGCATGATTATGTCCATTTTTAGTTTAAGACAGATTTGTAGTTTGAGAAAGACTCCTAAAATCTATTTGAAAATCAGTGTATTTCTTCATTTTCAGCAGTTTTCAGAGAAGAAAAATACTCCAGCTGGTTAAAGTATTAGCCTGGGGCTTAAGGGATCTGAAAGCAGTTCCCTGCTCCAGCACAGACTTCTTGTGTCACCTTGAGCAAGTTACTCTGTTTCCCTATCTCTGAATGGTGGATAATAATCTCCCTTTTTCACACAGGTATTCTGAGAACAAATACATTAAAGACAGTGAGGTAATAGGAGACTATTAGGCAGATGAGATATATTTTCATATGCAGTTACCCAGTTAGCACCCAGTGCTACTCTCATCAGAGAAGGATTGTACAGTTTTAAAGTCCAGATGGATATCTGTTCCTTTTCATGCTATTTAAATGCCTTTCCTGCCTTTGAATAAGATAACTCTAGTTATGCAAACTCACTGACAAGTATACACAAAAATGGAGAAATTATTATAGTTTAAAATCTAAAAAGTAACAAAAAACTCCATTAAGAATCAACCAGTTATTTCTTGTTTCAGCAATGTGATTCTTGTAATTCAGTAGAGGAGTATTTGTGTTCATTCAAACATATGACCTTACACCCTATTCTGCTGGGAGATTAACTCTTGTGGAGATGACAGGCAAGATGCTAAATCCTACATATGAAGGATGGGAATTTTTTTGAATAAAAAGACAATGCGCAGAGTAAACCAGATGAGGAGGCCTGCAGATGCACTTCAAGAACTGTTAACAACACTCGAGTAATCAAGAAGAACCTTAAATGTCCCCTCCTCTGCCATAGCTTTAAAATACCAGACTGAAGCAAATACAGCTCTCTCTTTCTAAATAAACAGAACTATTTCAAAGCCACCTCAGCAATTCAGCTGTGCATTCTCTGGCTATACCTAGGAGGGAATCTGCAACAGAAAAATGGAGTTATGTTCTCTCTGCTCTTGAAGTGGTGGAAGCTCCTGAAAGATTTGCACAGCGATAGTATGCTCCATCTCAGGATGGGATCTCAGATTTCTCAAACTTCTCTTTTCTTGCACTCCCACCAGCCACTCGGAATTGCATCATTAATATTAACTTTAGGTGTACGTATGCAAATATTCTAAAGGAGAAAGTAGGTGCTGGACAGAGGTGTGTGCATAAAGTTTTTGCAATGAAAGGCAATGGGAAGAATTATGGATTTGAAAACAGAGAAACAATTGACCTGTTTTGTTTTGTTTTTCTTACTGACAGTTTATTTCATCAGAGATACGGACACATTTTCACATGAAAAAGAGCCTGTTGCACCAAATAAACACTCCAAAATTCATGGGTTGAGTTTCCATAAATGCTTGCATTTCTTAAAATGCTTCTGCTTCAAAAAAACACATAACTGAAATGAAATAAAAATTATTTGGGGCTAAGTTTGGAACTGGAACTGGCTTTACACTGTTATTAATACTATACTAAAGATCAGCAGAAAAGAGCTACAATTAGGACTGTACCATAAGGTTACGAACGGACTCCCTCATTTTTATATGCCTTTGCCTTCTAAATCATTGCTAGGAATCAAAGTAGAAGTGACAACGAACCATAAACAAAGCTGATTCTGCAGCATGCCTCAAATAGCTAGACCAGAAGAACCAGAAATCTCATGAACAGGTTCCAAATCTTTTTTGCAGATGCAAAAAGTTCAGGATAAAAGGGTAACTCCTTCTACTTCTATAACAAATGCTAGCCAAGTATCTCAAAACACCTTATTACACATAACAAATTCAAACTCTAAGCTTTCTAGTGAACTGACAGATTTTAGATGTGTAACTAGACAACCCAACAGACTACATGGTGACCCAGCTTAACACAGAAATCTATGACAGTCATAAATAGAAGCCAGATCTGCTGCCCCTCACTCCCATCTCTCAAGCTCAAAATCAGCTTGTGTTTTATTATATTTGTTTTTAATCTAAAAAAGAGTCACTGGAGTTGTAAGATTTTCCTCTACTAACTGAATTAAGTTATTTGTGTATCTGCCCTGTAATCTGACTTAAGCAAATGAACTTTTGCACCTAATCATAAGGAAGTCAATGCGGGGATCTGCAGTATTGATCATACTCCACTTCCATGACAGACAGAGCATGAGCCTATAGAGAGATCATTACAAGGGTAGGGAGCTTAAATTTTAATGCCCTCAAGAGCAGGAATGCTGTTTCCTATTTAGCTGGAAAACACTAGACAAAACCTATAAAACCATACACCATTAATAAGAACAACAATATAAATATGTCCCTTTTACCAACTATCCTCAGATCTCTTAGCACACTTTTCTAGAAATGTTTGAAGTAATGGTAACTTCTAAATGGTAACTTAATAAAACAGAATGGTCTATATGTTTGTATCCAAGAGGGCAGCACACTGGGAAATACTGAGTCAACCTGCTACATTGTAAAACCATAAAACTTCGCTGCTATATAGTCTCCCATCTGAGGATCTCTAAGCATTTTAGAAATATTGAAATATTAAATTAATCCTCCAAATATCCTTTGAGCTAGGTAATTTTTTTATAAAACAGCCACCTCAACCATGCTTCCCGTTTGGCACAGACTCTGTAGGTAACCAGCAAAACATAGACAGATGTTTATTTTCTTTCACAATGGCTTCAGTGCAACTGGTGAGCAGGTGCTGCCTGGCTAACTCTGTGTTGAGGGGAGTACTCACAAGTGCTTGTGCATGATTTTTATATCTCTTGTCTACCATTGGTGTCATTTCATTACCTGAATTCTTTTAATTAAAAAACATCTGCCAACTCCTGTAGTCTGTCAGGTTGCACTACTGATATTTCCTTTGTAGGGCCTTTCAGAACATATGCAAACAGGTGGAAGAACATTTTTGCTGTTATAATCTTTTTTTTTATGAATAGACGAAGCTGCTTAAACTACAGATTAACTTTTACTGACTTATTCCCCCCAATGCTGTTTGCAGAGTAATCTTTGCTGTGCTGGTGGGTAGTAGAAGGATCATTCTGGCAGCTAGGTAACAAGGAGGCCTGTTAAAAAACACTTTAAGGAAAACTGAGTTTGTTAATTTCATTCCCATGCCTCTTTTCACCTGCTACCCTTTGACTGTCTTCTCTGATTAGACTAGAAGCTCATCGGGGCAGGAACTGTCACTTACTTTGTATGTACAATTTCTAGCAAAAGGGATCTCCAAAGTCACTTGGGGCCTTAGATGCTACCACAATATTAATTATTATTATTATTGGGGTTCAGAAAGACAAAGCAGACTCCATAAGTTCAGAACACGGGCCTCCATCTTGACTACTATGTGTAAATAAGGAAAGCCAGTTATTCAGCTAGGATAAAGACAAACTGTATGCTGTATAGTTAATTACACTGTATCTTGGGGAACACTGCCAGGCACCAAGAAGAAAACCACTATGTGTTTTAAGGTTTTGTTCAGTGCATGTTGTATATGCACGTTCATTGGCTGGATCTGAGTGGGGGAGGGAGTGACCCACAGCTGATACTTCTTAAACCTCACAACCCACAATAGATGCTATTAAGGCAAATAGCAAAAAAAGTGCTTTTGTTATCACCCTACCTGAGAAACAGGTAGATCATGAAACAAATGCTCCCAGACCTATGGTATGTCCATTGCTTGGTAAGGTATTTGGGTTTCTTTTTAAGACTGTCCAAAGAAAAAAAGAATAAGAACAAGCAGAAACTATTCTTCAGACTGCTAGTTTAGGAGTCCTTCTATGGTTCTCTCACCATACTACACTACGCATACCACGAAGCAGGTCCTTCCCATGAAACTTTACTTTTATTTTAGATTAGGCAAAATAAAACCAAGAGCACCATCTGTGCCTTCAAGGCTGCAGGCAGAAAGAAGCTCAAGAAAATATTCCCTTTCCTCCATTTCCCAAAGGTCCTTTTTTTCTCAGTCCAACCAGAAATGTCTCCTTCCTCTTGGGATTTTATCATACCCCTTCCCTACTCCCCCACCTCTTCCACTTTGAGCTCCAAACTTCCCCAGGTCTCTTGACTTAAGCAATTCCTTTGTTTGTCCAAATTCCTTCCTTTGACTCTCGAAACAAACATAAAATTAATGAGCTCCATCTTTCATTGCCAAGAGGCTTTCCAATATCACAATTTTTTTTTTTTTTTTTAACTCCAAACAGTCCTTTCACCCTCAGGTCCCAAATCACCAGTTCCCACTAATTCATCCAAAGAATACAGCACTCATGGTGCTGCTCATTTCCAGAACATTTCACTTAAGTCTTACATGCTCTGTGGCATCCTGGAGATTCAAAGCATTTCCTGTTACTCAGTGAAACTGAAGACAGCATCTCCCCCCAGGAGAAATGAGTTCTGCTAAGGCTGGCAAATGGGCAGGACACATCCAGCTAACAATTCCTTAGCTTAAAAAATACATGTTAAGTCTAATTTAAAATGTACATAATACTGAATTTTGAAGCAAATGTTATTTTTTCCAATTCTATTATACCACTCATGCTACTATTTCTGAATTGGAGATGGTTACAGGATCTATTCCTTTCTTGGACAATATAAAGTAAGCTGTCAACAGGCAACACAAAGATATCCCTTAGCATTTGTGGAGAACAGCAAGTCCGTGGATACTACAGAGTAAAGGCTTTGCTACATCAACCTTTCATAAAGTGCTCATGGCCACACAAAACATCTGAAGTGTTTGAACTTGAGCAATTAGAACAAGTTGTCAGGGACACAAAAAGCTCTTCAGAAGAGCTCAGAAGCAGCTCGTATGTTATCCACCAATGTCATACACCTTCAGCCTCAGAATTGTCAGAACCTAGGCAGCAGGGCATAAAATAAAAATCCTCTACACCAACCACATTTCAGC
>NW_017729022.1:162912489-162924830 GCF_001723915.1 Gavialis gangeticus | reverse complement strand
CATACACCTTCAGCCTCAGAATTGTCAGAACCTAGGCAGCAGGGCATAAAATAAAAATCCTCTACACCAACCACATTTCAGCAAGCCGGTATTTTTTTTTCTATTAAAAATCTTCTTCCCCGCAGCTTTTCCTTCTGTCTCTAAATTCTTTTTTTCTATTCTCTGCCCTCTGTACTTTTTCTGTTATACCCGCACTTCTTTCTCTTTGTCCTCTTCTCTGCTCCCATTTCCCACTGAAGTCCATCTTCTGTCCTTCTCCCAGTCTCCTTGCTCTGTTCCATTCTCTGACCCCTTTTTCCCCACAGTCAACTTACTCTCTCTTTCCTTTCCCCTTTGACCTGACTTATATTTCTACAAGCCTCTGGGCTGAATATACGGTATTTCAGTTCCAACATATCTCAAACTTGAATGCTAATAAGTACATGCCCTTTTTTCTTTAGGAGCTCTTGACTCCTCAACAAGCTACCATATTCTCCAAGACCTAGTACTGATTATCAGCATTTGTTTTTGCAAAAATATTAATTTATGAATTTATATATAAATATATAAAACTATACCTCTTCCAATCTGTCTCATGACCAATACAGTTCACTCAACAGTCCAAATCATACCTTTACAGTTACACTATTCTCATTCCTGTTACAATAACTGCACCATGCACCTGTGCTTCTGCATGCCTACGCATCCACGTGGCCATCGGTATCACCTTTAATGGTTACAATCACATAAAGGACTGCCTCAGAGCTCCCCTTCCCTCATCGTTGTGGCTGTCATCATCATTGTTGTCATTGTCATTGCTCTCCCACGGTGATATCACCTCTGAACAGTCTGTACCAATCCTTTCTCTTCCATATGATCTCCATCATCTCTTCCTGGTCATCTTCAACCATCTTTCTGTAGTACCCCTGCATCTCATTCAGTTCCATTTTGACACAGTCCCCAACTGAGAGATTCATGTGTTCATGAGCAGATTCCTGGTCTTCCACAGGAGCAGGAGATGAAATGGATGAAGCAGGCGATGAATTGGATGAAGTGGGCTGTTGGGGTCCCTTGCTGTTTGGTCAAATGATAACCAGTATTTGTTAGAAACAAAAAACATAAGTTCTTTAGTACCTCTCTAAATCAGAAATTTCTCAAACTTTTTGTTGTTTGGATCTAGAGTTTTGATTCAACCCACTTCAAGGACTGGGGACCAGTGACATAACAGCCAGGGTCTGTGCCCCCAGCAGGACTGACAGCCAAGGTTGAGCTGGCTGTGACAGCTGGGCCTACAGCTGCCCTTGACATACTCCCTCTAAGTAGGCACCTGGGGCTGTGACCTGTCCCCCACTGCTACTGCTGGGGATGGTTGTGAAACTCAGAACCTGCATTTTCCCAGATTTTGGTATTGTTTTGATCTGGGCAAAACTATGTAGAGAACAGAAACTCCATTTCATGAAGGATTTAAGATTTCAGAATTTGTCTTTGTTCTGAATCAGGACAAAACATGAACATTTTGAAAGTTTCATTTCAGTTTTGAGTTCATTTTGTATTAGAAAATAGAAAACAATTTTTAAAAATAAATTTAAAGTGATTTCAAAATAAAATTTGAAATGTTTCCTTCCCCTAACGTCAACATAGAATGTGTTGTTATCAGAACATTTTTGCAAAATGTTCAGAAAATGATGATGAAGTCAACAAAGTATTTTACGTAGTGTTTTTATTTACACAGAGTAATGGAAAATAGTTCCATCAAATTCATTATTACTCACTCTAGATATATTGTTGGAAGACTTGGCCAAAAGTCTTCAGTCAGCAGGGATGGTATGGCAGTTAACCATACACTGTTTCTTGATCTCAGTTATAATACCAGACACAGTGGGTGTGTCTACATGTTCACTAATGCTCCATAGTTACTGCACATTATGTTTAGTACTTGGTTAACCGAGTACTAAATCAATGCGCAGTAACACGCGCTACTGTGCAGTAGCACCAGCGCGCGGCTATTTAGTGATGTTTACTGCACAGTAGCCTAATACTACTGCACAGTAGCGTATTAGCACAGTTTTTGCCTGGCATGCTACTTCATAGTGTTATTAGGCTACTGCACAGTTAGCACCTTGTGTAGACATGCCCTGTCTTGACTGTGATGCCTTGCTGAAGGAGTTGTAGGCAGGCAAGGATTGGACCAATGTCAGAAGAACCTCTGTCTAGAATGCATTTGGAATATAGAATAGACTTCCAAAGCTGGATGCACATCAAGACAGAGTTGGGCAAACAAAGAGGACAGAGTTTCTGCTCAGATATTTGAAGTAAAGTTTAGGTACTTACAAATATAGAAAGGCTACAAAGGGTACCCACCTACATGTCTGAAATATTGTTGACTCCACCTACACGCTTGACATATCTTACTTAAAAATATAGCACTTCACTGGATGACATATTTGGTCCAATAATCTATTCCCCAAAAATCTATTCCCTAGTTTTTGATCCACTAAAAATATTGCAGGTACAAGGATTTTGGGGGGGCTGCTATCTTTTATTGGACCAAATGCATGCTGGAATAAAGCTAAACAAGTTTTCACAAGCAAGACATTCTTCATCAGGTCTGAGGAGCTCCTAACTTGTCTACTTTTTTTCCAACCATACAGTTGGTCCAATGAAAGATATCACCCCCCAAAAATCCTTGCCTGGACCAACATGGCTACACCATCACTCTAACACTAGCCTAAAGATATTAGCACACTCAAGTCAAAACTGGTAAATATTTTCAGTGAAAATAAATTAACTTAAAATTTGGAAAGGTCAAATAATTTTATTCCAAAATTTTCTAATTGAGCCATTTCAATTTTCTGTCTGGTGTTTTGAGACCATATTCACTTAACTTTAACTTTAAAATTTAATAATTAAATAAAACCCCTTCAAAGAAACTTTTCATTTGAATTTGAATAAAATGCTTGTTCAACAAACAAAATGGCAGGTTCCTTGTTTGGTTCAGCAGGGTCAGGTTGGGTTGGGTCATGGTTTTTTGTGTGGGAAGACAATGAAACAAAAAAAAATCCCCCATATTATCAGCATAGCACAAATAATAGCACAAATACCTTTATTATGTGCAGCAAAGCAATTTAACACATTCACCAGCAGTAAACAAAGTTACTTAAAATCTCAATGTTACACCTCCTCCAAATAATTCCTTAGAATTAGAATTTCCTCCTTCCCATCCCCTCCAGCTCATTTTTTTAAAATATCTGTGGACACGGTAGGAGGAGATGAGTATTGCAGTGAGCTTTGAAGGCTATCAAATTCAGGTTTTCTGGATTGGAAAAGGATGCAATAGAATACTGAAATAGGAATGAGCTTGTTGAGGAAGAAGAGGAAAAGATACCTGGAAAGAAGCAAACCTGTTTGAGGTCAATGGATTCAAGACAAAAATAAAAAAATAAATAAAAACAGAACAATAGGTTGTACTAGGAAGGAGGATTGGAGGAGCTAGACCAAAAATGAGCACTTGAGTGAATGTCCTTATCTAAAATCTTTCTTTCAAAAGTGATGGGTCTGATGTGGGGACAGGCCTGAGGTTAGGGTCAGCTCATTTTTCTGAACCACTCCAGCCAAATTTAGAAGTAAAATATCCTTAGTAAACTTATCCATAATTCTTGGACTCGAAAAACAAGACCATTATAACTAACGATACACAAAGCTTTTCTAGTCCTTTTCATGTCTGTCTCAAAATATATTACAAAATGTTAAATATTTTGAAACAGACAGGTGCAAATCTGATTTGCATCAACAGCGCTAAATTCAACTCAAAGAAGGGGAAATAATTAGCATTATTCCATTTTTTTCAGATCAAGTAAACTGAGGCACTAAGAAATGTTCTGGCTCACAGCAGTTGGCAAAGGCAAAGATATAACACAAGTTTTCTGTGTGCGACCAAAATGGGTCAAAATGCTTCAAATATAGCTACTGTTTGTGCTGCCTGGTGACGATGAGGTACTACTATAAAAGGTTCTTTTCTAATTTGCATAACATCATGTAAGTGTGTAAGTGGAATTAACTAGCAGGTATTTTTCATCTGTTTGTTTTAATTATTTCAAACTGTGGTGTTTGTAAATGTGATTGACACTAAACCTTTATTTAGACTGTGCTTTGAATAAATGTATTGACACTAAAATTATTCACCATAGGCTGTAAGTACAAGAAGAGTTTGGAGATGAATGCTGCAAAACCTATGTTAAGCTTTGATACAGAATGAATGTCTTGCTGTTACAGAACTCAGGAAGTTGTGTATTTCTAACACAGAATGAGCCATGCTGTTTGGCTTTGTTTTGTTAATGGGTTTAATTTCTGAGAATTGGCTTCTCCTATTGCTGCCTGTAAAAGGATCCAGAAGGTCATGAGTTATATTCCCCATACTGAATAGAAGAGATTGACAATGATGGGGGATATCTTGAGAGGCACAAATGGCAGGTAGGCATCTAATTCCCATTTGCTTTCTATGAGACTTAGACACCAAGCAGGATTTGTGTGATTGTGACTCCCTATAGACTGTGTATATGATTATTTTGATGCCATAGTTTAACTTCTGGGGAAAAGCTAAACATACAGTATCAAAAATAAGTAATTTTTAGATGAGCTGACTTTATTGATTTCATATTCCGTGCCTTTAGTTCTGGTCTAGACTAAAAAAGAATTAAACTTTGTCCAGATTACAGAATTCCACATCGATCCTATTTTAGTTATCTGAATGGTGTATTTGTTATACAGAAAGGGTATGACTAGACATACAGCATTTCAGAATATATGAAGATTTACTGAGATTGATGCATAAGCAAAGGACAAGTACGTTAACAAATCTAGCTGTCCAAAAGTCAGGGGTAATGTTAACCAAGAAGCACATTATTGTGATTCCATCAAAATGTTCTTTTATTTATTTAACTTTTCCATTTTCATTTTTTATTTGGGTAAGATAATTGCTTATGATAAGCACTCTGTGTGTAGGCTTGAAGCATGCAGAAAGGCAGACTCTAGACTGGAATATGTACTCTGAGCTGACGCATTAAAGATGTGTAATAGCCAGACCATATTTGCATATTGAAATGATCTCAATTAAAATCCCTTATCAGATGACTTCAAAAAAAGACCCTCTCAAAAGCGCAATATATTTTTCCAGGAAACACAGGCTATTAGGGATGTAATGTGTTTATCTGCATTTGTAAAGATGATAATTTCAGTGTTGATTTCGTAAGTAATAAAAGATACATTTCTTCCCTTGGGCTCTGCATCACAATATTCCTTTATCATTCTTTATATTTCACGTCCTGTACACTGAACTACTTTGAAGGACAAAAACCTCACATAGCCCACAGTACCTGAACTAAAGAATACTTTGCACTTCTATACAGCGTCTTATCCAAGAACTCAAAGTACATTACAAAAATTAGTTATACTTTACAATGCCCCAGGGAGACAGGTAACAGATTGAAGGGTCATGTCACTGTCGCTGAAAAGCAATCAACTCTGCAGTTGAATAGGACACTGGAATTTAGTCACTGCTTTAGAGTTGTCACCACTCCAGTGCTCACAGGAACAGAGAGGAAGTTATTTTAGGAACTACAGGTTAGACTGTGATATTCTTACTTGCATAATAATTCCTTTACAGGACTAAAGCTAGTGGGAATATTTCTGGGGTAAAGAACAATCTTTTCCTCCCTACAAACCCACTCTTGTATCTTAGCCATCCACTCCAATAATAGAAATGACAGCCTCAGTCATCCAAATGCCTTTGTGATTTTCTCAAAGTTGCTCCATGTGTGTACCACAGATATGCTACCCTGTCCTCCCAGAAATCCCTCCTCAAGACCCATTTCTTTGGTGCCTGTGGGCAACAGCCATCCAAAAATGGCCATTGGGGGTGCAGACATTTAGTCTATTTGTCTATTTATATCATGTTTTCTTTTTTTATAAAATAAATGGCCAATTCTGTCTAGCCATGCACACAGCTTATCTATGTAACTACATGTTCATAGCACAGCTGTCTTCCTTCTGCCTCTCTCCACACTCTTACTTCCTAAATGATTTTGCTGCTCTTGGTCTTCAGTTATGTCAGAAGCTTTTTGCAGTAGGCACTCTCTTCTTATGTATATACCTAACATCTAGTCCTATAGGGCCTGATCCTGTCTGAAGGTGCTGAGTATAACATTACTACAAACAACATATTATTTTCTTAGATTTAACTGAAACAGTTGGAAGAAGTAAAGTGTTTCTTTTCAATGCATTAGTTTAGTACAACTACTTAAGATTCATCTATTTCAAAGTGAAGAAAATGTGTACATTGTCAGAACTTTGCAAGATCATGCCTATAATACATAGTAACTAATACTTCTATTATATTAGTCCATTCATAGAACCTAAGTTTTTCCCCCTAAATAAAAAATGATATGATGTAGTTTAATCTTGGCACATATGCAATATATATTAAGCAGTGAGTTGTAGTAACTTATCTTTGAATACAACTATGCACTGCCTTTAATCTCATCCTTTCCCAGTAGTAGCCCACAAAACTGTTAGTCTTCTGCAGTAGTTTAAGTGCTTATAGCCTCAGTAGACATCACCCACTAGAGGGCAACATGAAGAAACACACAAACAGTCCATCTGATAGAGAACAGTTAAGTTTAAAAAGTAGTAGAAAAGAAGCACAAAAAAGTGTATTTTTATAATTACAGATATTCGTTCTCTATGCAGAACCACACTCCATTTTTATCTGCCATTATTACTGAAGAAGAGATAATTCACTGAATTATCTATTACATTTTTTTCTGCCGGAAAATGCATCTCTTGAAATATTTGCAAGATATATCATTATTCATAAAACACAATTAAAATATTCTACCATATTTTCTCATGTACAACATGCATCTTTCCCCCAAAAATAATTCCTCCTACCTAAATTGGAGTTCACATTTAAAGTAGGAAAGCTGTTTTCTTCTGGAAAAGGGACACTGTGCATACGGAACAGCTAGCAAGATGGCTGCTGCTTGTGTCTTCTCAGCAAACTGAAGGGCCTCCCAGTGCCCTAATCACTTTTTTTGCTCTGTGCTGAACTCTTTCCAAACTGTTCACATCCTTTTTGAAGTGTGGAGTTCAAAATGGGACACAGTATTCCAAGTAAAGCCTCACCAGTGCTGAATAGAGGAAAAGAATCATTTCTCTTGATTTGCAAGAGACACTTCTGTTAACACAATCCAGTATGCTGTTGGTTTTTGCAACAACAGCACACTGTTGGCTCATATTCAGCTTATGGTCTACTGTAACCCCCAGCTCTTTCTCTGCAGCACTGCAGCCTAGCCACTGTATTTGTGCAAGTAAATATTCCATCCCAAGTACAAGACACCTGATAGATTGTGGACCGTATCTCCAGTCTATCCATGTCATCCTAGATCTTAGCCCTACTCTCTGGAGCTCCACCCAACTCACTGATGTCCATATATTTGCTAAGTGTGCACCCAATCCAATCATCCATATCATTAAAGAAGATATTAACAGTACAGGACCCAAGACAGATCCCTGGGCAACTCCACTTGATACCTCCTTCCAGCTAGACCAGAGGTGTCCAATCTTTTTGAATGTGGGGCCAGATCATAAACTTTTTATCACCCAGTGGGCCAGCGAGCCATATTCAAAGACCCCACAGGAAGCAGTATCACATCACCCCTCCCCCCCCAAACGAAAGTACAGTGTTTGCTTTTGTTTCCCGTCGCAGCACCTTGGGCCTCAGAAACCAGCTTGGAGGGCTGCACGGCGGCCAGCAGACTGCATGTTGGACAAGCCTGAACTAGACAGACACGGAGCCATTGATGGCTATGACAGAGCCTGTCACCTTATCACAGAAAGAAATCTGGTTAGTCAGTCAAGACTTGCTCTTGGTGAATTCCTGCTGTCTCTTCCTGATCACCTTGGTCTTCTTTAGGTGGTTCGCAGCTGATTCCTTGAGGACCTCCTTCATGATCTTTCCAGATATTGAAAGCAGACTGAGGGGTCTGTAGTGCCTCAAATCCTCTTTTTCCCTGTCTTAAAGATGGGCAACATATTTGAATTTTTTCTAGTCATTTGGGGCTTCAACTGACCTCCAGGAGTTCTCAAAGACAAAAATTAATGGCTCTGAAATTGCCTCAGCCAATTCCTTCAGTACTCCATGGTGCATCTCATCTGGCCTTGTCAACTTTTGTAGGATTCCTTTTTGAGTTTCAACTCATTAAAGAGATTACTATCTAAACAGGCTAGTCTCCTTTGCAGTTCCTATTCTTCTGTCACACTAAGACAGCTTGCCCCTGTGCCCTTAAGAGAGTGTTCTTAAAGTGGAGCCAGATCTCCCCTCAGACTTTCCTCCCATGGACTCCTGCCAACTAGTTCCCTGAGTTAGTTAAAATACTTTTCTGAAGTCCGTTGTCCTTATTTTGCTGCTCTCCTTCCTTCCTCCTTTTAGGATCTTGAACTATATCATTTCATGATCATTCTCATCCAAGTTACCTTTCACCTTCACTTTCTCAACCAACTCCTCCCTGTGTGTGAGCAGTAAGACAAGAAAAATTTCACCCCTAGATGGCCCCTCTACCATCTGTGTCAAAAAATTATCCACAACACAGGGCACATCTACACATGACACTACATCCTCAAAGCAATGCACTGAAGTGACATGCCATCCACAGGCAAAAACCATGAAGATGCTGCTATACTGCTGTAGCAATGTGCTCCCACAGTATACCATGTTGCTACAGCGATATAGCAGCTAAAAATAAGCATGCACCGCCAACACAGTGCATTACAGGCTGTTACTGTGCCATCATTCAGTACGAAAGTACTAAGTGATGGTGCAGTAACAACAGTGCTGTAGGGGCATGTGTGGATGTGCTCATGCTGTAAACATTTACTGGACTGCTTATGTGCTGATGTGTTTCCCTCCCAGTATTTCCTGATAATTAAAGTCCCCAGTGAGATCCAAATCCTGAGATTTGCAAACAGTCCTCCTTCTCTTTTGGTGGCCTGTAACAGACACTCACCATGGCATCCCTCCTGACCTTTTCCCAGACGCTTTAAACAGAGCTACCTTCCAGTTCATACTGTACCTCAGAACACATGTACATCACCTTCATATATAGCATAATATCACCTCCTTTTTTCTTCTCTCTGACCTTCCTGAACAAGGTATAGTCATACAAGACCATACTCCAGTCATGTGAACTATATCACCACACCTCTGTAATCCCAATTACATCATAATTCTGTGCTTCTACTAGGACCTCCAATTCTTCCTGTTTGTTCCCCATACTTCTCATACTAGTATATTAATATTTAAGGTATCTAACTGTCCTGTTCTTTTCCTGAGAATACTGCTAAGGCTTCCATTATTGCTATCCTTTACTAAGTTTTTTTACAGGGCCCCAAGCTCTTTACTCAACTCTGGGCTTTTTGTCTCAGTCCCCCAGTGAACCTAATTTAAAGCCTTCCTCATGAGGTTAGTGAATCTTGTGTGACACACAGAGTAAGGCCAAGTATCACAGAAAACAGTCTGTCACATGATTCATTAGCTCTGTAGAAAAGGACCTGGGGGTTACAGTGGACAATAAACTGAATATGAGCCAACAGTGTGCCCTTGTTGCCAAGAAAGCTAATGACATACTGGGCTACATTGGTAGGAGTGTTGACAGCAGGTCAAGGGAAGTAATTATTGCCTTCTATTTAGAACTGGTGAGGCCACATCTGGAGTGTGTGTCCATTTTGGGGCCCCCACTACAGAAAAGATGTGGGACAAACTGGAGAGAGTCCAGAGGACGGTGTCAAAAATGGTCAGAGAGCTGGGGAACATGACTTATGAGGAGAGGCTGAGGGAACTCGTCTTTTTACTTGGGAGAAGAGGAAACTGAGAAGGGATTTAATAGCAGCCTTCAACTACCTGAAGGTGGGGGTTGCAAAGAGGATAGAGTTGGACTGTTCTCAGTGGTGGCAGATGACAGAACAAGGAGCAATGGGCTCAAGTTTCAGCAAGAGAAGTGTAAGCTAGATGTTAAGAAAAACTCTCTCACTGGGAGGGTAGTAAAACACTGGAACAGATTACCCAGAGAGGTTGTGGCATCTCCAACCTTGGAGACTTTTAAGACCCAGATAAACAAACACTTGGCTGGGATGGATTAGATGACCTCCTGAGGTCCCTTCCACCCTCATTTTCTCTACCATGATGCCACACTTCCTGGACACTGCATTTCCAGGACGACTTTCTCTATGTCACAGTCAGCCATAACTCCAGAAAAATCTTTTTTTTCTACATTCTGACTTCCAAAATGAACATGTATCTTTTATATGGGAGCATGTTATAGATAAGAAAATATGGTATTCAATTTTTTTGACTGAAGTATATGAGAAATTTGGATCCAGTTTATGGGACTTCCAACCATTTTGTGTAGTCTAAGAAAACAGACTGGAACATAATTTAGATGTACTTATAAAACAAGGATTCATATGTAACTAAAACATTTTATTTCCCTCTGAGGATGTATGAATAGAAAGTGTAGGGGATCTGCAGAGAGGATCAAAACAGAGGGACAAAATATTAGAACCCCAAAAGATAAACTGTTCATTACCATGGCCTGATCTGACTGGTAATTATTAAAAAAGCTGAGTGGCAAGTACCTAGATTATGTCTGACTATTAATTCTGGAGTCACAATATTCTTTATTCACAAGGATTTGGACTACAGCCGCATATTTGCAAAGACAAGCAAAAAACCAAAAGTTTCACAGATTTTTATCATCAGGTTTTTTCATTTGAAATTTCATAAGGAAATTGTGTCATTCTCTCTGCAGACATCTGCTGAGGGAGCAGAGACAATGCCACATGACATGAGTGACAGACCACACACAGCTAACGAAGAATAAATACAAAGGAGAGTTTATGAACTAACCATTGTCTAAAAAGTTTACATCTCTGTTTCCTGAATACTAATAATAATGCCACCTCACTCTGCTATAGCTGACAGCATTGGAGGAAACCCAGAATCTGCTTGCAAATGATTTACCACCAAAAAACCCGGACAATATACTGCTATTATAAATGGATGCAGCTAAACTGATTTCTGTGGAATCTGGACCATTTACATAAGCAAGTAATTTGGCCCATTAATCATAACAAATTGTCATTCAAGCACTACCATCCACTTTGACCATCCAGTTCTTCATGGTCACATAAAAAACTCAATTTCTGTTTTTCTTCTTGGGCTAGCAAAAAATCTCCAGTGGCACTATTCTGACTTTAGATGCATAGATGCGCAGGTGTAACGTAACACCCAGTAGACCGTAATAGTAACAACACTAGTCGTTCCACTAGAATGGGGTTCAGATTTCTTACTCCTATTATGCATCAGAATGTCAGAGTAACAACATCCTAGTTGATTAATTATTCTTTACTGTATTTAGGAAGCTTTAAAATATGCTACCATAACTTCTTCTTTGCCATAATTGGAAACAGTGATTACAGTATCTTTTATATTACTCTACCTAGATAAATAGTATTCATTCATTAAATGTGATTAATATCCAAAGTCTATTTTCTTCCCATTTTTTCAGGCTTTCTCTTTACTACTTTTTGTGGAGGAGTTGTACAGAAAGACTGTCAATATATAGTAGTTAAGAAAAGAGGATACAAAAAAGAAGCATTTCAGAAATATATAGAGCCCTGTAAGGAGAGAAATGGATTGTTGCCAAATAAGCTTTCTGAAAATCTAACATTCAAAAGAAGAGGGCACGCAGACTGACATTGATGAGAAAACAACTGTAGAACGCTGTATGTGGAATTCAAGCAGTATATCCTCACACAAAGGACTGTCAGCCATGGAATAAGTGAAATGTGTGAAAGACAGTAATAGATGTAAACTGTGAACATCAGTTCAAGAGGAAGCTGGACATGTTTGGAGAGATGGAGCAAATATAGAGGTACAGCCATAAGAGAGATAATTGGACTTAAGATGGTGTACTGCCATCTATGGTGATTTGTATTTCCTGAGCTGAGGCAGGCCTTTGATGGACTGTGTGGTTTTCTCCGAGCCATCATTATTCTTATGTCTCTAAAAAAGTGCTCTGTGCTACCACTGCAGCCACAGTAATAAAATGAAAGCTAATAATATTATTTATCCTGTAACCATTACTCAAGTTAACTGAAGAATTGCCTTTTTCCCCCCACTCTCCTACTTCTCCTCCTTCTTATTTGCATTTGAAAGTTAAAACCTCAACAAAAGTTGTTTGGTATATGGATTTTTTCAGCTTTCATTGACTCGCCAATGATGCACTGTACCCTGCATACTAGAAACTATG
>NW_017729022.1:162907165-162907489 GCF_001723915.1 Gavialis gangeticus | reverse complement strand
ATTATTATGGGAAAGTCCTGTTTTAAACACCTGTCTTGGGCATCCCATCAGTGTCTTCAAATGAATGGGTCTGTCCTATTTTCAGAGGGACAGGCATTTAAAATGGCCCTTTCCGAATGAAAACATGACTGGTACTCCTCCCGGCTCCCACTCCCTCCAGGTCCCACTCTTTGAAACTACACACACACACACACACACACACACACACACACACACACACACTCATTGACTCGCCAATGATGCACTGTACCCTGCATACTAGAAACTACGAAACTACACACACACACACACACACACACACACACACACACACACACACACACA
>NW_017729022.1:162895567-162907100 GCF_001723915.1 Gavialis gangeticus | reverse complement strand
ACACACACACACACACACACACACACACACACACAGAGTCTTGTGATCTTGCCCCTGCCTGCCCCAAATGTACCTACTAGATGAATGGGTAGGATAGCCAAGGCCCTCTATGGTGCTCAGTATGAATAAATAAAAGACCTAAAGGCCTCCACTGAATTTGGGCCCATAATGCTAAAGGCTATGCAAACTCATGATAAAAAAAAAATCTTGACCTCTGAGAGACCATAATTCAACAAGACTAGGAAGGGAAGGAGAAAAGGGAGTGCTGTTGTGCCTATTATATGGATACGGAATTGAAAGACAGGAAAAATACTGTCCATGCATGTTGCACCAAGTTGCTGAGATTTACAACTTTCTCCTCACCAATCACTGGGACCAAATCTATTTGCTCACCAGTTCTGAGGGACTACTCACAACACACAAGCATCAGAGCTTGAGAAATAGATCTAAGGTCATGAAAGCATCCGTGGCAGAGTCAGGAACTGAAACCAGATCTTCTTAGTCCTGATTCAGAGCCCTAGGGCATTTCTCTCTACTGCCTCAGAGCCTTGCATGGAGGCACCATCAGGAGCAAGCCCCAGCCACCCATTTCTGCTCCACATATGCCGAATCTCAGAAGGCCCCTTTAAGCAGTGGACACTTTTCCAGAACACAGGAAGGCAAAGCCCATTGAACATCAGTTGTATCCTCAGTAGAGCTGTGCGAAACAGCTATGTTTCATCTCGGTTGCAGATTCAGCCATTTCAGAGGACAACAATTTGTTTTGGTGTTTCAGATCACTGTTCCATTATGAATCAGCTGAATCTGTTTCGGAGTTACAGCGCTGATTCGGATTGGCTGGAGAGAGGCAGGCACAGCCAGGAGTCTGCAGGTTCTGCTGTGGCTTCTCCAGCTGTGTCTGCCTCTCCCCAGGCACGGGGAGGCATGGGAGAAGCCCCCAGGGCTGCCCTGCCTGGCCCCATCCCCTACCTGGCCCCAGCCTCCTGGCACTTTAAAAAGAAAAGACAAACAAAAAAAATCCCTGCACTCACTGGCTGCAGCAGCAGTGACCAGGGCCTCTGAGGGCTCATGGCAAACCCCCCCCCATGCAGTGGGGGGCAGCAGGGATCATCCCCTCCACTTGGCACCCACACAGCAGCTGTCATATTGCGCGGGTGCAGTGTAGCACTCTCTGTCTGTGAGCTGGGGTGGCTCCAGCTGTGAGCCCCAGTGACCCCATCTCCCAGACAGCATGTGGTGCCCTGCTGAGTTGCACTGCACTGCATCTGCACCATGGGGCAACTGCTGCAGAGGTGCAAAATGGGGGGGCGATCCCCACTGCTCCTACTGCCTCGCGTGGTGTGGAGGGGCTCTACCATGAGCCCTCAGAGGCCCTGATTGCCACTGCTGCATCCAGTGAGTGCGGGGCTCTTTTTTTTTTTTTAAGTGCTGGGAGGCTAGTTATGGGCAGGGCAGCCATGGGGGCTTCTCCCACGGCAGAGGCAGGCACATCCAGAGGAGCCTTGGGAGAAGCCGGGGGGGGGGGGGCCCTTTTTTTTTTTTTAAGTGCTGGGAGGCTAGTGATGGGCAGGGCAGCCATGGGGGCTTCTCCCAAGGCTCCTCTGGATGTGCCTGCCTCTGCCGTGGGAGAAGCCCCCATGTCTGCCCTGCCTGGCCCTATCCCCTGCCCAGCCCCACCCTCCCAGCACTTTAAAAGGAGGGCTGTGGGGCTGTGCCAGACTATTCCTGGGGTCCACCTCCAAAACATTCCAAAACATCCAAAACATTTCTGAAACATTTCAGATGGTTTTGTTTCATTTTGGACATGTTTCAGACCCTTCCCTTTCATTTTGGATTCAGTGTTTCAGGTGCCGAAACAGGCCTAAACACCTCTGAAACAAAATGGCTGCCAAAATTTCGTATAGCCCTAATACTCAGTGTGATGCATCACTGATCTGAGGTTCACATTCTACCTATCTTTCATTGTTGGCTCAGATGTAGCACTGTGAAACAGGTCACAGAGGATGGAGAAAGGCACAGCATATAGTTTTGGCTTCCAAAATCATTTTTGGATCTGAAAAATCAGAAGATTAATAATAAATGAATCATTTAACAATACAAACATCCATACCTTATTGGTAATTTAACTAAAGTTCTTCCTGCCTCAAAGGAAGGGGTCCTATAGCAGTGGGAAGCTGTAACCAGAAAGAGAGTCATGGCACATAGATTGCTATAAAAATGATGGATCACACTGTAAGATAACCCTGAATGGATATGGTATCAGACTTCAGCATTGTAGGTTAGAGCACAGTAATAAACAACATCTGTACCAGATCCCATCACAACTCACATTAAGTTGCATTCTGCTGACATCCATGGAGCAGTGCGGCAGCCCACTCATCCCACCTCACAAGGCAGCAGTCTAGCCTATGCCAGAGCTTATCTCCTCTGCCTGAGCACTGAGCTGGCCCTACACCCATGCTCTCACTGATCCAAGGTAGCAAAGTCCCTCTTTCCAACCCCTCCTATACCTTGTTCCCTCTGGCCAGCTATGAGCCACAGCCAATCGGGGGGGAGGGGGGGGGTGTTGAGGAGAAGAGAGAAAGAGGTTTGTGTTCCAGCACCAGCCCTGTCACTGGAGAAGCTGTGTCCCTAGGCCTCCCCCACCAACTCTAATGTGAGGCACCCCAAAGATCTTATGCTGTTACCAGGAGAACTTACCATGCATGGGCACAGCTCCATGGGAGCTGGACCCTGGCACCAGCACACCCTGCCAGGCAACCCACAGGGCCAGCCACCCTGCCAGTCAGACCCCAGCATGCCCCCACCCCAACAAGACCTGGGGCAGGCAACTTGCCTCAGTAGCTCGGGGGGCCAGGGGCCAAAAGATCAGGCTGTGGACCTGAGTGGAGGCAACCCCACAGCCTCCATGGCTTGAGCACTGCTGGCTGCTACCCTGTCCGTGAGCACCTGGTGTGCTGCAAGGCTTTTTTTTCACCTGCAGCTCCAGGGTCCCACTTCTTCTTTCATTTGGCATCAAATATCAACTTCCAAATCTATAAGCCACTGTCTGGTATTATCGCTCAGTGTGCAGATTCCATCAACCCATCTAGGCACTTGTAAAGATTGCAGCTTTTGATAATTTTGCCACCCTTTCATTAAAGAAAGAACTCAGAGGCAAAGAACTATGTTATCTGGGTATGGATGAAGAAACTGAAATCTGACCAACCCTAAAAAGCCCTAGATCAGACATGGCAGTCTTGTCAAATATAGTATTTTAATCTCAAGAGAAGTGTGATTAGCTGTATTAGTCTGAAATCAAGCAGAAGGCAGGATAGATTTGCACCTTGTAGCCTAACTAAATCACAGATGTATAGCATGGGTTTTTGTGAACCAAAGCTAATTTCATTGGATGCTGTGAAAAGACATGCACTGAATAGTGTATCAAATAGAAAGAGTGATTAGAATACACACACATGGAACCCAGGTGTCTGGGACACACACACAGAGCAGAGGCATCCAGGACACATATATGCACATACACACAGAACCCAGGCATCCAACACAGACACACACCCACACACACATACAGAACCCAGGCATCCAATACACACACACTTGGTGGGGACAGGGTGAGCTGGGTAGCCATGCGCGGGACAGCTGGCTAGTGGCTCGTGGCCATGAGAACACGTCATAGTGAACTGATGCTGCATCAGGTCCAGGTGGGAGACCATGATGTCTTGCAGCCTCCAGCAAGATATACAGGGCAATCAGGACAACCTGCTGCAACTCCTGGGTCTCCCTGCTTGCTTGGGCACACAAGTCAGGAAACAAAGGCACATGCAAGTCATGATGGCAAGGGGTTGAGAGTATGGTGGTCCATGCACAGCAGCCAATAATGGGTGGCTCAGTCATTCAGCTCTGTTCAGGAGTTTCAGCAGCTCAGAGAGACCACAGGGCACGCAGGCAGGCTCTGAGCCCTGCCTCACAGAAGAGCTAACATCGGTTCTATTTGTTCCTGACCTAACCTTGGACACTTAAAATACAGCTTGGAAGTTAGAGTGCTTCTGCCTTGGGCTTCTTGAGTGCCTGTACTTAGCTATTAATATTAAGTCTTAATATCCAGCAGTGCATATCTATTTATTTGCATCTCTTCACCTGCCTATTCTCTAGCAGGGTTAATTTCAACCCCTCTCCCCTTTCTTCTAGTAGATGGGCCAAACCCTAAATCCAAGTGCACTCAGAGTCTGAGGAAGTTGCATCCAAAGTCAGTGTATGGGCCTGATTTTCAAATGGTCTAAATACCAACAAGAACCGACAGCTCACTGATAACAAGGAACCTTTTGTTTTTTTTAAAAAAGTCTTTCTCAGTGTTTGAATTTATTATGGCTGTAGGGATGGCAAAAATATCTTTTTACTACTAAACTAAGTAAATTTGCACTGAAAAGTACAGAGACAAGCATAAAACCCTACCATGATATTTTAGGAGTTAATTTTAATGGCATTTGAAGAATTGCCAACCTAGAGTGCCACTAATGTTGTAGTATTTACAAATTTGGGGGGGTTGAGTATACATGTTAATGATATGTATTATAAGACTTTATTTATTACCTTTTATGCAAATAGCTCTGTGTATGCTGGCTTCACACTGGATACGCATGAATCCTGCTAATAGGAAACAGTAGAACCACACTACCACATTACGGGACATTCCATTGCAATTCATTCCTAATCATTGCCTATTTTATTGAAATATCTCATTGTTTATATGCACTGCTTCCTTTTCTAGAAGGAAGCCTGCAGCAGAAAGCTACAGAACAGCTGGCTATGAAAGCTTGCTTTTACCTGTTCTGCAGGGGGCCTCCAGGGAAGCGCCAGAAAAGGTGGAGATCATTTTAAAATGCCTCCCTCTGTTTCCCTTCCAATACTCCTCCTAATTCAACTAGGCCAAAATATCACTTGAAGAGAGCTAAAGTAGAAGGTTTTTTGTGCATATGAAAATGCATCCAGCTGGGAGAGCAGTTAAATGGCTGCCCATCCCCTTAACTCTGGGCACGTAAATTCAAGATGGAGAGAGATATTTTGACATTCTTGGCTAGCAATCCCCCTCGCACACACACCTATATTTTAATGCACCTACTGTACATAGTAGTTTGGCTGCTTACACTCGTTACCATCTGTTAGCATGGCATAGTGCCTGCTCACAAGTTGGATGATATATAGGTGCCAGACAACAATGCGTTTTGATGGGCAGACTGCACAACACTACAATTGTCATCTCTTGTGCATGAAAGATACACTCTGTGCCAGCAATGAAACATTGGCACTTCATGCCTCCATACACTTATTCACACCTGTTGACATGTATGTGCCAGAAAAGAAAGACTTGAGCAAAAGGAAAAAGAAAGATTTTGAGTTTGTAGACTTGGGTATTTACACAATAGGAGTAAGCATTAACTGTAGTTCAGTTCAGCTCATACTCAGCTTATGGTCTACTGTAACCCCCCATAGTCTGGGTGAATCAGCAGGCCGCAAGAACTCCTTGCCACACCAGGAATTCCTGCTGCCTCCCCCAAATCATTTACTAGGATGCCACATTTCCTGGATACTCTATGTTTCTAGGACTCACTCTATTTCACATAAGGTGAGGCCCCAGACCCTTGCAAGGGCAGCAGCAAAACTGTTACTTTCCTGTAAGCAGTTCTTTATATAAGTTCCTGTAAATTAAGTGTTGTTTCCATATCACAAGCTTCATAACAAGATACTGCCAACAGTTCGCTTTCTGCTTCAGGCACAAACTACAGTGCTCAGGCTATGGCAGTACAAAGGTTAGAAGGCAGGGCAGAAAAGCACCTCTACAAGGCGCTGCCCTTCCAGCTTTCTGAACCAGACACAAGAAGCAGCCATCTTGACAGCTCCATGACATGCACAGTGACCCCAGGTATGCTTCGTTTCCAGCAATGAAAACAGCTTTCCCACTTAATACATGCACCCCAATTTGGGGGAGCTGAATTTTGGGTTAAAGGTGCATGTGGTATACAAGAAAATACAGTAATTTAAAATGCCCTTTTTTCCTTCCTCCTAATTCTTTGCCTAATTCACCTAAGCAAAAATCTCACTTTAAAGAGTCCTGAACATAGAAGCCTTTGCGCGTGTGCACACATGTGGATGTGCAAGAGAGAGAGAGAGAGAGAGAACAAGAAAGAGAGAATTAATCCAGCAGGGAGTGTGGTTGAATGGTTACCAGTTGTTTTAGCAGCAGGCATGTCCATTCAAGATGGACAAAATTATTTCTATTGAAAACCTCTCTGTGAGCTGAACTGACCAAAAGCAAGTTGAGGATTTTCAACCAGAACTTCTTTGTACACGCATGATGAGGACATCTGTCTCGTTCTTCTAGATCACTAATAATATCACTAGTGTTATAAAATAATAGTTTTTGGTCCTTGCAAACCTAGCTTTGAACTGGAGACCCAGAAAGAGAAGACTCCATAGCCCATAAAATACCTATCTAATCTACCAACACTGTACTAATGCAGTCTGAGTGGGTGCAGGTAAATTCACCAATCCATATTCTACAGAAATTGTGCCAGTGGTTTTGGGTTTTCCTGGCTCAGAAATGCATTGCTTAAGAGTCAACCATACAAGCCTTGTATATCTTACTTGCGTATTTAGTAAGAGATAAGAAAGAAGCAATAATACATTACTGTGTAGCTGTATCCAACCGTTACCAGGTAGCTGCTATTTCATTTCTATGAAATATCATAACTATGTAAATAACTCCAGTAATAATTGTAAATGAATGATTGTACTAAGAGGTGGGGGCAGGGCCAAGCCATAACTGTGCAGCTGCTATGGCTGTGAAAATTCAACCTTAAGCAGCCTAAACATTCATTTTACAATGTACACCACTGATTACTTAATTACATCTAAAATATAAGTCAGACACACTAAAAACCCCAGGGAGTAAATTACACACAGCCATGAAGCAATGTGTATGCATATACTGTACGTCGACATTTAAAAAAAAAAGATTGTTTTCCAATAGGTTTGAGAGATTTTTCTATCCCTGTTCTGCAAAACATCATTTTGTTACAAACAAGTAAATATATCTAAGTAACATTAGACGTGCGTGGGAGCCTCCATCTTCAGCCTTACACTGTGGACTCTCACTAAAGGTTCTTATCTTTATGTATATTTGAACAAGAAGATCTACATATGCTTGATCTCGGAATGAACCTTTGTATGACCTGATTTTGTTGCCATGGCCACCAATTAGACCAGCCTTGTTGACTGCAGAAAAACAGTCAAAGCATCTCTATTAAGTTCTGAAAAAGAGTGCCATATTTTATCAACACACTACACAGCTTCTTGATGCAAGGTTTCTTTCTTCCAATTAGCTCTATATTTTAGGGTTTGTTATGTTAAAAAAATAAGCAGTGGTCCAATGGCTATTCAGAAGCTCATATTTTTCACAACTTTAATATGTAATGCATGCATATATATATAGCCGTCGATCTTCAAGATTCCTTCCTCCAACAATATAGAACCGAGGCAAGGATTGTGGTAGTATTTTCACTCCATGAAAACCTTGATGTTAGCATTAAACTTTTATTCTATTCAGGCCATTCCTTTTGAGTGACGTGTCAAGATTTCAGTTTCCTGACTTTTTCCACACACCTGACTGTTTAACACTTTCTTCCCTCCCAACTTGTAGCAAACAAGGGAAGAGTAGCTTTGACAGCCCATTTGGCTAAATCCACTTTTTAAACTACTTATGCCCAGCAACAGGTGTGACAAAAGATATGTAACAGTTCGTTAGACATAAAGGAAAGAAGCTTGATACCAAACAGATTCTGGTTTGTTAATGTCTATTTAGAAATATATATACTTGTGCTGCTCAGTTTATGTCAGAAAAAAAGGTTTGAGGGCACAGTTTTATGACCAAATCTGTCATTTCTCAGGCTTCCTCTTCATAAAATAATTTTTAACATTGTTTTCATGAAAGCTTTCAATACTCAAAATAATGCAGAGAAATTGGCTTTTATTTTGAACGGGTTTTCTCAGTATGTACTGCATCTCTCAGCATATCTATTATATTAACTCAAGCCTTAATGATACAATGGTTAAAAACAGCGTACGGATGTGTATAAATGAAAAATGTAATAGATTTCCCTCTTAATGTAATAGAATTGGCACTAGGTATAGGAAACAGGAGTGAAAATAGTCACTCAAGCATTGTGTTTGCATGTTATTTAAATACAAGTGGTTGAGGTATAAGTACCTCTAAGTACACCTGAAAGAGATGGTGCCTTGTAATCATTGTTTCAGCAATTGACAGTTGTTTACACAACAGCAGCACATTCTCTACTGATTTGAATAATAAACATGTTTAAACACCAGCTGGATAATAGAAGGATAATTGAAACATAGTTTAAAGCTCTGATTTACAGGCATTGTGGCAACACTTTTATTTGTGGTACAATGCTATACTTCTGTTCAGTCTCTTGAAAAAATTAAATAGGCATTGTTTCAAACAAGTTTGGGATATATTTAACTCGATTAATCTATCATGCATTTATGTGCCTACGCAGATAGACTAACCAAAATATGGCTGCTTGTAGTCAAGGTCAGTAATATCATACACAGAGTATCAAAACACTGAATATGTCACATTTTGGATTAATGCACAAGGTACTACAACCCCAAACAGGTCTGTACTCAATCTTACAATATTCTAGTTGTGCTGCTCAGTTGTAGTCTGTATCCTGCCCTGGCCTGTAGTTTGCACATTCACCTTAACAAGAATGAACTGCAAGTTCATGAAACCCAGATGGCAAAAGCTGAAGGACTGAGTAACAAGATTGCTAAGTGAACTGAAGGAAATTGGACAGTGATAAAAAATGCAGGCCTACTCCAATCATTACTTCCATCAAGTATGTAATAAAACTGCTGATAAATATGCTAAGAAGTTTGGGCTTATCATCTGCATCAACTATATTATACTCCATTAGAATTTCATCCACTGTTCACTGGGATGGTGACTTTAAAGACTACCTTGGCTGACACCACATTATCAAGACAATCAGATCATGGGACAATTCTTCAAAAGGAAAATTTAAACCAAGACATATTTGTGCCTATAGCTGTCTCAGCAAATCTGTGCATGCAAATATTCCATATAACAAAATGTAACCGAATTGCATGCACATGTTTTGGTCTTCATTACACTTAAAAGTGTTGGGCACATACAATTTCTACAGACTCACTTACCCTCCTCCTTTCCCCCGCAATCCTTTGGTCCTATTTATGTAAAATTTTTCAGATGTTATAGAGACTGAGGCCCCTGGCAGATGTTACCCTTCAGACATGATTAGTCTGTTAATCGCATCTTAAATAGTAACTCGACCACACGTTCAGGGAACTAATGGCATTACAAAAAGGAAAATTAGCCACAAAAATATTACAAAAAATGCATTATTTTTGTAGATTGTTTCTCTCATGCCTCAAGTGAAACAGATGGCAGGGTTAGGACTGCATTAAGGTCTCCAACGAGTCCTGGTGCAGTCCCCACCAGCCAACAATCAGCTGATCATCAGCCGGCTCTGGGGACCATACCAGGACCAGTTGGAGCCTTGATGCAGCCTCAATCCAGCCAACAATCAGCTGATTGTCAGGCAGCCAATATTCAACTTGTCGGTGCAGAGGGAGCCCGGGATCATGATCCCGGGCTCCCTCTGCACCGACAAGTTGAATATTGGCTGCCTGACAATCAGCTGATTGTCAGGCAGCCAATATTCAACTTGTCGGTGCAGAGGGAGCCCGGGATCATGATCCCGGGCTCCCTCTGCACTGGCAAGTACGACTCAATTGGAGTCTGATCCCAGATTGTGAAATCATGTGTTCTGCCATGCATGTTATCCCAGATCCCATCACACCTTTAAATTAATGTCTGTCAGTGGCCTGAGTGATCCTACATGGACAACATTTGTAATTAAAAATATTACACACACACACACACTCACTCCTAAAATTAAGAATTACATATATATGATCAATTACACATATATACACACACTTTTATCATTAAGAATATATATTCTTAATGATAAATGTGTGTGTATATATATGTAATTGATCATATATATATGTAAATTATAAATGTGTATATATATGCATGTAATTGATCAATTACATATATATGATCAATTACATATATCTACACACACATTATATATACATACTAGGGCTGTGCGAAATTTTGCCGGCTGTTCATTTCAACGTTGTTTTACCTCGTTTTGAGCTCGAAACAGCAAAATTGAAACAAAACAAAAGGCTTCAAAACAGCCTCAAAATAAAACGAGGGCAGTCAAAACATTTTGAAAGTTCCAGAACATTTTGAGTTTCAAAGCTGGGCTTGCTTGCAGCTAAAGAGCAACTAAGGAGAGGGAGGGAGGACCGCTCTGATATTAACTGTGTAGCTGGCCAGTGACTGTGATCCTTCCCTGAGGTCCCTTCCAATCCCAGTACTCTGGGGGAGGGAAGGAAAAACAGCATAAAAAGCACTGTTTGAACTGAGCTTTCTCTGTGCCTTCACACTTAGAAGTGACACAAGTTCTGCTCTGAACAGTTTGAGGTGCAGTTCCCCAGAAGCCCCTGCACCTATCTCCTTGAAACTTGGCAGGTTTTGTGGCCTCATCAGGGGCTACCATGCTTACAGTTTTCACACTGCTGTGCCTTAACACGTACACGTGATATGAGTTTTGCTTTCAAGAATTTGAGGTGCAGTTTCCCAGAAACCCCTGCACCTGTCTCCTTGAAGCTTGGCAGGCTTCAAGGCCTCAGAAAGGGTTACCATCTCTGCAAGTTTCATCTGAATCAGGGAAGAAATGACAAAGTTATAGGCAGTTTTGTGCTTCCCCATTATAGCCTATGGGCGAAATGTCACAACAGTGGGACAGTTTAGATGAAACAAAACAGAACAATGCTTTTGGAACTAAATGAAACACAAAATGAAACACTGTCCTGGTGAAACAGAGAAATGCAAGTCGAAACGAAATGGTGCTGTTTTGCACAGCCCTAATATGTGTGTGTGTGAGATAATATATTTTATAATATATATATAGTAGGCCTGTGCGAAGCAGCTAGTATTCACTTTGGATTCAGATTCAGCTGATTCAGGGGACAGTGATTTGATTTGGTGATTGGAATCACTGCCCTGAATCGATTCAGCCAAATCTCTGAATCACCCAGGCCCATCCCCCACCCACTCTCCCAGCCCTGGCAATGGCTTCCCCACCTGCCCCAGCTCCCAGCAATTAAGGAAAAAAAACCCCGACTCACCAGGTGCTGCTGGGTCGGAGACGATCCCCGCTGCCCCCCACTGCCCCACTCTGTGTGAGCCCCCGACACACCCCACCCCGACATTGTCGCAGTGCCCCCTCCCCCCCCACGGCTGCTCCACTCACTGCAGCTCCAGCCCTTTAAGAAAAAAAAAAAACAAGAAAAACCCCAGACTCACTAGTCCTGCCAGTGGGGGTGCGATTGCCACTGC
>NW_017729022.1:162883467-162890567 GCF_001723915.1 Gavialis gangeticus | reverse complement strand
TTTACATCCTTTTCTCTTCCTCTCTCTTTTTTTCCCCCTCATCAACATCTGTCAAGAAGGAGGAAAATCACGAGCTCTTTTGTTTTCTCTTGACTTTTTCGCTCTCTTTTTTTTTTTCTTAAAGGGCCAGAGCTGTCCCAGGCAGGGCACCCATGTGGGGGTTAGGGGATGAGGGAGTGTCAGGGGGGGCTTGTGCAGAGCCCCCCATTGCCGCGCGGGGTAGTGGGGGGGGCGGGGAACTCCCCCCAAACCCAGCAGCACCTGGTGAGTAGGGCTTTTTTTAAAATAAAAAAGGGCTTGGGCTGCTGCAGCACAAGGTCCAAACACAGCAGCTTCAGCAGTCATCATGGCATGAACTTCCAGGGGGCCATCAATATTGGCTACCCCTCTAAGTCTGCACCTGGTGCCCCTCACCCACTGCCAGTTACACCAGAGCTCATCACCAAACAATATCTATGAAACCTACCGGCAAGCAAATCTCTGACCTCACAGATGAACCACATGTATGCGAATATGATACCATACAATGGAACTTAATTTCTCTTTAAAAATATGAGACAAGAAAAATAGTTCATGATCACATAAATTAAGGCTTGTTTCACTGTTCCTATAGATAAGGGAAGGGCAAATAAGAATGATATCAACCTGAATTCTGGTATTTTCCATCCTTTGAAAACTTGACTTGGCAGTCATAATAAGGTTTTTAATATAGGATTGTGTGCATGTGGGAACATCTATATGTGCAATTAATGCACATGAATAAACTGCAGAGCAAGTTTAATCATTACATTAATCCTGGGCACAGCATCTACATGCATGCCTGGGTCAGAAGCAAATTGAGGTGGGGATCAGCAGTTTAGGCCGGGGCTGCTCCTAACCTGCCCAGCTCCAGGCCCTGGCTGCAGCTGTCCAGGTGCCAGCCATCACAAGGCTCCTGCAGCTAGCTGCCATGTGGCTCAACAACATGCAAGAGTCTGGCCCCCTGCTGGTATGGCTGACCACCTGCATCACCATTTACATGTGCATTTAATCACACTAATTTACTCCACTATCAGGTAGTAATTGTGTCTGATAGGACTATCGTACAGTGGAGTAAATTATTCTACTCCAGTCTAATAGTGGCACATGTATAGGTAGTGATGTTTTCCTGTGGAGCAATTTAGTCAACTCCATAGTAAAGCCTCCATGTAGACATGCCCAGTAAGTATCATCAATACAGTCACTTTTAGTACAGGCAACCTCCACTTAGTACTCTTAATTGGTTCCTGAAAAACCGAGCGTTAAGTGAAATGAGTGTTAAGCAAAACCGAAAATATTTGACAACCCAAGATGGTGACTGCAATTGTTTTTAATGACTCAAGATGGCGACCACAAATGTTATAACAAAACTCGCTAAGCGATAAGTGAAATCAAGTATCGATTTAAAATAAGTGTTATAGTGAAATAGCGCTAAGCGAAACAGCATTAAGTGGGGGTTGCCTGTAGTTGCATGTTGAAAAGTTAAACTGTTTATTTCTTTACTGTTTATTGCTTGACTCATAGCCCCCCTCCCTCCCACACACACACAAGTTACATGTATTACACCACTAACCAGTTAATAGTGCAATTAATTTAGAGGGGCTACAGATGCAAATTAACTGTCACACCATAAAATGGTCCATCCAACTATAAAATTAGAGCTGAAAAATATGTAATAAGTTTAGAGCTGGTTTCTATCCAGCTTTAACTTGCACGTGTAGCAGGGTTTCCCCCTGAAGCTGGAATCCCCAACAGCTGACACGACTCTCAGCCCAGACAGTACCCCATGGTGAGTCCCACAGGTGATGGGACTCCCAGCCATCAGCATCCATGGGATGCTGCAAGCACTGAGAGTCCCATCAACTCTAGGACTCTCAGCCATGACTTCTGTGGGATGCTGCCATGGCTTGGAGTCCCATCAGCTACAGGACTCACATCCATAGGAGCTTTTTACTTGCCGGTGCAGGGGGAGCCCAGGATGGCAATCCTAGGCTCCCCCTGCACCCACAATGAGGCATGATTGGATCCGATGTTGGATCCCACAATCATGCCTCCTGTTATGCATGAATATGCAACAGATCCTCCCATGCCTTTACCTGAACATCTAGAAGGGCCTGTATAGATGCTTATTCCCTGAGGACTTAGAAAATTAGGCTCTAATTCACCTGTCTGGGCAATGATAGTCAGCCCCACTGGCTCTCCTGCTTACTATAAAAGAATTACCGTAACCTGTAGTAACAAACTATAGCAACAAACCAAAGGCCAAAATCTCCTGCCCTTTCCAACCACAGGGCAAGGGCAGTCAGACACCCTACATTGGTGTGCCTCCTTCCACACAACTGTTCCCTCACAACTCTGTTTTCTTTCTTCACCACTCCAGGAGTGAATTCCTCTCACCTGTTAGCAAGCCCTTCTTAAAACAGGGCCATCTGTCCCCCCACCCTGACCTCCATTTCTCTCCAGTCCTTAAAGAGACAGACAATCCTGTTATAGTCTTAGGATAGAAAGTAGAGCATCAGAAGATGTGTCCATGATGGCTTGTGGGTATGCTTACATGCACGTATACCAAAGCTATCTCTAACCAAGGAAAATGAGGTACTGGAAGCAGTATAGTTGCTATTCAGCTAAGCACTACTCTCACATAGCCATACTGCTTCTGGGACCTGAACTGGTTCTCTACATAGTGCTGTGGCTGTGCTCTATGTTGCTAAGCAAAGGCTGCTTCATTTCTTACCAGTTGGAGTTTGTTCAGGGCATGTGGCTTCATTCCTAGATATAATAGCTTGATACCTGCCAAACTCTAAGAAAGATCTAGATATGGAGACTATTCTTAGTTAGCCAAACAAGACTTCACTCTCGTAGGTATCAGATTTACTGAGTTACAAATATGAGAGAATTTGGAACCGAGGCCTGGAGAACAATACAATATTTTGTAACATGAATCTACATTTAAAATAGTTAGAACCCTCTAAACTGCTGTCATGATACTGACATGTTTGTAACTGAACGTTTGTTCCTATAAAGAACCACATCAATCAAATACAGAAGCCAACTGTGTAAGCCATTTGTTTTCACTCATCTTGATAAGAATTCAAAGGAATTTCTGGACAGAAGACCTGATAGTCTGCAGCACTAACACTCTTTTGATAGTCCACTGAAAATTCCCCTCCATTTCCTTAAAGCCTCTGCACTAGCCACAGGTCTACTGTATGATACTGAGCTACACATGAGAGAAAGAAAAGAGAAAGAAGACCAGAGGTAATGGGGGACATAACTGCAGTGCACTTCATTCCTCATCTTCTCTGCTCCCCAGAATCACTGGGTGGCCATGGGAAATAGAACATTATGTAGAGAAGCCATGAATTCTTGTAAGATTGGGCCTATTAGCTGTACATATGCCAAATTCACAGGAGGTTGTTATGTCATAGGAGATAGCAATGCTACAAGAAGTCAGATTAAAAGGATCAAGATCTTAAAGAATGCAGAGCTCTGAGCACATTAGGCTTATGACTGAAGTAGAAGGTTAGAACGTACCTTGTTATAGGTTCAGATATTAGGCAATAAGGCTACAGCTTATACACTCCTTCCTCTTATGGAGGGAAACCCTATGGAAGTCGATCAAGTATGTCCAAAGTGATATTTGGTTTCATTTAAAAAATGAAAAGTACTAACATTCAAAACTACAACAGTAAATAATGTTTCTCAATGAAAATATCAGACTGAGTCACTGGAAATAATCCATTAGTGATACTGCTGTGCACATACATGTACCTTGCCCAGACCAATCAAACAAGAGATGAAGGGTCATTTTGAAGTACAAGGGGTATTCTGAAACTCACTTTTCATTGAATAGAAACATTTTTCGGGTTATGCCATAGGCTTAGGACAAGACAGCACATGAGGAGAACCTGGAAAAACAATGTGGAACAGGAGAATCTGAGAGAATCATCTGCAGTAGGTAGGTATGATCTATCTAAAAGTTAATGGGAGTTGCACCGCTTCTTCCAGAGCCAAATTTGAATGTGTGAGGTATATATGCGTGAAAGACAAAAGGGAAAAACTGGAAGCTCAGTCACCATGTACTAAGAATAATAATAATAACAATACCTAGATTTTTTATGATTCTTTTGAGCAATATGTCTTAGAAGGACTTTATAGAAGAGGTTACTATCCCCCTGTACAAGTGAAGAAACTGAGGCACAGAGCAAGAAAATGACTTGCCCAACACCACCCAGCAGGCGTGAGCAAAAACCAGAAATAGAATTCAGGCCTCTGAAGTCCTAGACCAGAGCAATATTCAAAACTTTCATTCAAATATACTGAGAATATTCCCACTTAATCCAAGGCTGAATTCTGCTGAGAGAGAGAGGAAAAGAATCAGCAACACAAAATAAGCATAACCAAGGACTGCAACTGGAAACATAACTGCATTAATCAAGAGAAACTAATCTCTTAAGGATATGAAGCTGTGCCTCTTGCAGCACAGCTAAACACTATGCAGGCCATATATTTGTATTTATGTAACAGAAATCACAATGGGCAAGTCACATTACCAGATGGATGGCCGAAGATAGTCTTGGATGAGACATAAAAGAAAAAATGTGCCACATACACCAATGTAGGAAGACACACAATAGGAGAGTGTGGATCAGACTTAGGTCTTTATCTAAGGACCTAACAAACAGAAGCTGCACATGATAAGAATATACAGCTGGATAAGATGCATGGAAAAAATCACCATGAGCTTCCACAAGATACGATGAGTAGACAATGGTAAGTTGTAGCTATTAGAGAGTATGCTATACAGTTTTAGTAAGCTGTGTATATAGAGATGTATGGGCCTAATTCTAGTCTCTTGCTACAGTCTTTTTATGCTGGGATAGAAAACTGCCCTAGTAAGGCAGGCAGTATTTTTTTTTCTTGAAACAGGAAAATTGCCAGGTGGCAGAAAGCCAGCATTGTAGCTTTGTGCTACCCAATCCTCCAGGAAAATGAGGGTTCTTGAATGGGTCAGACAAAGGAGGAGACATGGCAGAAGTGAAATGCATGCCAGTAGAATATTCCCTATGGGAACATTATAGCCAACTTAATTTAGGAATTTCTAGGGATTTGGATAAAATCCAGGTTGGTAAAACTAAGCAACTAAACAAGATTTAGGCATCCATATTGCAAAAAGCATTCCAGAATATCCCTGCTCCAATGCTTACATCTTAGACTGCACCGATCACTAGCTGCCTAAATTTAAGACTTCCATGCATGCACAGAAACATCACACTCAAGCAGCTATGCATGTTTTACCCACCTAAGCTTCACTTAGGCAGAGTTTAGTGTTTCCTGCATTCTATTCTGGATCACCGAAGTCCCTGGAAGGACCTGATCCATTAAGTGCACTCTGAGCACAGTACAAAGCATTGAGTTCAGTACAAAGCTCAGCAACCATAATCACATTCATTTGGAAACACTGCTGCTGGTGGTAACGTGCTTTTATATAACGGTCTCATAGTCAGGGATCCAGATTCTAGGTCTTAGTCTGCCCAAGGATTCAAAACCATGTTTCCAGAAGAGTACCCTAACTCCCTAGCTATAGGGCAGATTGGGAAAAAGCATCTTCCCTCCCTCATGGTGAAGGTGAGCCACTGTGAAGCCAATAATACAAAGTCACCTGTATTCAGGAAACCAGATGGGGAATGAGCAAGAGCAAGCATGACTACATAGCCTAGTGGTTACAGCACTCTGCGGGATGTGGGAGGCCCTAGGCTCTGATCTTAGGACTATTATGCATTTATACATTTTACATTCAACAGTTATTGAATAAAAAAGCAAAAATAATCCTGAAAGCAGGGCGTGGAACTCAGGTTCCTCAGTTGGGCACCCGAGCCACTAGTCTGTATAATCAGGATCCCTTTTGCTCATTCTTCTTCTGGCCTCATGAATCCTGATGTCTCAGCTGGTCCATAGCCCAGCTTCATCAGGAGAGGTAGAGGTAGCACCCTTCAAGTATTCTATAATCTGGAGGTGACAGTGCTCTTCTGACAAATAGGAAATGCGTGTTTGAATCCCCTCAGGCAAAGAAGAGCCTACAACCCAAGTCTTCCAATTTCTGGGTGACTGCTACCACATGAAAAGTCATGATCTCTATGCACAGATACCCATGTGTCCTGACAAGAGTGAGTCCTGTTCACATAAGCACCTACTCTGAAAAAAGGATTTTGGGTTCTCGATCCTGAGTGGACAGATGTGCCTAATCTACACCTCCAACTCAGGCAAATAGGTTTCATAGAGGGACAGGAGGTTCCTATTGGCTAGCTCTAGGTGGCTCCCTGCTCAGTATCTGGGATCCCTGAATTGCCATTCAGAGACATGATTCCAGTGACTGTAGTTCCCAAACCTGCGTCTTTGGATGCATCTGCACAAGACTCCTTACTGCGCATTAGACTAATCTACTGTGCAGTAAAACATCACTGTCTACATGTGCACAGCAATAACTGAACAGTAAATTAGTCTAATGTGCTGTTTTCTAGTACCTGTAGATACAGGTACTAGAAATCAGTGGATTAAACTACTGTGCTGAAGCACACGTGTAGATGCTGACCAGGAGCAAATTGCTCCCAATCAGCCTAGGCAGCAGGGGGCCACAGAGGGCAGAGAGAGCTGTCCCAGCTCAGTGGGACACTGCCTTCCAGCCACATGGAGACTGGAATGGCCCGATCTCCACGGGTGCCTATACAGGAGCATGGAGGCTGCTTCAATGACCTGGAATTCCAGGGCATTACAGCAGACTTGATTAACTGAGTCTGCTGGAGCATGGCAATTGCCACACTCCAGCATCCTCCTGAGTCTCCTATATCTACATTTCCTGTAACAGCATCTCTGCACTTCAAAGTGGCAGCAGGGGAACTTGAACTAAAGCTCGTCAAAGGAACTTTAATTCAAGCACCCTCGCCACCATTTTTAAGTGTAGGGATGCTGGTACAGGAGGCATGGTGATGCTTTAATTAGAGTGGCTCTCAGAGCTGCACTAATTAAAGCACTGCTCCCCTCCCCACCCCTGGAGCATGTGTAAAAGTGCCCCATGTGGCTGC
>NW_017729022.1:162866090-162878467 GCF_001723915.1 Gavialis gangeticus | reverse complement strand
GCAGGGGAACTTGAACTAAAGCTCGTCAAAGGAACTTTAATTCAAGCACCCTCGCCACCATTTTTAAGTGTAGGGATGCTGGTACAGGAGGCATGGTGATGCTTTAATTAGAGTGCCTCTCAGAGCTGCACTAATTAAAGCACTGCTCCCCTCCCCACCCCTGGAGCATGTGTAAAAGTGCCCCATGTGGCTGCAAGAGTTGTCCTAGCTCCAGGGAAGCTCTTTCCAGCCACATGGAGATTGGGACATCCTGATCTCCACATGGTTGGGAGGCAACTACCTGGCAGGCAGGACAGCCCTGGACTAAATTGCTCCCATCGGGAGCAAATTTGCTGCCGATGGGCGCACATTCAGATGCATGCAGGGCCACAGTTTAACGCACCTGCATTTTCTGTGCAGAAAATTCAGGCATGTTAATGTAGACGTGCCTGTTGAATAACTTTCCAGGGGCCTAGGACCTAATTTTAAGGGTTATTATGCCTATAGTCAAAATGCTTAAGGAGAGAGATATAGTCTGTATGTTGCTTTTTAACCGAAGGTCAAAGGCAAAACATACAGCTATATAATGGTATTTGGTCTAATTCTTCTATCCTTTACACTTTTTTTAATACTGGTTAACTGACTTCAGAAATCAAACCCATTGTTGCTATCAGATGCTAATCCAATTAATTTAAACTTTCATTGAAAAGATAGTATGTCTCCATGGTTTTGTACAAAAAATAATAGTAAGGCACTTCACTTTAATTTGATCTATGGTACCAAAGCAGAGAGAGAGACCAGAGAAAAAGTAAGTGTTCTGTAGTAATGCTGACCACAAGATGCCAAATTCTCACGCATGTAACATGTCTGTTTTCCTTTGGATTATGCACTTGTACTTTGAGCAAGCAATTAATATGCTTACTAATATTGTGTTTAATTGCCAGGCCCTTTCACTTGGGATAATTTGGTGGGTACATATGCCTGCATCTAATCTTTGTCAACACAGAAGAGTCGCTATACCAAGACAACTGTATTTCTCAAGTTAGTTCCCCCAGATGTTTGCAGTGATGATCCATTGTATTGTACAAGTCATTGTACTGTACATGACTAGAAAAAGAGAAATGCAGGTCTATTTTCTCTAACAAAATTCCTGTTGTTAGTTTAAATATATTTTACCAGGCAAATGCTTTGAGTCAAAACATCTTGTTTCTAAGGGTGTCTCAAGAGATATTAGCAACAGAGGGAAAATGACATTTCTTTATCAGTTACAATACATATAATGTGACATTCAAACACAACAAGTGCTATTCAATTGCTTGTAAGTCACAAAAGGTGAGTGAAAACACTTATCTCTTTTGTAAAAGGAAAAAAAAGGAGGTGGAGAATCCTCAACACAAAGATCCACTTTGACTTAAAATATAGGGTAAGCAGCACTACAAATTTATGAGTACAAAGCCCATCTATTAAGATTCTGAACAAATAGTAAGCATAGATACCAAGAAGCTTTCCTGTTAATGTATGGTTAGTTATGTCAAGGACAGTAAATGAAGCTGCTTTTCATATGCCAAATTAATCTATCCAAATCAGTGTACATACATAAGAACTACTGGGTCAGGCTGCCACCACCCAAAATGCATTTTCATAATGTGCTATAGAGTGATCAAATGTTAACAAATGCAGAAGAAAAATTCATAAACAATAACTTCCCATTCCTTCAGGAGCTGTTTAAACTGGTACCTATGGCTCATGGGATATTCAGTCTAGCTGTTTGCTCTGTAAACAAATTCTAAATTTAAAGCTACCTGAAGTTCCAGTGAAGCCACACAAAGGACTGTGCAGGTTTCAAGAATTGTTTGCAAAATATTCCTAGGCAACTCCATCAAAATGTATGTGGCGACACACAAAGGCCTGGCCCCTACCTTCAGAAAGGAAAATGAGGCGAATTCAAATCAGAAATAAGGCATAACTTTTTATAGATTGGGTTGACTACACATTAAACCACTCTGGTATATTTTTTTCTGCCACAAGGAATTTTCATCTCTTGAAGTCTTCAGGTCAAAACCAGAGGATTTCTGGAAGATATGGTTCAAACAAACAAAATTTGTTGGTCTCAATGCTAGAAGAAACAGTCTGGCTTGTGTTACACAGAAGGATACACCAAATGATCTAATGCTCCCTTTGCCTTAACGTCTGTTAATCTAATCTGTGAAGGCAGACTCCAAATGGGACTCCCTATAGGTGGAAGGACAGGGCACATGAATCACATTATATGGGCAGGGGCCAAAAGCCTTATTAATGGATATTTCCTGCTTTTGGCCTTTCATTTGTTCATTTTAACTCTTAGAACTGTATGGATCAGAAACATCCTAAACAAAACATTCCCAGACAAAAGTTGATGCTTTTCCACCATTTAGGTCATCTATATTCCTAGAGGAGATTCCTCATGCCATATTATTTGAATTAGCTGACAGAGACAACCAGAATTTTTAAGCAAGTCACAAACAGCATGCCTCAATTTACATGCATAGGAAGTCAGTCAGACTATGGGTGTGCTTAAGTGATAGGGTTGTTGGTTGTAGCCATGTTGGTCTAAGGACATAGGCAGACAAGGTTCTTTGGGTAAATGTGATATCTTTTATTAGACCAACTAAATAGTTGGAAAAAATGTTCTTTGCAAGCTTTTGAGGACAAACATCCTTCTTCCCACACAGGGAGAGTTTAAATTTAAAGCTACTCTCCCTGTGCCCAAAGAAGGGTGTTTGTACCAAAAGCTTGCCAAGCACAATTTTTCCAACTACAGTCTTTAGTTGGTCTAATAAAAGATATTACATTTACCCAAAGAACCTTGTCTGCTTAAGTTATATGCATGTTTAAATGCTTTGCTGAATTGGAAACTTAGTAACTTATTTCATAACTAAAGATGGTTTAAATGATGTTTAGCAATGCATTTAGAAGGGCATTTTCTTTACCCATAACTGAAGATACATAGAAATGCAATGAAGACTATTTGAATGAATGGCTGGGGGAAAGATATGTATAATACACGTATAACCAGAACCCTCAAAGGTTATAGATAAATGAAAATATTCTGAAAATAGAATGATTAACATTAGCGGGTAGATTATAGCTAGTGCTAATTGGCCTCACTCCACTAAAGCCAAAAGAACTATATTATTTCATATCAGATGATGATCTGGCCTGTAACACAGTACATTCCTATATGTGAAATACAAATGAATTGTGGGTATTTTTTGTTCTTGTTTCTAGATGGAGAACTCTTGGATGAACGATTGTTAAAAATGGAACTGGCTTTGCAATGAAGCCACGAATGGGGAAATTTATCTGACGATTTATTGAAAAAATGAAAGTGGAATCTGGTTGTGCTGTTCACCTCTCATAGTAACCTGTTACCTGTGCAACTCATACCTTACTTTCCAGGAGTGCTGATGTGTTCACCTCCTGATCATACTGATCACTGCAGATTTGGATTGTAAAAATCAGACTAAAAGTGATTTTTTTTTTAAATAACTGTGAAGTTGGCACATCCAGGAAAGAATTTTGCACCTGTTAGAGGTCATGTGGCTCTCAATATAGAATGTTACTTCTTGGGAAGGACTAATTACAACAGTGGTCACCAACTGGTTGATTGGAGAGCCCCTGCCAGTCCTTCTCAGTCTGGGAGGGGCTACCCCCCCAGACTGAGATCAACTGTCAGAGGCTCCACAATTGGGAGTGGCAGGATGCATGTGGGGAGTGGTCAGGATGCAGTCTGGGAGCAGTGCGACGTAGGAGTGGCAGGATGCATGTGGCTGGGCTAGGCTGGGCCAGGGCTGGGTCGGGTGAATGAGACAATCCCCCTCTGCGCCCCCTGCCACCAGCTGAGTGAGACCCTGGCTGGGCCAGGCCAGGGAAGAATCAGAGCCTGGGTAGCTTGTCCAGGCATGCCTGGAGGCTCCCACCATTGCACGCACCCCAGCAGAAGCCTGGGGGAGGTGGGGAGGAAGGTGCGGTACATCCTAGATCGCTGTTTACTTCAAAAAGCAATCTTCACCTTAAAAAGGCTGGAGACCATGGAATTAGAATGAGTAACCTATCTTGTCTCAGAATGCCTACTGGAACCTTTAAACAGGTTCAAAGGAGCTATGAAAATCTTGTATTGGTAAGATAAAGAAAGCTTCTTTGCACAGGTTTGATTTGTAAATTTAATTGGTTCATGTAGTGATTCATTTTAATATTTCTATATTTTGTTCATGATAAAGGTGGGAAAATAATATTTTTTGTGTTTGCCAAACTGAAAAAAACGGTGAAAAATAAGTTCAAATTAAATTAAAACAGAAGATTTTCAGGGAAGAGGGTCTTTGGGGTTTTTTTGCTATCTTCTCTCTTCTAGAAAGGCTTCTTTGGTGTGCTCTGACTGTGCAAAGCATCCATAAAGCTGATTTTAAAGAAACCCAGTGGATGTCTTGGTTGAGAGAAACCCCAGGTAGCAGGCAGCTGGTTCAATCAATGCATGTGTTAGTTCAGATCCATAAGGGAGACAAGTTCACAAAAATGTAGAAGTGTCAATTCTATTCTCCATTTTGTATGAACATACAAATACATTTTTCATTTGTTAAAAACTTGCATGAGCCATATATATATATATATATCATTTTAAACATTTGCAATTTGAAATTTCACATTTCCTCACACACCCTCTTTTGTCACTGAATGCAATAAAATAAACAATGTCCAGAATTCCTGTTTTCTTCTCATTTTCATTTTTGTTACTTCTTCAAACCCATGCATTTCATCTTTGATCTTCACAACATTCCTGTGAAAAGAGCACGGCATAATCATCCTGCTCTTACAGATAAGTTGCTGAGACAGAAAAAGATCAAGGCCAAGGTTTAAAAAAAAGTGACCAGCGGTTTGGGGTACTCATCTTGAGACATCTTAAAGAACACTTGATTGAAAGAAAATGCCAAGCTCTTATGGACCCCTTGAAAACCACATTTCTCATTTTGGGCACCTAAATCTGAGATATTTAAATTTAATTGTCACTTCTTAAAAAATTATTAATCAAAATAACTTGCCCATATCCAAATAATAACTGTTGGACAAACTGGGAATTCAGATCATCTAAATCCCAGTCCACTATATTAACCATAATACTCTATTTCCAAAATGTCCCTGGTTGCAGTCCTCAGCTTAGGGTGCCTGGCTCACACTTTTGCAGATCTCAGCAACTGTAATGACCTACTGGGTGCCCTAAACTCTACAGTGGCTAAACCAGTGCCCCTGAAATCCCCAGATTTGGGAATGCAAAAATGACATAAAGAACAGTTTTGTCCCTGCAGACTCTTGGGTCCTGCACGGAGAGCACAACTGGCCATGAGAAACACACTGAAAACCTCTAAACAGGCTTCTTGGGGACAATAAATTCCTTAGAAATTCATGTTAAAAATACTTTTAGGATCACCTTTCTTTCACTATGTGGTTCACTTCTTCTGACGCTGCTTCCTGGTATCTCTTGTAACTGGTACATTCTATCAGTATTAGGAACAGAGTCTATTTTAGCCTTGTGTAGTGTTTTTTTTTTAATTCTTGCAAAGATTTAATAAAATTTGCAAATATTTAGAAAGAGAATTAATATAATATATGTAAAGATCTGAACATGTTTGATAATCTTGAACCAATTTAATAAATCCTGTCCAGTTTTAATAAACACCAGATTAGAGCTAAACTTATTACAAACAATAAATTAATAATGAAAATATTTAATATGTTTAGCATAAAGGTGCTATCTGTTTTTATTTTTTTCACAAAGATCATAAAAATAGCTATAAGCCACATAAAGGGTTTAAGCAACTTCATTGATATTCAGGAAAAATACATGTAGCTCATACTGTGCACAAGACAACTATTTAACTTCTAACACATTGCAAATGAAACATATTTTGGCCTATATTTACCGAAAATATTACTATATCTTAATAGAACTGTAGCATCCTAGAGTCAACATGGTGATGATCTGGGTGATTATGGCAACTATCAGATATATGAATTTGTAATAGAAAGTGCTGCTAGGAACATGTCCTTAAATCTGTCTGTGTTTACATATACACCTAATTCTCAAGGACAACATACCTGACAAAATTAATTTGTAGTGAAGCACAAGGCATGCATAACCTTGTGGTGGGCCATTCCATGATTTCCCTTTCCCATGAACCTTGAAGTAAACAAAATGTTCGACAAAGTATTTTTGCCCTGGAAAAGTCAATGCATCAAAACTTTTCATTTAAAACAAATGGTTGTAAGTAAGCTTTCATTTGGAAGGGTTTGTTACATCCAGGATTGAAGTTCTGGCTGAAATGAAAGAGACAGACAGACACAAGAACATCCGTACCCTTTACTGGAATAGCCAATAACTTAATAGGGCAGTCAGCAGCAATGTGGGAGAGCTAGGTTTGAGTCCCAGTTTTGCTCAATTCAGACAATCCTGCTTACATCGCTATGTCCCATTTACCATGTTAGTATGGACTAATCAATGAAGGAAGGTGCAGGAAAGGTGTGAAAGGCTGTGCTTTCAAACAAGTGTTTTGGATATAGGGACAGAGAGTGCTTTGGATATAAGCTAAAATAGGGATGGAGCCCAGGGAAAGGGGAAAGCCTTGCCAGGGCCAACAGGAGTGTGAGAGAGAGCCCAGAGGGTCCAGTGAACAACTTAAAGTAACATCTGTGAGACATGGGCATGGCTACATGTTCAGGAGGAAGCCAACAATAGCCCTTAAGGTAACTGGTGCCCTGAGGCACTGACATGGCCAGAAGGGTCCCCACTTAAAGGTTAAAAGGCAGGACTAGGGTCAGCTGGGTACAGGAGGGACCCCAGGGCAGCCTCTCTTTTACAATAAAGTAATTCTATCAAGGCATGGCAGGAAAAAAAACAGATGGTACCCTGAGGAGCCAGAATAAAGCAAGAGTCACGTGGCCACCAGGGGGGCATCATGGTCAGCCTGGGGCCTGGTTCTGTAACAAAAGCAATAGATTAAGAGAAATAATTCCTTAGTAAAAAGGCAGTATCTGCCATCACCATAAAGGTGGTAGTTGGTAAAAGCACCTGAAGTTAGGCTATATGGGGAGAAAAAGGAGAACCCAAGAGAAGGAATGGTGCAAGATAACCTACCAAATGAGATACTGAAAAAGTAACCAGAGAGAAAGGAAGGAACCATCAGAGAACAGATGAGAATAAAATTGCAAAAAGTAGGGTGTGATCAATGATGCTTAAAGCCAGGGTGAGGTCAAAGATACAGATAAAGCCCAGGAATAAGTTATCAGAGACTTTATCAAGAGCAATTAGTGGAGCATGGGTCATTGGTGGAAGCCAGATTCAAGAGGGTTGAGAACAGACCAGGAAAAAAGAAACCCCGGATAACAATTGTACAACGCATAGTCCATGAGCGTAAAGATGAGAGTGAGGAGAGTCTGGACAAGAATCTTAGCAGAAATTTAAGCCAGAGTGGGGTGGTGAGAGAATTTATAACAGAAGAGAGACTACAGAAGTTGGGAATTGTGGGAGGGTCCTTCAGTTAAGCTCGTTAGTTAGAGCCAGACAAAGGGTCTGCAGGGGTTTTGCCTACTGCTTCACAAATAAAGGTTTTGGTAGTTCTCATCCGTGTATGTCTGAGTTTACTGAGTCCAGTAATCACTACAGGTAGGATTCTTTAAAGTGGGTATGCATTGAGACATTGCTATAATAAGGGAAAGTAATCTAATCAGAATGATAATCTAATGAGCAGAACAAGAGAACAAGGACTAAAAGGTTAGAAGGTGAACGGGGATATGAATATCTGTAAATAGCCCCTGAAAAGATTGTAACTAGTATTTTGAGAAAAGGATATTTGAAGATTTTTGCTGATTTTAATGGATTATAAATTGCTTAAAAATTCCTCCAGATGAAAAATACTCATGGATATAGAATGCAAAGAGAAAGAGATCTTCAAGTTAATCTCTGAAATCAAAACTACTATATAGGCTCAGTAGTTCTAAATCATTAATTTTTAAAAAGATGCAATTTGAAATAGCTTTCAGATTGTAGGAAAAAAACAAGCAAATGTGTTGAGTCTGCTGATTCCCTCTCCACTAACTGTTAGAAAAGATCCACTGAAAGATCCCTTCATGTTTCGGGTAAAAATACTAGTACTTGTTCTCTAAACTTTGGCTACTAATTAAAAACAGATTTTTTTTTCAAATTAACCAGATCATATGTTCCTTTTAAGCCAAATATTTCCTCATTGCGGTTTTGGCCTTAAGTCATTCTAATGAATCATAGGAAGAACCTTTGCTCACATTTTATATCAGCAATATATAATCTATTCACTATAGTATGGGAAAGGACACAGCTACTGTAGAAATCAGAGACACCAAGTACATGCGGGCCCAATGCCCCATGTCCCCTTGGGAAGAGGGCTGTCACCTGAAATGCATAACATTTTCCACATGTCCATAATCTTAGCCCCTCCCCACCTCCAGCAAAAATAAAAGTCAGTGCATATGGTAGAAACAGAACAGGTGGAAAGGTTGTGCCTCGTTTTAGAAAGGTAGAAATTAAAACTACACCTGCATGACAAATGTTAGGATATTGCTGCCAGCTGTAAATAGTTTATACTTCCAATAACTTCCTACCTACTTGGAATGTAAGGCTACAATTACCTTCTTTTTCTTAGTAAATCTCTCTTATTCTAAAATATTTCTGTAGCAATCCATTCATATAAGCTTATGGGAAGCCACTTGATCTCTTACAATGTTCAAAGTTTGATTGTTAAAATACAAACCAATCCTCAGTCTGTTTCATCTCCTTTCTACTATAAACGCTGTCCTAAGAGGTACAAAGAACAAACCTGGAAGCACACTTTTATTAAAAAATTATCATCACTAAGACTGAGGTAATTGTATTCTACAAGCAGAAAAAGGATAAATTATAGTTTTTACTTTTCTACTTTTCTTGTAGTTTTAATTTGAACTGGAATTTATAAATTGGGCAAGCCTACAAATTAGCTGTAATTACAGAGAACAAGAGCATCTAATATACGGCCTGTGGCCTGGATCTGGCCTATAGAGCTGCTCTATCTGGAAGTTGAGGAGCACGGTTTGGGGGAGTGATCTTTGATAGAATCTAGGGCCCTCCGGCCCTGAAGGACATGGTAATTGGTAGCAGCAGGGCAACAAAGGGCTGAGACAGCCTCAGATGCCCTACAGCCACTTGACTCATCACTACCACCAGCACTACTGCAGCTACCATGCTTTCTTTACCTCCTCTGACACTGGATCCCAATGTCACTCTGTGCTGGACTCAGAGCTGCCACTCCTACCACATGGCCCAAGTCAGAACTAGAGCCATTGTTGCCACTGCATGTCCCAGGCTGGAGTCATGCCCTGGGCTGTATCCAGCTCATAAGGAGCTCCACAGTCTAGATACAGAACAAGGATGACTTTGACACCTCTGATATAGAACAATGGAGAAATGGGTACTACTACTTTCCCTCTTTTCTTTTCCTCTCTTTTTTTTTTTGCTTCGAGTAATTCATTTTTTTTACAATTTTTCTTTTTTACGGCCTAGCTAAATATGTGAAAAAACTCCATGTGAACCTTGAGATACTAAGACTAAGGTGTATTCTGAGGAATGCAAAGCAGAGTCAACAGAGAAATCTCATTTGGAAGAATATGGAGAAAACATGTTGTTAACTCTGGCCCTCTCTACTTCACGATTTGAAAGCCACTAAGCCAGAGTTTCAAATCTTGGTATAGACAGAGCCTTTGTCTCAGAAAATCAAGACTTACATCAAGTTGTTTCAGACCCGCAGTCCCATAGTACATGTTGGTTTCAGTTGTCTCTAAGTAGATCCTTAGGCAATTTCATGAACTCTGGTGTAGAAGCCAGGTTAGTCCTGATCTACACTGAAATTCAAAACTGCAACAGCCTGTTCTAGCACAATTTGTGTTTAAACACAGTGTGGCAGGCTTACTTATCTTTGCCCAGTTCCTCAGGCTTAGAGAACTGCCAAAGAAATTGGTGGAGCAAACCCACCAATTAGAGACCAGAAGGAATCCTCCCCACCCCAACATTGGGGCAAGGTGAGGAGCAGACCTAATTGAAGACTGCGCTCCACCTCCTCCTGATTGGCCAGTCTTCAATTTTGAGGTGAAGCCCCAAAAAGGTGTATAAGGAGCTGTGTGCATAGCACAGGAGGGAGAGACAATGAGGGATGGAGAAGAAAGAAGAAGCTGGGGATGAGCACAATTTGGGGAAGAGCTACCCAGGGGGCACCTCCAGTTGCCCTGAACAGCCCAAAGACTCCGCCATCGGACGGAAGTGGCAGGCGGCTGCATCCCCAACCCCTCGCTGCAAGAGGCCACAGTGAGTCGGTGCAGGCGTTGCTGCACGGAGGGTCCGAGAGTCATTGTCAGGCCAAGGACCCTTGGAGGTGGCGGGGGGTGGTTCGGGCCCCATTCCCCGCTGCCGGGCACAAGGACCCATGGGCAGCACAGGTTTTGCACCATGGTGGGCCTGTACTGGAGCCCCAGCCCTGGGCACACGAGGCGGCCCAGGCCTACAACCGGCTGAGAAGACCAAGCCATCCAGACATGTGAACGAGCCACACAACCCACATGGGGACTGAGACAGAGCACCCACTGCAGGAGCCACTTGCCAAGCTGGGGACAAAACACTGGGAGCCCTTGCTGGACCCCTACTCGCCAGGAAGTGAGAGTTCTCAGGCAAGGGGTTTCCCACTGGGGAGGGACACAGTGGATAGCCCTATCAGAGGGGGCTTAGGCGAGAGAGAGACTCCTCTAGAGGAGGTAGGTATTTGGGATTACCATGCCCTACATTTTGGAGTGTTTATTAATTGCTTGCTGTGTCTTATATTTTGGAGTCTTTTTTAGGGTTGTGTGAAGCTTTGACCCCTGATGAGATTTGGTGGAGATTCAGCCCGATTCAGTGGCCCAATCTCCAAATCCTAACTGAATCAGGAGACCCTTTAATCTCTCTGAATTGAATAAGAACCCTCTGAATCAATTCAAAGAGATTCAGAAAGATTCAGAGATTCGGACATAGACACAGCTTTAAATTTTCTATATACCTCAAGGTACCAGGCAGGTCGTGAATGCTGAGTTGCTGGGGCAGAAGGAGCATCCCACAGGAGCACGGGGGGTTCCCCAGCACGCTTGGCAGCAGACCCGGAAGTAGACCAGAAGTACTTCCAGTCCACTTCCGGGTCCACCAGGGAGTGCCCTGGGCCCCTCCTCCACCCCCCCCCCAGCTTGGCGACTGGTGCCTCCTGGGTCTGGGGTGGCACCAGGGGTCCCCCCTAACCATTCGCCAAGCCAAGGGGGTGCAGAGGGAAAGTACTTCCAGTTCACTTCTGGGTTCACCGCCGAGCACATGGGGGGATTCCGGACGCTCCATCTGCCCCAGCATCTCAGCATTCATAAGCCATGCCTGGTACCTTGAGGTATGTGAAAAAAAACATTTAAAGCTGTGTCTATGGCCAAATTGCTGATTCTCCGAATCAACTTCGACTCTTCAGATTCAAATCAGGGACAGTGATCCAAATCAACAAATCAAATCACTTTCCCTGATTCAGGCTGAATCTGAATCCAAATTGAATACGGCCTGTTTCACACACCGCTAGTTTTATTAACTGCTTGCTCCATCTTATATTTTGGAGTGTTTGTTAATTTCTTTTTGTGTTTTCTATTCTGGAGTGTTAATTAACTGTTTATTGTGCTTTACATTTTGGGGTGCTTGCCCATCGATTTCTGGGACATACTTACTGTCTGAGAATCCATGGGCGAGGTTTCTCTCGTGGGTCTTGGGGGACTGCTATACTTACCTGTTCTGTTATTTGCTGACTTTAATATATTATACATAAATATTTATCTTTATCACCCATCCAGTTTATTCTCTCCCGTCCCCTTTTATTCTGCATCTGAATAAACCACGTATATAGGTAAGATATTGTGTCCTGGTCTTCCTCTATAGACACACCAGAGAAGGGGAAGCTGCAAGCAAGCTGCAGTTTCTGTCTCCAGCACTTACACCCTGCTGACCATCCTCTTCTATTGGAGAGGGGGTTACAAACTCCAGTACACCTGGGTTACAACAGTTTCCTAGCAAGTGGTATTGTGATTTCTAATTTCACTGGGAAGAGGGTCTTTGTATCACCTAAACTGTGTTACTTCACATTACTTGATGGTGCCACAGATTTTTGGTTAATAAGATCTTGTCTTGAATTTTGTCTTAAATCTTTTTGTTTCAGTATGAAGATATAATTTTGAATAAAGCCCATATAATATGAGGAAAAATAGAAGCCTTTTACCTACCAGATACGGTGATTTCTATAGTGTACAGTGCACGT
>NW_017729022.1:162855658-162861090 GCF_001723915.1 Gavialis gangeticus | reverse complement strand
AATTTTGTCTTAAATCTTTTTGTTTCAGTATGAAGATATAATTTTGAATAAAGCCCATATAATATGAGGAAAAATAGAAGCCTTTTACCTACCAGATACGGTGATTTCTATAGCGTACAGTGCACGTTTCTAGATACAAGAACTATACACAGCATTAATATTTGAAATTTTGAGTAGTTTATCTGTATCTGTCACTGATAACTCATATCTTTAGAGGCCTCTGCTTCCTAAATACTCCTGAGGTGCTTTGGGACACCACCTATACACAGAGATTGGCACAGAATAGTATTAGTTTGACTGGCAGTAACAGGGTTAATATTATGATATACCTTGATCACTATCATGTATTAAACTCTGTCAGCAAAGGAGATATCTTCTAAACAGGAAGAGACAAAATGCTGCTAAGAATCCCTCATCAAATACAATAGAATATGAAGGTACAGCTCTGGTTTTGAGTTCCACCATCCAATAGCAATTCAGAACCCTGAGGACACTGTCTTATTCAGAGATCTGAAAGGCAAATGAACAGTAACGTTGACAACTCAAGACCAAACACAGAGATAGAGGACTTGAAAGCTTCCTGGAAAGGTCTTTGTGTGAACAGTCTGCTTTATGTGGAGGAGAAACATATTCATACTTTAAATTTTACAAGGGTAAGGTAGGTGTGTTACTCACCGATCGCTTGAGTCTCCAAAAAGATTTTAGTGGAGAGAAAGCCCAAAGGTGATAGTATAGAAAAAACATTCAATGGTAGAACACTTTATGACTCGTGAAAGAATAATCCAACAGGAAAAGTTTTAGAGTGTAAACTAACACCAAAAAAATTATCATTCAGACCCTCCAAGTAGCAGAACATTTTAGTGCCTTCTTTTTCTTGAGGGTCCTTTCTTTTAGAGGAGAAGCTACAAACAAGTCTCATCTGGTAACTTGTCAAAAGTTCCCTCCTTGGGAAATTAACCCTCCAAAAGTCAGCCCAGCAGGATAATATTGACCTGAGAAATTAAGTAATTTATGATACCCATCTTATTTAAAAGAAACAACCAACTCATTGAGGGTTCCAGTGTCCAGGGCCAAAGGAGATATCAGGATTCTATGCCATTTATGGAAAAAAAAGATAGGGGAATAATTTAGCTATTTTAGCTAAAGGTTCCATTGTCAGTAAAATATATTTTAATTAGATTTGGGGAAAACAAATTGTAATGATACCTGAAAAGTGGGTGTTGCTGGGGGGAGGTGGGTCATTATAAACTGAGAAGTTGGCCAAAATCTACAAATCTTTCAATTGAATGTAGGCTAGTTTTGAGTGAAAGTAGATTTTTTGGCTCAGTTCAACTTTTCTACATATGCCAGGCAGAAACTTGCAATTTGGGATGTAAACAAAGCAGAAAGCAGTGTTGTATGCTCTGAGGTTGAAAACGTGAAAAACTATTTAGCTTCATGTGGCCCCCCCTCCCTTAAAAACATCAGTCTTTTCTCAATACCTCGGAGGTAGAGGAACTTTATCAGATATAGTCTGGATTTATTAAAATATGGCCTGAGTTCACTAAAAATCAAAGTATTCCCAAATTTACAGCAAAACTCATGCCATTTGAATATAAGGAAGATACTTTACACTTCTTATGAATAAATAGTGCAGTGTCTCATAAGATCATATTAAAGGAGAGGTGGAAGGGATCTCACAAGATCTTCTAGTCCAGTCTCTGACTGAAGCATCCTAGCCAAGTGTCCAGCTAGTCTGCTCTTGAAAATTTCCAGAGATGGAGTGTCCACATCTTCTCTAGGTAGCCTGTTCTAATACTTGAGCACTTCATAGTCATACTACACCTAACTCCAGCATAGATAATTATTTAATACTAAGCTACTAAAAGCAATAGCTTTTTTGGACAAAAAGATGTCTATGAAAAACGCAAAGAATGGGAGGGCTTATCCACACAAAAACCATTCTGTTCCTGCTCTGCAGAAACAGCTACCTTTTTTTCTGATCTCCCTGCTTGCATAAGCTTGCGGTAACATCTCTCAACTGTACTTCCTTTGCTGGCAAATGGATAGGTTCAAATAACTTCTTTTTTCTGAATTTTGGTGGAATTAATGAAAGCAGAAAGTAGCTGCTGTGGCACAGCTAGCAAATGTAATTAGTCAAAGTACCTTGCATACCTAATGGACATGTCCAGACAAGTGTGCACGTATGTATGCATGTATGTTTCTCCAGAGACAAACAGCAGTGGCACATAGTTGTGCTGCTGCTACTTATCCCAAGGGAGTGCCCCTCCATGCGCACCCTGGAGTGCAGTAAGTTGGGTAGGGTAGGGGAGGCTGGGTCAAGCACCTGGGCTGGCCCCAGCAGCCTGACCTGGGGTCCTGGAGGCCTTCTGGGGCTCTAGAGGCAGTGACCCAGCACACAGAACCTGGCCAGCAACCGAAGCATGGCTCCAGCCAACCAGACTCAGATTCTGAGTGGCACATGCTGCCATCGCATGCACTGCCATGCTTTTTTCAGGCACGGGGTTTTTTGACACCAGGATCTCCCAATGTAAAAAACCCCCCACTGTGCTGCAAATTAACAATGCAGTGAATGCCTGTATGTATAGCACATGCTGTTTGTGGCACCACAGATGGGTCTGCGGCACCACATACTGCACATGCATGCTCATCTGAACGTGCCCAATGTGTCTCGTATATTTTCTTATCCATGCCTCCCCACACACATACACACTCTTTCTTTATCCTATTAAAAGGCTTCATGAGATATTTGCATCTTCTAACCCTCCCCTTTTCTTCCTACTTCCTTCAGCTTCATTGCTTTGGCTGCTGAGTGCAGCACCACCGCCAGAGATCCATATGGCCACACACTTTACATAACCCTGTTATGTTATATTTCTATTAGTGATATCCTTGTGATTTGCAGTGTCCAGAGAAATGGGACTGAGCTGTGAGTTGTGTCTTGCATGGCTCAAGCAGTGCTTATCTTGCTTAAACCTAAAACCTGAAGCCTTCTACTACTTGCACAGTATCTAGAGGAAACGGAAATTTTGTAAGTCAAGCATATGAAAATCTTTGGGCCACATTCTTTGTTCAAAAGTATTGGAAAGCATCTGACTCACATTAAATGAGCCATTGTGTCAGCAACATTCAGGTCACTTCCACAGTGACCTGAGATGCTAAATATGCATCTGGATTCAGATAGTTTCCCAAGGTTTGGACTTGGTCATTTGGGTATCTGATTTGGGGTTTTACACGGGAACAATTTAGAGAAAAGAGCCACTTCTAAAGTTCAAAGACACATATAAAGCCACAGGCAACTAGGAGGGTCACAGGGGAGCTTGTGCCCCCTCCTGAGATTGCCCCTGACTCAGCACCACTCAGGACAGCAAACCGCAGCCCCACGGAGGTGGGCACAGAGGCTGCAGCGCCTCCTGAAGGGCCCAGAGCAGCTGCAGTTGAGGTTTGCCCCCCCCACCTCTGCCCAGGGGATAGAGGTAGCTTTACCTGTGTTCTGGCCAGTGGTCTGCAGTTTGCTGGGCCTGCCGCTTTCGGTCTGCAGTGTGCCCCCCAGACTCAGGAGGCACCAGTACCCCTGTATAAAACTCACCCTATCTAAGGGCTTCTCAACTCTGAGTTTTGAAACTGGAGATATACCCAACCCCAGAGCATCAAAGGGGAGAAAAATAGGAAGGGAGAAGAGACAAAACAAGAATACAGGTAAGTGAGAAGGTGGATTCTCTTCCTTTGGTTGTGAACTTGGCACATAACTAGGGGTCTACTCAACTCAAGGTGGGGGCTGGCCAAATTTGCAGGCAGCTTGTGGGTCCCACAGCTGTTTTCACAGGCTTACTGTGATGCCCCCCCCATGCCTCTGATTGGCCAATGGGGCCCTGGTGGCTCTGCCTCCCAGCACTAATTAGTGGAAAGGGCAGTCCACCATCCAGCACCACCCCTCGCCGCTGATTGGCAGAAGGCTGTCCATCATGTGGCCCTGACCCTAGCTGCTGATTGGTGGACAGGGGCAGGGACAAATGAAAGGCAGCCCTCCCAGCCAATCAGCAGCAAAGGGCAGGGTCAGTAGCCATTTTGCCTACTCATTTTCTTGCCAGCGGCCCCATTCACTGTGCAGCCAGGAAGACTGCTGGCTCCCACTGGGGAGCCAACACTTTATTTTTAGTAAGTCCCCACCCCCCTCAGATTTCCCAGAGATCATCCAATTCCATGATTTGCATGAAATCGCAATTTGAGTAGATCCCTACACATAATACTTACAACTCATTGTCCCCTCAGGGAACATACAGATGACACATTACTCTAATGTAAAAAAAATGAGAGAACAGATTATGTAAATTCCTAAACCAGTTAAAAATTACCCGTTATAGAATCAGAGCTAAAGCTACTCCATTGTAAATTATGTTGGTTGAGGTGCCACTGCTCCACTTTCATCCCAGGATAGTCATTTACTAAAATGAAACAGGCCAGTTGCCCTACCAGTTTTATGGCAAGGCAGACTAATAACTACCCACTCTGTGCAGGTATGGCATGAAAGCTCCTCCCCTCCATCCATTCCTGATCTCAGTGTATCCATACAAAAACTAAGGCAAATTACATAGAGGCCTGTCATTGTCCTCCAATCACTTCAGTTTACAACATCTCAAAATATTTCCCATATCCTAGAAATCCCAGCTTTTCAAAGATTTCATTAAAAGGGCTAATCTGGGCTAGGTTAACAACCACTCCCAACAGAGTGACCACTAAGAGAAAAAATGAATGCCGGTGGGTTTCAAATGAAACATCGCTACCTTTCATCATGCAAAATGTAATTGTTATTCTTTGTTTGCCTGAGTGCTCTTTTTCATGGTGCATCTAATCAGCCTGAATGGGAGGTGCTCCTTTGGCCATAAATGGGCTTAAAATTTAATTAATCAATTTTTCAGGGGTTCCTAATTCATGCACATCTCAAATGTGGATATTAAAATGGGCATTTCCATATATAGTGGTTACTTTGCACACTTAGCTGCCCAATTTACATATACAAAATATCAATTTATGTGCCTCAGTGGAGCCACAGGCAAACACATAGTTGCAAGGACAAATTCAGTAGTCAGAAATGCATGTAGGATACTGCAGCGAGCAAACATGTATTTCTGTGTGCATGCCCAAATGTGTGCACAGGAATCAGAGGTACTTTGAAAATGTGGCTGTCTCTGATAAAAGAAACATAAGCCCTCTCTCAGATAAAGGAGAGAGAAACCTGTAATAGCCATGCTTATAATAGATCTCTATTTTACAATATACAGCAATGAGGGAGAGCAGCAAGGTGGCTTGATATATTTCAAGAGAAAATCCAAAGTATGTCCTTTATTTTGTGAATATATTATTTTACTTCAAATGCATACATTTTAAGAAGATAGGTATGATTTTATATTACAGGCTGCATTCTGATTATA
>NW_017729022.1:162848346-162850658 GCF_001723915.1 Gavialis gangeticus | reverse complement strand
ATTTCTGTGTGCATGCCCAAATGTGTGCACAGGAATCAGAGGTACTTTGAAAATGTGGCTGTCTCTGATAAAAGAAACATAAGCCCTCTCTCAGATAAAGGAGAGAGAAACCTGTAATAGCCATGCTTATAATAGATCTCTATTTTACAATATACAGCAATGAGGGAGAGCAGCAAGGTGGCTTGATATATTTCAAGAGAAAATCCAAAGTATGTCCTTTATTTTGTGAATATATTATTTTACTTCAAATGCATACATTTTAAGAAGATAGGTATGATTTTATATTACAGGCTGCATTCTGACTATATTTATTTAACCTTGTCTCATGGGGATATTTTGAGTAACAAGTTATCAAGGGATGTTCTATCAGTCAGGGCCTGATTCTCAAAAAGCATTTAACTATGCATGCAAAATGCATAAGCAGTTTTATATTTGCTGCTATCATGATTTTGCTTTCAATTTTGGTAATAATGGTACGAACAAACCTCCAATTTCTCAGTGTACTTAGGTTTTATTCCCTCAAATTTATTCTGATTTTTTTCAAGTACAATGAAGGTAAGATTCTGGAGCAGGAAGTAATGGAGGAAGACAGAAACATGGGATTCACTATGTCCAGTAGTTCCTGCCATTTGTTCTTAGAAGAACAATTTTTTTTTACTAGGAGCAAGTAAGGAGGAAAAAAAAAGTTAGAATACAAAAAAGGCTGAAGAAGCAGAAACAAGAGAAAAGATTTTGTGAGGCTTAGACGATTTGAGATAAACATCCGCAATGGGAGGGCCAGAGATGGCATTTATTCAAAGCCAAATTTCTATCCTTTTGGAAATTTCCCAATTGCTGGCATAAGGCTTTTATGTCACTGCAGATGAGGCATAGCTAATCCCGTGCTGAGGTTATGTCTATGCAGGGCAGCGTAAGGTAAGATACTTGAGCTAGCTCTAAGTGAGCTAGCTTGGGTACTGGATAGATGGTGACCTAGCTGTGGTAGCATGGAGCTCGACACAGGCTAATTTCTCTTGTTGACAAGCAGGGTTACACAGTCCATGTGGAGTTCTGTGCTAGCGTAGATAGACTATTTCTAATACTCAAGCCACTTGTTGAGAATGTAGATATCACCCAAGTCAAAATGAACCAAACTGGTTTGCGGTCAGAATTATACCGATTGCTCTAACCCTTTCTGACAGACTCCTTCACCCATCTCACCTCTTTTAAGTTGTAAACCTTGAAGGTCAGGCTCCAAGGCAGATGCAAAATCAGATCCTAACTCAAACACCACGCTTAAAAGCAAAGGCTCTCTTTTTAATAATACTATTTAAAGATATATTTTCCTTTATGCAGCTTCATTACCACATACAAATGATCTTGGATCAGACTAGGGGGCCACATGTTTCCGGGAGAAGGGATCCCATTTCCTCTTAGCCAGTGTCTGTGGCATCACCATCATCCTCTGCCCTTGATCACATCCTCTGAAAAGCTGGCAGATGTGAAACCTGAGCTACCCAGGGGCTTCCAAATGTCCCATGTCTAAAATGGGTCAGATCATCTCTAATTTCTCTGCTGCTCATATGTCTCCTTCAGAAAAGGGGTGGGGAGCATATGTGCAAGAGAGAGACAGAGAAACTATGATAATCATATTTCTTCTTCCGAAAAGTGCATGTGTAAGAGAAAGGGGGAGGGAAAAATGGGAGAAAGTAAAATTACACATGGAAAATCCAGAGAATTTTAAACACCAGTCAGGTTAGCTATATTAACTGTACATAAGTCTCCTAGCGAGAATATTTCCTTTTGGGTGATTTAACAAATGTAAGCTGGATCAAGTCTACATTATGCAAGAAATATGTTAGGTTTCTTCTATAACCATGCACAAATGGCAAGAACAAGCTGGATATGGTCCCACTCTATAAACTGGAATCAGAAATAAATTGGAAGATTTATAAATTGGAAGTGCAATTCTTCAGCTACATTGGTTTAAAGATGGTGAAATAAGTGACTAAAGCATTCACTCAGAGTGTTTTATGAAGCAGATCTAATGTGCAGGTTTTGTGACCTGCAGTGACTTTAACTTCTCAGTAAATCAAAAAGCTTAACAAATATTAAGATGGCAAAGATTACCTGTGTGCCAGATTTTATCTTTTATCCGTTATCATTTAGGAAATGAAAAGCTTGAGTCGGAAATCAGACAGTCAGTCATGTGACTCAGACGATCTGGCAGCCTCACAAGACAAGAACCTGCAGCAAGAGAGAAATTATACATTTACTGATTAGTTTCAAGCCTTAAGAAAAGATTTTTTTTTTTTTTTTTTTTTTTTTTTTTT
>NW_017729022.1:162823802-162848242 GCF_001723915.1 Gavialis gangeticus | reverse complement strand
TTTTTTTTTTTTTTTTTTTTTTTTTTACAGTGACCAATATGTTTCAGAATCAGAGCAATTTCTTTTAAGTTCCATTGCATGAAAATTAATCATTATATCCTACAGAGAGCAGCTGGGCCAGTGGTGCAACTCAGAAGTGAGCTTAAGGTCAGCTGTAGACAGAAGCAACATATGTGACCTTGTGAGGCCTTGAGCTTTGGGGCTTCAACAGTCCAGCACAAGTCAGACGCTAGTGAATTCTCCCTTTCTTGTCATGGACTGTAGGGGCAGGAAACTTGCTGCCAGATCAGATTTCTCTGTTGAGTGCTGAGCCAGCAGTTTAAAGGCCCACAAGTTAGGAGACAAATTATGGTTCAAGTAGAGCAATGCCATGATTTCATCAAAGCCATGTAACATCGCCTGGCTGTTCCCTTCAGACTCTCTAGAGAGCATGGAAGACAGAGTATCCTGCACTTAGAGTGCCCTGCAAGACTGACTGACTTTCACATGTAGCTCCTTCAAAGAATGTCAAAGAATCTAAAAACCAAAAAAAAGTCCCTATCCCATCCAAAATCTTAGTAGTGTTCATGAATATGGGCTGAATTGGGCCAAGAAAAATAATTCATATTACATGAAACAGTGCTATTTCAATGCATTTTACAAACATGAGCTAATTAATTAACCTATCCTCACACTGCCCAGTTAATAGTCCACTATCCACAGGATGACACAGCAGAGGGGGCAAGTGACCTGCCCAAAGCCAAACAATAGTTGAGACTATTTTCAGACTAACACCATGGGGTATTGAGAAGAATGCAATGTGTGTTCATAACTAATAAAAAGTTAAACAATAACTCTATCACGTCCTGAGGAAAAGGTATTATGCATCTCCTCTATGCCAAGACCTGATCAGTACTCACCTGGTTACAACACCACACCCTCTCCTCTAGCTTTTGGAAAACAAGAGCATTTTTACACATGCTCTGGGACATGGCACTGAGTGCTTTACTTAGTGAGTCACGTTAATTAAAAGTGCCCGTGCTTCATGTGTATCAGCGTCCCTGCACTGAGAAAACTAAAGCTCAAACATGTTTTATTTCCACAACCATTTTTTCAGTGCAGAAATGCATGGGGATGCTGATACACATGACATAGAAGGCTGCCGGAGCATATCAATTTCCATGCTCCAGGAGACTTGATTAATTGAGTCTGCTCCACTGCGCTGGATTTCCCAGCAATGAAGCAGGCTCCCCATGTGTGTATGGGAGCCCTGAGTTATTTAACTCCCTTCTCAAGGGGTACTTAACTCTGTACCCAGTGAGTTAATGTGGTCAGGGAACGGAAGCAAGGAAGTAAAGCCAGTATTCTTTCCACCATTTGCCTTTTCTCATCGGCTTCCTGCTCATGACATAAGGCTCATGACAACCTTGCCCAATGGAAACTGAACAGGAGGATCTGCATCATGAATGGCGCGTGCCCCTGGTGACTGGGAGGCACAGCTGCACTGGGAGCTCCCGCAGATGCTGCCAGCACTGTCAGTGGGGGGGCCAGCGCTGAACAGTGGTCGGCAACCACCCACAGGTGGCAGTGCCTTTTTGTAGGGGGTGCACCACCACACTCAGGGAGTGCATGTGCACCCACATGCACCCCCTATGCGTCGCCCCTTATCTGCATGCATTAACATGCCGTCCTTTGCACTTACTTTAATAACACTGTTTGAATCACCTAAACCATAGATTTTTCCCAATAGTTCATTTTAAATGGCTTTTTCTCACTCTGCCACTGATTTATGAGGGTTTGTGAATGAACTGCCATGAGGTAGAATTAGTATCTGCAGTTCCACAGAACTGAAAAAGTAACTGCATTAACTGATATGAGTAACAAACTATTATTTTCCACATGGTCCAGTCACCAGAAAGAAATACAACGCACTTAGTAAAAGTGTTACACAACTTAGGTATAAGGCAACTGTATTCTTGGTGGCCATGGGGTTGTTCACATTGATTAACAAAGTTCAGCTATTTAATGGACTTTCAATGCAGTGCTATTTCTTGACTCCACTGCACACATCTTTCCAGGTTGACACTGACCCATCCACCACCACCCTCTGAGTGCAACCCCTGAGCCAGTTTGCTACCCATTCTACCGTATAATCATCCAAAGCAAATCTCCTAAGTTTATTAATAAGGATGGTATAGGATACCGTGTCAAAGGCCTTCTTGAAGTCCAGATAGATAACATCCACCTTGACTTCTGTATCTAAATATTTGGTGGCCTTGTCACAAAAAGAAACTAGGTTAGTCAGGCAGGATCTGCCTGCTATAAACCCATGCTGGTTACCCCTCTGCATCACATTAGCCAGCAGGCTCCCACAGATGTGTTCCTTGATAATTTTTTCTAGGATTTTCCCTGGGATAGAGGTAAGGCTGACCAGTCTATAGTTCCCCAGATCCTCCTTCCTCCCATTCTTAAGGATTGGGATAACACTGACCCTCTTCCAATCCTCTGGGACCTGACCCGAGCACCATGAGTGCTCATATATCCTTGCGAGTGGTTCGGCTATGACACTCACTAATTCCTTCATTACCTGTGGGTGGAGTCCCTCCGGTCCCAGTGATTTGAACGTGTCCTGTCCCTCCAAGTGTCCTCTTACCATATCGATACTGACCTTTGGTCAGCTGATGTTCCCCTTGTTGGTGTCAATGATGCATACTTAGGGTTCATCTAGATTTCTATGTAAGAAGAAAGAGGCAAAAAACTGATGTATCACTCAGATCCTGGGATGGAGAAAGAATCAAGACCCTGCCTGTTAAATGAAGCACAAGAAGCTGTGGCTGTCTTTTGTTTGCTTCCTAGCATTTGGACAAGGAGCAAATGAAGACATTGTACACACCTGGGAGACCTGGGATCAGTTCCCCAGCACTGCTGCAAACTCTCATTAGAATTTGGGCAACACACTTAGGGCCAGATCCAAATCAGTCTCACAGAGCATATTTACACCAGAACTGGAGCACTGGAAGGCCCCACTCACATCACACCCACAAGAGTTGACTGTACATTCCAAACTCAGAAGTCTGCCAGTGGGAGCTAGACAGCCAATCCCAGGGACAAGCCAAAAGTTTGGCAACTGGGGCCTGGAGCCTGCCTGAGAACTTGGCTGAAAGGGCATGTTCAGGCCTACTGGTCCCACAACACAATGCTACCTCCATGTAGAGAAACCCCTAGATATAGCAGCACCAAAAAAATAAAGTACTTTGGGCCACAAGGGTGAGTCAAATCAGCAGACTTAGCCGCTTAGAGTCTCTATACAGTAAACAGAAACAAGTTAATTACCTCCAAAGGGTGATCTGGATTACATTTACACTTAGCGGGTGCATCTACACATCCACTTAACTGCAGAGCTGACTAGTTAGTTCCACAGTAAAGTGTCGCTGTCTACATATGCACCAGTATTAGGGTGCAGTAAACTAATTAACTTTGCTGGAGGATAGTACTGTCTCGCAAAGTAATTAAATGGGCTGAAACGCTCATGTAGACAGTGACAGAGGTTGACTGGGGCACAAGCATGCTAAAGTGCAGGGGCTGCCTCCCGCCTATCCTGCACTTTACCATCCTCATACTCCAGCCAGCCCTTCCTCCCCCCAGCACCACCACCTGGAGCCTAAGGCTGCCTCCTCCCAGGCCTCCTGCCAGCCCAGGGCTGCCCTGCCCCAGCTCAAACTGCTGCAGTCCTGGGCACACATGCAGACACTGCCCTCAGGAGCAGCTGACTCTGGCGCAAACTGTCTTAATGGCACATGTAGATGCACTCAGTAGGGAGGCAATCGAAAGGAAATGATAACCACAAGCATGCATCTGAGGGAAGCACTTATTGGAAACACGATGACTAGCAGTCTTTCTAGGCAAAAGTAGAGGCACCCAAAGCTTCTAGGCTCCTACGAAGTTTGGTTATGTGATCCTGTTCCAGTAGCTAATCTGGACTACTTTATGAAAGTTAGGCTAGGTACAGACACTCAAATAGCCCAAGGCAGAATCAATCTAAGCTATGCAGTTTTTTGTAAGCTGCATAGTTTAAATCAGTAGCAAACAGAACACACACTCACCCTTTTAGGTGGGGGAAGGCCTAATCTTAGACTGTGATCTGCCATTTTTAAACCAGTCTGTGTGCACTGAACTTTTGTTCCAATACAGTTTTGTGTGCCAAACGTCTGTTCTGATACAGTTTCCAATCACTTACATCGGTAAAAATGTAATGTCTGTACCTGGCTTTAGCATCTAAATTCCACCTAAACCCTTACAAGATTTATTTCAATCTGGCCCTCAGTCTCTCATTTCTCCACGCGTAAAACTGAGGTAATATTAATATTGCCTCACCTCACCGCAGCATTGTGAGGATAAATCCAATGTTTGAAGCTTTTCTGATACTATTGGGTAAAGAAAAAGTATGTGTTTGATCAACAGATCGATCAACAGAGGTTCATCTACATATAAGCCTGTTCTGGAAACCAGTTATATCATTCATATTATACAGGTGCTTCTCCTGCCACTTACACATCACCCCTCTGCCTATAGGTAGAATAGGACTTGGCTTAAATATCTAAAAAAACCCCAAAAATCTGTAGTTCCCATTGAGACAGCTCTCACCTCTTTCTGAGAGTGGAAATTTTCTTTATTTGTTTCACCTCCAGTCATCATGGGAGTTGACTCATGTCACTGAATCTTACTACGCTTGATCTGAGCCTGCAAACTGTCCAGTACAGTAGTTACATGGACAGGCATCCACATAGACAAGAGCACACTGTTTTTGCATGGACATTTATTGGTTTGCTTCAAATGCAGCCATCTAAAGAAAGGACACAGGATAAGTAACTCCTCCAATAGGCTGAATGAGTCACAATGGCTACTTAATTATGAAACTCTTCTAGGCACTTATATTTTAATTCGTGGTCTAATGTGGTGTCAAGCTGAGGAGAATAAAGGTTAACATATTCTATTAGTCCCAATTGTCACAAGAATTTCATCGAACAATATGGTTCATTAAATTCTGAGTATAATAATGATGTTCACCATAATAGAAATTATTCGTATGAACATGATCTGAATAGTTGTGATTTATTAATTTAGACATAAATTTAATTAGCAATTGATTTCAACCAATGCTCACATTGAATAGGTTTTGTTGGCAGTGAAGACAACAATAAAAGAATTGCAGAGCTACAGCAAGCAAAAGGCTACTCTATTTTCAGGTTTTTTTTATTGCTGATTCATGTTTTATAAGAAAAGTGATACTTCAGGAAAGCATAGAAATTAATGTGTCCTGTCCCTGTCCCCCATCTCATCCCCAGCCCACCTGCTTGAAAAGAAAAGTTCATCCAAGGTTTTAGGTGGAACACCTGTATGCAAGGACAGAAAACTGTAAAAAAAAAAAACTTAGATCATTTCATATAGATAAATGCCAATGCCAAGACTAGCCAATAAACTTGATTAGCTTTTAAAAAAAGAGTGCTGGTGCCAAGTGCAAAAGCACCACTTAATTTGTACACACTGAGTACATCTACACATGTGCATGTACACAGTAACAAAAATTACTGTGCACTACGGATGTGCATCTACACGTGCATGCCCATAGTGAGCAGTAAATATGGTGACTTACACTGATTTGAGCATAAATTTGATGACTGCATCATGCAGGTATCAGAATTATGCCCAATTAGTTACTGTGCAGTAATGCACATGTAGACACCTTACTACTCAGTAACACTGTATGCGGACTGACTTGGGACTAACTTTAGTCCCAAGTCAGTCCACGTAGCACTAATGCACTTTAATGCCTGCAAATGTAGATGTCAGCCTATTCCCACTTACTGCTTAGTAAATTTATGACAGCATAAATGCATGTGTAGACATTCCCACTGTTCTATACACACAATTGTTGCTTCCTCGAATAGCAAAGAATTTTTGTGCAAATACCATTCACACAGAAAAAGGACAGAAATGAGTGTCTCAACTTATTTTGTACCAAAAAGTTTACATGCTCAGATATAATTTGGGTAAACAACAATGACAGCAAGAGCAGAAGCTGCATCACAAAAAAATACAGGTTCAAATTATGATCTATGCGAAATGGTCGGTCACACTTAATCATCAGGTTGGGTGTATTGAAAATATGGCTTTAACGGCATCATTTAAAAGACCCCACATACTTAGGGCACAGCACTCTTCACTCCGTATTTTTCACCCTGTATAAAAAGCAATTCCTATACACACACGTAGATCATGCTCAAATTAAGCCAAGGTTGTTTGCTTTAATGACATCAATAAGATCAGATCTACAATGAATAGAACAGCACTGAAAATACTAAGATCGTGCAAAGAGAAGGGCTCTCTCAAGAATCAGGGCAGCATGATGTAGTTTGCAGGATGGGAGGCCTCAATTCCAGAGAATACCATGAGGTCATGGACAGACATTATATTTGTAGTGCTAAATATGCCCATGTGGTGCTACAAAACCTGCGTGCACAGCTGTTCAAGCTGTTTGTCATACTACAAAGATGGTGAGAAATGCTACAAAACAGCAGCACTTTTGAAGAGAAACTTCATGGTTTTCTAGCACTACGTGTAATGCCTGTATAATTAAATGTAGTGCTACAGGGTCTCACTCTCTAGGACCTCCAGCATCCAACAGGCCTCTGTTCATCCTCCATGCTTCCTAAGGGAGCTTCTGGCCCCCTGACAGCCCACCCAATGACCTTCAGGGAGCACTGCCGGGCCCCTCCTGCCACCATCCTTTCAACAGCCAGGGTCTTTCCAGGGCTCTTAAAGCAGTAGTGGCAACCCTGTACTTCTCCCTGGCTTGCCCCTAAGGGGAAGCCAAACTCGGGGATATCTGAACCCCAAGCCTCTGGGCTTGGGCCTGGAAGTAGGATGCCTGCCAAAGGTTTTGGGAACATCTGAAACCCCAGATGGGGGTGGAGGATGTTTGCTGGTAGTGGGGGCACTTATGGTTCTGGACTCTTGGATTTGGAATTAGTTTTGGCTGATTTGGCCTGGGATACATACATTTATAAAAATTCCTGCAGGGGTGGCTCTGCCACAGCCACTGCCACAGCAGCCAGCAGATCTTCACTTCTCCTGGCCACAGCAGCAGCACCCTGCCCAGTTCTGCTGATCAGCTGGTTGGTGGCTGCACCCTTGGGAGAACTGTCACCACACCTTTAAGACTTCTGGCTCTCACAGGGACTTTTAAAATGCTGGCGGGAGTTCCTGCAGAGGCAGCACTGTCCTGGCCACCATGGTTACACTGCTGCCCTGGTGGTTAAGAACTGCTTTAATCACTCCTGCCACCCCTGCAGCAGAAGGCTCTCTTTGGCAGCTGCTGCTCTTCAACAGTTGCCAGCTGATTACTGACAAGCTCTCCCTTCCCTGGTAGGGGAGAGGGCAACCTGTCCCTGTTTGGTCTCCTCTGGGAATGGGGGAAGCCAATGAAGAGCCCTCTATTGCTCCCTGGCTGGAAGGCCTATGTGCCCCATAGTGTGGAAGTGCCAAGACACTTTATTGCAGTACAAACGAATGCCGGTCCATACCCACAATTTGTCTTAAGATTTTGTAATGAAAATAGTTATTACACAACCCTGACAAAAGTCTAATTTTGAACCCCAAGACAAATAAGACAAACCGTTCTCTGATTGAAAGAATGACTGAAACTATAATTTCATTCTACCCCTTTCTCCTTCTGGTGACATCATTAATTCTTTGCTTACTTTTCTGTGCTCCCTTGCATATATTCGTGCTAGCCTGGAGGGATTGTTCAGGGCCTTACTCTTTATTGCTACTAGCTCCCACAACCAAATCTGCCTCTGACTCAAACTGTCTGGACCTGTCTATATTGCATCCTCATCACTGGCCACAATAGGCAAATCCAGGGTCTTGTAAAGGGGGGTGCAGGAGTAACAACTGGTACTGCAGAGAGGGCTGCACCTGCCCTCCCAGCTTCCTCCCCAACCCTCCACCCTTCTACTATGGCAGCCAGGCCATGCCATGGGAGCAGCAGCCAGGGATATTTTTTGGGTCCCTGAGTCAGATAAGACTCTTTCCCCTACTCTGAGCACCTCCTCCCCTCCACTTCATGCTCAGCATCTGCTCTTCTCCTCTATCCTCCCCTGCCCTGACTCTGAAAGGACCCAGGGGAGGGGGAACTCCAAAGTCACTCCTGCCCCACTCCGTTTGTGCTGCATGGAAAGGTGGGTTCAGACTAGGACAACAGCAGTGGCTGCACCACGTGGGTTCCCCTCCCTAAGCCTGCTCCCAGGGAACCAGGCATGAGCAACTCTGGGGCTCCCGCACCCCCCAGGGCAGCCAGAGACAGCAAGGACAGCAGCAGCGGGAAGGGGTGGGGGAGATGTGTCATTGAATGAAAGGGAGACCTGATTCAGAGACTTAAAGTCCCCAGCTGCTGCTCCCATGGCAAGCTTCAAGGAGGAGGTGGAGTGGGGGTGACCATAGCACTGCACCTCCTGGATCAATTCCTGGTGTCCACTCAAGGACAGCTGCAGTGGGATGCCCACCCCCACCTCCCAAACAGCTGTGCTGCCACATTTTCAGGTGTGGTATTCACAAGTGGAAGGAGGTGAGTAGGGCATGCTCTAGAACATGAGTACTTAGCAGTGGTGGAACACAATTTAGACATAGCCTTTGAAATTGAATCTTACCATCTGTAAAATGGGGTGAATATCGCTAACCTTCCAGGCATTTTGTGTCACTTAATTCATTAATGTTTGTAAAAATGCTCTGAGATGCACTCTAAAAATGAGTTGCTATTGATTCAAACTGACTTTCTCTTTGAGTACCACCATTTGAGCTATAATTCCAAATCCTGGCTATGAACAAGTGCTACACTGTGGGATTAACTACATTAATGCTTAAAGCTGTGGCTCTTTATTTTTTTTAGTATTCACAAGCTCTAATCTTGGACAATTCCTTAATGATACAGATTTTTACATGAAAATTCCTATTATATTTTCCTGCCTTCTAGCAGATTTTGTGCTCAGTGCACCTACAATGTCACATTTTCATTACTGATAAATACATTGCTCTCAGTACAATCCTTCCCAGTTCACAAATGTGTATGTAAAGCAATGCTCCCTTGACTCCAGGTTTCTAACTACTTAGATTTTGGAGGGAGATAAAAATTAGAGCCAACAAATTCTTAAACCTTCAGTAAATATACTTAAAGAGGTTTTCTATAAAAAATAATTCTGCAGTCATGTTTCAAAATATAAAGAGGTACAGAGTTATCAGTGAGTTCCAACCTCAGGCCAAATACTGCTCTACAGTATTCAAGGTTAGGTGTTTCATACACTTAAAAAAATCATTCAAGCCAGCCAAAGTTAAGGCATAAAGCACTTTTGCAACTCAAAAATCTGTAAGTTCAGTATGCAATATCAGTAAAAAAAATTGGTTGTCAATGAATTGGAATAGGTGGGGTTTTTGTATGTTTGCTTATTTGTTTTAACCAATATATCTGTTATAAATCCTAAGAAATAAAAAAACTGACTGGAAATATACTGTAAAATAATTTTAAAACATTTTAATAATCCATCTAGAAATCTGGAAGTGTAAGAAATATGTTCTATTGCTTAACTATTACTTAATTGTTCTCACTGAATTACTATACCAAGGGTATATTGGCTATTAGAAGATGACAGTAATGTAATTAAAAAGCATACACACTCAAAATTGATATGTTAATTCAAATAAAGAAACTATAAATGACTGAAAATACTAATTCTCCTAACCTGATTAAACTGAATGTCCTTCCCATTGTTACTGGTATGTTTTTTTAATACAATACATATTGCTAAACTTTCCCTAGTGGTGAAGATTCGTAAGAACCTGCTAAGTAAAGATGGCTGACTCACATAAAGTCTCCACGTTCCTGATACCAACACCTCCCTCCCTCTGTCAGTAGATCTACACCCCTCAGCCAACAAGAGCAGGAAGCTTACTGGCTACATAAATACTTTTGGCAATTCAGATCTACTGTCACACTCAGCAGTCTCAGAAAAGAGTAGCATTGGGAACAACAGAACAAAGATTCCCAGCAGACAGTGCCAGACATCTAATGAGACTTTTCAGTCAATTCAGTCCTAGTATCTTTTTTAAGGGCATCTATCACTGGTAATTTTCCAGTGCAGATGAAGGCTTCAAGCAATCCGCCCATTAGGATCCTATACCTTCTATTTTGGATTAGCTGTGAAACAGTGACATCCATTTGCTGATTGCACATTTTGCCCCAGGTCTGTGCCACGGATATTTGTGGATCTTCTAACATATGACACAGTTCTTGATGACAAACTGAACTCAAGTCACTGTGCCTACGATCAGCTGCCCAAAGGCCATAACAGTCCTTAAAGTTTACTGTAGTACAAAGAATCATTGCCAGGTAAAATTTTGTGCATAAAATCTTCCTGCTTGATGTTTGATTTAAGTCAGTTAGCCTGCACAAGAGACACCTGGTAAACATTTACTTGAACCCTCAGTGAAGGCTGGCATTGTGTAATAAATGTTAGGGCTCCATGGATGCAAGCTATCAAGTGTCTGTAACTCTGATGGCACATCTCTGTATGAGACAATTTTAAAAGCCCTTACATCCTATGCATGACATTCACAAACCATCTGCAGGCAATAGCAGCCAGGAATGTGTACACCCTGACTTGGGGTGTCAGACAGGGCTGAATGAGGCAGCACGTTCTAGAGTGATGAACGCTGCAAGAGATGGAGCTTGACGGTCTTCTGAACCAGAACGGTATTTTTACACTTGCTTCGGGGATGGGGGGCATTTTAATGAAGCCTCCTCTTGGAGCCATCCTAATTAAAGTATCTGCAGAGTCTCATGTATCAGCATCCCCACGCTTCAAGCTGGCAGCAAGAGCTCTTCAACTAAAGCTTGGAAAATGAGTAATTTTGAAGTGTGGGAACACTGATACATGAGACACGGAGGCTGGCTGGAGCATGCTAATTAATCAAGTCTGCTCCTGCGCGCTGTAATTATAGCATGTCAGCGCAGCCTCCCCACACATGTACAGGCACCCAAACATACTGGTCTTGTACTCACAGCACCAAAGAAATACCATGTTTCACTGTATGTCTTCTTCATCCAATAGGATAGAACCCAGAGCCTCCCAGGGTCTTCCCACAATTTGTGACAAATGCCCCATCACGTTTAGGACAAAGTGAAGTTGAGTGAAGTTAACAGCTGCATGCAGACTGGGAACTGTATGATTCTCAGCTCTTCCTGCAGATAACCAAAGCTGGTGTCAGAAGGCTGAGAAGCTCTCAAGACTAGAAAACTTCCCCTCCTAAAAATGCCTTCCTTTAACACCTTAGCTGCCTATGACAGGGTAGATCTTCAACAGGAATACAGAACTCAGTCACTAGTAACAGAAGTCATTACCTTCTGACAGCTTTTTTGTGGACTATGTAAAATCAGTTGCAAATTCCTGGCCCAGTAGACTACTATCTATTTTGGAATAGCTACCAACTAATTTGAAATTAGTGGCAGTCATTTTGTCTCAGTAAAGAAATTGGTATAAAAACTTAATTTTCCTTCAACACCTACAGACGGTACCTAGAAAAAAGACAGCAAGATCAAAGCGCTAGTTAATTACAGTACCTTAGTCATTAGGGTCGTCAGTATGAAACCTCTTCATAACCACCATAACTCATATTTATAACAGTACAAGAAGGTCAAAAGAAGGGTGCAGACCAGTGCAGAATCTTTTAAGTTTCAATTTCCCATAGTGGTAAGAATGTTATATGCGAGACTCTCACTTGCATCATTGCCTGTGTTTAATAAGTGCATAGGAGCATTAAAAAAAGAACTGGACAGCCATGACTGTCCTAGCTTCTGGGAAACCTGACAAATAAGCAGTGATTTGATTACTGATTGCTGACAGCAATACTGAGAGGTATATTCTGCTGAGTATACCAGGGTGACCAAGCTGAGACTTAGAAGAATCAAGCTGAAATGTGGGAAGAGGATGCAGTCAAAAATCTTAAGAGTCCTTGCTTAAACAAGTACATCTGAAAAGCACTAATTAGAAGGGGAGCATGTGAAAGAGCAGGTTCTTCAAGGTGATGCATCAGTTCATCACCCCACAGGCCTGACCAGCAACAAAGAAGTCAAAATGAAGACAATCCTATAGGAATCCCCAGAAAGCACTCTTCAGTCAGCTGGTATAAGGTCTAGGACCATTTTTGCCTTGGGTGATGTAGAGAAGGAGAGTTTCAATGCAAGTACAGACTGCATGAAATCTAAACAAAAGCAAGGAGAAAACAAGATGAGCTAGCAGACAAAAGATGCCATGAGATGTCCATAAAACATGTACCTCTACAGACTTCTTTGTTGGGGTAAGCATAGCCATTTGGAATACCAGAGTTTCTAACAATTACAGCTGGTTTGCTTGGAAAGCCGGAGGCCAGATCTTATGCTGTGTGTTAGGTGTCAAAGTAGACTCAGGCATCTAAATGCAATCCTGTTTCCCTACTGTACACGTTCCTAAAATTCATTGAGGCATCTATTTTATAAGATGCTGTCATCTTAATCTTAAGGCTAAAATCACAAAAAAGCAGTGAGAAGGAAGAAGGAAGATCCACCCAGCTTTTACATTTTTCAGGGACCCAGGCTAGGTGAACTACGATCAGACTGTGGTATCTAAGTCCCCTTAGATACTGAATCAAGAACTACATTAAGGTAAGGGGGCCACTCACCTACTTAAGGTTGGCTCTGAGCTTATTGAGCTTCTTAAACTGGGTGTAAAGAGCTTCCAAAATGTCTGAAACAAATGTCTTGCATATATTCAAATCCATACAAAATACTTGGGCAAATATTTGTCACACTGATGTTCAGTTAAAAAAATATTCCAACAAGTTCCCAGAGGTTACAAATGGCTAAGAAAAACAGACTCCTTTTTTATTATTATGCAAAAGAGCAGTATACTCACAAATTCATATCTGAGGTATTTGCCCCTCTCTAAACCTCAGTGTTCTTATCACATGATCAGAGACATACTGTCCTTGTCCCAACTTTGCTTTGAATTGTCAGTACTGTATATTTTTTAAGAAGTCTCTTACAAATTTTGCAAGGCTGCATACACTTAGCAGGGTTCCACTTTCACACGTGTCTCTCCTCCATAAAAGCTGCTCACTTACTTTAAATATAGCCACAAGCCAAGAGAAAATGATTGCAGAGAGCACTATCATTAGTTTAGTACCATCAGGACAATGTTTATATGAGCTGATACTAAGCAGAAGCTCAGTTTTGAATAATACATGTGCCTTGTGCTCATACATGAAAAAAACAGTCCACCCAACTATGTAAGCAAAGGCACGAAATTCAATTATGAAGATGACTGATTTTTTTTTTAGGTTAAAAAAAGTAATTTAAGCAGAGAATTAGCATCTTCTAATATTCTTAGACAAAAAAAGATTTTGTTTTGCTTTGGTTTGTAAATTAGCTCATGATTAAAGTATCTCTTCAGTCGAGCTTCATTGTCTTTTTGTGCCTATTTTCTGAATGCAACCCTGACCTGAATGCACTTGTAGCTCAAGTACAAGATTTGAGAGCATGAGAGGAACAATTATTATAAAGTGAAGTACTTGCAGTTTTACTGCAAAATCAATGAACTTTTCAAGTGATTTTTATCATATTTTGCAGCTGTTCTGTTTGCTTTTAATGATGTTTATCACATTGACAGCCATACTGTGTTTAGAGAACCCTCTCTAGAAGCTTCTTCCACCTTCATTATTTTCTTCCACCACCCTCAGCTGTAAACGATGCTTCCAAAGGATATATTTCTTTTGTCATCTGTTTCTCTTGTACCTTTAAAAGGTTCTTATTCAATACTGAGGCCTATGACAAAGTCAAGGTTCTGCCCAGTTCTCACCCACAGTACTTTGAATTGAACACAGAGGCAAAACACCAACTGTACCACCTATTGACACAATTAATAATTTCAGAGCAGTTCAGTTGCTTCTGGCCATTCAGAGATGCCTCCCAGACAATGCTTACATAGACTGTCTTCACTAGACACCCTGCGGTATGGATTGTGCAATATGGGTAGTACCTACCTGATCCAGTGTGTCAGTGGTGAAGCTGGCTGGTCCAGAATGGTACAGGACCCAGTTGGGGTTCGCTCTCCATGGCATCTGCTTTGAGTTTTATTCTATAACTTCTAGCTAGGATTCATCCTAACAAAACAAGAATTACAGCACACAGGCCCCTTAGTACAGGATCAGCCCTGCTTATGTTTCATTACCCTGACACTCACACCATGAGCCAGCATTTCTCAGGCAATATGTATGCCAGAGATTCTGCTGGATATTAGCATCCTAATCTTCCCTACTCTTATCATTGAGCATAGAACCATTAGCAGGCCTTTCAACTTCAATGTAATAATATTATTTGTAGTCAGGTTGTACACCAACATGTTAGGCACTGTGCAGATGCTTACTAAGCAACAGGCAGGTGCTGTACTAATGGCCCCTTGCTTCACAGATTCTACAATCCAAGCTATGGCAAAATAAATGAAGGGAAATCAAACGTATATGAAGCCTGAGAAAGGATGAAATAATACAGAGCACATTTATATCTTAGCTGTCATAGTCTGGTAGGTATCACAACAGAACTGGTTTATTCATGGTGCTAAACCCAGCAGCACAAAATATCAAAATCACATTGCACAGATTTACCATAACATAAAATGACCACAATGTGCAAGTCTTATTATATTTCCCTATGTAACTCCAGGCAACACCTATCCATCTTTTCAAATAAAACTCTCCCCCTTGATTTTTTTTTCCTCAAAATATTTGCTTTATCTGAACTTGTATGAAGAGGAACAAAAAATTCATCTTCAGTCTATTATACAGTAAGCAATCTCACTACCCAAATTGGGGTGTGTGAGTGGGGCACCAGCCCTGAGTGCTAATTTAGACAGAGGTGCCTCCACTGCAAGGGTTGCTGCAGCTAGTAGCAGCAGGTAGTGTGGTGACTTATACCATGGCAGCTAAGATGCTGTGCTCCATACACACCCCAAACCCTGTTCTCCAGTACTCAGCATTATACCCTCTTCACTCCCCCAAGCCCTCCCCCCTGCTCAGGGAACTGAAGTAGCTAGCTACATCGCGGAATCTGTCAAGCTTAAAACAGAAATTGGGTTTACCCCGGGGGCTGATTGCACCGGGCTTTGATTTGCAGCAAAACAAGTGAGGGAGGCATCTTGAATTAACTCAAATTAGCCGAAATTGTCTGGAGTAGGGAGGGGATTGTGTGTGTGATCTCAGTACTTCATAGGTATTTAGAGTGGGACAATAGGTTTGTACATCTGGATCCCAGAATAAAAAACTTTGGGGGAGGGAAGGTAATTAAATGGCTGTTTTTAGCCTTAGATTGCAGCCAGAAACCTCAGGAACCCACTGGATAAGATCCTTGCTCTTCCTTGGCCCAACAAGCATAATTCTACTCTTTAAAAACAACTTAAAACAGGAATACATTAGTCTGCAGGCTGGTAGGAGTTCAAAGGCCACCTCAAGGTCTCTGTTTTAATAGCTAGGGATCACCAGATAGCAGTTGCATACTGGCCCTTTTCCTAGCCCCTTACCCCTTCCAGATTATTGGCTATTAGGGCTGCTGATTTCTACTGCCTTAAGCACCTGCATTCACCACACTTTTTTTTGCTGCCAAAAAATCACAGAAATAAAGAAATGTATCACACCCACAAAGCAAGCCATGTAAACCTTGTATGTTAAGGGAGTAGCAGATGAAACCGAAAATGGAGATTTTCTTCTGGTGGACATATTTCTATTGAGGATGGCACAGGGGCAATTTGGCCCACAGAGTGTTATGTTGTCTGTCTTGTGATCCAGTAGTAAGCTTGTTAACAGTCTCCTTGTGTTCCTGGATGCTGGTTAATTGGCTTTTGCTTGCCCTTACACAGTCATATCCTTGCAGCCTTTGTTACATTCATTTTCCTAACTCTTTTTTTTACCTTTTCATTTTTTCTCTCATTTCCAAAACAAATGTTAATTGAGGCTACCAGTAAACAAAGCAGCAGATTTAGGCAGGAATACAGGAATTCCAAGTAAGTCTGAGTACATTGTACAAGTCATTTCTAGGGAAGTCAAGGACATTTTAAGTAAGGTTAATTAAAGCAGAGTAGGAGTGTAGAGCTCAACATACCAGGTATAGAAAAATGGTCATTATTACAACTGTGTAGAATATTTATTGATTTTTTTTAAATGCTACTTTCAGTAAAATTGTTCTATTTTCAAAAGTGTCAACTCCAAAGAAAATGCCAGCATAAAGTATTTTGAAACTACAATATATAAAGGTAATTTTTCAAAATGAAAATTTGTTTTTCAAAAATGTTGAAATTCTGTAAATTTCAGAAATTCCAAGTTATCAGATTGAATTTGTTTAACTTTTTACATGATTTTTTATTTTAGCTTCATGATATATCAATACTATTACGTAATAGTTGATATTTTCCACCATTTTGATTATTTCACTCTTAAAATTAGTAAGGGCAACTGCTACTCAGGTTAGATTGAAATATATTTCTTCTTTTGCAAATCAAAATGTGTTTTCCTTGTGCTGTAATAAAACAGTTTGATACCTATTTAATGATACACTGACATAAATAGCAACTGTCCTTGATAACTTTAAAAAAAATTTAAATCAGAATACTTCAGGAAGTCATATTCTGACTTGCTAATAGAAATACAATCTGTTCAGTCATGGAATTAAATACAACTCAGAAATTCAAAAAATATTTAAAAATTAAAGCAACATTTTGAAATTTGAGGATGAACATTTCCCCAAACTATTTTCAAAATTTTCATTTGAGGAGCATTTCAAAATGACTTGCTTTCCTTCAAAATCAGTGTGAGGATAAATATTGAAATGCTCAAGTTTCCCCTAAATGAAAATCTGAGTTTCAAACAGCTTGCATCACAACCTCAAGTTATGTCAATTAATTGTTTCATAATATTGATTGTTGTCTAAAATATTGGGGTATTATACAATACTATTTGGTGATGTTCTTTTGCAATAGTGAAAATTAATTCCACATCAACCGTTTTCCCATTTCTCAGCATAACTTTATGCATCTCCAATAGGGTTAACCTAGCAGAATTTCATAAATTCATCACCTTTGAAGACAGAAGGACGCATTGTGATCATCCAGTCTAGGGTTACCATATTTCCAGTTTCAAAAAAGAGGACACCTGTCGGGGTGGGCGGTAATCTGATTATGCAAAGGGCAGTGATATGCCCATGCCTTGGCCCTGCCCTCACTCCCAAGCCACAGCCCCCCAGCCCTGCTGCTGTCCCTCACTCCCAACCCACAGCACCCACTCCAAACCATGCTGTTGCCCCTTACTCCCAACCCACAGCCTCCCCATCCCTTCTGATATCCCTCACTCCCAACACTGCCTGTGCCACGTGCTCTCCATCCACAGTCCCCCTGGCCCCCTTGATGCCCCTCACTCCCAACCCACAGCCCCCTATTCCCCCCAGTCCTGCAGCATCTCCCAGATGCCTTGGTACCACTGGTCCAGCCATGCAGCTCTACTGCTCCTGAAAGGTCCCCCTGCCCCCTTTCCCCACTGCAGAGGCAGGTGCCTTCCCCACTGTGCTGCAGCCCCAGTGCATAGACAGCTTCCCACAGCAGTAGCAGGCACACCCCTCCCCCTGCCCCCCCCACACACACACCAATGAATGAACACCGATCTAACATCAGTACCAGAAGATAAACGAGCCTGTGACAGAACACTTTAACCTCCTCAGATATGCTATCACTGACCTCAGAGCAGCTGTTCTTAGATAACAAAAAGTTGAAAATAAACTTTAACAGGAAATTACAGAACAAGAAATTATCCACAGACTGAACTGTGTTAAGTATGGTCTAAACCAGTAGTTTTCAACTGCATTAGACTCAAAGAATCCCTCATTAGAATCAAGGCATCCCTCGGAAAATGCCAGCTCTTAGTTTTTACTCCTTTTTTGACTACATAAAAATAATTGAGCAATTCTTCTGTTGCAAAGAACCCAGAAAGACCACAACAGGTCAGAATGTTTTTAACACTCTGGATTCCTATTTGAAATCATAGAATCATAGGAAAATAGGGTTGGAAAGGACCTCAAGAGGTCCTCTAGTCCAACCTCCTGCTCAAAGCAGGGCCATCCCCAACTATATCATCCCTGGATTTATGTTGTAAAAGATGTTTGTGCAACTAACAGAACTAACATTATGTGGCACCCTGGTTGAGAATCACTGGTCTAAAATGAGACTATGGATTCTTATCCCATTACCTGGATTAGCTTTCATAAGCCCTACAAACCTGTGAGTTTAGCTCAGTTGGTCAGTGTGGTGCTAATATCAAGGTTGCAGGTTTGATCCCTGGTTAAACTAGACAATCTCTTGAGGTCCCTTCCATGCTTACTTATACTCTATGAGTTAACTCTTTTGTTTTTCCCCTCTCCTACCCCCCCTTGCCTCTCCCAGCAGTGGCCCTCCTTTTTTTCTCCACTCCCCACTTGTGTATTCTAACCATTGCTTTCTATTTAGCAGCTCTGCTTCTGGCAATCCATTTAGAGCATCTGATGAAGTAAGCCGTCTGCTCATGAAAGCTTATGCTATACATCTCTGATTTTGTTAGTCTGTAAAGGTGAGAATCTACCTTGCCATATACTCTTGTCTGACATACAGAAGAACCCTCTGTATCAGAGTTCTCTTCCTTCTAAGAGGTAATTACGAAGTCTGATCAAGACACACTTTAACCTTCTCTTTGTTAACATAAAAAGACTAAGATCACTACCAGGTAATCCTGTAATCATTTTCATTCCTTTTGCCTAAACCCTCTCTGGTTGTTCAACATCCATTCTGTAGTGTCTTGACTAGACAAGATATTCCACTAACAGTCACCTCAATACCAAGGATGGAGGTAAAATAACCTCCCCGCTTCTACTCAATCTAGATTTCTCTGTATTCCCCTGTGTTATACATCCAAGAATTAAATAGTCTCTTTGGCCACACTGAGAACTTGTGATCAGTTCATTACCTACCCAAGATTCTGTTTTGGTGCCTTTTCACTTCCAAAAAAGACAGGTGAAAAGAAAGAAAGAATGAGGGGAGGGTGTTTATTTAATGTTCATTCAATGATGTCCTCTATGTTCTTTAGTAAAAGAGTTATGGGTACAGCTTCTGGAGGAACATTTTTCATATAGACAAACCCTCAAACACCAAGTTGAACCAGTTTAATTTTAGAGGTATAATGAGTTCTGATTAGACACTGTAAGCCAGACTTAATTTAGTTTACCATACCTCTGCCAGGAGAATGTTTAAGTTAATTTTAAAAAGGCATCATTAAGATGAAATAAGAATGTCAACACAGATTCTTATACTAGCTGAATTAAGCCTTGTAGATTTGTGTGTAGATAACTTTACACAAGATGGTAAGAATATCAGAGTACTAGTTATACAGGCTAGTTGGCTATATACAGTGCTTCATGGGGGGAGGAAGGGTTCCCCTCACAGATGTTTCCACTCTCCCAAGTATTTAAAGTTCTTCATGAATAGAGTTTTCCTCCTAAATAGAATGTAATGCTACTATAAGGTAGCATGAAAGAATAGTGGAATTGTGAGCCCAGCACTGGCATTGAGTTATCATTGACTTTGTTTTGCAATGTCCCTCCATCATGGATACTCAAATCCTGGAGCAAGAGAGAGAGAGTATGCTTGACTTTGCTATTGATACCTACCACCTGAATGCAATGATAAATGACATGCAGCAGAACAATAATCTAGTCCCAACTGCCAAACAAATAGATCTCCTAATCAGCAAGTAAAAAACAAAAGGTAATGAAAGTCAATATGACCTTGGATGACATATCACTGTAGAAGGGGAAAGCTTTAGATATGCTGATGAATTTATTCATCTAGGCAACACCTTCCATAGGTCTGGTGACTGCATGTACAATATAAAAGACTTTGGTGGGTAAGGCCGGAATTGATTGTTGGAAGGTCACCCCAGAGGCATACCTGGGCATCTCTGCGCCCTGGGTAGTGGTAGCAGTGCATGGGGCTGTGCAGCTGCAGGCAGCAGCAGTGACAGCTGGGCCAGCAGCTCAATGGCTACTATTTTTGCATACTCCCTTCAATTCACCAGCGGGGACCAGTGCCCTGGTTTCCCCTCCATAACTATGCTGCTTCACCCTAATATGAAAGGCTGACACAATCAGAATTAGCAGTAAGCTATGAATATTTGGTAATCGTGTATGTAGTAGCATCCTCCTGTATAGACCAGAGTCACATAAGAGCAATAAGCCTATAGAGCTGGAAAGTGCTTTGAAATACTGGCCTAGAAAGATCCAAAAATAGAATTAATAGATACCTGAATCCAGGTATAAACTGCACTTTCCAAAAGGAGGCCAGTGTCTCAAACAATCTCCCTATCATATATGTTAGTGACTTTTGGCAGGTGTTTACACATTAAAATTAGTGCCAAGTCCCTGCAGCCCTGCCATGTGCACCTACTGACTGGGTAGATCCAGCACTAAAGTTAGTGCCAGGTCAGATCTACACACGTGTAGGTATCAAATTTAGGCACAGTTAGCCTAATTTTGCTGTTTTTAATGCACATTCAGGGCACACACATGTAGGCATGCACCCATAATGTGCATTAAATTAGGCTAATGAGTATTAACACATCTCATGTAGATGCACCCTGTATTCAGTCCCTAGACATTGTGTTGTGAGCTTGCCCACAATCTCAGTCAGTACTAGTACGTAACTCTCACGGTACTAGGGGTGGCCAAGCTACAGGTGTGACAGAAGGAGCAAACTTCCAGGCCCAGTCATAAGACCAGCCTGCTCCTTCGTCCATGGGCAAACTGCCTAACTCATTCTCCTGCCACACCTTGTTGTTAATTAATCCTGGTGTTAATAGGTGGGAGACTGCCCTTCGAGTGCCCTGCTATCTAAGGGCAGTTATCTATGGCTCTGACCACCCCTTACCATATCCCAAGCCTCGCACATGGCATCCTAATCAACCTCTGACTCTACTCACCCTGGTATCCTCAGGCACGGACTACACAGCCTCCCATGAAGGTTTGGCTCCCCCTTCAGTATCCTTAGTCATGCACTGCACACCATCATACGAAGGCTCAACTCTGCCTTCAGTATCCTTAGCCATGCACCACATGCCATCACTCAAAGCTCATCTCTGTCTTTGGCCATTAACTCTCATATGCCCCCTCATTGGGGCTACCTCTCTGCCCTCTCACTGGGGCCCTGATACACTGCCCTCACTAGGGCTCTCTCCAGCACACCCTTGTGCATCCCTTAAAGTTGCCTTCTGCAACTCTACTCTGTACCCCATCTCCACACTGAAATCTACACTCCACCCTCTCACTAGGGCATGGGGTCAAACACCCCTGCATGCTCAGGTGCCCCTCCTCAATGTCTGTGGCCCACCACTCTGCTTAATGAACCCTACCAGATGGTGGAGGCTGGGGTTAAGGTGCCCCTACCCACCTTTCACCAGGGGAAGTAACTGGCCTGTCATTTCCTGGGGACTCCCTCACCACAAGGAGTCCCACCAGGCCACCCTTCCCCAGCAGGGTGCAGTTTCAGGTCATGCCCAGGACCAGAGGCCTCCTCCTTCTCCACAGCCCCTTCCCTTACCTCCAACTTGTTCCTAAAGCAGTGGCACAACCAGATGTTGTCTCCACAGCTGCCAACCACAAACTGTTATCCCTGGCCTGAGAGCTGGGCTCTAAAATGGCCACCCTTGTCAACCATCTTCTGGCCTCCAGCCCTTAAAGTGACAGAGCACTGAAGCTTCTCCATCACAAGGTGATACTATCTTTTGAATAAGTCATAAAAACTAGATGCATTCTGAACCAGTTGTGACAGTCAAAGAATCCATGGTCCTTTTTGCATGAAACTCCTAGTCTTAGTACAGCTAATTCCAAGAATTTAATTATGAGTCAGGCCCCCAAAAGTAATGAGATTAATTTAACAATCACAAGACATTTAAAGGAATAAAATTAGAATCATAAAACAATGAGGGTTGGAAAGCACCTCAGGAGGTCATCTAGTCCAACCCCCTGCTCAAAGTAGGAGTAGCCCCAACTAGATCATCCCAGCCAACGCTTTGTCGACCAGGTTTTAAAAATTTCCAAGTGAAGATTCCATAACTTCTTTGGGTAACCTGTTCCAGTGTTTTACTACCCTCCTACTGAAAACGTTTTCCTGATATCCAACCTAAACTTCTCTTGCTGCAATTTGAGACCATTGCTCCTTGTTCTGTCATCTGCCACCACTGAAAACAGTCTAGAGCTCCATCCTCTTTGGAACCAGCCTTCAGGCAGTTGAAGGCTTTTATTAAATCCCATTTCAGTCTTCTCTTCTGCAGACTAAATAAGCCCATTTCCCTCAGCCTCTTCTCATAACCATTTTTGTTGTCCCACACTGGATTCTCCAGTTTGTTCTCATCCTTTTTGTAGTGTGGGGCCCAAAACTGGACACAGTACACCAGATGTTGCCTCATGAGTGCTGAATACAGGGAAATAATCACTTCCCTTGATCTGTTGGCAACATTCCTACTCATGCAGCCTAGTATGCTGTCAGCACACAACAACAAGGGCACACTGTTGGCTCATATTTTGCTTATTGTTGAATGTAACCACGAGGTCCTTTTCTGAAGAGTTGTTGCTTAGCCAATCAGTCCCCAGCTTATACTGGTATATGGGATTTAAATATAGGAATCTGCACTTGCCATAGAATCTCATGAGATTTATTTTGGTCCAATCCTCCATTTTGTTGAGGTGTCTCTGAATCCCAGCCTCACCCTCCAGTGTATCCACTACTCCCCCCAGCTTCATGTCATCAGCATATTTGCTGAGTGTGCACTCCATCCCATCTTCCAGATCACTGATGAAGAAACTAAACAAAGCTGGCTGCACGATCAACCCCTGGGGCACTCCACTTGAAACGGACTGTCAACTTGAATTTGAGCTGGTGATTACTAGCCATTGAGCCCAATGATCCAGTCATGTTTCTATTCACCTTACAATCCATTCATCCAGTCCGTACTTTCTTAGCTTGCTTGCAAGTTTGCTGTGGAAGACAGTATCAAAAGCCTTGCTAAAGTCAAGGTATATTATGTCCACTGCTCCTCCCATGTCTACAGAGCCAGTAATCTTGTCATAGAAGACTGGCTCTGTAGACATGGGAGGCTATGTATGAGTTGCCCTTGTTGAATCCATGCTGATTGTTCCTAATTATCTTCTTCTCCTCCAAGTGCTTAAGAATGGATTACTTGAGGACCTGTTCCATTATCTTTCCAGGGGCTGAGGTGAAGCTAATCTATAGTTCCCTGGATCCTCCTTTTTCCCTTAAAGATTGACACTGTGTGTGCCCTTTTCCAATTATCCAGAACCTCTCCCAGTCACTATGAATTTTCAAAGATAATAGCTAGCGGTTCTGCAATCACATCAGCCGACTCCTTCAGCACCCTCAGATGCATCCTCAGGTGCATTTTGAAAAACCTCAAAATGTTTGCATGGTTTTTGACCAATATCTGATAGAGTGATGCTTGTGAAAATGAAGGCTAAACGCTTTCAACATTGCAGTAACAGAAATCTGTGCACAATGGGGAACAGGACATTGATCATGTCTATGAAGACCTTGATAAAAGCAAAAAAGCAATGCAAACCTCAAGAAGTCATAGTGATGGGAGATCTCAATGCAAACATTGGTTCTGAACAAGTGGATAATATTATTGGACCTCTTGGACTTGGAGATAAAAATAGAGATAGATTGATTGGTGTGCTGCAAATGATCACGTCATTATGAACACATGGTTTGAACACCACCTGAGAAGAAGATATACATGGAAAAGTCCTAGAAATAATGGCAGAAACCAAATTGATTATGTCACCAATCACACACCTGTAGTATGCACCATCAAGATAAGGTTAAGGAAACGTAAAGAAACCAAAAGCGACAAAGAAGCTTGACTATTCAATTCTAATAGAAAAAGATCTGATTAAAGATCTGCCCCTGCCCTTCAGTCCCAAGCCACACCTCTCCCCGCCCCCCTGCTGCTGCCTCTCACTCCCAAGCCATAGACCACTGGCCCTGCCAGTGCCCCTCACTCTTAACCCGCAGCCCCCTGGTGCTGCTAGTGCTTTGCACTCCTGACCTACAGTCCCCAGGCCCCCCCCCCCAAGCCACAGCCCCGCAGCCCTGCCGGTGTCTCTCACTCCCAATCCACAGCCCTCTGCTCCCCCCAGCCCTGCAGCATTTCCCAGCCTCCCTGCCCTGTGAACAAGGGCACCAGCCCCAGTGCTGATAGCCCAGCCACACAGCTCCTTGTTGCCCCTGAATGGCCCCCCT
>NW_017729022.1:162799599-162818802 GCF_001723915.1 Gavialis gangeticus | reverse complement strand
ACCCATAGCGAACAACGTAAATACCATGCCTTGGTATAGCACCCCTTCCCCACTGGAGGGGCAGATGCCTCCCCTCTGCCCTGATGCAGCCCCAGCACCCCGACAGCTTCCCCCAGTACCAGTAGTACCCACCCCCCTCACACACCCATCCCCTCCACACACCCCTGCCACGCACCCACACACAGACTCACATGCCCTACAGCCCACCAGACAGTCCCCAAACCCTGGTGCTCCAACTCCTGCTCCTCATACACTTACCCGATTCCAGCTGCCGGGGCTGCTCCCACCATCTTGCCTGGCTGCATGCCAGCCATGTGTAAGTGCGTGCACAGATGCACTTAAGGCCTTTTGCCTCCATTTGCCCTGCCCCCATTTCCTCCAGCAACTCCTTGCTAAGGCAAGCCAGGAAGTGCTGGGAAAAAACTTCAATGCTGAGCAGACCAAGACCCTGGACATTTGTTCATACTTTTAAAAACTTCCTGGATCAGAGGAACCAAAAAGAGGGCATGTACAGGCAAACCTGGACATATGGTAACCCTACTTTATTTAGAGATTTGGAACTCACATAGCTTTGTGAACACTGACTTCCTACATGTTATCTTCATCAAATCATCCTGTTACAAGCACATGAAGGTGCATTTGAATGAATGCTGAGTCATACTGGCACCATATATAAAAGAAATTTGTTCTCCTACATTTAGGGGCTGAAAAAGAACCAGTCTTAAGGACAAAGTTTAACCTAAGGTTTCTCAGTAGTTTTTTTTATTCCAAATTTAAGCTTAACCATGACAAGGTGGTAAATCTGCAATAAATACATTGAAGGAGGAGTAAAGTAGGATCTCTCTTTGCTTACTGACACTTTCTGCAAAACTGTAACACTTAAAGTTTTGAAAGCACCAACTTTAACACAGTAAACTAAGCCTATCTTAGAAGCCAAAGCTGTTATATTCCAGCATGCACACAAGGTGCCAGCTTGAAAGTACTGGAGATGGATGGATTATATTTAACCATAGCTCAAGTACACAGGAGCAGCAACAGGGACAGCTTCCCTCACACTTTCCTGCCAATGCACCTCAACCTTGACCTGAAGAGAGAATCACTAAGGGTTTGATTGGGATTTTGTGCCCATTCAGTCTTTGGCCTCTCTGTTGAGATTGCCAACAAGGGGGCCAATTAGTGGCAGCTGTGATGGTGATTTTTTTTTTTAATGTGGAATGACACCTGTCCACTGAAATTGGACAGGGACCCCCTCAGATCGCTGCACCCAGGCTGCTGAACAATCATCAGGTGATAATGACTTTCAGTCACTAGCTGTCATACCAGGGACATGAAATTGCTGAACAACCACCCCAGAAAGATGAACTATGCTTTCCTTTCAGCCCAAGTAGCTCTTCTTGTTTTAAAATAGCAGCTTCATGTTAATTATTATATTCAAAGAATGATCTTTATTTTTCACACTCCTGATGCCCCTCCAAAAGAGGTTGTTATGTCTGGGCAACTGAATAAAAAAAGAAATAAAATAATCTTAGAATTTAGGGGCAAGAGTTAAAGCAACTGTGGCTAGTGTTCACCTACCCCTAAAAACAGAGGAAGAACCCACCTCTTTCATTGACTTCTTCCATGCCCGTTTCCTCAACGGCTCACAAGATTTAACACAGAGGAATTTGAAACAGCATCTGAAGGAGGACCTGGTACCTGATTAGGGTGTTTCATGGGCTTCTAGTCTTCCTTAAAATAGGTGAAGTAGCAATCTTACCTGTCAAGAGAAAAAACAACTGCCACTTACTGGTCTCTTTTACAGAAAGGTCTGTCTCCTAACCAGAAGCCAAAACAAAGAAGGATGGCATAGATATATGCTTATGCACATGTTTAGTTCAAAGGATTATTCCAGATTCACAGGCCCATTTTCCTGTTTACTCACAGTTATACCATAAGATGATCATTAGCATGAATCACGGTTGCCAATGCACAACATAAAGAAATTATCCTTAGAATAGACTGGTTTTGTATTATATAAGGTTATCAGTATCTTTATTTCTACTGCTCACAAAAGCCACAAAGGTATTCAGAATGAGATTTCGAGCCCATTCAGACTTAAACATATTGTCTGCCACTGAGTCAGTCTTTCTAGCCCCTTTAAGGACAGTACTGGTCTCTAGAGATTCCTTTTGTATTCCCTCCCTGCAAAAAATGTTGTTCTAGGCAAGGCTGTCTCTAGGGGGCTGAAAATTGGGGCAACTGCCCTGAACCAGGTGGAGCAGCCGCAGCGACTCCATGCAGCCACTGGCTTCATGTCCAGCCACTCAGCACCCACCCCCCGCCACCTCCCACTGCCAAATCCACTGCCAGCTTCCCTGCATCCTGGGCAGGGCCCCAGACAGGCTGATTTGCCCCAGGCCCCGCACCCTGCTCAGGTCATCTCTGGTTCTAAGTGTACATCTTGACCTTCTTTTACATCTATGTCCAGAGTGTCCTCCAAGAATCTAAGAGGATCATGAACACTACATCAAGGACTTGATTAAATATCAGATGTCACCAACACTAGCTTCTTTGCAAGCTTTCAAAAAATGATTGACAGCTGCTGTCATAAGCCAAACTGCTGTTTCTAAAGTCCTCTTTAGTCTAGTGTCACGGTGCGGGGTCTTAGGGATGGCCGTGATCTCCCCTAGCACCCCCTACCGCGCCAAGTTGACGTTAAAGCACCCTCGTTCTCACCCGCCACGTATTGATCTTTTACATATATAAGGGAGGCTGCCTTTCGTCCCCTTGGACATGGTGCTCTGTTGTATCCTGGCCCCTGTTCTGTACTGTGGGACTCAGTGCACCCAAGCCTTATGGGCTATGCGTGGCTCCAACCACCCCTTTACCACGCCCCAAGCCTCACTGATATCCTGGACGTTGTTCGGTCTGTCTGGCTCTCTGCGCCCTCTCTGGTGCTCAGGCTCTCCGCAGCCCTGGGGCTCTCCGCAGCACTCGTTTCTCACCATGCCCTCTGGCGCTTGGGCTTTCCACAGCCTAGTCTCACAAGCGCGCCCCACAGGCACTTGTCAATCGCTGCCTCCTTTGCCCTGGGGCCTTCTCACGCTGCCCCCTTTGCCCTGGGGTTACCGCAGCCTTGGGGCTTAGGTGGCCATAGCCATGCCTGGCCCCCAACTCTCCTCCTTGGGGTCTCGAACCCCCACAGGGCTCAGGCAGCCTCAGCCTTACCTGTCCTCCAATTCTCCACTCCCCTTCTCGGGGCTGGGGTTGGTGCATGCCAAATGCTGTGCCCTCTCTGGCACCAGGGTCCCCACCCTACCATGGGTCCCCTATGAGGCCTCCTCCAACCCCTAATAGCTTCACCCAAACCACCGGTTGTATATAGTAAACAGAAAAGCTCAAGCCCCTAGGCTGCAACATAAATTCAAGCCGCTTGGCTATAATATTAGTCCCGACACATCAGGGGTGCTCTATCCTTCCCCAATCTTGAAGCTATACCTGCAGTCTAGCCTCGCCTCTTTGTTCAGTCCAGCAGAGCTCCTTCCTCTATGGCTGCTGGCAGGGAATCTCCTGCCTGGCCTCAGCCTGGGTTTAAATGGGAGCCAGGCCCTGCCCCTTCTGGTCAGTTGACTCACCGGTTTCCCTGGTGACCCACAGCTGTGCTTCTTTATTACTACTGTGGCTGCCCTGGTAACCAGCAGCTGGGCTCCTTACTTGCTGCTCCGCAAGTAGCAGGCGCCTCAGTGCCCTGCTATGCACCTCCCCTCTTTATAGAAGCAGAGCACTGTAGTGCTCTGCGACATCTAGCTACATTCATTTTTCTACGCAGAAGTCAGTAAATTGTTACCAAACCCAAGACTGCTATTGCTGACACTGAACTCATCAAGTGTTACCCCCAAGTGTTGCTGCAAGTAACATGATGAAGTTGGGCAGTCCAATTCAATGTAGATTCATTATCATAAATATTTAGCATATGTCATGATAAGAACAAACATCTTTGCAATTGAGGTTAAAAGAATTAATTGGAAATAGATGCCTTCAAGATTTTTCTTTGTTGTTGTTGTTGTCTGGTACTTGAGTATAAATTCAATGGTATATACTGGATCTTAGGCAGGAATTCAGCAGGGTGAACTTGTCTGCTGCACAGTACAGCTGTAGGGAGGTGGGCAACATGAAAGGGGCAATGAAAGACGTGCCATTGTCAAGGCAGCCATGGGGGAAGAGGGGTGAGGATCACCAAGAAGTGCAGGCAAAGATGAAACCTGTGGGACTTCCATGTCACCTGCCAAGATCTGCGGGCACCCAGAAAAACCTTCTGAATACCTGGCTGTAGGGAGACACTTTGTCCTCAGAACTATGTAAGACTTATGCAAGGTTTTCTGTTGTTTCTTTATCTTATTTTGATGTGCCTCAACTTAGGTGGAGTTTTGAGCTGTTTCTTCATATTATTTTCTGATGCCTTAACTTAGATGACGTTTCAGTGTCTCATTTGTTGTGATTCATTTGTTGTGTCTTGTGTCATCTTTGTTTTATGTCTGAAGTTGTAAATTGCTGTACTCAATAAATGCTCTTTTCAGAGAATGATTTATTTGTGAAATCAGTGCCACCACCTAAATTCTAACAACTAAAGTCCAGTAAAAAGTCTCCCATCCTCAGATCTGTAACACCTGATCTGTACCAATTTATACCATAGAATGAGATATTAAAAACAAAGCTCTGTCTGACAGTAAAGTTCCCATTGCCCTTTTTCACAAGAATAGAGATTTTCCCTGGTGTCTTAGCCAAAAATGTACTTTGTCTAATTGTTACCTGCCACCTCAGCAGTGGCTGCCATTAGAGAGGCAGGAAACAACTACTGAGAACTTCAGCTGGAAAACTACTACTCTCTCCAAATCAACAGTCCTGTTGCTCTTTTATTAAAAATCAAATCACTTTCAGTAGCTTCTTATTTCAGATTAATAAACTGTAAGTTACTAATGAAAAAAATAATAAAGTAATAGAAATAGGTAATTAGCACTACAACTACCCAAATATACCTATGCAGAAGAACAGCAATGCCAACCCTTGCTTTAGCTGGCAAACCTAACATAAAAAGGACCTTCTTCTGATTGAACACCTTACTTCTGTTATGCAATATGAAACAAAATAATCAGGAACATCCATAGGACCCTGTATTGTTTGTTTTTAAAAATAAAAAAAAAACAAATTATTGGTCAAATCCTGATATTCTTATTCAGTCATGTAGCAGAACTATTGAATTTCTTTATACCTATGAAACATATTCCAGGACCTGAAAAAGCTCTATCTCATTTAGATTGCAGCCATCCATCTACTCAGTAATACAGGTAACCAAGAACAGCCCCCCTGGTTAGTTCCATATTGTACAGTGTCCTGGTCTATATGTCTCATAATATTTATATGGCCTCTTTTACTATAACATTTAAGTACATCACAGTCTTTAATACATTTAAAGATATGCCGGATGAACTGAGGAGATACTATTATCCCCATTTTACTGATATGTAGAGACTAAGTGGACACATCTACATATGCAATTAATGCAACTGAATATACTCCGGCTCAATTTGAGGCAGAGTAAACTAATCCCAATGTCACCATCTACATATGCATTTAAGCACAGTAATTTACTGCATTGCTGGATAACATTGGTATCTAAGAGAGCTATCTAGCAGCACAGTTAATTAGCCTACTGCATCCTTACTGCCGCATGCACGTAGATAGTGACATTTTACTGCACAGCAAATTAGTCTGTTGCACAGTAAAGCATCTCATGCAGATGAACCCAGTGATGATATAGAAATATACTAAAAGTAAGGACAATTACACATAAACCAGTATAAGTGATCAGAAAACAGTTCAACTCTGTAATACAACAGAAGTTCAGTGCATATAAATTGTTTTCAAAATGGCCGAAACCAAGTTAAAATAAACCTGGATGGATGTCGTATCAGATTTAACTGATTTATGTTAAATCAATTTATTGACCTTCTGTCCCAAATTCTGTCTATATTCAAGTTAGCTCTCAGCCCCCCAGCATCCTAGGATGCTTTTCATATGCCCCTTCCCCTTTGCAGGGTGGGTGGGCTAGCCTTGGCCAGAGCTGTCTGGTCCAGCCAAGCAGGGAAGCATGCTCTAGTGCCCCCTGGCTTGTGGCCTAAGCCACTGCAAGCATGTGGCTGCATTTCCAGAATCAAGAGTGAAAGTCTGTTCATTTGTTTATCAGTTCAATTTATGCAGCTTAAACTAACCTGCAAAGCTTGAATTGATTCAGCCTTGAGTTTTTTTGACTGTCTGTACTTAGCCCAAGTGACTTGCTCAAAGTAATGCAGGAAGTGTATGGTAGAGTGTGAACCTAAATCAAAGTCCCAGGCTAGTGCCCAAACCAGGAAGACTGATGATTTTCCAAGCCCTATCAGGAGCAGTTCACAGCTACCCAACACAGCAGCCTCCTGTACCCATGATCTCCCACAACAGTGACTTCCTTTGAAATTATACTTTTGATGGGAGGAGAGACTTCTCATAAGAGCTGAACCACAAATATGGAACTATCAACTTTGCCTCATTTAGAATCAAGTGTAAAACCCACCCCTTGCCCTGGACTTTCCACAACCCAAATAAATCCATTTTTTTTTTATTTTCCAAATAAGAAAAAGACTCCTAGAAAAAAAAAACCCAACTTTCTTGGCAACAGGGGAGACAGAGAGAAAGAATATTATCATTTTTAAGTAATAGGAAACACTCAGGTCTACTATAAACACATATCAGTACCTAAATAGGCTAAAGACATATCCCCGTCCTTACTCCACAAAAAGTCCCATTTTCACTACACAGACAGCAGTGAAAGTTTTGCTGAAGTAAAGTCTGAGTAAAGATATCAGGATTGGATCCAGCATTTAAGTCCTTAAGGAAAAAAAACCTCTTAGTAGGAAATCTTAAATTCTCTCAATATTTAATAGTATCACTCCGCATAAGACAAGCGTACAGTTTGCTAATAGTGTTTTAGTATAACTTATAGTATAGTCTTTTACTGAAAAAATTTAAGAAATCCCCCAAATTTTCTCCTTTTCACCATCATTCCACCCATTATCATACTATGAGACCTTCCCCCAACAGACATTACTGTCCTTCAGTACTACTACACAACCCGTTTAATACAGAATTACTTCTGAATTTGAGTCCCTTTTATTGAAGTTTCCATAAGCACTCATTTATACCCGAAGTGGGAGAAGTTAACTAAAATTACAAAAACAAAGAAAATGATGGGATCGCTTATTCTGGTTTAAAACCAGATTTAATTCAGTTTCACACAAGTCAGTTAGGAGGAAGGTTACACTAAACTAAAATAAATCACAGTTAAGCAAGAATAAGAGCATCTACACAGAAAAACTGGATTTGTTTCATTAAATGAGTTTAACTACACTTGCATAAATTTGTGTTAAATAAGTTAAAAACACATTTTAAAGTAAATTAGTCACATTTTTTATAACTTGCTAATTATAACACAGGGAGAACTGACTGTTGGTTAATAGACAAAGGCTATAACCATGTAGTTGGACCCAGGAAGTCTCGACCCTTCATCTGCAGAGAATCAGTGTGTGTTCAGTATGGGCACAGGGAGCTCCATATATGGTTCTCCATGCAGATTGTAGTCTATATATCTGCTTAACCCAGCCTAATTCAATACAACTTTAACATTTTGTAGTAATCATTAAAACTGTAGTAATCATTAATTAGTCACATTTTTGAAGAAAAGAAATACATTTATAGATTAAAAGTCACTATGAATAGTGGCTATTTATTATAAATATAATTCAATAAGATTTTCAATAATATACAAAATTTTCAATAATATACAACATTAAAAGCCTCAGTCATAACAGGCATGGCATGACCTTTCATAGTTTCATAGCTTGTAGGGTCGGAAGGGACCTGAGTAGATCATTAAGTCCGACCCCCTGCCAGGGCAGGAAAGAGTACTGGGATCAAACGACCTCAGCAAGGTGATTGTCCAGCCTTGTCTTAAAGACCCCCAGGGTAGGAGCCAGCACCACTTCGTTTGGAAGTTGGTTCCAGATCCTAGCCGCCCTGACCGTGAAGTAGCGCCTCCTGATATCTAGCCTAAATCTACCTTCTGCCAGCTTGTGACCGTTATTTCTTGTCACTCCTGGTAGTACATGGGGGAACAGGAACTTCCCCAGTGCCTGCTGGTCCCCCCTGACTTGTTTGTAAATGGCCACTAGATCCCCCCTCAGCCTTCTCTTGTGGAGGCTGAATGGGTTCAGGTCCCTTAGCCTCTCCTCGTAGGGCCTGCCCTGCTGGTCCCTGATCATGCAGGTGGCCCTCCTCTGGACCCTCTCCATGTTGTCCACATCCCTCCTGAAGTGCGGCGCCCAGAACTGGACGCAATACTCCAGCTGCGGCCTGACCAGTGTCACATAGAGGGGGAGGATCACCTCCCTGGACCTGCTTGAGATGCATCTGTGGATGCATGACATGGTGCAGTTGGCCTTCCTGACCGCGTCCACACAATGCCGGCCCTTGTTCATTTTGGCATCAATAATGACTCCAAGATCCTTTTCTGCCTCTGCACTGATGAGAAGGGAGTTCCCCAGTGTGTAGGTATGCTGCTGGTTCTTCGTCCCCACGTGCAGTACCTTGCACTTGTCAGTGTTGAAACCCAGCCTGTTCTCATCCGCCCACCCCTGAAACCTGGCTAGGTCTGATTGCAGCCTATTCCTCCCTTCTAGTGTGCCCACTTCTCCCCACATCTTAGTATGTCTGCAAATTTGAACAGGGTGCTATTTACCCTCTTGTCCAAGTCACTGATGAAGATGTTGAACAGTGCGGGCCCAAGGACCGAACCCTGCAGAACCCCACTGTCCACATCCCCCCAGGTCGAAAATGACCCATCCACCACCACTCTTTGGGTGCGGCCCTCCAGCCAGTTAGTGACCCATTTGACTGTGTAGGTGTCGACGCCACAGTCCCCTAGTTTTTTTAATGAGAATGGGGTGAGAGACAGTGTCGAAGTCCTTCCTAAAGTCCAGAAAGACTACATCCACTGCTACCCCTGCATCTAAGGATTTTGTGAACTGGTCATAGAAGGCCACCAGGTTGGTCTGACAGGACCTGCCTCTAAATTCCTGAAATACCTAATTTTTATTTGTTTACCAAACTATGTTACTCTTTATGACTCTGTTTCTCTCCAATGCAACTATTACAGGTAGAGTATATATTTAGTTATAAAGCAGTAACTCATGGTCATTGATGCATTTTGCACCATTTGAGATATTACCTCTAATGAATTCATTTCCATGAATTAATGACATTTAATGGGTACATATAACCAAAAAGACAAAAAAAAGTTAGAAATAACACCTGCAAGATGACTCCAAAGAATTTTTGTTGGGTCATCAGCTGTAGATAACAATACAGTTAGGTTAACCATAATAGTATGATTATTAATTCCATGTTAGGCCTTATTAGTCCTTGCTCACACTGGTAAGCACTTGCTTATGTAGACAGTCTATAGTGAACATAAGTCAAGTAAATCATTTGCTGACACAACTACGGGTTCCACAATCTGACCGTCTGCTAGGTCATTAGAGAATAAGAAGGTCAAGTTATTAACACACAAAACTGGGAGATTCCTTTCCTTTTAGATGTCCTTGTGATAACATATTTAGCAGAATTCACAGATTTTCTTGAAATCTGACAGGCCACACTCTGAGTGCTTCTGCTATGGCCTCAAAATTCTGGGCTGTTAACCATGCACCTTACCGCTTGCACTACCCTAGCCCCCAAACTAGGAAGTAAAAAATAATTACCATTATTCTTATTGATAGAAATAATATAATTGAAGGCAATAGCACTATGCATGTGAGTGAGGACTATATGTGTGGGTAAAGGTAGTCAGGCTACTTCAAACCTTTATAAACAAGATGAACATGAGCTTTCAATAGGATGCTGCGGCTAGTAAAGCGAGAAAAATGTTGGCTTGCATTCATAGATGCTTCTCAAGCAGATCCCGGGATGTCATTCTCCCATTGTACTTGGCCTTGGTGAGGGCACAGCTGGAGTACTGCATCCAGTTTTGGGCTCCACAATTCAAAAAGGATGTGGAGAAGCTTGAGAGAGGGAAGAGGAGAGCCACACACATGATCAGAGGTCAAGAAAATAGACCTTATGTTGAGAGGCTGAGAGCCATGGGACTCTTCAGCCTGAAAAAGCACAGGCTCAGGGGTGATCTGGTGGCCACCTATAAGTTTATCAGGGGTGTTCATCAGGATCTGGAGGAACGTCTGTTCACCAGAGCGCCCCAAGGGATGACAAGATCAAATGGTCACAAACTCCGCCACAACCGATTCAGGCTAGACATAAAGAAGAATTTCTTTATTGTCCGAGCCCCCAAGGTTTGGAATAGACTGCTGCTGGAAGTGTTTCAACACCCATTTTGAACACCTTCAAGACACATCTGGATGTTTACCTTGCTGGGATCCTATGATTCCTGCTGACTTCCTGCCCCTGGGGCAGGGGGCTGGACTCAAAGATCCTTCAGGGTCCCTTCCAGCCAAAATGTCTATGAAATCTATGAAATGAAACTCATACACATATTATTAAGTAGTAACACACCCAAGTAGTCACTGGGGTGACTAGTATATCTAACTGAGAGTCAAGTTTTAATCACTCTGCACTTCAGTTTCCCCATTTAAATCAAGAAAGTGTGGTTGGATGTGTCTACAAATTGCCCTACAGAGATGTAGCAACGTGTTATGGCAACATAGCAATCACATGGGTCTACATGTGATCTCCAGCTACATCGCCACAGCAGTGCACTCCCCAGTTATAGTGCGCTGCTACAGCAACTTACGTCAATGTAACTATGCACTGCGTGCACAGCATAGTAACTTCCCATACTACACTGTGCTCTAGTATTTCCAAAAGGAAATACTAAGCACAGAGATCTGTAAACATGCCCATTGAGGCTTAATTCAGTGATGTGTGCAAAAGTACTTTGAAAATCAAGATGGAAAATATTCAGTTGCAAAGTATTTCTGTCATTCAGAATACAATACATTTTTTCAAAGAAGATGGAGCCCAACCATGTAACCCTCTTCCAGGAAAACAGCCCTTTCCTTCAAGAGTCATCCCTTCAAACCAGTGTTTCTCAACCTTTTTGTACTCAAATCACCTCTCAGAAGACTTGAGGCACTCTTTGGAAAATGCCAGCTCTTAGTTTTCATTCATCTTTTTACTACAGAAAAATAATGGAGCAATTTTGCTCTTGCGAAGAACTCAGCAGGTCAGAATGGTTTTAACACTCTGGATTCTTTTTGAAATCCCTGGGTTTATCCTGTGAATCAAGTTTGTACCTTGTGTGCTAACATTGTGTGTACTTCCCACGATACTTTTGAAAGGATCTCCAGGCTCCCTAAGGTGCCATGGCACCCTGGTTGAAAATCACTACCTTAAAATAAAGGGACTTGTATGTCAAAGCGCTACTGGCCTGAGTAAGGATTTGGTGATCACTTTCACAGAATATATATTATTGTCTAGGTAGTTTTCACTTAAGCAAAATGACAGGTGTTCAAGGTACTTTAAAGACCGAGAGAGAGAGAGATGAACGCTGCATGGAATAATTTATAATGCAGGGCTCCTACTAGGAAATCCATGCCAGCAGACCCCTAAATGGGATCAGGCATAATAAATAAAGGGCAATTTTAAAGTGGGGGAAGAGGACAGGGGCACATAACCATGTTCACATTGCCTTCCTGCAGGGCCTGGGATCAATGCTGAGGAAAAAGCCCTCCCACTCTGTGTGTGTACCCAGCTCTGACAAATAAGCAGTGTATATGGCTTAGAGGGCTCCTGAAGATACGCCACGGTACTCCTCTCAGGCCCTATATTGGAGTTTGAAAGTGACACTTGAACACATGCTCAGGACTTCTCCAAACTGCTGCCTAATTATCAGGCATGGGTGTGTGTGAAGTGGAAGCTTGCGGACAGTGCTTATGACCACTGGCTCAGGAAGGAAACAGTATAGACTGGGCAATTGAAAGTCATAGCAATAAAAGCAGCTGGTTATTTAAATTAACCAAGTAAAAAGCTAGTCCTACATTTTAAAAAGTAAGTTATCGCTCGACAGTCTAGCTTATCACTTCTGTACTAACTACACTGTATTTTTGGTGTAGCTTCTGAAGTTCACAGAATGGAGAGTGCGGATTTGAAACACCAATATTTCAGTATTCCAAATATGTTTGTCCATAAAACATTGGTGTTATCACATTCCTACTGCCTATTGTTTCAGACGTTATTTGCCCTTTAACTTCTAACCTTCTTTAGGGTTACAATTCTTGCTTTAGGGTCACTTGGCATTCAGACTAAAAGTCCAATAACTGGCCTTTTACAGATAGAGGCAAACAATTAAAATATAAGGAAAATCACATATACAAATTACAGTAAAGATACATGAAGAAAACATTATTTGTGATTACTCAATATAACAGTAGATCAATTCTGAAATTTTCTTTAACGAATCTCCACTAAGCTCCCAATTCAAAAAGAAGAAAACTGATTAGGCAGATGCAACTCTCAATGTCCTACCAACTACCACATATGGACATTGATAGATCACAAGTGGGAATGAAGCAGAGCCCAAAGACACTTCTATCAAAATGCCTTGCCATTTATCCTTATTGTTTCAATCTTGGAGACAGACAACAAGGACATCAACAATTCACAGCTGCTATGATAGGTCACTGAGTAAAAGACAGCCTCAGAGAGTCTGTGGACACATCTGAAGTAGAACAATACCATGCTGGGAAATATCAAATCTTCACTGGAAAAACAGCTTTTGGGGTTCATTCTCCTTATTTTTACATCTGTACAAATCAGGATGAGGTGCATAAAGGGCAATGGAGTTACACTCAAGTAAATAAGTTCTACGCCCAGAATTTTTCAGGATGCCTTATTTCAGAATTCAGATAAAACTGCTTCCCAATTCAGAGACACCCAGACTGATTTTTAAAATGAAAGAAAAAGTTGAAAACAATGAACAGAGCTGTTCAGGAAACTTACATCTTATTTGATAGAGCTAGAAAAAGCAATGCCATCTTAACAGACAGGAAGACGCAGAACAAAGTGGCGAGATGCTTCAGGGGGTTTCTTTTCTGTCGTTCATTTTTCATCCACAATCCTGAACAGACCCCAAAACTCAGACTAATTAAAGACAAATAATTAAACACATTCAGACTGGGAAGGTTGGCAAACTCCTGCTGCATTGTGAGACCACCTTGGCACTTAAATGGTTAGGGACTATATCCCACAACATCATGCTCATCTCATTGTGCTAGAGAGCTCTTGAGAATGTTATTAGCTGGGTGTTCGCCTTGCCGTTTTTCCACATGAGGCAGATGGGTAATTACGAAGCTAATAGTCTGATTGAGAGAAATCAGATGCAGTGGTTTGCCCAATTAGATGATACATTAGCTTCCTTCTTTGTAAGCAGCTAATGTGTGAAGCAAAGTGGTATTTTTGAGGGTCAGAATCCTTAAACAAGTGCCGAGTTGCAGATTATTGTGTCTCTCTTTTTTTTTTCTAATGGAGGAAAAGTGCTAAGTCTTCATTACTAAAAGCATAGAAAATGCAAATCAGGCTCTGAAACAAAAGAGTGAAGGGACAGGCGAGAATATTTGGTGTCCAATGTGTCAACCTACAACATCAATTACATTGAAATGCAATGCATGGGAGCCTAATCAAGGATAGTATAATTGTAATAATTGCATGCTTTTGTTGGAGAGCTGCTGCCATTGTTATTGTCAACCATTTGTTTCTCTCTATTGTTTAAGGGACAGAATATTTTAAATATATATAAAAATGACTGAAGAACAGCATAGGTAAAATGCTGTGTTATTGTACACAATATGTGTGAAGTGTCTGTCTTAGTTGTCATTCTCTTTGGATAGTGAAGAACTAAGTACCCTAAATCTATTAAGACAGGTAAACAGAAGCTGAGAAACAGATGTTAACTTACAAACTGTGTCACAAAATAAGAGTTACTTCCTCCTTTCTTTGGTTCATCCCCTTTATTTGGAGAGGTAAGTTACTCTCATGAAGAAGCCAGTGGTAAAGCTTGCAGTTCCCCAAGGCATTTCTATTCTACCTTCTTCCTCTAGAAGGAAGGCAAAGAAAGATCAAAATAAAGTGTTTCAGCCAATAAATTTCCTCTGGATCTACAATCTGGCTGTGTCATTCAAAAGAAAAAAAATCTTCCATCTTGATTAAAGTGTTCAAGATAAATGAACGCAAGAGGAATACTAAATGGGAAGCAATAACAAAGTGTGTTTACCTAGGATCTGAATAAGAAGAATGAGAATGTAAGAGCCCACTCTAAATAAACCAACGATATTTTCCGAGATCTGAAGTTGGGCTGAAAACTCTTCCTACGACAAAGCCCTCAGCATTCAGATCAGATAAGAGGTTTATTTTCTCACTTCAATTGGGCTTGCCAATAGGTTGAAACAGAGGCACAATAGAAACGGACTAAAACATTTAACATGGCTGTTAAATCTCATTCTCCACAGCTAGAAAAGAACAAAGCTGTACCATCTTTACTGAGAATACGCTTTCCTGCCATAGGAGGCTTTTCGTGTATCTCTAACAATCCTGTACATACTCCAAAACTCACACTAATTAAAAGCAAATAATCAAATACATTCAATTTGAAAAGTTGGCAAACTCGCTTATATTATTGTGTTAGCACCTTGGCACCAAAATGATCACATCGTGCTAATCTCATTGTGCAGGAGAGCTCTTGAGCACGTTATTCACCAGGTCTGTTCCCTACCCCCACCTCTCAGATGCCGTTCCTCCTCCTCTACCTCTGCCTCTAGTTCTAGTCCTTTAACCAGATAAAAAAATGAAAATGTAAACAAAGGTAAACAGACACAGGATATTATTTTCATTATATTTCATTTGGATCCTACTAGATCTTGTGCTTCCATTTTAAATAAATGTCTTGTTGCCTTGCCTGGGTTCTATTCATCTGCACAGATACAGCTGGTAAACTTGAGCTGCTTTGCAATAAACTAAGCTGACTGCTTAAAACCTTTATTTTTAATCAACTGTCTTTTCATGTGTGACATCATTGTACAGCTTGCTCTGATATCACAATGATGTGCATGCCATAAAGGCACCAGATAGAAGAGGACAGCAGTATCTGAGAAACTAACTGAAGAAAAGGGATTAAAAATCAAGAACATTTGGATCTATCATTTCCCCTTTAGTTTTCCAGTTTCTGATTGCTGTGGGATGGATGCAAAACTTCTCCCAATGAGTACTATGTGCCACACACCCATCCAGCGTTTTTCAGGCATTGTGTAAAACAAGCCTCCTTTCTCCAGGCTGCCTAGATATATACACAAAAAGAAACTTATCTGTGTCAGTGCTTTTTGAAACATATCACTCATCTTTCCCTTCTTTAATGAATAAATCATTCCTGAGAACTGTCCCTTGCTTACCCAAAGTGTATGCTATATAGAAACCTATACAAATAGTATTACAATGAGGTATAGGTACTGTAGATAAAGAAAACAGAATAGCATACCAGAGCTCATATACGTGTGTGTAGCAGTTGTGGGCTGTAAGCCTGTTGCAGGGCACTAACGTGCCTGCTCCTTTAAGGGCAGAAACTGCCTCGAGAGAGGGCCCTAGCAGTCAGGCAGAAACCCCACAGGCACAGGTCACTGTGGCAGCAGAATAATGAGAGAATTAGCCTGCACCTGCACCTGGTTAGCTGACTGGTAGAAGGCAGGGCCCTGGGCATATAAACCGGAGGGCAGGGACCAGAGAGTTAGTTCTCTGGCAGCAGCCAAGGGGGAAGGAGCCCTCTTAAAGGAAGCTAACTGGAGATGTTTGACTGCCTGTTCTGCTTCTGGTAAGATTAAGAGGCTCCAGGAGCTCACCAGGGACCCTGTCCTGCAAGGCATTTCGTGCACGGGGGGGCAGGTTTAACGCTTTTAAAAGGACAGAGCACACCCCAAACTGCTTGCATCATGTTATAGCCCAGGGGTTCATATTTTGATTTCTGTTTGTAAACCAGTGGATCGGGCTGAGACTACTGGAGAAGGAAAAGGCCTCACTGAGGGCCCACTACAGTGTGGGGACCCCGGCACCAGTGTGGGCACCGTGCCTGGGGGGCGAGCAGACCCTGGCACCACAGAGAGTGTAGTTACTGAGGCTGGATTAAGTTGAGGCCTCAACACAAGGAGACAACATTTATATAACATCTGCGAGGCATGGAGCACGATAAAGGGGTGGTTTTGGAGTCACACATCTAACCCATAAGGCTGGTGGGGTACCATAAGACCCCTCCTGAGTGTGGGGCCCATAAAGGGGTCCAGTAAACAACAGGGTTTAGGGGAGACTGTCAGGACTGTGACTGAGCAGCAACTTGAGCGCAACCTCCCAATCCATCATTCATAACAACAAGACGTGGCAGGTGAGATTAGTGGGCCTCCATAGGGTGAAGCCAGCACAATCATGGTGCCCTAGGGACATCATGGCCATCCCAGGAATGGCCGTATCTTGACAAAGCCACTAACTTGTTCTTTTGGGCTCTCTCCACTCCATTGCTGGCTGATCAATTGCCCACCACACCAAGATGTTACTAATACAAACAGAGAGAAGGACTGCCTTGTTAATGGGTGTGGCGAATGTAGGAACTCCCCAACCAGCCACAGTGCTGATCTCCCACTGCCTCTGGGCATGCTGCCTGCTTATCTCTCCTGCCATGCCTTGCTGTTAAGTAATCAAGATCTTAATTAGGCAGGAGGCTGCCCAATCTGGGCCCTGGTGTCTAGGGCGTTGAGTACACATTCCTACCTCCCCTTATGTGTCCCATACCTTGCAGATGTTTTTAACAACTGTGTAAAGCTCCAGCCTGAGGCCGGACCTAACTCCTTACAGTATTAGGCCTCTCACAGCCTGCCCTGTTGTGGGCCACACTTGTACCACCTCCCTGTCACTGAGGCCACTCACACTCCACTGTCTCTCACACAGTTTCTCTCATACTGCCTTTGTTGGGCCTCACTCGTACCACCCCTTCTTTTCCCCAGGGCCACATGCACCCTGCTCTATCCCAAAGGGTCCTCGGGCTTGCTTCCCTGCACTCCCCAAAGCGTGCGGCCTTTTGGGCATCTCCCAATACCCTCATCCAAGTGAGCATTGGGTGATTCACAAAATACTGCACAGACTCTGCCCTTGTCTCATAGCTGGGTAACTCTCCCCAGCTGCTCTCCATACAGGACTGCTAACTCACCCCCTTATTTCTCCATGGCTTCTCCTCTGCCGCCCTCCAATCATCCTCAGGCCCATTTGTGGCCTCAAGCACCCAAAGGCTTACTTGGACCTAATTCAGTCCCCCTCAAGTTAACAGGACCTCAACTTGAGCCCCCTTTCTCACAGGGCCTCAACTCAATAATCCACCCCTTTTTCTGGGGCCTAGGGCCAAAAACCCCCACAAGCTCAGGTGCCCTCATCAGCATGTCTGGCCCACAACTCTCCTTCTTTCTCCAGGGTCTTACACCCTAAAGGGCTCAGGTGCTACCCATGGGCATGCCTGGCCCCCATCTCCCTCTTACTGGGGTCTTGCACCCCAAACGGGCTCAGGTGCCCCACATGGGTGTGCCTGGCCCCACTACCCACTTCGGGCCTTATGCCCCATTGAACTCAAGTGTCCCACATGGACATACCTGGCCCAGATTCCCTCCACTTTTACTAGTAACCCAACAGATGGTGGGGGCAGGGGTTATTAAGGTGCCCTGACATGCCTTTCACCGGGACAGTCCTCCAACCTGGCATTTGCTGGCCCTGTCCTACCACTGACAGGACCACCAGGCCTCCTTATCCCAACAGAGTGCAGTTTTAAGTCATGGCCAGGACCAATGAGGCCTCCTCCTTCCCCATAGCCTCACCCCTTACCTCCAAGTTGTCGCTGGAGTAGCAGCTCCACTGGGAGATGTTCCTTCCTCAGCTCCAGGCAGCAACTGCTCCCTCCAGCCCTGCTGGCCTGAGTCTTCAGATGGCTGCTTGTCAGGACTGGGTTGCACCTTCCTGCTTCCTGGCCCAGTTCTTGAAGTGGCAAAGCACCACAAGTGCTCTGACACATTGTGTCAGACTGATGTAAATTCTTAAAGCCAACTTCTCCAGGGCTCCTCCTTCCCTACACCCTGGTCCATCACTCACCCAACTGTTGTTCTTATGGCTACAGAGGATTCTGATGCATTACTCGTATCAGTCTTAACTCAAATTAACCATCACCAATTCCCACCACCGAGCCCAATTCAACCCTTGGCTATAGCTTGGCCCCATTGCCCAGGGTTGTTCCAGTGCTTATCAACTCAATGAGGTTTTCTTCACCAGACCATTTCCTCTTGCTAAGTCTGTGACTAGCATTGGTTTCTCTGTTAATGTAGTCTTCACTCAGATTACCCCACCACTTACCCTAAGTGGACACTGTCTCTCACCCTGTTCTCATTAAAAAACTGGGGGACTGTGGTGTTGACACCTACACAGTCAAATGGGTCGCCAACTGGCTGGAGGGCCGCACCCAGAGAGTGGTGGTGGACGGGTCATTTTCAACCTGGAGGGCAGTGGGGTTCTGCAAGGCTCAGTCCTTGGGCCCACACTGTTCAACATCTTCATCAGTGACTTGGACAAAGGGGGTAAAAAGCACCCTGTTCAAATTTGCTGATGACACGAAGATGTGAGGGGATGTGGGCACACTAGAAGGGAGGAATAGGCTACAATTGGACCTAGACAGGTTACAGGGGTGGGTGGATGAGATTAGGATGGGCGTCAACACTGACAAGTGCAAGGTGCTGCACCTGGGGAAGAAGAACCAGCAGCATACCTACAGGCTGGGGAACTCCCTTCTTGTCAGTGCAGAGGCAGAAAAGGATCTTGGAGTCATTATTGATGCCAAGATGAACATGGGCCGGCAGTGTGGGGATGCAGTCAGGAAGTCCAACCACACCTTGTCATACATCCAAAGATGCATCTCAAGCAGGTCCAAGGAGGTGATACTCCCCCTCCATGTGGGACTGGTCAGGCCTCAACTGGAGTATTGCATCCAGTTCTGGGCGCCGCACTTCAAGAGAGATGTGGCTAACATGGAGAGGGTCCAGAGGAGGGCCACTTGCATGA
>NW_017729022.1:162798306-162799545 GCF_001723915.1 Gavialis gangeticus | reverse complement strand
AACCTGTTCAGCCTCCACAAGAGAAGGCTGAGGGGGGATCTAGTGGCCTGTTACAAACTAGTCAGAGGGGACCAGCAGGCATTGGGGGAGTCCCTGTTCCCCCGAGCACTACCAGGAGTGACAAGAAATAATGGTAACAAGCTGGCAGAGGGTAAATTCAGATTAGACATCAGGAGGCGCTACTTCACTGTCAGGGTGGCTAGGATCTGGAACCAACTTCCAAGAGAAGTGGTGCTGGCTTCTACCTTGGGGGTCTTTAAGACAAGGCTAGACAATCACATTGCTGGGGTCATTTGACCCCAGTACTCTTTCCTGCCCTGGCAGGGGGTTGGACTTAATGATCTGCTCAGGTCCCTTCCGACTCTACTAACAATGAAACTATGATCAACTTAAATTGGAACTAAGGCAGACCAAACCCTAATTGGTCAATTCTCCTTGTCAGTCTATTTTCTCTGGGCAAGCAAACCACAACACTAGCCAAGTCTCAATTGGTTTCCACCATTAACCTGTTATAATTTATACTGGGCATCAGCCCATCAAAGGAGCCACTCACTATGTCTTTCTCCTTCCTTCTTTCTAGGTCCAGCATGTGCTCACCAGTGAGGAGGGGCTGGGATCCCTTTTTGGCTCCCTAACTGCAGAGACAATTCCATAGTGGTCTGGGCAATCTATTGTAGCAGCAATCCCCTGGTATGCTTCACTGCTTCTCCAGCAACTGGAGTCCATCACTCTCCTTGTCACTGGCTTGTCCACACTTCCACATAGATCCCTTGTCTTCTTCTCCCTTTCAAGGGGAAGTTGAGCTGCTGCCAGTGCTCACAGCTGCCTCCCTCTTAAAGAGGGTCAGAACTCCCAGTGCCTCATGGAAGCCTGTCCCCTCCACGCTGGGCTATGACATGCTGCAAAGGGTAAATTTGGTGCAAAGTGTAAATGTTACTGAGCCACTTGGCAATAGTGATCACAATGCAGTTGTGTTTGACATCCATGTACGAGGGGAGACGAGAAGAAAATCTACCACAGTAGCCTTTAACTTTAAAACTGGAGACTACACCAAAAATGAAGAAGCTAGTTAAACAGAAGTTAAAAGGGGCCCCTAAAGACATGAGGAACTTGTAAGTCAAATCCTAACAAGGAAAATAAAAAAGAGCATAAAAACTTGCAAATAAAATGTAAAACTGCAAAAAGACAAGCTAAGAGAGAATTTGAGGAGAAACTTGCTAGAGACACAAAAGGTAACAA
>NW_017729022.1:162794080-162798295 GCF_001723915.1 Gavialis gangeticus | reverse complement strand
GGAGAAACTTGCTAGAGACACAAAAGGTAACAATAAAAATTTCTTTAAGCACATTAGAAGCCAAAGACCTCCCAGGGAGTCATTTGGGCCTTTGGATGATCAGGGTGCAAAAAGGAATGCTCAAGGATGACAGGGCCATGTGTAAGAAACTAAATGCATTCTTTACATCTGCGTCTGTCCTCACTGTGGAAGATGCTAGGGAAATTAGTAGTAGTAGTAATAGTGGATCCACTCGTCTCTAGGAACAAGTCAGTGAAGCTGACCCAAACTGAGGTTTCAGTCAATAAAGTCATAGAGGAAATTGATAAACTACACAGTAGCAAATCACTAGGACCTGATATCATTCATCCTAGGGTCCTGAAGGAGCTCAGATCAGAAATCACCAAGCTCTGAACTGTAGTATGCAACTTATTGCTAAAAATAGCTTTGGTACCAGAGTACTGGAGGGTTGCCAGCATGACTCCCATATTTTAAAAAGGCTCTAAAGGGGATGCTGGGAACTACAGACCAGTGATCCTAATTTCTGTTCCTGAAAAACTGTTAGTAAAAACAACAATCAAAAAGAATTGTTCAGCACATGGATGAACATGACTTGCTAAGGAGGAATCAACATGGTTTTGTCAAAGGGAAATCGTACCTCACAAGCCTACTAGAGTTCTTTGAGAGTGTGAATAAGCAGGTGGATTGGAGTAATCCAGTTAACACAGTATATTAGGATTTCCAAAAAGCCCTTGACAAGGCCCTCTATCAGAGGCTTTTAACTAGGTTGGGTGGTTATGGGATTACAGGGAACATCCACTCATGGATTAGAATTTGGCTCCAAATAGAAAGCAAAGAGCAAAGAATGGTCAATTTTCAGGATGAGAAGTAGTAAACAGTGGGTTCCCCCAAGTATCTGTGTTGGGACCAGTGCTCTTTAACATATTCATAAATGATATGGGAAAAGGGCTGAGTAGCAAGGTGGCCAGATTTGCCAGTGACACAAAATTATTCAAAATGGCAAAGACCAAGGTGGACTGAGGAACTACCAAAGGATCTGGCATGATTAGGCAAATAGGCAACTACTTATCTAGATTCAAAATGGGATTGGACAAATTCTTGGAGGAAATGGGCATCAATAGCTATTGAGTATGGGAGTTAGGGATACGATTTCTGAATTAGACTAGACCTTACCCACCCTCCTACAAGGGGAGGCTCAGGGCACCTGCAGAGATCCAGTGCCATTGTGGCCAGAATAACTCCAGTTCCCATCTCTGGAGACTGGCTAAAACCTCCAGGAGCACAGCCAGAGTTCTGAAAAGGTACCAGAGCATTGATGACCAGTGCCCTCCTGTGAAAGGAGATACACTGCAGCAGGGCTGCCTTTGCCTGCAGCTGCTCAGACACCCTGACCTCTAGCTGTGCCAGTTCCCCAGCAAAGAGAGGCAACTAGGGAACAAGTAGACCTCAAGATAGAGCAGTGAGACCACACTCCATCAGGAGTTCTGGAGCACATGTGGAAGCAAACCCACCTGGCACCTATCACCCACCATCAAGCCAGAGTTCTTGACCCAACTGATCCAGGCAGAGGAGGCTGCTGAGTAGGTGGATTGATAGACCGCCACCTGTACCAGGTTGGCTGGGTCCTGGCCAGTGAAGAGCATGTCATCAGTGTATGCTCTTGGACAGGTCCTTGAGCACCAACCCTGCCACATGCTTGCACATGAGGCAGAGGAATGGTTCATGGGAAATGGCATAGAGCTGGCCTGACAGCAGACAACCTTGATGCACTCCATACCCAAACAAGAAGGACTCTGTCCAGTTGAGCTTACCCATACACTCTGCAGAAGCATGCAGCACCTGAAGAAACCACATGAAGCAGGGACTGAAGCTGAATGCCCTCAGCATACCTGTGAAGTACCTGTGATCCACCCTGTCAAATGCCTTCTCCTGGTTGAGGGACAGGAGGGTGAATGACAGGCCATCCCTGTTACCAAGTTTGAGGAGCTCCCACACCAAGTACAGGTTGCTGAAGATGGAATGCCCACAGTGAATCACATCCACCCTCATGGGCTTCAGGCACAGCAAGATGTCTTTCACTATGACCTTATAGTCCATACAGAGGAGTAAAACTGGGCACCAATTCCTCAGGCCATGAGGGTCCCCATTCTTGGGCAGCAGGGTCAGGACAGCCCTCCTGCATGACAGGGAATCACTCTGTCCTCTTCAGACTCAGCCCAAACTGCAGAAAGTCCTGGGCTGAGGATATCTCAAAAAGCACAGAACTCCCCAGTCAGTCCCATCAATGCTCAGCACTTTGTTGGTAGGCATCGGGTGAAGGGTACCCAAGATCTCAGCCAGGGTGAGAGGACCATCCCAGTCACCCACACTGACCTGTGGAAATCCCTCCCATAGGACCTAGCAGATGCCATCTCTGGTTGGATCAAACAAGAAGAATATCAAATAGAAAGTGTTTGCCCTTTCTCACAGCTCACCAGGACCCATGAGGGGTGTGCCATTCTCCACCAGAAAGCAAGTGATGTACAGGGTTTTAAAGAAGGAGCTGCAATCCATATCCTGAAAGAGCTAGATGCACAAGGGGATGAACATGCTGTGGGCGTGGTGGTCCTCCAGAGCTCAGGACTCTTCCCACCTCTCCAGCACTCCACAGAGGGATGATTTGTTTGGGCCAGTGGCCAAGCACCTCTCCAGCTCCAGCACTTCCCTTGACCTGCTCTCAAGCTGTCTTCCACTCTCAGGCATGCCACTGGGTATAGTGGCAACAGTCCAGCCTGGTGCATACCTTCTCCATGTGCCATTATCTCTGGGCTGAGGGAAAGGTTCCCCACTGCTCACACCAGTCTAGCCAGAACTCCCAGAAGACAGCCACAAAGCCTATGTCCTCCATGTTTCTGAAGTGCTAGTTAGCTGGCCGTGGACATTCAGGCTGCAGCATGACCATCTAATGTTCACTAGATGGTGGTCACTGAAGAAAGCTGGTCTAATGCTGGAAGGATGGATTTGGTAGGTGTTTAACATGGAAATATAGATTTGGTCCAACTAGGAGTGGTGTGCCCACTGCTTCTCCACCCTGACAAAGGTTCTGGTGTTATCAGGTTAGTGAGCATACCACACATTCACCAGGGAGTGGTCAGTGATGACCCCCTGTGGACATCTGCAGTGGCCCAACTCCACTCTCTGCCAGTACAATCCTGTGTCTTAAGAGTGACAGTAAAGTTCCCGCTGAGGACCAGGTACTCATGAAGCCTCAGAGTCCCAAGGTAGGCAGCCTCCTGCTGATAAAAATGGACCATCTCTAACTCATGCATAGAAGCACGGATGTTCACCAGGTTGAGGACAATCCTCTATATTTGGACTCATAGGTGAAGCAGGCAGCTCAGCACCACCTCAGTGGCAAGAAGCAACCCCAGTTGCAGACTTGGGGAGAATAGGGTGGCCATTCCATAAGATGTCTCTGTGATATAGCTAAAGTACACCCTGTCCCTCCAGTCCAACTGCCAGTTGGTTTTGACAACTGGAAAGGTGTGGATTTCCTTCAGGAAAAGCTAAAGTACTGCCCCACCACCCCCACCCCGCTCAGAAAAAAGAGAGTACCTGGAACCTGTGGAGACCCATCTTGCAGCTACACACGTTGAGGATTACCACAATGAAAGACTTCATTGGTGGGGGGTGTTAGTCTTGGCAGGGCTTTCATGGGAGACACCACCAGCCATGGCACCCATCAGCAATCCCGATGCCCTCCCATAGGTGCAAAAGGTATCATGGAAGCTGAGGGCTAGCTGGTTCCTGGCATTGCTCCTTGCCTTCCCCCACCAAAGCCCATACCGAGTTCAGTACTTGATGGAAATCCCTCCATCAGTCCAGGGTGAGCTGCACCTTCTTTTGAGAGCACAGCATGCTCTCCAGGAATTGGAGCACCTCCTCCCCTCCTCTTAGTTCCACTGGGAACAAGAGGTCTGCAGGCTTTGTGGAGTCATCCTCCTCCTAATCCTGTGGTTTGGAGGGCTCTTCCTGGCTCCAGATGGGGTGGGTATTTCCCCTCCTCTGCCTCCATGGGGGAAAGAGGCCTGGCAGCATCATTCCCTCTAAGCTGCACGGTATGCATGGATGCACAGGCACACCTGGCAATGCAGCATAAACGTGCCTGTGTAGCCACACATGCCACACAGCTTAGGCAGGGGTGGGCAAAATGCAGCCCAGGGGCCAGATGCGGCC
>NW_017729022.1:162792887-162794069 GCF_001723915.1 Gavialis gangeticus | reverse complement strand
AAAACTCAGTAAGTGGCCCTTCGCCCAAAATAATTGCCCACCCCGGCTTAGAGGGAACCCTCCCTGGAAGAGCACTGCCTGAACCATCTGGTTCACCACATCCCCGACACAGGCTGAAGGAGAAATGTAGCTCCTTGGAATGGGGGAGGGGTTAGCATGAGAAATGGCAGGGGGATCCCTTCAGTGTCCCCTTCAGTATTAGCTGGATTTGCAGTGGGGGACCCTCCTTTTCCACCCTCTGTACTTGGGCCACAGAGAGCACTGGGGTCTATGGCAGAGGTGGCTTCAATGTAGGGGCCAGAGGAGATAGTTTAAACACCTGGATATTACTAGTAGCCTCCCTGGAGCCCTGAGAAAGGGACTCTTCTCCCTTGGGACCCACTGGCATAAGCCCCAGGGCTCTCACCTCACCCAGGTGATCAGAGGGAGACAGCACCACTACTGGACCTGCCTGAAGGGTATCTGTAGCTGGGGCTTCAGCATCTATGGAGGGGGGCAGGTTGTGGCCAGCAAAGTTGGAAGTCTCATCCACAGGACCTCCTCTGTGAGATCCTCTACCACAGGACAGCCGTGCCATCCTGGGCCTTCTTCCATGGTGGTAGGTAGTTTCTTTATTTTTTCTGCAGGTGGGATACGTACTGCAGCTTGGGAAGTAGTGGGCATGACTGTGATGTCAGCCTCCTTCTCAAGTGATGGGAGAGGGCCCCTTCCATATCAGAGTGCTTGAGCTCTGGACCTTGTGGTTAACTCTTGCATTGGGTGGCAGATCACCACCCATACAGGATCAGCACCCACCCAGCCTCAGGGTGGCCCAGGGAGGGGGTCAACCTAGGGTGCTGGAAACAATGTGGGGCCAAGAGAGAATGGTGGTGGTGGCGGGGTGGTGGCAGGGTGGTGGGGCAGGCATTCCCCCTTGCCACCTTCCTTTCTCTGTGCCCTTCTGTCATGGGATTCCACTGGTGGCTATGGTGCAGTAATTCCTGAACTTGCAGGAGGCTTGGGTGCTGGGGCTGGGGTACTATGGGTAGCACCTCTTTCTTCCATGGAGGCCTGTGGTGCCCCCACTGCTAGTTGAGGCTACACTCCTGGCACAGGTGCCCCAGTACCCAGCACCAGAAGCACCTCACTTTCCCTGCTGTGTAGAAGACCTTGTTCGGGGACCCCTGGAAGGGGAGCATAAAG
>NW_017729022.1:162787042-162787887 GCF_001723915.1 Gavialis gangeticus | reverse complement strand
GGCTACACTCCTGGCACAGGTGCCCCAGTACCCAGCACCAGAAGCACCTCACTTTCCCTGCTGTGTAGAAGACCTTGTTCGGGGACCCCTGGAAGGGGAGCATAAAGGCCTCCCTCCTACCTCTGCCCCCTACCACCAATCGGATGGTGACCTGACAGTTGAAGGATGGGATGCGGCAGAGGCTGTGGCCCCAGCATCCTAGTGAGAGAGTGGTGACTGGGGAGAAGACTCTCCTCAGGCCTTAAAGGAAGGACATGAGGGCCCAGTTAGAGAGGTAGTGGGCGACAGGACTGAGAACTACATGGGTGCCCAGCTCTTTCAGGGGCTCAAGGGGGCCATGCCTACCCACCATTGTGAGTCCCTTCTCCATTGCTTCCTGCACAGAAGCCTCCATGGGAAGACTCTCTTGCCTTGGTGTCTGGAGGCCACCATGGTCTTTGGGGCCTTCACTGCCTAAGCGAGCACATATGTTTCAAGGGTGAGCTATTTCTTGAACATATAGCCATGCACTCCATGGTGCCTGCTGATGGCAGGGAGAGGGAACCAAATTGTCCAAGGTGGTATGGGCAGAGGCGGTGGAGGGCCTAGACTCCAAGGATGCAGGTTTCCCTGCAGCAGCCTGGGCATAGCTTGAGCTGGTGCGCTAAGCAGCCAAGCTTGCAGAGCTAGAGGCAGACTGGGTAAGTGGGGTGCCAGCTAACAGGGTGCTGCTGATACCTGCAGATGTTGATTGCTTTTTCTTGATGGGTTCATTAGAGGCAGGTCCTGTCAGACCAACCTGGTGGCCTTCTATGACCAAGTCTCAAAATCCTTAGATGCAGGTGTAGCAGTGGACGTAGTCTTTC
>NW_017729022.1:162750279-162782042 GCF_001723915.1 Gavialis gangeticus | reverse complement strand
GATATCAGGAGGCGCTACTTCACTGTCAGGGCGGCTAGGATCTGGAACCAACTTCCAAGAGAAATGGTGATGGCTCTTACCCTGGGGGTCTTTAAGAGGAGGCTGGATGAACACCTTGCTGGGGCCATTTGATCCCAGTACTCTTTCCTGCCATGGCAGGGGGTCGGACTTGATGATCTGCTCAGGTCCCTTCTGACCCTATTAACTATGAAACTGTGATTGTAGGCCCTGTACCTTTCCCAACCCTTGTGGGATTTGGAATGGGACACAAAGCAGAGCACACTGGCCAGCACCCATTGCCCTTTGAATGAGTTGAGGGAGTCTGTGGATGCTGACCAGTGAAAATCTGCCTAGAGACACGAGCAGAGGAGTGACAGGAAGACAGCCGTACCCTTGCCCGGGTTTCTCCTGGCCAGAGCCTCCTTTCTGGTCTTGTAGATGGCCAATTTAGCTACAGCCAGGAAGAGGTTGACCAGGAGGTCCTGGTACTTGGTGAGGCCATGAACAAGGAATGCATAAAAGAAAACGGGTGGAGAGAAGTGCAGCCAGAACTTCAGCAGTAGGTTCTGGAGGAGATAGAAAAGGGGCTGTAACCTGGTGCACTCAAGGTAGGTGTGCACCAGGGTCTCCCTCTATTGTTAAAAGGGGCATGTGTCAAGGGTTTCTGTAAATCACCTAGTAGACACAGGACACCGGGCAAGATGGACCTATGGTCTGACCCAGCTAGTGGAAATTCTTATGTTCTTATGGTTAAGGTATAATGGTGGGGAATGTGTACTGGTCATGTGACACAAGAAGCAGGTCTGAGTCTAGAAAGAGAGGTTTTCAACTTATTGACAAGTAAAATTCATGTAAATACTATTTAAATAATGCTATTCCAGGTTTAGTGATCATGTTTTAGCAGTAGCATATTGTTTCCATTCATTTTTAATATGGAACTGACATATTTATGTTTCCTTTCAAAATCCATGGCAGCAGTTGAATGCTCGATTCACTGTTTTTTCCCCTGACAACACAAACTCATCATCAAGCGTATGAGAACTCAGGGAATTAAAGAGGATAATTTTCTCAACAAAATGTTCTTTCCTCCTTACTAAAAAAGAACAGTATTCTAAGAGACACATCAAGATAAGCATTCCATAGATAAGCAAAAAAACATGCATCAAATATGACACATTTACTTCCTTATTATCAGAGACGGACTCGTGCTGCAAGATCCTCATCTATTTCCCCATTTTGAACGCACCAGCATTCCATAAAATACATGAAGAAGGGGGACACTGAAGGATCTCCCTGACAGCAACAAACATAACAACTACTGTCATTAAGTCTTTAGAACAATGATAGCTTCAACAAGATACGTAAAACAGTTGTAACTGCTAAAGAAGCCACCGGACACAGCCTAGCTTATTGTGGTCTCCAAGATACATATCTCCCTCTATCACACATTAAGTTTCTAATACCTACATGACTGAGCACAACGCTGGCATGTATTTTTATTACAATGCCAACATGCTAGTCCCCTTCCAGTACTGTACAGGCCTCACAAAAGTACCTTCACAATGCTCCGTTATCCCCCATGCCCTCTTTCATATATTTCTTCTTGACCTCTAGCTTGTATGATGTGAGAGCTATCTTACAGATATTACAAAGAGGCAGATCGGACACAAAGAGATTCATGCATAGTGAAAAACAGCACAAATTTTCTAGTAGCAATAATTCTATACCAAATAGAATAGCAATAGTAATAGCAGTAATTCTATAGTAAATTAGAATTAAGTAGCCAAATTGCTTCAAAGCATTGCAGTTTTGGATATGATGCTTCCACTTATTCAGACCGTCCAAGAAGGTTAAGAGAACTCTCAAGCAGCCTGAGACAAAGCTCACTGGAATCCATGACAGCCTTTCGATTGGCTTCAGTGAACCTTGAATCAGCCCCTATAAGAGGGCATCCCTACATATTCAGGGCAGTTTTATTATTATTTTTATTATTATTTAGTATTCAGTTTATATTATTTCATTTGATTGTATATCAATATTGTATGAAGTCATAAAGATTTGAGGTCAGATATGATGCCAGGCCACAAAGGCTTGCAAAGAAAAGGGTCTGAGCAAACAGATTAGCTGTTCAGCTAAATACATTCTAACTCTAGCGGTAGCTGTGACTGTTTCTCTGTCTGTCATAAAGATAAGTTAAACTTTAAGTTAATCAGCAAGCAGCAGCAGCAAGGCCTAGACTCAGTGAGCCCTTGATCTTAGCATGAGGGCTTCAATTGATGTCACTGGGAGTTGTGCTTGTAGACTTAAGGGTACCATATGGGCCCTTTGACTTCAGTATTGGTTTGTGGCTTGTTGTATGGATAGATATTATAGAGGGCTAAAATATATATGACAAGTAAAGTCACACAAGGAAAAACAAAATCACACTCTGGCAGATGCCTTGGCTGTGATAGGTGATTTACAGGAACACACTGTGGATCTGAAAATGGGAATATTTCATCTAAAATTAGAGCAACAAAACATGCTTCCATAGGCAAAATTCCGAGAAATTCCTCTGAGACAATACCAAGAGAATGTACCAGTAAAATAGCTGTTAATGAACCTGATGTAGATATAGCAAATCCAGTATAAGACTCCCCCTGCTCAAAGCAGTTGGAAGGATGGGGGTTAAGCCTGGTTTAAAAACAACCCCTAGCATGGGGAAAGGGAGGAGATGGATTCTCCCAGGTATTAAAACAGGCTGCTGCAAGCACTTCAGCCTTGTTTCTGGTGTAAGTCATTACCCCAGAGATCTGCATGTGAAATCTGGACTTCAAAAAGAAAATCTACATTTAGCAAAGAAGTTGCTGTGATACCTATGTGTGAAAGCTTTTCCAACACTGTTTTCTGCTTGCCATATGGCCAATTTCATCCAAATTAGTAGCAACTGTTGAGCAAAGCTTCAACAGTTTGAAGGAGAAAGAGAATTTCAGAAGTCCCATTCAACAACTGTTAACCCCAGGAAGACCTTTTTGCCTATTTGCAATGCTGCAGAGGTGCCTTGCATTTTATGATATAATTAAACTTTTGTTTTCCATTGCAAGTGGGCACAATGGCATTCTCTATCCCTATTAAAATAAATGATAAAGAATTTCACTCCACAGATTTTTCAATCTATGACTTACACTATAAACAAAGCTGAAGTGCTTACAGCAGTCTGAATATAAAAGAATCCATCTCCTCCCTTTCCCCAAGCTAAACATTGTTTTTAGACCAACCTCAGTTCTGATCTCCACATGTCAAAAAGGATGTAGTAGAATTAGAGAAAATATAGAGAGAGGAACCCAAGATGATTAGGTGTATTGAACAATCTCCATACCAAGAGAGACCAAAAAGTCTCCCCTTTGAAAAGGAGAAGACTGCAGAAGGATACGATAAAGGTTTATAAAATCATGAAGGATGTAGACAACTGTTATTTATCAAGTTCCAGAATACTAGGGCACCCACTAGAATTATCAGGAGACAGGTTTAAAACTAATGAAAGTTGTTTTTTTCCCCCCACAGTGTATACTTAACTCTAACGCAGGAAGCTGTAGAGGCACATAATATAACCTGGTTCAAAAAGGGACTAGCCAAATTCATGATGATAGGTCTATTAATAGTTATTAAACGGAACAGACATGGATGTATCCTTTGCCACCTCTAAACCAATGATGGTAGAAGACAGGGAGGATATGACAGAGGATAGATCATTCTAGATATTCCCTGTTCACGTGCTTGCTTTCTTATGCTTGTTTCAAGCATCCATTCCTGCTAGGTAGGGGTGCACTGATAGAGATTTTGAGGGCCGATACCGATAGCCAATTTTTAAGGAGGCGTATTGGCTGATACCAATCTGATTTCTGACACAGTGTGGAGAGCTGCATGCAGCTGATAAGTCTGTTGTGGTAGAAGGCGGGGAGGGGGAGGGAAGGGGCATGAGGGGGGAAGATCAATGACCCCCGCAGTGAGGGAGGGGACTGGGGCATGGGCTGGGGCAGGCGCTGCCCAGCTGGGGTGTGGTGGGGCACGGGACAGAGCCACGGCTCATCAGGGGGGCATCTCCCAAAGCTGCACACAGCCTGGGAGGGCAGGCAGGGCATGTGACCCCAGATTTGTGTGGGGTGGAGCAGGTGGACTGCAGCTGTAGGCTGGATCCAGGGCTGTGCTGGGCTCTTTTCGACAGGAGCTGGGCTCAAGGCAGGGGCTACAAAGGGGGCTGCAGCCACCCCAAATTTCATCATATTCCCTTCTTTCAGCACCGACACCATGCACCTGGCAGAGCCCCAGCTCTTCTCAGCTCAACCCCTGCCTCCCCTGACACACTGGGAAGAGCCAGGGCTGCACTGGGCATGCAGCAGTGGCACTGGGAGGAGGCTACAGTGAAATCTGAGGTGGCTACAGTGTAGCCCGCACCCCAAGCCCAGCCCCTGCCAAGAAGAGCCCCTGCAGCTCCAGCTCCAGCCCGCCTGCTCAGCACAGGGTACACACCTTCCCCCTGCCCTCCCAGGGTGCATGCAGTGGTGGGAACCACCCCACCATCTGATGAGCTGTGGCTCCATCCCATGCCCTGCCCTACCCCGGCTGGGCAGTATCTGCCCCAGCCCCTGCACAAGCCTCACTGCAGGGGGCATTGATCTGCTCCCCTCCTGCCCCTTCCCTCCCCTCTCCCCTTCCACCACAATGGACTTACCAGCTGCACACAGCTCTCCAAGCTGCTGGGCTGTGCTCCTCACTGCCTACATGCTGCACTCACATATGAGCATTTATCAGCCAAATTATCGGCTGTATTGGGCCAATTTCCAATACAGCCAATTTTCTTTATATCCGTTCTGATATCGGACCAATGTATTGGTGTGCCTCTAGTTCCTGCCACTGTTAAAGACAGTACTGGGCTAGATGGTCCAACCCACTGTGTCACGTATGTTCTTATATTCTTAGAATAAATATAATCATTGCTTTCATGGCTTCAGGACTCTTATTGTTTCTTTGTGCAGGAGCTTCCAACCAGTGGTATGAGTCCTAGGGCTGGCATTTCAGGCCAAACATACAAATACACCAGGCCACAAATCCACACTATAGGACAAAGAAAAACTCCCTCCACCAGCTTCCCCTTACCCTTGTTTATAGATTCATTTTTGGACTGTGGGGAGGTTCCTGAACCTCTCAACCCATATCATATATTTCCTGCCTGCAAAGCCCATTCACTTGAGCTTTGATTGCAGGACCAGCCTCAAACCCACACCCATAGAAGTCCATGATATAGCATCACTGATCTGAGCTGTTTATTGTAGTGGGTAAATTGAGTTGTGCTAGACTCAGCAAGAGTCCAAGTCTTCCCAGAACTACGCATTAAAATTGTACAGAGCTCCTTATATGGCATTGTAAGAAGTAAGTGCTGTAATTGGAGTGCAAGGTGAGCAACGTCTAGCACTTTCCCTACAAGGAAAGAAAACCAAAAGTAGAATAGGATTGGTGCACCATGTAAGGAATGTGTGACTGGACAATTGTTAGGTAAAAGACATGAAACTAGTTAACACAAAGGAAAGTGTGTGTGAGCACACAATGGACCTGGGAAGACAGAGACAGCTGCTGTAGCCTCCACTGGACTGTGGAGGATCCAAAACATCACACACCCGATGGAAGATCCAAGGCACGGTACCCCTGACGGTCACCACTGAGACACCTACAGAGCCACTTGTCAGCACATATTACAGGGAGAAAACCTGTAATATTTTATAGAGGTTACTAATAAAGTTCACTTGAAACCAAATCAGCTGAACTGCTGTGTCAATCCTTTAGGGCTGTGGTAAAGAAATCCTATTGGTAACATCTATAGTCTACCCTACAAGTGAAGAGAGGCTCTTTAGGCCAAGCCTGTTAAAGATGCAACTTTCACATCACAAAAAGTGTGAAGAAAGATATCACTCAAATGAAGTATGTGGCATTTGACCCATAATTTTCTTTTCCTTCCCTTTCAATTTTTACTAATTATTGAGCTTTCTTTCTCTCATGCTCATTCTTTTCCAAATTAATTTTGCAAAGAAAATCAGAGATTTATAGAGACTCACAGAAAAGTAGGGCTGGAAGGGTCTGCCAGAGGTCATCTAGCCCAACCCTCTGATCAAGGCAGGGTCATCTCTATCCAAACCATCCCATATAAGCCCTTGTCTAACCTATTACTAAAGCTACTCAATCAACCCCGTCGCAACAATCCTGTACTTATTTCAAGATGATCTGTTGGCAAAAGGATTATTGCAATATCACAGTCTTAATGCTAGAAGTTCACTGACACATCAGGAGGAAGAGAAGGTATGAACTGGTTACTAGACAACTTCTTGTAAATTACTGTAATGCTAAAGACAGGAATGAAACTGAAGAAAATAAACAGGACGGCTCCTGGCAGGAACAGTGGTAATTTGACAGAACCCTGTCAAGGTGACAGTCCTGAGCTGGATATGAGAACTTTAATGCCTCCTTACACTGCATTTTTCTTAAAATTTCCAACAACCATTACTGAAAGCAAGAGCTCTAGTGCAGATAATACTCCAGTGCATGCTTATATTTGTATTACTATATCAACTGGATTTACTACAACTTGGCTCAGATGAATAAATAAAAAACAAAAATGGTATGCTTATCCATTGATTTCATTGGTGGAGCTGGACACTATTCTGTAACAGTGTACAGACACAAAACATACAAGCCATTCAGCTGTAATGTCAACTTGGCCTCTATGCTGAGAGGATTCACCAAAAATGCTAACTAAAGTAACTTACACATTAGAAATTTGCCTGAGACCACCCACTCACTCCTTATATGGGTCAAAGAATCACTTTCAGATATTAGATCATATTTTGGACTTGGGAAAGATCTGAACCAGCGATGTAGAAATGAAAAGTTTCCATAACTTATTACCTAAACAAAGGCAGCACATGGGGGCACCTTAAAGACTAACTCATTAAGATGTCCCCCATCCTGCCTTCTGCCTGACTTCAAACTAACATGGCTAAGTACCTCTGTCTTACAAAGTAACCATTGAGAGAAAAGAAAAGGTCTGCAAATAAGAAAGTCTCTATTTGAATGGGAATAGTGCATTTTTCAAAATAAGCAACAATGGCAAACTGGTGTCTGAAATCAATCAAAATTAAAGTGGGTTTCAGTAAAAACTGAATAGTCTCTACTTGCAGTTATTACATTTAGCAGAGTATTTACAGAATTTTCAGTTTTAATTCTGAAAAATACTAATAATCCCAAGGTAACGACAAGGAGCAACATGTGGGGACCTGATAAATATCCAATTTTAACAGCATCTGATTCCATTTTGTTCAACAAATTATCATGGTAACTTAGAGATCTGGATGGGGCTAAATCAAATATCATGAAGATGACCAAAATGATCTTCTCTTCCTTCTTTTAATTTCTTTGTCTCCATGGCAATCTGGAATTCAGAGTCCCTGTGTATTTATGGCCATAGCAGTAGACAGCAGAATCAATGGGCTGGATTCTGATTCTGATCCACACAGACAACATCTAGTGCACAGATGTGATTGTAGCATTCCTGAACTAGACTTAATTTAGCTATTTTGGGTAACAATACCAGCAAACACATGGTGGTACAGTCTTAGGAGCTTGCATGGATTCAAAATACAACATACAACAATTCAGAAAGATCAAAGTGTGCTTGCACATGAAAGTAAATGTTCATGTTTGATGAACTTTCCATCTCCAGATGACCTTACATTGCCTTTGTGTCAACGTTCATACAAGTGGAATTGCTTGGAGGCAGGTTACATAGGTGACTGTGCTCCTAATGGCAAGTTTAGCAGCAGAGGACAGAGATTTCAAAGTGGAATCCAACTGAGATAGTAAAGTTCCATGAAGTGATGGTGAGTGAAATGATCAAAATATGTGCTATTTACAACAATATGAACATGGATTAGGAACACAGAAATAAATTTGCAAGTTCTTTAATTTTTACAAAATAATCCTTCATTAACTACAATTTTGAGATTTCAGTAGGATGTTTCCATTTTTTAAAACCTAGCAACACTGCAAAGTATGCTCCCAGACACTTGAAAGCTATGCTTCACTGGATTATCCAACTTAGCTAAACTAAAGCTAATTCAGCATGGGTACCCATCCTCTACGCATACCACTGAGTGCAGTGCCAACTTAGCCCAAGCCATCTTTCAGTCAAAATTGCCTTAGCTGGTCACTTAGAGATTCCCCTGGCAATCCCCTGCTATGAATTGTGCCATAAGATCAGACTGGCACTCACAGTGCTAGGATCAGTGATTTACACAGTTAACTACCTTTGTTTCCCCAATATAAGCCTGAAATGCACTTGTCACAGAGGAACCAGTTCTGAGGAATAACTATTTCATGCTGCAGTGGGCATGTCTAGGGGTCCCACCACTGTGCATTTGAATTGCAATTTCATCCATTATTATTAAGTAGCCATCCACTAAGTAGGACTTAGAATTTAGATTCAAATTCAGTAGTATGATCAACAAAACTCCTATCTAACCACTAAGGTTCATAGAGAACCATAGAAACATAGAGAAGTAGGGCTGGAAGGGACCTCCATAGGTCATTTAGTCCAACTTCCTTCATGAGGCAGGATCATCCGTACCCAAACCATCCTATACAAATCCATCATCTAACCTCTTAGTAAAATTACTGTCAATGCTGACACAACACATGACATAACACCCTATCCTGCCACCAATAAAGCAGAAGGACCATGGTAACCAACATCCTGCTTCTGTAAAAGACTGTTAGTATACACTCAAGAGGTCCGAGGTAGTGGGGTCCTGCTATAGAAACAGGTAGACAAAAACTCCCACAGTCCAACCAGTCTGACCATGGGGTAAAATTCTTTCCTGATGCTAAATATGGTGACTGGTCTGACCCTGAGTGGAGGGGCAAGACCCTCTAGCCAGGAAACTCCATCTTTAAATCCCAGCAGGAGCATTGTCACACCCCTGTCAAAATCCCCAGTCTTGGCTACAGCTAACACCCAATGCCGCTAAGGAAGGCTCAAAAGAAACCCCAGACAAACAAACCAACCCTGACATATAGCAGAAAAGTAGGTGGGGGAGTAGAATTCCTTCCCAGCTCCATGCAGCAACCACCAAAGCCCAGAATCATGGAAAATACCCATAGTGGAACATAGGCATAGCTACACCTAGATCATCCCAGACCAGTGGTTGTCCAACCTCTTCCTGAATACCTCTGGTGATGGAGTCCACAACTTCCCTAGGCAGTCTATTCCACTGCCTCACTGTTCTAACAGTGAAGAAGTTTTTTTCCTGATATCCACCTAAACCTTTGCTGCAACTTCAAGCCACTGGTCTGTGCTCTGCTCTCTGCAGCAAGAGAGAAAAGGTATTCTTCCTCTTTATGGCATCCCTTCAAGTATTTGAAGACCACTATCATGTCCCCTCTTAAGCATCTTTTCCACAAACCGCGTATGTCTAGCTCCTTAGGCCTCTCCTCATATGACTTGCCTCTCTAATTTCTTCATATCCTTTTTAAAATGTGGAACCCAAAATTGCACACAATACTATAGTTAAGACCTAACCAGTGCTGAGTCGAGAGGCCCTATCACCTCCAAGGTCTTACACTTCATGCTTCTATTGATTCATACCATTTGTGAAGCTGCATCACACTGCAGACTAATATTAAGTCTGTGTTCTACCAAGACTATCAGATGCTTCTCCACAGTGCTGCCATCCAGCCAGATGTCACTCATTTTGTATTTGTACTTTTGATTATTCTTCCCAAAGCATAGCACCTTATATTTGTCAGCACTGAACTTCATTCTGTTAGCTTCAGCCCAGCGTTCCAGTCTACCAAGACCCTTCTGAATTGTGCCAGAGTGTTCACAATCCTATCCAGTTTCATGTTGTCTGCAGACTTGATCAGGAAGCTTTCTATGCCAGCATTCAAATCATGAATAAGTACATTGAACAGCACTGGGCCCTTGTGGGACTCCACTTGAAACCTCCTGTCATTTGGACATAGAGCCACTTAGAATTACTCTTTGCTTGCAGCTACTGAGCCAGTTGACCATCCACCTTACAGTAGTTTTGTCCATCCCACATTTCTCCAATTTCTTTTTGAAAAGGTCATGCAGAACCTCGTCAAAAGGCTTGCTGAAGTACAGATACACTATTTTCACAGTATTCCCATCACCCACCCAAGTAGTTACTCTGTCAGAAAAGTAGATCAAGTTAGTCTGACATGACTTGTTCTTAATAAATCCATGCTGGCTGCTTGTGACCAGCTTTTCTTCCTCTAGATGCTTGCATATCACCTTCCTTAGGATATGCTCCATAATGTAGCAGTATTGCAGTAACTTAGCAGGTATTGAGGTGAAACTATAAGGTCTGTAATTCTGCAGGTCCTCCTTTTTGCCTTTTTTGTCCCTTTTCCAGTTCTCTAGTACTTCACCCATGTCCCGCGACTTCATGAAGCTCTTTACCAAGGGCTCTGAGATCTCCTCTGCCAGTTCCTTCAGTACCCTGGGATAAAGTTCATCAGGCCCTGTTGACTTGAATTCATACAGACCCATCCAAAGCTTTCTTATTTTCTGTTATCTCATCCATCAGCTTGTGCCTTGTCTCTAGCTGCAGCTTAACTTTTTTGTGAAGACTGAGGCAAAGTAGTTGTTGAATAGTTCTGCCATTTTTGCATCTTCTCTTAAGAGTTACCCCTGGCCATTTAACAGGGGACCCACAGCTTCCTTGGTCTTTCTTTTCTGGCCAACATTCATAGAAGCTCTTCTTGTTGTCCTTAAGATCCCTCACCAGGTGTAGTTCATTCTTTATCTTTTCCTTCTTTATTTTGTCCCTGTAAGTTCTTGCTGTTTCTTGGTGCCCTGCCCATTTTTCCATTGCCCATATGCTTTCTTTTTGCATTTGAAGCATCCTAGAAATTCCCGGGGCAGCCACATTGATCCCTTGCCATTATTCTTGCAACTCCGTTGTTCCTGAAATGACTACAGGCACAACCCTAGGTCAGTAAAGTTGAAAAGTTGCTTAGAGTTCTGTGATTGCAGATGCTCAGAACTAGCAAGGCAGAGCATCTTTGAACCTCTCCCACACATACGTCCATCTGGAATCTGCAAACTAGATATTTCCCTGCCTAAATTCCTGAAGAACTCAATCTGGTAGGCACGCAACACCTACCACACAAGGACAGCATTGAGTTCAGCACAAAACACAACAGCCACAACTATTTTCATTCAAATATACAGGCTGGACCTACTTTTTTATATTAGAGCCTGGAGCAGTGGTTCTCAATCTTTTTAGACTTGAGGCATCCCTCACTTGACTCAAGGCATCCATCCATAACTTTTGGAAATTCAACAGCCCTCTCTCCCTCCTCCCCGCCATTTCAAAATCGAATTTATTTCTTACATTGTTTAGCTCCTTGCAAAAGAGCTAGGCAGGAGAGGCAGGGCAGCTGCCAAGGAAGGATGGACCTAAGCCTGCACTTATCTCCTCACACTTCATGGCATCCTTCAAAAGATCTGGTGACATTCCAAGGTGCCCTGGCACTCTGGGTGAGAATTACTGACCTACAGCAAGTGTTCCCAAATTACATCCCACAAAGCATTCATATGCAGCCTGCAAAACAGTTTTTTTATTAGTGGCCATCATTGACAGAACCAGGGGATCTGAGTTTCTGTAGTTATTGACTGTTCAGTAGTAACTGACTGCCAGACCTTAGCTGTAGCCTTGTAAGGACTGGTAGGGATATTCAATGTCCTTTGTAATGAGTTTAGTTAGCCATAAGGGAGTATAGTTTCCTCTTCCTTCCAAACAGATATAGATGTGCCCGATGTTTTGGGCGATGCACAGTTAAGTGGGTTGCCCTACGTTTTATCAGCACAAGTTAGTTGCATAAATCCCACTTTAACTTGGATTCAGTAACAATGCTGCCGTCTCCTTATGGTAAAATGCTGCATGTGTAAGGCATTTTAGGTTACATCTGTTGAACATAGAAGTATTTATTGCACATTTATGTTGTAATACAGCCCCAGTTGATGTCCCACCCATTAAGTGGTCTTTGTACCAGGGCCAGGTCCTGTTACTATGGGTGCGAAGGAGCCCAAACAGCCCCACACCCTGGAAACATTCCCGTCCCCATTTTTTTGCCCTTAGACTGTCTACTGTGCCTGGCGGTGAGTTCCCATATCCATCCCAAACCTAGAGGGACTCACCAGAGGCTGGGAATCTAGGTGCTGGGATACAGTGAGCTTTCCAGCAAGAAAGCTCACCCAGGTGTAGGGCACCTGGTAGGGGATGCACGGGGGTGCACTTGCCCCCCCCCGATGGGGCCAGTGCCCCCCCGACAGCCGACACTGATGCTGTCGATAGGGCTGGTGCCTCCCCAATAGGACCACCACCGTTGGCGACTTCTGCGGGTGCCCTGCCAGATTCAGGAGGCACTAGTCACTCATGAACCAGGTTTATCTTAAATTAGTTTCAGTCATTTTGAAACTGGTTTACATGCACTAAGTTTCTATTCTGTTACATGTTTACACCAGTTTTTGACGACAAACTGGTTCATGTGTAACTTCCGTCCCTAGCCATGGAACCAACGAGGAACTACTCAGAAAGCTAAGTGGCACTTTGTTTGTCAAAATTCCTTTGCATTTCTTACAATCAGAAGGTGTCCTCATGGTGCTATAGCCTAGCTCCAGCAGAGATAAGGACTCAGAATAGTGGGTTCTTAGCTAAAGCCAGCAGTGAAAGTAAAAGTGGTCAGCTGGGGGTGCCTGACCAAATATGCCTAGCTTTGTATTGCCCAAAAGCTATCCATAACAGTGTACACCTTCAATGAACAAAGCTTTGAGAGACCCTGGCCTACAGGTTAAAGCACTTGCCAGAAGATCTAGATTCAATGCCATTCTCAGCCAGAGGAAGAGACACATTCCAACCCTCCATTGAAACTTCCCCTGTGTAGTAAAGAAATCAAAAGTCATGGGGCCAGAAAGGGGGAGAAAGCATAGAAGGAAGCTTGATCCTGTAGCATGGTGATGAGTGGACTTATTCATAAAATGGAGACCCCATTCCTTATTTTCTTTCCATAAAGCAGCCACTGGATAAAATACAGAAACAATGTTGTAAGTAGATATTGGAAGCCAGGTTTCAGTCTTCCCAGGTAAAGGTCCTCAACTGAACTAGAATCACACTCCCTCCTAGGCTCGCTCCCTCTCTGACCATCTGAATCTTTGTTGCACTGTGGAACATTTTCAGCAGAAGTGAAAAGCTTTCTACCCCTCAACACGTTTTCTAGACAGGTGGTTACAGCACTTTTCTAGGAAGTGGGAGATGTGGGGCTAAAGCACCCTCTGGCTGAGGAGTGCCCAAACCTCCTACTTCCTAGGAAAGTGTTCAAGTGCCATAGCACCACCATCAACCATAGATTCATAGTTCCTAGGGTTGGAAGGGACCTCAACAGATCATCAAGTCTGACCCCCTGCCTAAGCAGAAAAGAGTGCTGGGGCCAGATGACCCCAGCCTTCTCTTAAAGTCCCCCAAGGTAGGGGAGAGCACCACTTCCCTTGGAAGCCAATTCCACATTTTGGCCACCCTTACCATGAAGAAGGTTTTCCTGATATGTAGCCTAAATCTGTGCTCTGTCAGTGTGTGACCATTGTTCCTTGTTACCCCAAGAGGTGCCCTGGTGAACAGAGCATCTCTGATCCCTTGCTGCATCCCCTTAATGAATTTGTAGGCAGCCACAAGATCACCTCTCAGCCTTCTCTTACGGAGGCTGAAGCAGTCCAGGTCCCTTAGTCTCTCCTCATAGGGCTTGTTCTATAAGTCCCTAATCATATGAGTGGCCCCCCTCTGGACCCTCTCAAGTCTATCAACATGCTTCTTGATGTACAGTGCCCAAAACTGGACACAGTGCTCCAACTGCGGTCTGACCAATGCCGCATAGAGGGGAAGTATCACCTCCATGGTTCTTTTTGTTATGCATCTGCTGATGCATAATAAAGTGTGGTTAGCTTTGCTGATGATTTCATCACACTGATGACTCATATTCATCTTGGATTCCACTATGACTCCGAGATCCCTTTCTGCTTCTGTGCTGCTGAGAGGGTCACTTCCCAGCCAGTAGGTGTGCTGGATATTTTTGCATCCTAGATGCAGCACTTTGCTCTTCTCCTTGTTGTACTGCATCCTATTGTGTACTGCCCACTTTTCTAACCTGTCCAGGTCTGCCTGCAATTATTCCCTACCCTCCAGAGTGTGCACTTGGTCCCACAATTTAGTATCATCCACAAGCTTGGACAGAGTACACTTCACACCCACATCCAAGTCACTGATGAAGATATTGAAGAGTATACAGGTCCAAGGACCAAACCATGCGGGACCCCACTACCCACATCCTTCCAGGTCGATAAAGACCCATCAACTGCCACTCTCTGGGTGCAACTGCTAAACCAATTTGCCACCCACCGGACCGTGTAAATATCTATGTCACAGCCTCTTAATTTATTTATGAGAATGGGATGAGATACCATATCGAAGGCCTTGCTAAAATCCAAGAAAACAACATCCACCTCTACTTCTGCGTCTAAGCATTTTGTGACCCTGTCATAAAATGAAACCAGATTGGTCACGCATGATCTACCTGGTATGAATCCATGCTAGTTTCCCTGCTACATTATTTTTCCCGCTGGACTCCCACAAATATGATCCTTCATAATCTTTTCAAAGACCTTTCCAAGGATGGAGGTGAGACTGACTGGCCTATAATTACTCAGATCCTCCTTCCTCCCCTTCTTGAAAATAGGGAACACATTGGCCCTTTTCCAGTCCTCCGGGACCTAACCCGAGCAACATGAGTGCTCAAACAGCCATGCCAGTGGCTGCTATGACACTGGCCAATTCCTTCAGTGCCCTTGGATGTAGCTCCTCTGGGCCTGCTGACTTGAACACATCCAGTCCATCCAAGTGATTCTGCACCAAGACAGCATTGACAGTTGGTGGGCTGGTGTCCCTCTGATGCCCGTCTAAGAACCCATTAGGAGACTTATCTTGACCCTTGTTCAGGAACACGGAGGCAAAAAACTCATTGAATAGCTCAGCCTTGTCCCCCCTGTCTGTCACTAATTGCTCCTTCTTATTCAGTAGCGTCCTATGTTGCCCTGCGCCTTCCTTTTATTCCCTACATACCTAAAAAAAGACTTTTTGTCTTTAATTTGTGTTGCCAGCCTCATCTCTGTAGTTGCTTTGGCTTTTCTAACTGCCTCTCTGCAAGTGCGGGCCAAGTAGGTATACTCCTCCTTGGTAGCTTCCCCCTGCTTCCACTGCCCATATGCCTTCTTTTTTGCCCTTAGACTCCCCTGGATTTCCCTGTTTAGCCAAGGAAAATTTTTGGCTCCTTTCCCCCTTTTCCCTCATACGGGGATAGTCTCCCTCTATCCCCAAAGGATCGCTTCCTTTAGGAACAACCACCCTTCCTGGACTCCCATCTTGCCAATACTCTTCTCTTGCAGTGTGTCATTGACTAGACTCCTAAGCACACTGAAGTTAGCCTTCCTAAAGTCAAACACTTCCACCCTGCTAGTTATCTTACCCACCCTATGCCATATGGTGAATTTGGTTGATTGGTGGTCACTGTCGCCAAGGTGGCCACGAATCTGCAGCTCCCCTACCAGGTCCTCCCCCAAAGCCAACACCAAGTCCAGTAAGGCATTCCCCCTAGTGAGACTGTATACCTCCTGCATTAGGTGAAGGTCCTGCATGCAGGTTAAGAACCTATGTGAAAGGTTGGATTTGGCTGACTGCTCCTCTCAGCAGATGTCAGGGTAGTTTACATCCCCCATGATAACCATGTCCCTAGACTGTACGGCCTCTGAGAGCTGCCTCAAGAATTCCAAATCTAGTCTTTCCTCTTGATGTGGTCATCTGTAGCAGACCCCCACCACCAAGTCCCTTTCCCCTCGACCTCCATGTATCCTAACCCACAATGACTTGATTTTCTCCTCCTCTGATCCCATTTTAATTAGGGTAGATGTATAATGCTCCTTTACATAGAGAGCAGCCCCACCCCCTTTCCTCCCTACTCTGTCTCTTCTGTACAACCTGTAGTCCTCAATGTGTACTGCCCAGTCATGGGTAGGGTCCCACCAAGTTTCTGTTAGCCCCACTTATGCCATGTTTTTAAAGAACAATACAGTCTGTACAAAAAAGAACAATGTGAGCATCAAAGACAAAAAAGGTTGTGAATCCCAACCTCACATACATACCTAACTCAATGCTGCAGGAAAGCATCTAAGCTCTGGAGAGGTTTGTGTATTTTTTATGGGCTAGTTTGAACATCCTTCCCACTTCATTTCCTGGAGGCTGTAAATTCCATTCCTAGGCACCAGACTCTTTGCATGTATTATATACAGAATTTTAGGCACCTCAGTCAGGGTTGTGAATTCTGCTCCAGAAGCCAGGCCTCTGAAAGTTGGATACAGGGTCACTGGTCATTGCCACAATTAAGGGTGAAGTTACCCGTTACATGTAGACCATACTAAATTTGTGGAATGTTAAATGGAATTATGGCTAGAATGTGCTGTGAGCAGTCACATGTTAAGAAGTAATACATTTCTTGCCTGCACAGCTCTGACTTGCACTAGAAGACTGGTAAGCAGGGGCATGGCTAAGAGGGCTCTATCCTTGCTCTGGGGTGGGGGGAAGGGGAAAAGGCTGGGAACAGTGAATGCTTGGATTCTGGAGGACTGCAAGTTGCTTGTTTTATCTCTGTGGACCAGACCGAAGTTACCCTAGGGGTAAGATTAGAAGTTATAATCAACCCCTGTTAAAGACTCTCAAAACATGTAGAATCACACATTCACACTCACTAACACATTCTAAGTAGCCTCTGAGCATCTTAAAATTATACCATTTGACTTGAGCATTATTTCTGAGCTGTGGTAATCAGCTCAACTTAGCCTAACTTCTAATTGTTCATGGGAGATCAAAAAAACAATTCACAGTCCTCCAGTATCCCAGGAGGCACTGCTCCCAGGTGGACTAGCTGTCCTCCTGAACTCTGATGCCCCCACCTCCCCAGTGACAGCCTGGACAGCTGAGCCCAGCAGGTGAGTAGAGAAAGGAGCTGCCAGACTGCAGGAGGAGGGGGCAAGGCCAAGCAGAGGAGGGAGGCAGGGAGCTGCTGGGCTTCTGGGGTTGGGGGCTGCACACACAGCACATGACAACACATACACACAGCACTTCACAACACCTTCACCCTACATCCCTTCCTAGATATAGGCCTTAGTTTCTATCCCATGCAATTATCTCTTCCATCACATTAATTACTTTCCCCAAATCTTTCATGCTTATGTTTTTCTAATATTTATACACGCTTTTCCCCACACCCCCACACTATTAGCTTACTGAATCTATATTTATTTATTTGTAACACAAAAATACACACACACACTGGGCTCTGTATTGTTTTGTGTGTGTGCGTTTTGATATGGGCAAGATGGCCCCTGTTGTTCTGGCCACATACTCAGCACATGGCAATCTGGGGAAAATATGTAAAACCCTCTGGCTTTACTAGCCAGAGGAAGGAAAGGATGCTTCAGGCAGACTGGTTGGGAGAAAGACTGAAATGTGTCCCTCCCGGATTGGATAAGGCTGGGTGATGTCACACCAGGTATATAAGAGCACCTCACTGAGGTTCTGGGACTATTATTCATCTGTCTGCTGAGAGCTACAGGGCTACGTTGGGAGCCAGAAAACCTGCTCCCGCAGTGTCTCCTCACCTCTTTGCTGGAGAGGCAAGCAAACACTGTTTGAAGGGAAAGCCTCAGAGAGAGGGAGAGAAAGTCCATTTTGGAGTTTGAGACTCCTATTTCCTCCCTCTTTCTGATCTTTTTTTTCTGAAGTGGGTTAATGCCATGGGAGTGTTAATCACTGAAGTAAACTGCCCAGGAATGGGTACTGGCAGTTACTGGCTCCAGAGGCCTGGCCCCTCTGATTTGTAATCATATCTTCTCAGCATGAGGCATAGCTGAAACCAGGTGTCCAGGCTATAGCCATAGCCCTGGGTCTTTTTTTTCCAGCTGCTTCTACAGCTATGGTGTTTCAACCTAGCTGTGTGGCTGAACTCCAGCTATATGTTCAGGCCTCGGTGCAGTCTAGGCCCGGACAATTTTTGCTGCCCAGTGAGGTAAATGCAACCTCTCCTTCAAAGTTTTCTTTTTGCCGTTTCTGCCCACCGGAGCTGGGATTGGGACTAGGACTGTAGGGGTGCAGCATCTGGATGAAAGTGCAGTTAACCCCTTAAGGCCACCACATGGAAGTGGGGATCACCCTGCAGTGTCACAGGGAGCAACAAGGGTCCCCTTGCAACACAGAAGGAGACCCACGCTCTCTAGCAGCTTCCCTCAGTCCGGCAAACCCAAGGAGCAGCTCAAAGGACTCTCCAGTGAAACCCTCTTTCCAACCCATTGCTGAAGGACAGCTATAAGGGTACCAGCCCCTGGAACTGCCTTTTGGGTGAGCCCCAGGTCCCAGACTGCCTGGGCATAGGTGAAGCCTCCCCAAGTGGGTGCAATCTATGAACTACACCTTGTAATTGGGAGTGTTTTAAATTGTATTTAGTGTTTTCTTTGTTTTCTTTGCCTTTGTTTTCAGTACTAAATTTGTTGCAAGCGGAGTAAACACAGAGAACAAGGGGGCTTTTGTTTATGTGGGACACCCTAGTAATTTATATAGCATTTCCCAAGTGGTCTGGGTTGAGGCTCAAGCCAAGGTGAAGTATATGTAGACCCCAAAAATGGACCTGGCTCTTGTTGCTGCTGACCAGTGCCCAGCAGAAGGCTTATATATTTATTCCTTTCCAGCAAGGCTCAGGGAAGCTTACAATAAGAGGAACAAAAATACTTGTAAAACAATGAATGACGAAACAACTTAAATGGGATCTAGGCTATCAACATAAGACAAAAAATGCCCCTCCCTTCTCCCTCCAACAACATCTCAGCCTAGATTTCTTTGCTAAATTCCTGCCCAAATAGGAAGGTCTTATAGTGCTTCCAAAGGATGTCCAGGCTCTGGTGCTGGTGGGCCTCCAGGAGGAGGGCATTACAGAGCTGAGGAGCAATGGCTGAGAATATTTAGCTGCTATCACCTTTCTTTGTAAAATAATGATTCTTACCTCTCCTCATTTTGTGGAATGATTGTTCCTCAGCATTCATTAGTCATTAATCAAATAATAACAGCTTTCTCTGGTTAATCAGAGAAGTTCCAGGTTCAAGAACAGAAATAAGGATCCTCACAGAAATATATTTAGAAGCATCAAGAATCCAACTGGTTAATAAAAATATATACAGTAGGCAAAGAGAAAGGCCAACATTAGCTGTCTTTGATAGCCCTAAGAATATTTGCAATGGCCCTAGCTGTGTTTGATGGTAAATGTCACATCTCATGTCAGATCCTGCCTGGATAAATTACCCCTGAAGACCACATTGCCTTAGAACCGAACATTAGCAGCTGCATGCATTACATTAACCCTTCACCTGCCACACAACAGCTTTGAACTTGCCCATGGCTAAATATCTTAAAGGAGGGTTGACTGACTTCAGAGCACAGGGGCAAGAGTGCTGCAGGACAGATTATGTACAGCAAAGAACATCCATTGGTGTTTGTCCTTCCATAGGACATTTGGGGTGATGTTCCAGGGTACTTATGCAATCTTAACTGATTTAAAGGTCAATATTACTGTTCAGTGGCCCAGGTGAGTACCAGACTATACTCAAGTGTTGGATAATTATTTTGCACTTATAACGAAAACATTCTGGCTTTTTTACTGTATGAAAACTAAGGAAAGCCTCGGGTCTTGCTAAGGTAAGTTCTTTGAATTGGCTCCTGACTGGTGGATATTTTTTTATGTTACCTTGGCTAGAAAGGTTGCAGAAGTAACCCATTTACACCCATAATGGTTTACGTAACTGTATATATAGCAGTGTCATGATATTTCAGCAAAGAATCATTTGCAAACTATAATTAGAGTGGGAGGGTTTTAATTACAATGGAAAGGGTGAATTTGCATACGACATTGTGCTGCCTTGCAACAGAATAACCTGGAAAACATAAGGCTTGATGATCCTCTCACTAACTTCAATGTAAATCAAAGATTAGTCCTTAAAAGTCAGTGAAATCAATGGTGTAAAATGGGTTTGAGATGAGAGTTAGTCCCATAGGTTTCTGAGTGGAAACATTAGCACCAACATGAGAGCAATTTCACAGGCTTATTTTAAATTTAATCAGGGTAGGTTTTTATATCAAGGCCTTTTATACTGCATCTTTACAAATGTATTAAAATGAACACAAGATTGGTCTCCTCCTCCTTCCAGTCTGTAAAACTTATTTTTTAAGATAGTTTAGATAATGGGTTCAACCTGAGGCACAGCGAGCTCACTGAGCACCCAAGGAAGGGCAGATGGAGGCACAGGGGTATACAAACTACTGTAGCTGGAGGGGCAGGGGTATGGGTGAGGGAAAGGGACGACTTACCTTCCCAGGCTACTGCTGCCACCGCTTGTGCCTTTGCTACTACTGTAGCAGCTTCTGCTCTGCTCTGCTCTGCTCTGCTCTGCTCTGCTCTGGTGGCAGCAGGCCCATGGCCAGGCTCCTGGGGAGCCAAACCTGGTGTCCCATTCACTCCCTCCCCACCATACATACATACATACATACAGTAGCATAACTAGAGCAGTGCAAGTGGAGAACCAGTCCCGGGTGCTGAATGGTCAGGAGCTGGGCAGGTTCAGCCCTGCACCCAACAATATATCTGCAGTGTGACATGCCCCCATCCTGAAGGTTTTGCCATTGGAGATATAGCCCTGTGCCCAGGAACTGCAGGGGGAAGAGAATGGAGCAACAGGAAGGCTCCCCAGGGAGCCTGTGCTGCTGCCTGTTTCTCAGCAGCAACAGTACAAGCCTGCATGGCTGCAGGAGCAGTTGTAGCAGAAGCAGCTGCCATCTCCATTAGAGCCCCATCAGGTAAGATTCCATTCCTCTTCCTCTCTCCCCTACTCTCCAGTGGTCACCAGCACATCCTCACTCCTCACCCCTACCCCCAACAGCACCCTAAGCATTGAAAATGCTTCTTATGCCTCTGCATACATAATGACTGCAGGGCTGTGCCTGCTCTGGTAAATGCTTCCCAGGCATGGTGGGGGGGAGGGGTAAAGCACCATGCCACTAACTCCACTTGCCCCCTGCTCCCTGCCCCACCCCCACCCCCACCAGATATGCTGTTCAGTGTGGTCCTGCCCTGCTCAGCTCCTATGCCTAGGCAGGAAGGGACAAAGACGCATGGCAGAGACTCCCAGGGAGTGATTCTGGAACCCCCTCATAGTTGGAACCTGGGGCTCCTCCTGCTCTAGTTACACTACTGTGTTGTTCAACTACTATGAACACAAAGCTTTGAGCTGCAAAGGAACCCACCACAGGTATACAACAGTGTATGTCTGACATCACCTGAATTTCTGATATTCAAATAAAACTTGGAAATAGTTATGGTTCGTTCAGGTTCACACTGCCTGATAACGTGGTTTTACTATATTTTTGTTAAGTCAGTTACTACAGTAAACATCAACCTTATCTTAACTTTTGAAAAACTAGAGTAGAAAGATGATGGGATCATTTTTGTTTTTGTCATTCTGTAATTTTGCTAAAGTTAAAGAAATGTGGAACTGGATCAAAGGGCAGAAACCCCTGGGCATCAATTCATTATGCTGCAATCATTCACTCCCTTGCATTTGGTAGCAAAAAAGAATGGAGAAAAGGAGAAAATAAGAAGAAAATAGTATTTCAGGTTTTTTTCATGACAAAAGGAAAAAAAATTGCACTAAAAATAAAAGGACAACTACTATTTACATTGTATTTTTCTTTTATAATGAAGCTTTTCTTTGAAAAATGTCAGTTTTGACTAAATCTCATCTCTTATCAGGAAATGTTTTCTGTTCAGCTTTCATTGGAAGCAAGCCTCCCAACTTGATTGTAGTTGCAACAGAAATAGGGTTGAAATTAAATAAACTTGACAACTGGCCTCACAGCCCAAGAAGAGAAACTTCAAAGAGAAACAGGAAAAGAACTGAAGGGTCTTTCACAATACCTCACAAGGCCCCTGCCAACCCTACTTTTCTGTGCTTCTATGATACGCAAAGTGAAAAGAAGTTAAACACAGGAAAAGGGGAAAGCGTATGGAATTAAAGATTTGGCCATCAGGAATAGAAGCATTATGTTTATATGGTGAAGATGAAGTTACATGTAACAATGCTAATGATCTCTTGATAGCTAGTTTCTAATCCACTTTAAGTTATACATAGCCACTTATTTCATTGCTCTTTGAATCTAAAAGAGATATGGACAAGATCACAAAAACATACTCTCACTCATATCCTAGTTTAGGGATAAGCAATCATTGCATTGCCTAGGACCCCAGCCTTGGGGGAAATCAGTAAGTTAACCTAAGCCAGTGGGCACCAACCGGTAGATGTTAATCAACTGGTCGACTGGGGAGCCTCTGACAGTCAGTCTCAGTCTGGGGGGCCCAGGCCAGGGGAGGGTTGGGTCCTGGGCTGGCCTAGCCCAGCCCAGACCCCACTAACCCCTGCCCCTACCCCAGACCCACTCCCTCCCTCACCACATGGGCCTCAATCAGCTCCCCTCCACAGACTGATCTGTTGGGCGGGGGCAGGGCACAGTAGATCGTGGATTGCCCTTTATTTCAAAAAGTGATCTTCACCTTAAAAAGTTTGGAGACCCCTGACCTAAGCCAACTCATCCTACTTGCAGGTGGTGGAAGGGAAAGATCTACCTTAATCTCTGCTTTGGGCCCTCACAAGTTAGGTGCTGGCCCTGCTCATGAAATGAGGACATACTCTAGTAAAATAATAAGAGGGATAAGTGAAGAATGTACCACTCAAGAGCAACAAGAAAAGCTGGAAGTCATGGTAGGGTCCTGGGGGGCAGAGGGAAGAAAACATAATATTTTACATAACAAATTTAACTTTTGAATTTCTCTTCCTACCCACAACTCCCAATATGACATCATTTTAAATTACAGAGATGGTTATACATATGCCTGATTTAGTATACTGTACATACATTAGAGTAGAGTGCTTTTGCTTTTTTACTGAAGGGTCCATGGAAGCAGTGAAGCAGATTTGCTCAAGTCAACTTTGAAATGATACAACCAAACAAACTTACTTTGTTGTTTTGTGAGCAACTGAAACTGGCCAGACTTGCAGGCTCTGCATTTAAAGATTTTGGTCCCAATACTCCTTTTCTCCATTCCAACACAAAAACTGGAGTGTAAAGGTGCTATGTTGACAACTGCCAGTTATTACATGCATCTGGAAACTGGAGCAACCCCTTGAGCTGCCCCTCGAAATGCTCTGCTGCAGAAGTTTTATGGGGCATTCCACCAATTCATACACACACACAACAGTGGAACTGAGACTAAACCAAAAGATGCAAAGTAAGATAACTTAACTGATGTGAGTAATAAAAGACAAGTTAAATTTCGAAAGGATACCAGGCGCTAGGGCTGTGTGAAGCTTCGGTCCCTGATTCGATTCGGTGGAGATTTGGCCTGATTCAGTGGCCGAATCTCCGAATCCAAATCAAATCAGAGGACCCTTTTATCTCTCCGAATCAGATCGGAACCCTCTGAATCAATTCGGAGAGATTCGGAAAGATTCAACAATTCGGACATAGACACAGCTTTAAATGTTTTTTCTGCATACCTCAAGGTACCAGGCAGCTCATGATGGATGGAGCATCCCGCAGGAGCACAGGGGGCTCCCCAGCATGCTCGAAGCAGACCTGGAAGTGGACCAGAAGCACTTCTCTGAATCAGCATTGAATCTTCAGCTTCAGATTCAATCGAATCAGGAACAGCATTCTGAATCAACGCATCAAATCACTATCTCTGATTTGGGCTGAATCCGAATCCAAATCGAATACGGCCTGTTTCATACATCCCTGCCAGGCTCCTTACCAGGACTGACACAAGCAAATATGACCTCAAGAAACCAAAAACTTGCATGGGAATTGTGTGCAGCTCCAATACAGTGTCAGCTTGTATGTTTATCTTTCAAAAGAATTAATAAAGGAATTAGAAATATTAGATCTTTCCCATTTCATAAGATAAAACCTTTCCACTCTGAAAGGTGGGCTGATGGATCTGCACAGGCTAATGTGTGTCATATCTGTAGGAGCTCAGATAAGAAATACCTGTTTCCAACAATCCTCACTAACAAATAACATTGGATGCAGCTCAATGAGGCAATCTCTGGGTTTAACATCTTTCTATGCTTACCATTTAAAAATCAGTGAAGAGGCTTTTATAGATTTTTTTTTATTTACTTCTCTAGAACAAAACAGGAAATGACTAATAAACTGGCACTTATTAACAAATGCTAAATGTTAGAAAAGCAGCATTTCATGTACTTAATCCTCATTGAGTGGCATACCTGAATGAGTGGTAGAGCTGTTTCTCCCCATGTGAATGGCCTTCACAGAAGAGAGAAAAACAGTCTACTGTTTGTCCATGAAATAGACCCAAATGTACTGTAATTTTGGGGTAAGATCACTATCCAAAGTCTGAGAAGGTTCTATATTGTGTGATCAGCCCTAGATGCAACTGATCAGTGCTAATTAGACCCCAATCCAAACACTCCTAAAATTTGAAGTATTTGAAATCAGGATCCTGATTTTTCATCATTAGTCCCCTTCTGCCAGCAATTTTTATGAGGATAACTGAGTGAAGCTACTATGGGACTGAAGACAGAGCCCTTGCTAAAAGGTCTTCCTTTCTAATCCAGGGTACATCATTACTGCTAACACAGTGCTCCAGTCACAATTAAGATTTGCAACCAAAACTACACATCAACCCCTACAGTAGCTTCACCCAATAATCTTTGTGAATAGTTTCCCCAAGTAACTGTTCAAGCCCCAAAATCTGAATCCACAAGCAAAAGGCCAGTTTTTTAAAAGTACTAGGGCTCCAGACTTTAATCCATTAATGTGACTTAATGGCAAAGTGCTTTCAAATGTCTGGTTTCTCCCATAATGCTCAGACTGGTTCCTCTGTGTGCTACTGAGGCATTAAAACTAAAAAGAGTTTTTAGAAATATCTCTGCCCCATTGGTGGATGCCATGGTACAAGTTCCAGGATTTTTTTTGTTCCTCCAGTAAAGAAGATGTTATTCAGGAAATGAATTATGGCCATTACAACTATGTAGAAATATATACTTTCCCAATAAATATGAATTGAACTAGCTAAAAGTGTATGCAGACTGGGCCAATCTAGACAATGTTTCACCGCATATTTACCTGATGAACTAGCTAGGAATGGCTTCTGCCACAGATAAAGAATAGGATCTTTATAAACTTTCATAATAAATTCAAAGGACTGTAAAGGAACTTCTGCAGGCAGCTGAATTCTCACAGTGATGACCAGAATTATTTTTGGCATTAACTGTAATATCACAGTGGAATTATTGAGGGTGAAAGTGAGTTCACGCTCGAGGTCATCTTTTGTTTCAATGGTTGCCGTTATCAAAATCTGTCCTGTAACTTGTGTGAAAATAATTCAGATCACCATAGTACTAAAACATTTTTAATGCACCCAAAAATACACTACCGCAACAAAACTGAAAAAAAAAAATCCTAAAGAGTCTTTCCCACTCTGTTGGGCATATAACAAATGGTTTCCATCAATGCATTTTTCTTTTTCTGCTTCAAATGGAAGCTAAGAAATTAAATGGGAAAAAAATATACACGCAAATGGACCAAATTCTGAAGTTATTAACACTGGTGTAAACATAGAAAAATTATATTGACCTCTGTGGAATTATGCCAGGGTAACGGCATCGGGATCTGGTCTTGTCAGTCTAAATAAACAAACAAAGACCAAAAGAGATGGTATTAAGACTGATGCATTAGTCAGTAGTCTTGTAAATATCATATACAGATAAAAGAGTCTGTTTTAACTTCCAGCTCTGAGCTTTGAGATGTCTTTTGTATATAATTATGGGAAGTCAGCTTATCAATGTTATTTAAAGATGTTCAGTGCAATTTAGCACATTAAGATCTACAAATAAAAAGTGTTATATAACATCTGGGTATTACATGGAAAGGATTTGGCATATTCTGACTAAGGAGTTTGGGAGTTTTTTTGTTTCTTCTATATACATGCAGCTTTAAATATGTCCAGATGTACCCTACCTCTTTGATTCATTTATTTGCATCAAGTTACAAGAGATGAAACCTACATATAACTTCATTGTGTAACCAAAGAATTAGTGGAATATCCATCCACTTGTAAAAATCTAGCTATGTTTTAAGATGTGTACTGCACAGGGTGGGGATGTTTCTGAGGAAGCTGAACTATAGGGTTATCTTAATCACATGCTGCTTCATTACGTATGAGCGCTTTCCTGCCAAAATGCTTATATTTTTCCAAGCAAGCCCTCGCTACCAGGGAGGTCTGACATACCACTCCTTTGCCACTAGCTTTTTTTTCAAACATACAATAGTTTGGCATAGATCCAACCAAAGCCAGGTGATTTTTGACCCTTGCCCTTTTATTATCTGGTAGCTCTGAGGAACTACAGAACCAATAAAGAAGGCTAAAAATTAAAAAAAAAAATGAAGAGCAAAAAATATATATGAGCTTCTCCTTTCCTTTCCTGGTAGCCAGGTGTCTTATCTTTTTCCCATATTTTTGCCCAGCTGAAGTTTTGTCCTGATGCAACTGTGGTTCTCATATTAGCTCCAAATGTAGGCAGGCTCTTTCATTAAAAACAATTACTATTTCCAAACAGGAGCTGGTTCCTCAATTCCAGCCATTCTTGCTGTAAAATGTTCAGCTAAGAGGAGCAGATTGTTCCTGCTGAAAATGAACGGAATCTGGCAGTAAAACCTTGTGTTTTTCCAATCCTAGTTTTTACAAAGAAAACACTGGGATCTTGTTGAAAAATGACAATTGTTTTGATAGGCACATGATTTTTCTCAGTTCAGCTATTTCCAATGAGATGAGACCAGTTATATGTATATATAATTTGTATAATCACTCACTAGATTATGAGATGAGCAATCATGTAAAAAAGATACAAACATTTATGCTATTGATAACTATTTATGCAAATAGATTTAACAATGAAAAACCAGCTCTTGTCTATAAGCCATCAAAAGGAAGTTCATTGGAAAAATACTATATCATACTAACAACCAAATTCACTTTTAATATCGTAGAAAGAGGGAAACCGAAGTGAATGATCAGTTTATAATTCAGTTTCACTCAGACTCAAAGCATTGTCAGATTGCATAATACTGATGAAAATATCCAAAGAGGAAAAGCTAAGGAATCCATTGAAGTTGTAAAGAAACAAAATACAAAGGTCACAGCATTGATTATCCATGTAGCTACTGCAGTTTGGAAAAGACTAACTTTGTTTAGCTCAACTAGAAATAGATGATGAGGCAGAAACCCATAACCTCATATAGACAGGTGTAAACCACACCTTGCATTAGCTGATCTCCCTTTACTCGAATACAGGGGTTGACAACCTACAGCATGCAGGGCAGATCTGGCCTATGAAGAGACTGGATCCAGCCCAAGGCAGCTTAGGGAACCCACAACACACTCCAGCTGTGGCAGCAGAGGTGACACCCCCAAGGTCCTAGCACCTGCCTTTTTCTATCTATTCCCTTTGCAGCTTCTGCTGAAAGCCAGGGAGGTGTAGAGGTACAGCCTGCATTGGAGCCCGGGTTGTAAGCAGTGATCCACCCTGGTGAAAGGGTGGCAACCTTTGTCATCAGGGGTTCTCAGCCTAATCAGGAGAGAGAGGGATGTCAGGAGAAGATATGCTATGCATAGTGATAAAAATTTATGACTCTTTTTGGTTTCTGCATGCTGCACCCTTAATGACCTAAGAACTCCCACTGTGTGTAGAGTTCAGCAGCCATTTTGATCATAATGCATAGCATGAGGGGCAGATCCAGGAGGATGCAGTGACACAGATGCACCCCCTTCACCGCCCCCCATCAGACTTTTTTTTGAGTCTCCAAAGCAAGTAAGAATTCCCCCTCCTTTCCTTCCATGTTCAGCAGCACATCCCCTCCCCTCCCCTTCTCTCTCCCCTCCCCTCCCTTTCTCTCTCCCCTCCTTCACCCACCACTGTCACTATTTCCTGCTGTCCCAGGGGCAGGAGTAGAGGCGGAAGCAGGGAGATATCTACAGAGCTGCTCTTGCCTGCTCCGATAGAGCTCCAAATGGAGCTGGGCTCAGCCAGGGACAGCAGCAGGATCAGGCAGGTTCTTCCTCCCTGCCTGGTCCCCTTTGGTGTTCCCTGACAGCCTGGGAGTAGGTATCAGAGAAGGGAAACCACTCACTGCCGCCACTGTCTCTAGCTGAGCTTGGTTCCACATTTAGCCCAGCTGGAGCAGGGCAGGAGTGATTCTAGAGCATGCTCTTGCTCCCAGATTCATCTTCTCTGCCAATTCAAGAGTTTGATTCTGATCTTCAGTGCCTGCAACCAAACACATTAGTAACTGCATTTTCATCCATGTCCCATCAAGACAGCTCTGCTATCCTTACACAATGCAGAAAACCAAATTCAGACCATAACCTAAAAGAGATAGAGAATTCTCTGTCACAGAGACTTAGCTGTGCGACAAGCTATCACTGGAGATAAGATTAACCCAAAACCATGTCTAAATTATAATGTAGAATGATATGGTAAATTAACTGTTACTATGATTGATATCCATGTACAAGTGCCTGATAAATTATTCGCTATTATTGCCAGTATAAATGAAGGTGAGCACGGCAAGGTAGGACTTAAGTGCATATCGTCAAATTGCACGTACATGTATGTGGTAAAACAGCCCTATTCTAGAAATTTAGGCAAATCTCAGCAGAAAGCTCTTAAGAGTTCTTGCTCTGTTTACCAACATCTAATTAACCTTTTCATATATGCCCTAGAATTGCAGTTCCTAAATATTTTCATCACAGGACAGACATTCAGTAATTTATTTGGTCTCAGCCACTCCCTCCTAAGCTTGTCTCCATGCCTCAAATACCATTTGGTGTCCTAATTAGCCAAGTATTGAAATGGTATATACAACTGCTGCCCTGGCATATGCAGAAATTGTCCCTCTGGACCAGGGTTGAGGTATACAGGCAAATTAGCATGGAAAACCTTAAACTTCTGTTCTGCAAACCTTCTATTTTACAGTTTAAATTTACAGCCTGTTGATCTACCAATCCATTCCCTTTTGCTCAAAACAAGGTATTTCAAAAACAAAACAATACACTGATAAAAGTTAACAGCCTACCGCATATGTACATACTCATATACTCTCTATCACTAAAGCAAAGGGTTATTTTTTCTCATCAGACCTACTAAGTCCCGATCTCCTAGTATTGCATCAGGATTAAGATTTTATCACTCTAATTCCTAATAAGATGTTGAACTAGAAATGTATGGTTTTAACTCCACATAGTATTTTGATGGCTTTAAAAAAATTAAGCCAAGAACATTTCTGTTTTGGCTGGATTTTGTTTATTATTTTCCTTTCTGAGCATAATTTAAAACCAGATACCCAAGAAAGTGTCAGTGGGATTCTCACATTCAACTGTTAAATCTTTATTGTTATGTTAGCTTTGAAGTTAAAGGGGAAAATCTTGTTTGCCCATTTATAATTCAAGCACCCGTCGAGGGAACCTTCTGCAAATAAACATGATGCAACGGAAAATTGGCACCAAAGCAACACAGTCTGTGGATCACCAAATGGAATTATTTAAAAAGTTCAATTGTCTTATACATAAAGATTGCTAGATACTTATACATGTATAAATAAGAAGCCAGGATTTCTTTCACAGAGACACACTGATCATTGGTGCCAAACTTTATCCAGACTTTTTTTGTTAGCTTTTTAATAAATCACCTTCAGAGACCATGTACATTGCATACTTGTATACATCATATCAAAAAAAAGAAAAGTTTGTCTTTGAAGATGTGCAGGGAAAATCATGTAGCTCTTCCTTTCTGAATAATATTAAGTTGGGTCCAGCCTCCTGTCATAGATATCATATACCCATGCAGTGCTGAAGAACTTCTCTCAGGGTGCTGACAGACATATAGCTCCCTGCTCTAACTCATGTCACTTCACAGAAAGTGCCATGAGTTAGAGTGATCCCCTCCACCCCCAACCCATTTGGTTGGGAGGTGAACTGATCCAGCTGAGGAGCTACCTGCCTGCAGCCTCTCTCCCCTACTCCCCACCCCCCAGGTATTGTCTGCAGGAAGGTGATGGGGAGTGAGGGAGGGGAGTATGCTATGGACTGGGGCTTGCCTAGCCTGAGCTGAAGAGGGAGGGGGCCAAGAAGCAAGGCGGCTCAGGGCAGGGACTGACAGAAGTTAGATGAAGGTGCTCCACTTGGAAGCACCTTCATCTGATTCCTCATTACATAAGGGTTAATTTGTCATTCAGCTGGCCATTTCTCATGTGATTAAAGCACTCTGCAGCCATGCACTTATGTCCTGGGATAGCTGTAGAGTGTCTTCAGGGGCGGATCATGCAACAAACATTACTTCTGTCAGTGTCCTCATCTGTGTATTAAGGAATTTGGATTTATGATTCTAAAAATCTAGAATTCATATCACAGAGAAGGTGTTCTATTTTAAAAAGAGATAAAAAGTCCAGTTTCTGTGCCATGCTAAGTCCTTTTAACATAATACTGATGTTTTGTTTCTTCTTCGTATTTGCTTACTTTTCTCTGCTTTTAAAAAATAAAAAGCAGTGAACAACTGCGGGATATTATTGTATGCCATGATAAACTTACTTTGATATTTACATAATTATTCCACACTATTGTAATTCTGTTTTCATTTCTCATAAAGATATATACGATAATTGAAAAGAAACTGAGGACTACAGGACTTAACAACTAAGTCATAAACTGTACACAATCAAAAACAAACAGGAAACATACAGAAAAGGGTTCAAACCCATATGGAAGAAAATAATCAGACTGAAATATTAAATGTGGTACATTAAAATGGCTCCTTTGCCAGCAGCATAACTAGGGGCACATCCCAGATTTGGCAAAGGGGGATTATGAGAGCAGCAACCCATGCTGCAGGGGTGGCTTCACTCCTGGCTTCCTCACCCCCCCCCAACCCAGTCTAGGCAGACCACCCCACCCCTTTTTAAAGGTCCCCAAAGCAGCTTAAAATCCCCTCTCCCATTGTCCCCATGCTTAGAGGCAGAGCTGGCCTTAGGGCAAATGTCACCTCGGGCAAACTTGTATTTTGCCCACCCCCCACCTCCAGTGCTCCCCCCAAGTCACTGAGGCCATGTACCTTGGCCTCCAAGTCCTTGGCATGCAAGCCAGGGCCACTCAGTCATACTACCTTCTTCCTGAGCAATGCTGCCTTGCCCTTGGCACCCTCCACCCAGCCTGTCATGCTGCCTAGAAGCTCCTGCTACGGCCACCTGGGGGCTTTTTATCCCACTGCCCTGGCTGGCTTCAATCAGCTCTGGGCATGGCTGGGGAGGCAGGCCTGATGCCCAGCCCCCAAGATTATAGTTGCCAAAGTCCTCCAATGGCTCCTGCCTGGCACAAGCAGCAAGGTAGGACTGTGTGTGTGTGTGTGTGTGTGTGTGTGTGTGTGTGTGTGTGTGTGTGTGTGT
>NW_017729022.1:162733416-162750222 GCF_001723915.1 Gavialis gangeticus | reverse complement strand
GTGTGTGTGTGTGTGTGTGTGTGTGTGTGTGTGTGAGAGAGAGAGAGAGAGAGAGAGAGAGAGAGAGAGAGAGAATAAAATAAAATTCACCCGTTCACCCCGCGAATGGAAGGGTTCATGGTCAGTCTCATTCAGAAAAGTTGTAGTTGCCCGGAACAAGGTGTCAGGACTGGTTCATAAATCCAGTGCCAACACCCCAGGAGCTGCATTAGTGGCAAGGGGGAGGGGGAAGGGCTCAAAATACCTGCCATAACAACAGATGCTGAACACAGCACTGTGATCTGCATCACAGCAGCCCAGCCCTATTCTGGGAATGGAGCTGCCTTGCTACCTCTGCCCTTTGCATCAACCCAAATGTTCAGCACTGGAGTGCCCACTTGTTGTTCCCACAAAGGTCCTGTAGTTAAGCTTGTAAACGTACATAACATTAGATAATGAAACGTTCAGTAACCAGATTTGAGAGGTCACCCCTGGCTACAAGCTCACATTTTTCTATCAGTACCTATTGGACACATGTATACGAAATTCAGCTCTTATATATATGCTCTGAGATTTTGAAGCCCTGTCTTGATTTGCTATTTTAAATGTTCCTTTGAATGCTGCCCAAAATAAACGCTTTTGTTTTAAAATGGCTAAGGCAGAATGAATCTAACATGGCAACTACAAGTAGCCCATGATGAAAGAGCTTAGAAAGCAAGGCAGGTTCTGAAGTGGCACTCCCTTATAATACACTAGAGACTGGTTGGATCGGGAGAGCACAAGCCATAGACTAAGAACCTCTCAAATAGACCCTGCCTCTCTAATCCTGTTGAGACGCACCAGGACCACGGCAGCTGGCAATGTGCACACACACATAAGGATGACAGAAAAGGAACTCTCATGAGCAAAAGAGTCTTTTAAATATGTTTAATCATTCAATTTATTCTAGACTTACAGAGCCCCTGGAGACTGTGAGTTTCTATTTGGTCAAAAGAAACCTATGTAACAGCTCAGACAGCCAGTTAGATCATACAGCTCCACCTCCGACTTGTTGGGACCATAGCAATGGGTAACAGCATAGCTGGGTTTCCATGCCCATGAGGCCTTGCCAACACAGATTGTCAGTCAGTGCCAACCATAAAAGACATTTCTTCACTGTATCCCTTAACTCCAATAACTCACTTCACACAGGCAATAAAATAGCCACAAGGGCTATGTCCAGACAGGCGTGGCTGTGTAGGATGTGGTGCCATAGACCTATCTGCAGCTCCACACATTTCACATTCAGGCGTTCCTTTTGATGCTACTTTGCAGTGTGGGGAGGCTTTTTTGACCCCAGGAGATCCCGGGGTCAAAAAAACCCACACGGAAAAAAGCAGGGTGGCACACATGGCAGCAACGCATACTGCCCAAAGCCAGAGCCTGGCCAGCCAGAGCCACACTCCAGCTGCTGGTCATGTTCCCAGCTGCAGGAGTGCCACGGCTGCAGCTTCCCCAGCACCCAGGACTCCAGGTAAGGCTCCTGGGGCCAGCACAGTTGCTGGCCCCCGCCTCTCCTACCCCACCTGGGGTAACTTGCCGCACATGTGCTGCTGCTTTTTGTCCCTGGGGAACCAAATGTCCATGCTTGTGTGGATGCAGCCAAGGTGTTTTCTTAAATTGGTGACCTAGCCACATAAAGCTATTGAATACCTGAGCAGTCACATGAGTAAGTTTTGATTTATTTCCCTCTCAACTCAAATTAGTGGCTCCAATCTTATGCAAGAACTGAAGAGATTGTTCCTTGGCCCCACTGAAATCAAGGGGAATGTTTTCATTGACTTCAGTGGAGCTAACATTTTATCCTAGATGGGGCAAGATTGCCTTTTTCAGCAATCACCTGCATGGAGGCTTAACTAAGGCAACTCTCTGCCTTGAAGTAAGCTGTGTTAGACCATGCAACACCAGAAATATGTAATTTAACTTTAAACCTCTCTGTAACATTCATAACAGCTGATATCTGAACATACTCTTGCTCTCCAGAAAAAGCATATACCGACACCCTTGGCTTCCACCTCCACCTAACGCTAGTTATGAACCTCAGCTGCATGTAACCTGTTGTTCATCTGTGCTACTGGGTACGAATGCTTAATAGGAAACATCAGAGGGGTTTTATGTTTGCATATTGTAAATAATGAGACAGACCTTGAAAATACAATATGGCTTTTTATAGCTCCTGTATGATCCACAAACTCAAATGAAAACAACTCATGAAAATAGATTATTGCATTCATGATTCATGTTAATTTAAATCCTAGTCAAAAGTAAAAACCTACTCTAAATTTATGTCCAGAATGAGATGAAATGGATAAAAGATCAGGAAGTTAAAAAAAAATCCAAAAATGTACTGAAGGAATTCCCAACCCAATTTCAGGCAGAACGCATGGATGTGATCACATCAACAAATAAAAAAAAACCAAGAAAAATGTAGCATAATCTCACATCTGCGAGTCACAAGATCAAAGCTTGTGTTGTAAGAGAAAGTGATAGAAATCAGACAGGGGGAATGCTTACTAGTGAAAATGGTGCATTGATTTTCAGTACAAAGAGTTCCAAGCTGAGGAATGGATACATGTAAATATGTACTTATGTAGATCTGGTCTTAAAAGGTGCCACATAAATATATATCATGCAGCATAAACAACTACACTGAAATACATGGTGCAGATAACAAAGTTTGCATTTGGCTGAGTTCTTTTTCTTTGGGCAGTTCACAGACCTGTGCATCTCACACCCCAGCAACCCGCAGCCAAGTGCAAAATGATGGAAAATACAGGGAGAATCTAAAACACATTGAGAGAACGAAGCTGACCACAAATGCTAAATCCCACACTCCGCAGGTACTGCAGATCAAGATAACGATTCCAGCTTTGCAACTTAGGCCTACATCCAGTTCCAAGATTCTACTGTAATCAACCACTGAAAGAGCATGTGCTTCCCCTGGGTCTAAGAGTAGAGCTGGTGCCTCAAGACAAAAGGTTGTCTTGGACAGTTTGCACAACCCCTGCTTGCTACTGATTCTAAAATAGTGTAATGGCCACACTGAGGAGCATTATACTATTTCCATTTCCAGTCCAAACCAAAGTTAGGAAGTGCTGAGATTTTTAAACTAAGCTTTACCACTGCAGATGGAAGACAATTATTTGTCCAGGACCAGGACTGCAGAGCGCTTTAGGTGAGACAGAGCAGGCATTAAACTGAACCTTAGGAAGAGAACATGCTTCAGTCTGCTCTGTGTACTTGGCCCACTCTGAGTTTGATGGAGCCTGGAACATAGAGAAATGACCCCATGTTCCCCTGACATCCTGATCTGTGACTGAGACCAGCCCTTGCAACAGCTGCACAAGAGAAGAGAAGCCTTTTTGCTATTATGTATAGTCCAGTCACCTTATTGCCCATTGAGTCATCAATCTTATTAACAACACAATATTTACCATTCTACATCATTTTCCATCACAGGTTCACAAAAAAGCTTTGCAACTACCAATGAATAAATCAAACATGACTTACAGCCCTATGACATGGCTAAGTATTAACCCCATTCATTCTTCAGGTGGGAAACTGAGGGACAGGAAGGTTAAGTGACTTGTCCCCAGGTACATAGAAGCCTGTGGCAGGTCCAGAAACAAATCTGGACACCCTGAGCATCAGACTTCAACAGCAAAATAAAACCTTCAACTCCCTTCTTCCCACCTCAAAGGTACTCCCACACTCTGCCCACCACTGATACAAATAAATGAAGATATTTTCATACCTCCATATTTCCACCTGTGACACTTGCTTTCTCCCAGGTGTGTGTCATTGTCTCCTCTCCCTTTACATGCTGGAGATTCATCCACCACCTTGCTAAAGCCTTATGGAACATCAAGAAAATCCTATGGAATAATAGAGCAGAGGTTAAATGGTCAAAGACTGCTATTTTCATCAATTTCTCAGCAAACCAGCTGATCATAAAAGCTATTCTTGACAAGCTCTTCATTGTAATGCCAGTAATCAGGAGGACACAGTACATACTGTTGGCCATGGCCCCCTCACTAAAAATACTCTGCATTCTTGCACAACAACAGAAGCTCCCACTAGGGCCAATGGACGGCAGACTAAAAACAGTAACCAAAGGCTTCAAATTGCATGCATTACAAAGGTAGAAGAACTGAAAACAGCATGCCACTAAAAGCCATCTGCCATCTTGGCCCGCCCATGTGTCCCTTCTCCCCAGCAGTGTTTTATATTAGTAATGATGTCTCTGTATTATGTATGACAGAGTCTCTGCTGCTTTGAGCAAGCAATAATATAGATACTTCAGTCTGGTGCACAGCATATACACTCTTAGCTCAGGAAGCTGAAGATCTGCCTCCTAGCTCATACGCACACAAACATTGTTTTCTCTCTTTCGGCATACAGGATAGTAGTAGTGAAGAGAGTAGAAAGACAGAATTCATGTGCTTATATTATCTAAAATAAAATATAAATTATATACTAGAGAGAGAGAGTAGTCTGCACATTAATTACTTTATATAATAAGACATGCATACACATGCATATTGTTTATTTATATAGTAACATAAGTGTGTATTGCAATTTACAACACAGATAAAGACTGATTTTCTGTCCCAAGTCTGTAATCTAAAGCCCCATCCTATAAACTCTTACTACCACGAATAATCCAACTGGCTTTAACAGCATAATTCAAAGTACTAAGTGCTTCTCCAGGTAGAGGCTATTTGCAGTGTTAGACTTCAACAGGAAGATAATAACAAACACCTAAAAATGGACTTAGAGAAGAGAAGTAGCAGAGGGGATGGTATGCTCATAAGATCAAACCTTGGGACATAGCACACATTATGATTTTGTGTTTATGTTTTATTCCATGATTGTGATCTGTAAATGAATGTGTTAACATAAATCAGAAGCTGTAGTTTATCTCAAAGTGAGCTCTGAGAAGGGATGTCAGGAAGGAAAAGAATGAGGAAGGGAGTTCCAAGCCTGGGGCATGGCCATGGGAGCATCCAGACCAACAAGATCAACCAAGAAAAGAGGTTGCAGGGAGAAGTAAAAGGAGATGAGCACAGAGATGTAGGAGGTTGGGGAGGGCCTTGAAAGTGAGCATGAAGAACAGGAGTTTTATTAGGAAAAGAATAAAGAACTAGTGATGGGTTCTTAGGAGGAGCCACCTCATGTGAAATTGGTGACTTCACATAAGACTTTGGGAAGGTTTGGAAGGAAAGATTGCGGTTTTCAAGAAATTTGGGGAGTATTGCATCCAGTTTTGGGCTCCACAATTCAAAAAGGATGTGGAAAAGCTTGAGAGAGTCCAGAGAAGAGCCACGTGCACGATCAGAGGTCAGGAAAACAGACCTTATGATGACAGGCTGAGAGCCATGGGGCTCTTTAGCCTGGAAAAGCGCCGGCTCAGGGGTGATTTGATAGCCACCTATAAGTTTATCGGGGTGCTCATGAGGATCTGGGGGAACGTTTGTTCACCAGAGCGCCCCAAGGGATGATGAGGTCAAACGGTCATAAACTACTGCACGACTGTTTCAGGCTGGACATAAGGAAGAATTTCTTTACTGTCCGAGCCCCCAAGGTCTGGAACAGCCTGCCACCGGAGGCGGTTCAGGCACCCACATTGAACACCTTCAAGAGCTAATTGGATGCTTATCTTGCTGGGATCCTATGACCCCAGCTGACTTCCTGCCCTTTGGGTGGGGGGCTGGACTCAATGATCTTCCGAGGTCCCTTCCAGCCCTAATGTCTATGAAATCTATGAAATCTATGAAATATTGCCTGTGTATAGTACAAGTATATTACATAGAGGGTTTCACCTAGTATGCCACATACAGTGCTTGTAACAGGCACAGTATTGATATAGTATGAATATGAAACTGTATTAGCAGGGATCCAAATGATACTCTCACATACATCTATGTTTGAGGGCCCAAGAAGTTTTAGGAATCCTTATGTAGTGTGTGACTCTGGACATGCACTGATATTTTAACTCCCAGAGTCCTTGTGCTCTACTTTCCCATCCCTCCATCCCCTGCCTGCAATTGCTTCCACAGCTTTTCCTGTCAGGAGTAATATTGCACATGCAATGCATTAACCAAGAAGTCAAGCAGAGATGACCCTAGCACCTCTCTCTAGATTACTAAGGTGCTCCTGACCATGGGAGAAAGATTATACACAATAAAGTAAGGAGATATACATGGCATGAAGACAGGGAAAAGTGAAGAGACATGAAGGAAGGGGCAGAGCCAAAGAGGGAAAGATAGAAAAAGGAAGCAAGAAAGAGGAAAGGGAAGCAGGTAGAGGGAAATAAAAAAACTACCAGCAGAAGACAAGGCAAACAGGAAGATGACAAAGATCAGAAAATGCTGATCTAAATATGTAACAAACAGAAGGATGAACTCCTGAAACTAAAAGGAAGAAAAAGGAAGACATGGCTATGGATGGAATAGTTAGGCCTATGAGGTACCTATACACATGCTGTACGTCTGCTCCAACTCATGCTAATTAGTCTGCTGGAGTATGCTAATTAGCTTGCTCCAGCAGCCTCCATGTCACATCTGTTCATTGTCCCCGCACTTCAAAATGGCAGTGTTGAACAAGCTTTAGTTAAAGCGCCCCCGCTGCCATTTTGAAGCATGGGAGGCTGAATACATGTGACACTGCAGGCGCTTTAGAGTGGAGCCACTCTAAAGCGCTCGCCCCCCCACCCCAGAGCACGTGTAGATGCCCATGGAGACCCAGAAAATACACTACAGCAGTTGGATAAAAACAGCAGTGGAAGTGCAGAGATGCAAATGTGGCTTTCATTCCCTTTCAGACCTGCTCGCCTTACAATCTAAAAAGGTTAAAGAGAGGAAACACTTCAAGGCCATATCAAGGATCCCGAATCAGCACAGCTGGCTCCCCCATGTAGTACTGGTATTACTACGCTGTATTTCAGATATCAGTACAGATTCAGATTTTCTGAGGAGCTGACCCATAACTCCAAATGCTAGCAAAAGGAGCTGTGTGCACCCAGCAACACTACTTTCAAGTACTTCCAGGTGTTGCCTTGAAACAATGTTTAAAAGCGGTTTCTAAGAGCGGGAGGATAAATGTCCTTCGGCTAATACAGAGCACTGGGGATCATGGGAGCTGAAATCCATTCCTAAATTTATCTATCACCAATCCTCTGTGCATACTTGGGCAAGCCACTTAACCTTTCTGTGCTTCATCTGTGGAATGAAAATTCTCACCCACCTAGACCTACTTAAGTGCTTTGAGATCCTCAAAAGAAATGTCTAATTAATGGACTGCAGGCTGTGGGTGTTTACTCACTTATCAGTCAGTTGTTTCTTAAAATCTCAACTCCAAAGGGACTGGAGATTCAGGCAGCTGGCGATATCATTGTCATAATATCTACATCATGGCACAGAGATGCCCAGCTCATTAGGGGACAGGAAACACATGAGTTGGTATATAAAAAGGACTGGCAGCACAATGCAGTGTTCATATGCCAGATCAACTGCATGTGTTTTCAAATCCAGCATTTGCCTCATGTCTGGGTTTTGCACTGACAACATAGTAAAAAGAAAAAAAAAAGCAAACAACACCAGCAACAAGAAGACCTTGTCTTGCTCTCATTCACTGCTGTACAAGGAAGCTAACAGGACTTCTGCAGTAAAATACAACTGGAGTGTTTTGTCTGGACTGTGTCCTCCACTAGCATCTTACCACTCTTGCCTTTGTGAAAAGTATTGTGCTTTGTTTCTTCATGAGAGGTTTAATGGAGCCACAGATACCCATTTTAGCCAAAGTGATTTCATCTTTTTTTCCTCCAAGGTTGCCCGGTTGAAAAGCTAAGAGCATAATGCTTTTCTTTCTCTTGAACTCAAGCACTAATGCTGCTAGACATTAAGTCTGTTCAGACATAAATAATTTCCTTTTTTCCTCAGCATTAAAGTCTATCTACTTGAAATTTAGCTAAAAATCAATAGGAAAGTTTAAATCCTCTCCTACTTTTCAAGGTGCCTCCCTGGCTTGAGTACATTCAGATATAGCAGATTATTTGCATTCCTCCTGAACTGGACCCTAAGTCAGTCGTGACTCATCATTCCATGAGTTCTGGTGGCCCATGTTAAATATGGTTTCATATAGCTCTGTTCCCAGTGAACAAGTAAGTGCCCATTTCATAATAAGCGTCGTTGGGCGTTTGTAGACAACACATGGGTTCCCATTTTGGCCACCGCAACTGCGTTTGCACAATTGGGATTTCCTGCTGCTTTTAAAGTCTTTTTGGGGTTTTAAGCTAATCCTGCTCGGAGAGGTTTTATTTCCTGGTGCCCCAGCTTTGCACGCCCGATCACGTTGTGCACACAGTGAGCGTCTCAAAGACTTGTAATTGCTTTCCTTAGCCAACAGGAGGTGATGTGCTTTTATTTTATGTGTTATCCTTAACCCCTCCCTCCCCCTGCTCACCTGACCAGGTGCAGGTTTGAGTGAGGCAAATACTTTCAAACTGCAATACTTTTATTATTTTAAATATACACGGGTAGGAAAATGGTCAAGCAAGAGCAAACCCCCAGTGGTGTGCAACAAGTAGTAGTTTATTACCTCTTGGTAATTTTTTTGCTGCCACCTGTAATGTTTGTGCTCCCCGTGTACCCACTGCCCACATCCCCTGCCTGCTGTGCCCACAGGGTTCACAGCTGCCCAGCACTGCAGCATCAACAGAATGGAAAGTTTGCAAAGTTTTGAGTTTACTACCCCTACCCTAAGACTTCCTTGAACATTTCTCTTTTCAAACCTTCCTATTTGAAACATTCTCGTTCCTGAACCATGGAGAATAGTCTAGGTGGCCGCTGCCTGTCAGACACGCCATTTAACATATCCACCAGTTTTGTGTCTCCTTTCTTCCCCCTCTCTCTAAACAATGCAGCAAGCCTTCCAACCAATGAAGGAGAGAAAAAAGAAGAACGAAGTGTACAGATAGTGTTTAGGTTTTGTATAGATAGAAATAGCTTTAATATTTAAGATTATTATTTAAATGTAATTTTCCTTGTTTTAATTATTAACTATTATTTAATTTAAGTACTTTTACTTGGTTTGTCTTTATTTTATTTTGATTTTAAAAAGTACTGCTTTTTCTCTTGATAAAAGTTTTGTCATTTCTTTTGTCTATATAACTGTGTGTCATGTTTTATTTCATAGGCAGACTGGCATGGCTAATGAGGCCTGTGAGGGGTGGTTTGGCAGACCTGATGACGGCACCCTTCTCAGCCAGTGTAGGGATGCTTTGCTTGGGTAGGGCCATTTATGGAGTTATGGCATTACTGGAAAGAGTTGCAGGGTGGGCCATTTTAGGAGGTCGAATGCTGGTGTGTCCCCCCAACCCATCTCACTGTACCGTGATCCTGGCCAACCTGTGGGTGAAGCCAGCATTCTCCCCCTCCCCCACATCCACAACAGCAAGCAGGCAAGAAGGCATGCATGGACCCCTACTTAACATGTGATCAAGGGCGATTAGCAACTCTTTCTTGTATTATAATACATGATAACCCAGGGGGAGAGGAAGGGGTGTCCCCCGGAACCTGAAATGCCTTCAAACAGTGTTTTTTCTGCCCATCCGTCCCTCCCTCCATCCCTCCCCCTGCTTCCATATCACAGCTGACCACAGGGAGTCAGGTAGTGAAGGTAACAGAGGAGCAACCTACAATTTTGGTCCTACCACCACTGGTGGTAGCGTGTGTGCTGCCCGCCACCATGTTCATGTTCCATCCAGCACCAGTGGCCCCTGCCTGCTACAGCTGCATCCAGCATGGAGCACAGCAGCATCTCCAGGATGGTAAGTTTGCAACAGTGTGTGGTAGCCCTCAACCCCTCAATATTTCCAGCCTTCCTATTTCTTATCATTCCCATTCCAGTACCCACTCCCCCTACCCACTGCACCCACCACCATGGTGTTCAGCACACAGGCATCAACAGAATGGTGGAAGGGTTAAGTACATTGGCAGGGGTGAGGGGCGAAGCAGTCTTAAGTCCACCTTAGGAGTATGACTGAGGGGGTGCGGAGCATATTCCACCCAAAGCCTAACAGCAACCAACCATTTCAAAATAAAATTCATAACACCCACCCCTCCAAAAGATCTTTGCAGCACCATTGACATGTCCCCATTGAAACTGTTCCAAGCCCTGGCAGCTTGGAAATCCTTGGAAATGTAGTCCAAAAAGTCAGAAAAACTTGCCACCACCATCAGCCACACAACATTGCTGACCAACAAACAACCACCCATATGTTCTATCAACCCCGTACACTTCTCATAAGTCATGCTTCCCAGGCTGCTAATTATTGCTGCTGTCAAGTCACAGCCATGAACCTGGGGCCTCAGCCTGTCACCCTACAGCTGGTCACCCAAGTTGGTCAAGACTGTCCTGAAGACTCCAGCAGGGCCTAGCCCTCCACTCACTGGCACCAGTGTGGCCAGCCAGAGTCGGGTGACCCTCCAGTTCCTCCATATAAACCCCTGATCTGCTACAGCAAGTGTCTCGGCAATAGGGCTCAACTTGGTCTCAGACCTCCTGGCTATTCTCTCTGCCTCTGTTCTCTTTAAGACCCGCTTGGCTTGCTGACTTGGTCTGTTCCTAGACCCTGTTTTCAGATCGACCTGGCTTCCTGACCTGGCTTGTCCCCAGAATCTGTTCATTTCTCCTGTCCCTCACCAGCACCTCAATCCACGAGTGATCCCTGACCTGGCCACCTGTGACCTGGTGTGACAGTTGCTTCTTTTCACTGGCTCCTTTCAATCTATGCACATATTGAATTGTGGCACCTAAAACTGAACCAGTACTCCAGATGAGGCAACTTCAGGGTCAAATAGAGTAGCAAAATCACTTCCTTTGCTTTACAAGTGACATTAATGTTAGCACAATTTAGAATGCTGTTGCCTTTTTCTATAACAAGAGCACACTGTTTGCTCATATTCAGCTTATGGTCTACCGTAACCCCCAGTCCCTCTCTGCAGTACAGCTGCCTAGCCGGTTTGTATGTACAGTCTGTTCTTTCAGTTCCCCATCGGCCTGTCTGCATTTCCAATAGGCAAATACTTTTTGCCAGGTAACTGTCCCCTTCCATACTTGTTAAATCCTACCAAGAATTTGGTACCAGTGAAGAGCATAGTCCCATGGTCCAGTAGTGCATTTGAGAAGGCCTGTCTGCAGCCTCAAGAAAATTTCCTGAGACTCCACCACATTACTCAGATATAGTGATTGCAGATCCACTCTGTGGTGGTGTAAATGGGTTCTTAGTAGAGTCCACTCCAACCTATGGCTCTCTTCTGCAGCTTTCACAAAAAGCTTTCTCTGCACTGAACCCTATCAAGCAGTCTTCTCATCAACACAGAATGCACCTATTGCTATGGGAACATATTTTTGCCTCTCTTGCCACCACCTCAGTTCTGAGCTTGCACATATGGTATAGTGTCTTCCACAATGAAAATGGAGAAATTGTGGACAGAACGCTTAGGCAAATCAAGTTCTGTCTGTGGCTGAACTTCTTCCAGTTCATGAAGAAATGAGAGTAGAGAGCTCTCTCTCATTCAGAGCACAAGGCTCACCCTTGAAACTTTTAAAGACGGAGAATATGGTTTTTTCTGTGTGTGTGGAATGCCCAGGATAATTGGGTCCCAGTACATGATTGGGACGTCTTGGGGGCTAACATAAAACAAATAATAATTAATAACAATACTCCCTCATCCTTGGAAGAGAATGCCTAGAAGGAAACCTCCCTTATTTTCAGTGCTCATTTTGTTTTAACATGAGTCACTCAATTTTGAGATAAAGCTTTGATTTTCTATATGTAAAATGTTAACAGTATATTTTTCCAACTCTGCAGCTTTCTGTAAAAATTCATAGTAGCAGATATGGCAGCTGCTGCTCTTCATAAGGATCAACATACAGTAATTGCAACAGCAGCTCATAACTCAGTGACACAGCAATTTAAAGTTCTTTCCAAAAATTACTCTGTGGCCCTGCATCCTAAAAGAATGCTCACACCCAAATTATAACAACAGGATCTTATAAATACAACTGTCTACTGGGTATCCCTTCTGTCGTGGGGCACTCCCGCGCCCCACTCCTAAGGAGGCTCAACTGCGGGAAGGGGAGAGGTGTAGCAGGGCACCAGGGTGCTTGCTACTGGCGGTGGTAGTATGGGCCGAGCTGCCAATCACCAGGGCAGCTCAGGTGCGGGTTGCTGGAGCAACCAAGTTGGTCACGTGACCAGAAGGCGGCAGGGCCGGGCCCTTATAAACAGCCAGGCCAGAGCCTAGCTAGTAGTTCCCTTCTGGCAACCTGAGGGGTAAGAGCTCTGTGGGAGAGCTAAGCTAAGCAGTGCAGCCTGGGCACCCAGAGGGCTGCATGATGGTCAGGGTGAGGAGAAGCCTGACCAGGAGGCTGTGGGTCAGAAAGCCAGGTGGGCCTGGACTTTATGTTGTGGCTAGCAGGCTTACTGTTTTGTTATAGCTGGTAGGCTTATTGTTTTGTTATTGCCAGTAAGCCTATTGTTTTGTTACAGCCGGGTGGACTTATGGTTCTGTTGTATATATCGTCCAGAGGACCAGGTGAGGCTGTAGGGGTGTGAGGAGGCCTCACAGGAGCTCCCCAGTAGTCTGGGGGTTCCTAGGTGCCCTGTGTGGGCATGGAGCAGTGCTGGGAAGGCGTGGCAGCTTGGCAACAGAGTGGTGCAGTGTGTGGGGTTGAGACCCCAGCCCGAGAGGGCAGTACTCGGCCCAGTGAGGGCATAAGACCCTGAGAAGGGTCAGGGGACCAGGCACGGCTGTGTGCCACCTGAGCCCCGGTGCTGGTGAAAGTCTGAGACAGGGCTGCCGCATAGGCTCAGCGGAGAGAGCCAAGGGCGTGGGAGCAGGCTCGGAGAGAGCCAAGGGCGTGAGAAGAGCGTGGCATAAAGACCCTGAGAAAGGTCAAGGGGCCAGGCATGGCTGCATGCCACCTGAGCCCCAGGTGCAGTTTTGGCACAGGACCGGCCCTGTGAGGGGCAAGAGCACCAGAGGTGCAGAGACGGGCCCCAGCGAGGGGAAGAGCGCAGGAAGCGCGTGGCATAGGCCCAGGGGGGGCCAGCCTGCAAGAGTAAAGCCCAGGAGGGGCTAGTATAAGATTGGAGACACTAAAAACATCTGGAAGAGCTGCGAGGCTTGGGGCGTGCTAAAGGGGAGGTAGGAGGCATGCATAGCCCATAAGGCTGGGGAGCACCAAGTCACCCTGAGATCATAGGAGATCCTAGGCAGCCTCCCATCTTAACTATTAAGATCAAAGACATGGCCGGCGAGAATTAAGAGGGTGCTGGATCTCCTAATTGGCACGGCAGGGGGACCTAGTGGGATCACGGCTGCTCGTAGGCCCCACCCTGTGATACTTTCCATTAACCACAATTTCCTAACAATCTTCTACTGTTTTAATGCTTGCCTCTATAATTCTGTGGCTACAAGATGAACCAGAAAAAAAGGAATCTTGGGAGTATGTATAAAGTTAGGGGAGAGAGTGTACTCTTTTTCTTCCTCCAAGTGCTGAAATTTGCAGTACCTGTCAATATTCAGCAGAAGACTGATAACTGGCAGATTTAGAGCTGTAGGCACATTGTGCTGCTTTTCTGCTGTAAGTAGAAATTTTCCTGCCACATGTTCTCCATGTGGAGAAACTGTATATGAATGAGCAAAAAGTTAGAGTCCTGTTGAGCTTTGGGAATTCTTGAGTGCTCTCTTAGAATAATCAATATTGTGAATTTTAATAAGATACAACGTATCTCCAGGAATTTCTTTTTTAAAGAAGCAAAGCTAAAATCACGCTTGAGCATTAGTTTGGGTGAATTACTACACATTTTTTTTCCTTGGGCAACTAAATTTTCTGATATACCCTTTAGCATTTAACATCCTTGACTTGCCTTTTCATCCTCTTCACCTCTGTGTAATGTTAAATATTCAACCATCTTTCAGGAGCCAGGTTGGCAAAGAGAAAAAAACACCACTTTTATTTACCATGCAAACATACAACTCACTTTGAGCCTATTCAGGCATCTAGAAACTTTCAAGTCCAGATGATGAAATGAGCAGAACTCTGATCTTCTGTGTGACCTTGAACAAGTCATTTCACTGCTTTGTGTGCTGGTTCACAATTGCTAATACAGGGCTATAGGTCCTTACCTTCCTTTGCAAAGTAAATCCCCATATAAAATTGAATACTATTCATTCACTGTTAACATTTTGTTGCTGTTCTTGCTGCTTTGAAGGGTAGAAAAGAGGCTTGAAAGTGGTGGGAAATATTTCCAGTTTGCTTTTGGCCTTCATTAATGTCTTTTTTTTTTATTCTTCATCAATATTATGTCAACTCTGGTCTTCCTACTTTTTGGGGTATGTAGGTGACTTGCTGGTAGTTTCAGTGCTTATACATTGTTAATACTTTGATCAACGGAAGTGTGTATTGTGTATTTTATTACAGTACTTGTTTTCTTCAATCTAATAATTAGCCATTGTTGTTAATATAAAACAAGCAAAATCATAATTTTCAGCAATCCAACCTAATATCCTTTCCCCCTCTATTGCTCAACTTTCACTCTCCTGACTTCTATGAGCATCATGCCATTAATACTCCAAGAGTCAAAGTTATCTAGACCAGATAAAGCTAAAATCACAATAAGCCTCCTCAAGTCTGCCTTTCACTTCTCATTAAAGTGAACAAGCAAAACCTTTTCAAGTCTTCTAAGCATAACAAAATGAGAGAGAGCCAAGGCCTGTTTTCATTCCTTTTGCAAATCACTTCTAAGATTTTTAACTGAAAGCACTCTCTTATTTTGTTTCCCTTTGGCTATTCAGATAGGAAACTATAGGCTCAAAACAGCAGATCTTAATAAAACCCCGAGGGCTCATCCCCCACATGCAGAGGTGTGCATTTCCAGGGACACAAAAAGCAGTGGCACAAATTTGTGCCACTCCTTTGTGCCCAGGTACACAGCCCTGCACATATGTTTTGGTGCACAACAAATTGTCATGAGTGGTGTAGGGGAGGCTGGCTCCAGCAGCCTTACATGGGGTCTTCCCAAGGCAGCAGTGGCACCGATCTGGCTACACAGAGCCTGGCCAGCAGCCAGAGCATGGCTCTGGTCAGCCAGGAAAGTTTGCTGCATGTGGTTTGTGGCAGTACAAACAGGTTTGAGGCTCTGCAAATGAGTGCTCATCCGGACAGGCCTGAAATTGTGGGGGGTTTTTTAGAAATGGGACCTTTTGTCAAGAACCAGAATCTCTGATATTCCCTGGTTTTCACATTGTGAAAGGATACCAGAACCAACGCACAACAGACCTTAGTCCCATTGCTTAATGCACTACTGGAAGGTGCTCAGATATTATGCTGATGGCCAGGCCATGAGAACCTGACTAAAGTAAATAAGAACACCAGAGTCACCCTGCTGTTCAATCTGTTAGTTTTGGAACATTCATAAATTTAGGGGCGTAATTACTGTGACTTTTTTTTTTTTATCATGTTCAACTAAGTCTCCTGCAATCCTTTTCATGCTTCTTCTGGGACTTCATAACCTCACATTTTGCCTGTGCTCTTTGGAAGCAATTACATGCATCACAAAGAGCTACTTTGTCTGTTATCTAAACACTCATCCCAGGATAGAACATAATCTCTTGCCCTTTGCTTCCATTTTTCATTACATCGATGACTACTCTGTACTTTAGTGCCCATTTCTTTTCAGAGCCTCCTAGAACAACCAGCCTTTCTTCTTTCAGCAAAATGTTGTCTTTACTAATTTCTCCCCTAAACAGCCAATATAGTCTTATTTTGAAGCGTGCTTCTGCTGTCTCCTTAGGCCATCTTTATAACACTGCTAACAAGATGCTCTATAAAAATTGCCACCCTGTTCTACTTAGGTGTTCTGTTAATCTTGAATGAATAAACAATTAGTTTATTTAGCAACACCTGATGGATTTTTTTTGGTAATGAAAGCAACCTATTTTAAAACAAAAAACTCCAAGTAATTTCTGAATAGCTCCTACTCGCAAAGAAGCATGGTTGGGACTTTCCATCTTGATCAATAGTCTCCAAATACTTGAAAGATGATTATAGAGAGGATGGAAACAGAATGTCCTCTGTGGCCATAGCAGGAAGGACTAGAAGCAATGGCCTCAAACTACGGCAAAGGAAATCTAGGTTGGGGATTAAGCATTGGAACAGACTACCTAGAGGGGCTGTGGAATTTCCATTGCTGGACACTTTTAAGAGCAGGTTAATTAGAAACTTGACTAGTACAGTGTAGCCAGGGATGACTGCCTTGAGCAGGAGGCTGAGTTAGATGACCTCATGAGGTCCCTTCCAGCCTTACTTTCCTATGTTCTTTGCACTTTGTTTAAGATCTTGATGACAGTGGAGCCACCTGCTCTTCAAAGGTACATACAGACATTCAGAGAGGTTAGGAGGAGATCGGATCACATTAAAAATGGCCACCAAATCTAACTTAGTTTGCCCAGGTGCAGACCTTACACTTAGACCCCTAGTTAAGTCAATCTAAGTGCAAATGGTACAGAAGTTCAGCAAACTTAGGTTGCCATTTTTAGACCAATCTAGTGTAAGCTAATTGTACCTTGTCTAACTTTAGATTGGGTTGGGTGAGACCCATCTAACCAAACTTCCATACAGCTGCCAGCACAGCACCAGAGCTGGAAAGCCCAGCTGTTGGCCCCAGCCCTGGGGCTGTGCTTCTTCTACTCCCCCTTCTCACCGCTACACCCCCCC
>NW_017729022.1:162711688-162733290 GCF_001723915.1 Gavialis gangeticus | reverse complement strand
TCCCCCCCCCCCCCCAGCACTGGTCTACACTGGTCTATTTGTAGACCCCCCCAGCCCCTTTCCCCACCCCCAAACAGACAACCACCCCCCTGTGGGCCAGCCAGCCCTCCTGAGCCTGCCAAAGCCCCAATCCTGCAAACCATTCCTGGTGTCTATTTTATCGGTGTTCACCAATGCCAGGATCCAGGGAAGTGAATGGGGCTGTGGGGAAGGCCAGGCAGGATCAGGGGAGTTTGTTGGGGGGAAGGGGGTTTAATCTGCAAGTGGATGAGTCAGGGGTTAAAAATAGCCCCATGTCCCAAAGGGGGGAGCCTCCCCATCCCACAAGCCCCTCCCCCACAGATGCTGCTAGCCTCCCTGATCTCACCAAAGCTTCCAGGATGCCACTAACCCCCCAACCCCTCCCATGGACCCCACTTGCCCCCCTGATCTGCTCTGCAGACCCCACTTTCTCCCTGATCCCGCCCCAACCCCTTCCTGTGGATCCAGCACTTCTCCCTTGATCCTCCCACCCCCACACCTGCCAGACCTCCCTGCTAGCCCCCCAAATTCCAATTTACCTTAGATCATGTTGCCATTTTCAACTCAATCTAACCTCCCTGTAACTTCCCCAAATGTCTATACATACCTTTTAGAATTCATTCAAAAATGCGTCTCCTGACATTGCTACTGGCTCAGATAAATAGCAGTATTTTGAAGTGGGTGGATTATTGATTGGTGTTTTGAAAATGAGTAAATACCACTTATGTCTGTTCCCGATGCCAGATAACAACATTTTTAGCACTTTTTATGAGAAATAGATTTTAAATGAATTTTGCTAAATAGTTTACCAACCCATTAATCCTTGTGGCTCCATTTTTACCATTCATGTGTTTCATTTATTTTATCTTGATCAGCAATTAAGACATTCCTTGCACATTTTATGCCCACAAAAATCAACTTCTGTTGGATCAATCATTAACCAGTTACTATCAGTGATAAACAGGTATAACAGAAAAAGGAATTAATACCTATATTTTTAATTACATTCTGCAATGTGTCCGCCTCACATTAAAATTACCTCTTAAAATGTCTCTTAATCCCTCACCCCATCCCTGTGCAGGTACTCTTTGAAAAACCTTATGGGAAGAATTAGTATCACCCAGCATGGTTTTTAAATTTACAATGCAATTAAAAGTCTTGCAGCCTGATACATTTTAACAAGAAAAGCTAGATGAATGTCCAGTACCTAAAACAGATAATATTTTTGCCTCTGTGAATTTATTGAACTGGTAACAAAACTCTTTCAATACTGGTCACACTTCTTATCACTGAGATGCCTTTCAATCTGTAGCTTAAACTACGACCATTTTATCATGAACTTTTCTTGTACAACTGTTTGATATCATGATTCCACCTGGGTTTAGTTAAGCTTCTGGTACAATGCAATGTCACTCTCTGATTTAAAAGGGAAATCAAAGAGTGAAGTTGTAGAAAGTAAATGATCTCCTAGAAGACAGTGAGGTAAAAGAAAGACCTCCCTACTTTGTCTTACACTTCCTGTTACCTCTTGTATCCTCCCATTAGCTGCCTTCAATCTTGTCCTTCTTATTGTCATGTTAAGTGCCTTATGCCTCCTTCTCTTGGTGATATATAACATAAGCCATCCCAGAATTTGGCCATAAGATGATTCTAAACCAGTTTTCTAGGTAGGAAAGATTTATAACATCCCCTAAGCCTTTTCATACCATTCTGTTTAATTTGCCTGTATCACGTTCAAAGATAGCCAAAGTCCCTCCTGAGACCAGTAGCCCATAGTTAAGGCATGCCACTTTCTATAGCCAACAGCACACAAGGGAGTGACATAGCTAACCTCACTTCCAGACACCCTTGACTCCCCAGCCTAAATGACTAGGTGCTCATTTACAGCTGGTGTCCACTGGAAACAGCCTCTGGCACAGGACTAGAACAAGGTTCTGATTCACATTTCTGGATCTGTAGTGAGGCAGCTGAACTAATACATCCTGTAACAGGGTGAACTCAGGGCTGGGTCTCAAGTTGGACCGCCCACCTGTCTCTATAAGGCAGTCCATCTAGTCTTGCCTGCCATGACTTTGCTGTTCCCATAACTGGTGGAAAATGCAGAAGACTACCCATTAAGTGCCCCAATGCCAGGGGGTGTGATCCACCACTCCCCTACACAGTGGCCCATGCCTCACAGATGGCATCTGGGATGACACTATGCCTAAAGCCAGGCCAACTTAGTCCTTCATCAGGCCTCTTTTTTACACTCACATTTGTACTGCCCTCCTCTCACTAGGGCCTCTCATACTCCACCCCCTCTCACAGGGTCTCTTTCTCACATCAACAACTTGTTCCACCCTGCTCCCTCTAGGAGCGGCTCCCATAGGCCTTGGGGCTTTAGCCGGATCATGCCTCAGGTGGCGACATGCAGTCTGTTAGGCCTCTCCCACGACCCTTGCCTGATTAGTGGCCAGCCAATTCGCCACAAGGAGGGCTAACTCTGCCCTAGCCCCTCACCGGGCTTCTCCTATTCAACAATTCGTTCCTCAAGGGCTTGGCCCATGTGCTGCCCTTCAGGTTGTCCCACAGCCCTACTCAGCACACCCTCTTGGGCTTCCCTTCTGGCTGATCCTCAGCCCTAATCAGGGCCCTCACTACTGCCCCCTCTCTGGAGCTACACATCTATCCCCTCCCTGGGGCCTCCAGGTCTCATTCCTCTGTGGGAGCTCAGGTGGCTGCAGCCATGCCTGGCCCCCTTATACACATTGTATTGTGGGGGATAGGGGTTATTGAGGTGCCCTGACCCACCTTTCACCAGGGAGATGAATGGCCCTTGTATTTAAGTGGGGCTGCCATGCCACTGGCAGTCCCACCAGGCTTCCCTTCCCTGGCAGGGTGTAGTTTTGGGTTCTTGGTCCTGGGCAAGACCTCCTGCTCTTACCTGCCAGATGTTTCATATACCAGTTCAGCCAAGCGATGTCTCTGCCTGGCTGCCAGAAGCAAACTGCTGCATTTATATAGCTGGCCAGTGTTTTAAAATGGCTACTGAAATCAGGCACCTGCTGGCTGCCTGACTCATCCCTTAAAGTGGCAGGCAGTACAAGTGCACTGCCACACACCCCAATGTATATTAAGTTACAAAACTATTTTTCTCCTTAGTTTCCAAACTCTGAAATCACTGAAGGTAACAAACATAAGTCTACTGTCTGGTAACACTAGAAGCCAGAAAAGACAAGGAGGAAAAAAAAAATGGGAATGATTGCCTATTTCTCCAATCACAGGGTTTTGTCGAAATAAACTTCACACTGTTCACTTCTCTAACGTCTTGACGATCTACTCTGGAAATTGCTCTGGCTCTGAGGACAAAACTAGAAACTAGCAGTTTTTTAAAAGGTGAGCACCCCACAGAATAATTTACTTTGCTATGTACCTTTCATCCCAAAGAAGCATAAATTAAAATGATCCCAAACTCAGAAGACAAAGGAGAGCATCACCACTCAGCATGAAAGGACTCTACAGCCATAAAGCATATTATTCTGCATACAAATAAACTAAGTAAATACTATATTGAACATAGGAATATAGGACTAGGTAAGAGTATTAACAATATAGGTATGAAACAAGCCTGCTTAGGTACTAAAATGGAATTTTCTTAACAGGTTCAACTGAACCACCACAGCAAATGCCTGAAAATCAGAGGATGTGGTAGCATTTGTGAAATATTCATTAATGCTCTGAAAATGGACAATCAGGTACTGTGGACAGGCACAGAATAGGCAACAGAGTCCCAGCTGCAAGTTGATAGTAACTAGGGAAGGATGAGGAAATACATTTTCCTGCTAGCAAAGGATATTGCCCCAAGAGCCATGTGAAGCTGATGAATGTACCCCTTCACCCCTCCTGCTTTCATCCTTTCATGTGGGGATCTTCAGATTTGACTTTTCAGCCAAAATGGTCATTTTCATAACAAAAACATGTAAAATTATTTTTCAGGTTTTGAACAGTGCATTTCAAGGCCTTGTTTCATTCAGAATGTGCCAATTCTCATGGGGAAAAAGGACCCATTTTACAGGGAAAATAATCACAAATTATGCCTGTATGTGTATGAGAGGGGGAAAAAACAGGCCAGTTTTCAACTTTAGAATAACGTGCAAACATGCTCCCATTTCCAGCTATTTTAAATGTAACACAGTTGAAAATAACAATAAGCATACATTAGATATTAAAAATAAACCTCACTTGAACTTAATCAATAGTAGGGGCTAATAGCATAAAGAGGTGCTAGATAGGGATGCAGCGTGGGGTGAGAAATAGCTTCACCACAGTTCTCTGGTTAACAAATAGCAAACTCTTTAGTCCTATTATTGTTCCTCATTTGCCATATTCTAGCTGCAAAAGCCACTCTAGTTCTCTAAATTGTTAGCAGCTTTTATAGCCAAAGATAAGTGTCCATCACTTTTAATTTTCATCCTTGCATCTGTTTTGTCATTTAACTCTAGCAGGTTGTATTACAATGAGACAATTAATGAGAAAATGGATACAAACATTTTTATTTCAAATAGCAGCTCTCAGACAAGATCTGGAAAACAGAATCGAGCCATATGATTGTCAAAAAAAAAAACCAACAAAAAAACCCCTAAACAATTAGGCAATGTGCCACAATTTGTAAACATCCTGTAAATACAAATATCATAACCAGGAAGAAAAAGTGTGTGCGAGAGAGAAAGTGTTTTACTTTTGCCTGGATAATTTAATTTTTAAATTAATTTGGTCCTTTTTATTTCTCATGTCAGCTTAAGTGTGGCACATCAACAAATAAGAACATTTACCTTTTACTGAAAAGCTAAACAATGCATTTCCATTCAGAAAAGGGAAAATATATATAATGTAATGCTAATAATTGAGGCCTTCAAAATGAAAAATAATTTATATTATTATCTGTAGTACAAATGCCATAAACATGATTTATTTGTGATTATATTTAACTTAGAAATGTCCTTTTTAGTATCACAGTTACCTGTAGATCTAGAAGCAGAAGAGAAACCTGAATTCCTGGTGGAGAAGAGAAGAGCATAGGTGCTTCCACAAAATGCAGGACACTTCTCATCGTAACCCCTCTAGAATGCTTCATTGTAAGGAAATTTCCTTTATATTGTATTAACTATTTTCTGCAATACTAATCCCATCATAAATTTCCTCTGAGAAAGCCAGAGAATTTTTAAACATGTACTCACGTCAGAGATACAGGACAAGGAAGATAAAACTATATGCCCCCTCCCTTCCCCCTCCCCCAAATATAATAATGGTCAGTGAAAAATATACACAAATAATTCATTTTTAGATAGACAAAGATAATCCAGTCACAGACCTTCTGGATTCTACGGTTTCATGTCACTAAAACATTTGGCCTACCAATGTATTTTGCCTACAATGCCAGGCAAGGCTCAGACTCCACATGAGAATAGCACTGTAGATCTCTGCAGGAATATAAGACCTTTTTTTCCAAGTAAAATGTTCCCTAACTCTGCAAGGGAGGTTGGCAGTAGATCTCAAACTCTGGCCTGTCTTTTTAATACCCCTACAATAGCTCAGTTGGATTGAGACCAGCTGTTGGTGCATTACCATTTGTAAATGCTTAAAGCAACTACTCCTTGTTTTCTTGGCAACATTTACTGTGGAGGAAAAAAAGCCACTTTCATTCAGACATTAAGAATTGCTGGATGCCAGCTTTGGCATACACAAGCCATTGTTTGCACAGCTCTCTTCAACAAGTTTTCGCAAAAAAAAAAAAATCAACCCTGTAGGGAGGAATTGAGGCCCTGAAACTCTGATTTACATTGTCCATCTAGTCTTCATGTGAAAGAAGATGCAACTGTTCAGGTCCATAGGCTTTCTGAGTTTCAGTTTTTCAGACAATACCAGAAAAAGCACCCAAATCACACTCATAGCAATGAGCGTAATTATTTCCCTCTGCACCATCAAAAATTAACAATTGGTTGCTTTCCCCCTTATATATGAGAGAGGGGGATTGGATTGTTCATTTTACATGACCTAACATTGGATTTTGAATTTTTGAGTCTTGGAAAAGATAAAACAAGACTACTTTTTAATAGTTTTACAATATCAAAATGCCTCCTATAGGTACTTGAGATCTATGCAGGTTAAAAATATATGAAGGACCCCAGCTTGGTTATTATTGTAATAGAAAACACAGACTAACCAGAGAATTTACTTCAAACATTTTTGTTATTACTATTCAGATGAAAACAGCTCTTGTGACCTTTCATTGTCTCATGCTTTCCAACCATCCTTACCAGAGCTTGGTGCACTGGAAGTGTCTAAGCATGAATGCTAGCATCTCGATGGTTGCAGCTGCTAGTACAATAGGATTAATTTGCCATCTACCAGCTCTAATGCCCTTCTGTTTCATCTTCTTTCCCCACCAGGGGCAGTGGTGACAGCATCTGTTCCACTGTTATTTTAGTGGTGTTTTTCGTGCTGTTATATTTAAGGGTCTGTCAGGATTTCCATCTCTCTCTCTCACACTTCTAGAGAAAAGGGAGAATTTATAACACCCCATCCAAAAAAATTTACAGGCAAGAAAGAATTTTGTGCAGAAACTTGGTATACATAAAACCACAAAATAAAGGATTTTTTCCTCAAAATAATGTGTATATGGGTATCTATCTTAAAGTAGAAAAGCAATGGTAAAAAATAGGTTAAGACATTCCATGATATTTTATTAAGCTTCTATACCAAAAAAATAATACTTTTCAATGCAATTTGGCAGGAAATCATTGTTCAACATACACCAAACTTTTTTTTAAACTCTAAAAATAGTAAGCGTTCAGCTATTGCTTCAAAAATGTTCCTAGACATTCGAGACTGATTGGTGATTTTGGACACCCAAATCCAGATGCATTAAAGGGGGCTGAACTGTAGACAGTGCTGAGTACCCTTCATTTCAAAATCCTACCATATTACCACTAGGTATCTCAACAGTACAGCATCTGACCTCTCTACAAGCCATAACTGTTTCCTCTGATTTTTCTATTATAATGTTTGATGTTGGAAGCACTGGTGTCTGAGGGCAGCCACTAAAGAAAATGAGACCTACTAAAGGATAATGGAAATCTTCAGTAGCTTAAGTGGTTCTATGTTCAGGAACTTGTGGCTCTGCAGTATGTGGGGGATCTAATTAGTAATTATCCAGGTTCTCAGTGGTACATGGATTCATCACAGTATCACTTTTGTGAAAGTGGAATTTTAAGGGCTTAAGAGTTGCCCATCAACAGGTCTGAAGCAGTCACAACATTCCTGGGACTACTGCTTTCTGTGTGTAGAGGCAGGGCTGTTTAGAAACCAGGTCATATCATTCAAACCCTGGAATGGTAATGGGTACCCCTCCATTTTCATAGGACTCAAAGGCTACTGAACTACATGTAGTAGCGGCCCAGCTCTAATAACTTCACAGATGCAAAAAGTATTGCCCCTCAGGAAGTCATACTGATATTTTAGCAGAAGATTACTATGCATTGGCAAGCTTTGCTTCAATATAAAGGTACCTTTAGTCAATAGAATGGCATAAGAGAAAAGCTGCTTGCTAGGTAAGCCTCAGTTTAATAGAGAGGAATGGCTCCTGCATCAGAAAGGTGGTGTGTCCTGCAGGTGCCCAACCTTTAAAAAAAACCCATACTTAATAGGAGAAATTCAGCACGCTGTGGGGGACAGTATAAAGATCCATACTTAAGTACTTAGCATAGTACTGATGTAGTCCATACAGCTCTGTGTTAGCCCTCTATACTGCAAGGAGATCTCTGCCCATTATGATTTTGGCTGCTGTCCAGTCAACACTAGGTAGTTCAGCACATTCTCAATTAATCCTTCTTTATTCTGTTTTCAGGAGCAATAGGTGTGTATTTTTATTTTCTTGACAAAAAACATGTCAAAGGAAACATTGTTAGGGAGGAGGATAGATTAAAATATTCAGAAATATAAGTTCAACACTGCTGTTAAACATATAAGTTATAGTATATTCCATAAAGCAAACACATTCCAAGCCAAGGCTCCAGAACCAAACCCAGACCCATATATTTATTTGCACTCTAGAGGCAAATGTGGTCTAATGATTAAAAGACAGGAAAGAGAGTACAGACTCACTAGCTTTATTTCCTTTTCCATTACTAGGTCTCTGTGGGCATGTCTACATGGGCATTCACGCCGGCTTAAATTTACTGTGCAGTAAATTACTGTGCAGTAAGCAGGAATAAGCTGGCGTCTACACATGCAGGCATTAAAGCACGTTAACGCTGTGTGCGGACTAGTCCCAAGTCAGTCCACACACACAGTGTTACTGTGCAGTAAGGTGTCTACAAGTGTGTTACTGCACAGTAACTAACTGGGTGTAAATTTGATGTCTACATGATGTGGGTATCAAATTTACACAAGTCAATGTAAGTTGCCATATTTACTGCACAGTACAGTCATGCATGTGTAGACATGCACCAATACTATGCAGTAATTTTGGTTACTGTGCAGTAAATACACACATGTAGACATGCCCTGTGCATTCTTTGTCATATCACTTAACCTCCCTGTGTTTCAGCTTCTTCCCGTGTAAAATGAAAAAATCATCAAATGCTTGTGAAGTGGTTTGACATTTGGGAGGAATGAATTGTTACTGCATCTTATTACTGAAAGCTATTGCATCATGGTGCCAGGTCCCCTTAATGCCTGAGCCTAATTTAATGATAGAGAAAGAAAGATAAAGAAAGAAAGAAAAAATTCAGAAGATCAGCCTTGGTCTTCTTTCTGCCTCCAAATACCCAACATTGCAAGCTGATGGTAGCCTTTAACATTATTCCCCTCTAGGTTTTCATGGTGAAGAAAATTACTCTGGAAACTGAATCCTTTGCAAAGAATGTGGTACATCCCAATACCTTAAAATCAGGTTGGATTAGAAAGGAGACAGAGAAAAGAAACGTACCTCCCAGAAATAATACATTCATGAGTAGTCTGAATTATTTAGCAGACAACTGAAAAGAGGAAACTCAACAGAGGAATAAAAAACCCAGTGCAGACCCTTTCCCAAAAGCCCATGACAATGAAATACATTTTATATTGGCCCAAAACATGCCAGCAAAGAGGGCTAGGTTGCTACTGCCCACCTCACAGCACTGAAAAAGCAAGTGCCCAGCGGGTATCATTCTCCATTATCTCTCAAACCTTTGCCACCAATGTGCAGATAGACGCACCGGAAAAAATGAAAAGTGTGTATATTGTAAGCGTTGGTTAAACAATCCCACAGTAATTCTTATTTGCTGGAGGTTTTAGAGAGCAGATGTAGGATTGGCAGGGGCTGGGAGCTGGCTATATTGTTCTAACTCATTTGGAGCCAACATGGAAAGAACACGGAAAGCTGCATTTTTGTGTGTATGTGCGTATTTGCCTTTTGCCATCCACTTGTCTAAGGTTTCTTGGATTCACACTGACACATACAAAAAAAAAAGGTTGGTGACTATCCAAAAGAAATATGACTTATATCAGCTGCTGCATGAGAGTCTCTCAATTGCCACTGCTAAGCTGCCTATTTTGCAATAGCAAGTGGCCATGTGCTGTAACACACTGATTGCCTGCTTTGGTGGTATCGGTTGCTAGAATAAGGGCAAACAAATGGGGAACCAAATATAAAAAGCAGCCAGCAGCACTGAAGAAGCATTACAGCTGCCAGGCAATAACTTAGATAGTTACAGCTGCCATCACCTAGTTCACGCAAGCTTTTTAATATCTTTTGGCAGAGCTTGGTGTCACAGCACAAAAGGAAAGTTGGCACTCCCTAACATACTTTGTTTGACATAACTGTAGGCAGAACCCAGCTGATACCTTCATCAATGTGTATGTGTTTGCTCTTAAGGTACATTTTAGCAGATCAAACATTGTTTTTCTCTTTCTGTTGCACACACCACTGTTAAATCATAGGTTGGGAACCAGACCAGATTAATGGGAGAGAGCTCAGTATGCTGGAGCATACGGCCAGCCCCAGCAGAGCCCCAGATAAGGAACAAAAAAAAAAAAATGACTGCAAGAGGAGGTGGGGGAGGAAGGTTAAAAAAAATAAATAGATATACAGCTTTGCCAAAGTGTTCTCCTTCCTAGCCAGGAGCAGCAGCAGCAGGAGGATCAGGCCAGCTTCCCTTCTCCATTTACCGCACTTATAAAAACCCCACAAGCACAAACACATAGACTGTCACATACACATAATTAAAGCATCGACATCCCTTACTGTGATTTACAATCCACACCACCAGAAATACACAGGCGCTCTCAGGATTTCATCAATGTTTCATCTGGTGCTCTTGGCAAATTCAACCTCTTCCTTAGACACAGCACAGGCTACCCCTCATTCTCTCAGAAACAGGGACACTGAGCTTTCCCCCTATTTGAACTGAAGCAGATGATTAGCACTCAATGCGTCAAAGGATGTGGGTTTAGCTGCCTGATTTGCTGCTAGGGTACCTCATTTTACAGGTCTACATAAAAAGCGAGCCTGCGGCACTGACTCTTGAGGCCATTTCTATCATCATGAGTCTTCTGTGTCACTCGTGACCGATTCTGAGGATCCAGAGTCTGATGATGAAATTTTATCACGCCCACATGAAGATATAGAGAAAAGAGAACCCCCTTTCCCAAAGAACATGGAGTCTTTGCCAACCTGCTTTCTTTATCAATTTCATTTTACACTACTGGATTCTGTAGTCTTTTTATAAATCTTCTACTTCCTTTTTTTTGTAATTCCTCCAGTAAAGGAAATGCACACATTGTTGAAGCTGCTGATACATTTACATTCATTCCCAGTATTAAGTAGTTTTACAACACCCAAAACTGTGCTAAGAGACATGATTTATGCTCTAAAGAGCTTAAAAATCATTGTCAATGGGACTCAACAAGTGAAAAATAGGAGGGAAAGGTCAAAAGAAAATGTAATTATCATCATTTTTAAAATGGAACATAGATGAGGGTGAGTTCGGGACCTAAACTGAAATCCTAGTCCAAATACTGGGGCAGACTCCTATCTCTCTGGGAGGCTGATATCCAAACACCCCAGAATTTTGGAGAATTCAACAGCTGTCCTTGAATTTTGCTTTTCAATCGCTGGGGGATCCCCATTTAGAAAGGTTCAATGAGACTGTAAATACACTACTGACTGTAGCGCAAATAAGAAGGGTGATCAGGGCAGCAGCTCCAGGTGCCAACTTGGGTCAGGGGAGGAAGGGAAGGGGGGCAGAAAAATAGAAGCCACCACTGCAGCTCAACAATTGTACGAGTGGCAGAACCGCAGCCAGAAGTCACCACTGGCTACAGGCATCACAGCTGCCCCAGGCACCCAACTGCTTCATTACACCTTTGCTTTCCAAAATCAGGACCTATACCATTAACATTCCTCACATAGCTGAAACCATTAATGTAACAATGTCAGATTCTGACCACATAGGGTTGGGCAAGATTTATTTTGATCAGTTTGGAGAACAGAGGAATCAATTAATTTAAAGTTGGTCATGGGGCAAGCTGATGTTAAAGTTAAGTTGGTTATAGCAGACCAGCAGAAGTGGACTGATGGTAGCAGAGGGCACGGGGAAATTGAGTAGGTATGTGGAGGAAAAGAGAACTGGCAAAGTATAGGAAAGAAATGAATTCTGTTTGACCAGAGTTCATTGTGATTTGTCTGGTCAGGGGAAAAAAGGAAATTTGTGAAAATGGTTGGTAAGCAAATGAATTTGTGAGTGGTGAGAAACAAAGACCTTGATTTTGGAGGTCCTGGGTGGTGGTTGTGGTGGAAGACAGAGAAAGAAGTTGTTCACGAGATGTCCTTCCCATGCCCTCAGAACATTGTGGAAACCCCTGATATACAGCATAAAGAAACAAGAACATACAAAAAGACTGTCCCAGATTTACAGACACCCACCAAGGTAGAACAGGTGGCTGTAATGTAATACAAATGTGCTGCAAGGAATTTGCCATGAATTTTAAAAACAAAATGCCTACAGACAAAAGAGAACTGAAGTGATGATCAGCTAACGCTAAAGTTTTCAAACTAGCTTGAAATGGTGACACGGGGGCTTACAGATCAAGAGCCTGCTCATGCAGTCACTTACACAGATGCCCAAACTTACACTGCTCACTTCAAATAAGTGAACGGTCTCACTGACCTCAGTGGGACTGTCTAGCACCAAGCAGTAAAGAACAGGCTCTTCAACACAAGAGCGACACCAAGAACTAACTGCAGCAGCATTCTAGTGAGTGAGTGCTGTAGGGTCCTATCAGAGACAGCCAGATCTTGGGAGCATCTTGGTAGTGCAAGATAGATAGATAGGATGGATTTTCATTTCTATGAGTATTTCAAGCTGGAGTCTAAACCCTTTGCTAAATAGTGCTGCCTCTCTTTCTGATTATGGCTAGAAAAGTACTAGTGCATAGGTAAATGGGGACATAAACTAATAGATTCTGTAGTACCTCCCCTTCCTACAAGCCTACACTTACCGTATAATAAACTGTACAACTGGGGAAGGTAGACAACTATTGTGTGAGACTTTCACTAAAGCAAATGGCAACATATCACAGTGGACCAAACTATTCAACTTTTAGGTAGCCTGGGCACAATAAAATAAAATGAGAGAAAATCTCCAAACTTTGGGAAAGTTTGGATGTGGAGCTAAACTTTGCAACTAAGATCCAACCATCTCTATTAAGAGTTTAATTAATAAGTTATCTCAGTCTGAAAGCAGCTTACCATACTTTCCACTAAAGAAGGCTCAGATGGAGGGTGGGGGAAGGCAAGAGGGCTAGAGAAGAGAAGGAAACAGGGATACATTGTTAATTATGATAAACTGGTTTCCTTGGTAACTATTTATAATTGTGGTGCTGTTCTTATTTTAATAATGAACGGAAAGGTTTGATGTGAAGTTATATAATTCTGGCTTAAACTAGCATTTGCTCCACTGGCACAGCTAAGTCCAAATCTTAATGACAGGGGGAAACCTTAAAACAGGAGTGTTAAACATATGGCCCATGGGCCTGATCCATCTCTTGGAGGCCCATCATCCATCCCCTGGTGCTGCCCAAGGGTATGGAGCTGACACACAGGCTGTTCCCAGCATGCGCTAGACCTGTCCTGTGCACAGTGACCTGTGCTGCACAAAAGACCTGCTCCAGCCAGTCTAGGACTGCACTTCCCATGGCAATCACTCTGGCCAGCCCAATATCTGCATTGCACATGGTGATCCCCCACGGGTGCACAGAGCCAGATGCATTTGACATCCCTGCCTTATAAGGTTCCATTTGTTTTAATATTGGAAAACATGGATGTCTCCAAATATCTTCCTAAAAAGAAGAGAGGTCCCTGTCATACCCACCACACCTGAGCAGGTTTGTCAGCTTACCCAAAACTCTTTGGATCACCTGGTGTCTCCTCCCCTTCAGAGATGCAACAGAGAAAGAAGTAGAGAAAGGAAATGGAAAAGTCAAAGGAAAAAAAAATATCGGCTGAGTCTAAGGTATTTAAGTACATAAATGCATGTAGTTTTGTACCAGATATATGCACAGAGTTGCCACAGTTGTGCATACAATTAGGAGAACTGCTTCCACAAATTTGGAAATGGTCACTTGTTCTCAAAAACACACACACATTTTCATGGCTTACTTCTGAAACCCAAGACTAGTAACACATCTTTGTGCCATTTAGCTTTGGGAACAAGTTCTTTTTAAACCCCAGTATTTTGTATAGACTTAAAAAGAATTCTTTAAAAATGGAAACACCTTGAAAGAAATGGGCTTAAATTCAGCCCTATGGAATTCAGCCCTCTGGAAAGTTATACCCATAGGCAATCCACTGAAGTCAAAGTGTAGCTGCAGAACTGCAGCTACAGCCCTGCGAACTCATACAACAAGGCCATCTGTACACTCTTCATTAGCTGGAAATAGTAAGAAATTGCAAGTTACATTTCCTGTATTTCCTAGCCTGTCTGACTACTTACCTGGCAGGGGTGGTACTGTGATCTTGCTGTCCTTGAATGACTCAATGTAGTTAGAAGGTGAGGGCCTGTCCATTGCACTGCAGGCAGCCTGACCCGAGTGAAAGTCCACAAATGCCTCCAAATGAGAGGATCTCAGCTACACAATTTATGGTGAGGGGGGATTGCTTTCAGGCTTTCCCCTATATTGCTCTTTTGGCCTTTTGGCTAGGGCCAAGCAAGACCAATATGGCCAAAGGGATGTCTGAACTCCAAGACCTATGGGGTTTGCATGTAGGATGCATACCATAGATTTAGGAATATCTGAGGCCCCAGGCTGAACAGTCTGGGAGGTAGGATACTTGCCGATGGTAGCACCACACAGCTTTGAACGATTGAGCTCTGCTCAGTCAAAATTTGGAACTTAATACAGAACTGATTTGGCCCTGGAAAAGAAATTTACATTCAAAATAAAAGCAGTTAAAACATGTTATCACAGTCAAAACAAGCACAAACGAGCGTTCACTCCCTCGCCCATGCATACCAGTGGGGGATATGCAAATAAAGGACACAGTCCCCTGTAATTTGACCTTGCATGCCAATGCCAGTATGTAAATAAGCACAGCAGAGGGGCTCTCATACAGTAGCTTGCCATGTTTTCTAGGCCTTTAATAACTTTTGTTTCTCTCCTCTACATTCTCTTCAATTTGTCATATTTTCCTTAAAGTGTTGTGACCAAAACTAAGCAGAGTACTACAGTAAGGCTTCAACAGTTGTGAACAGGGCAAAAGAATCACTTCCTGTGACAGAGAGAGCAATGCCGTGGAAAAGAGTAGGTGGTGAAGGGAACTGCATTTAGTGGGCACTAGCATCTATCAGCCTTTTGGCCAGGAGCAAGCAAGACTGGAGGGCATTCAAGGTTGCCTGGGGCATGGGGCATTCATGCCTGGGGCATGTAGGATGCCTGCCAAAACAACAACAAAAAAGATTCCCATCAACATATTTGCCCAACATGGGCCATGTGTTTTATAGTCATGCTCAGTGTTGGCTGCATTTAATCAACTTCATATCTGGTTTCCTTTGCTGAGGATGTGCTGCTTTTGGCAGCAGTTTAATGATAGACAATGTATTTAGTGAGATTTCCTTGTATGCAATAAGATGAGGGGCTTTTTTCCCCCGTGCCAATTGTGGGAGGAGAACCTCATCTTGGAATCAAGTAAATACAGTATTATTCAGCAGTCCAATGGTTAATGCAAAATATCACATTTCAGTAATGCAAACCAGAACTCATGCCAGAAAATTCAAAACTAAGGTTGACACACCATGCTTAACATGGCCCTTTGTACTTAGCTACCACAGGAGTCTTAGAGTAACACATGGTGTTGCACACCACACAATATGTGCTACTACAATACTGTATTCACAATTCAATGAATTAAGGTCAAGTGAGTGACCCTTAAACAGCTTTCCATCAATTCTTTAAAGAAGCACCACATGATATGCTTGAGCCCATAAAACAAAGCTGCAAGAAGATAGAGTAAACTTTAATCAGCAGTGAAATCAATAACTTCCCTCTGTATTTTGAAATTTTTTTCCACCATTTTTTATCAGATCAAAGAGTTATTTTAGTACCTTTATGCCTGAGGCTGCTTCAAGGTGGTGTAGCAGGATGCATCATTTATCGTAACAGCGCTTCATGGGGCTGGAGTATTTTCAATTATACACTGCAGCTCTATCTCCTTAGGTAACTGAGTAGCCTATTGTTCAAGCCTGTAGTGAGGTAATAGTGGAGGGAGATGTTCTTGTAATGGTAAGAAACGGCCCCCTGGCTTTCTCGCAAACTGTGTGTGTGTCTTCTGGTAAGTTGCTTAGGCCAACATTTTCAAATTATCCACTCATTTTTAGTGTTTCCCTTTTTTGGACAGCCATAAGGGCTCCTAAAGGCTGGTTTTGGAAAGGCAATGTCAGACTGACAATATCAGTCACTCCAACTGATTTCTCAACCCCACTCACTATCAAATATGGGCAAACTCAAATGTGTCATCCAAAAAAAGTGGAGGTATCTGTGCTTAGAGGGGAATGCTGGCCTTTACCCTTTCTGTGTTTCAGGAAATCAATGTGTAAAATTAGAGTACTATTTCCCTACCTTGCTGGGTGGTTGGTAAACCAGAAAGAGGCACCATCAGCTTCCTCTTTTCTAATATCTACGTTCTGGATTTATATAGCCCTTTATTACCATAGAATCCAAATACCTCAAAGCATTCATGTGAGGCAGACCAGTCCTATACCCCTTGTTTTACAGATGAGGAATTATGAGACAGAGAGGTTAAGGACTAGATCTACAATAAGTGTCTAAGTGGGACGGACCTATGTGAGAGAGAGCTGCATGTATAAGTCCAGAACAGTGATCTTCAAAACTTCCGTTCTGCTTCTGCATAAAACTAGAGGCACCAGAAGTTGGCAGGCTGTTTAGTACTTTATATTAAAATTCCCCAGGCCCTAAATATCTGCTTCTAGATGTGGCCACCTCAGCTCCTCGTTCCAACTGAGATTCCTGAACTATAAGTTCCCCCACCTATCTCACCTAAGGAGCTGAAGAGCACGCCTGACAAATCAGGCTGCATACAGGATGCAGTGGTGGTTACCTCTTTCCTTTGTAATAAAGCTGTAGGAGGAGACTGTCTCCCGTACTAGCAGTAGTGATGGCAGCAAATAGGTTCTAGTCCCTGCTGCAAGGATTGTTTATTTTATATGAAACCGTCACTGGATTAAATGCATAAAAAGTGCTTGGAAAGAGGACTGAAACCCAGGACTCCCCTCTCCCTCTCTCAGGGGAGTGCCCAAACTACAAGGCTACACAGCCCTACTCTCTCTCACTCCCTAGTCCCATGATCCTTTCATTCTTTACTGCAAATTGGAACTGCTTCAACAGAAGGGGTGACAGCTCTCTTGCCTTCAGCTGGGTTTTTGCACAGGTTTTCACCCAGCAACAAGAAAGCAAAAACTAATTAAAAAGCAGGAACATGCAATTGTAAAACCACAAAAGTTGGGAGGACAAGTGTAGGAACTGAAACTTGTTTAATTTGTCTGCTTGAACTGACTAGATTTCAGGTTGATGGTGTCACTTTAATTCATGCCTATTAGTAAAGGGAGGAACTACTATAAGTGCCAAGCATAATCATTACCTAAAGCTCGTCAGTATGTTGCAAAGTAAAACTAAGCTTAATATAGGAGCATAGGGCTGGAAGGCCTCCTGACACCTTTGGTTCACAGGCACCATTTGTCTGAACATCCATAAGACTGTCCATTGTGTGTGACCTCCATGAATCACTTGGGGGAGGGAGGAGCACGCAGGGAAGGGTGGAAACTATAATGTGCCACATATAAAGATATGGGGAAATGAGAACACTACCTGAGCCTTGGCCACTGCAAGGGCAAGGAATTTAGTAGGTACATTAAAATATGTTCTGATGAGCCCAGGGAAAGGGCTGTGCCCCATGTCATGGAAAGGAAAAAATACCTCACAGCTATTGCTGATCTAACCTATGGAAATATCACGTGCTTTCTCCCAAATCTGGCCATCAATTGACCCCATTTTCTCATTTCTGTCTGAAATCAGGTGCATAAAAATGATAAACATTACATAAAAGCAATATAATCCCAATCTGTCCATCAACCATGTGGATTATCCCATGGAGTATCCCATTGAAATCCAGTGAACTACCTGCAGATGGAGAACCAGAGCTTCAAAGGTATTTAGATGCTTGACTCCAGTTGTTTGAGCTTTTGTAGTTTTAATACAAGGAAAATAATTAAGCAGCTCCAGAAAACCAAGGGCTGCCTTTAATATTCCATTTCAATGAAAGTTAGGTGCCTAAACACTTTTGATCCAGGCCAATTTGAATAAGCATAGCCCTTACAAAGAGCCATGTGGCATATATGCTCGGGCTTAATGCTATCAAAATTAATTGTTCTTATTGAATCCATTTCTATGTCCAGTACAACATAAAAGCTGGAGTGATACCAGATCTAACCTCAGGCATCTTGGTGAATACAAAGTAAGATGTTTAAGATAATACGTGTATGAAAAGTGAAAAAGCTTTTAAAAAAATTTCCCATTCATCACTCTGCTTGGTGCAGGTTAGCACATGCACCACCACATACTGTAAATGGTAATGGATCAGCACATCTCAGCGCTGGTCTTACACTGGAGAAGAACACTCCCACAAAAGCACTATGCTTAATTAAAGGAAAGGCTCAGTCAGCACTATGATGGGGGGAAAAAAACTTTGAGATACAGAGGGGAAAACATAACACAACTTATGATGTTAATCAACTCGAGCTTTGCTTTGTAAACCCCAGGGAGTCTCATTTTAAGAACAGATCAAATCTTTTTTCCTGCATAGTATATACAGGGAAAGCTTTTTCCTTTCTTTAGCACAGCAAGAATAGGAAATAGGAAGATGTTGGGAATACAAGATAGGTTCTGCTTTTATTTTTTTCCAACTGACATGATTTAGTAAAATTTAGCACTAAAAGAAATGAAGTAAATCTTGACATGTCCAAGCTCTCTGTTCAATGACTTTTGCAGGTGCAATGCCACCTGTTTCAACTTGACAGCACCACAATATAGTGAGAATCTGGAGGATTTTATCACATTTCCAAGGGCCCAATCTCCCAACAGCACCCTCATCCTTCATTCTCTTACCAGGAAAACTCAGCATTGTTTTGAGTTCTGTAGCCAGTAACTAGCCCCTCAAATTGCCTGGAGAATGGACTCAGTAGCCAGTGCAAAACACAGGTGCAACGTGCTCTCATCTGTCTGCCCACTGTGAAGGCTGGCAATGTGTTCTGCTCCAAGAGAAGCTTCTTAATTGCCTGAAAAAAGCAGTGCTTCTACAGCCCATTTGCAGTAATCTAGTTAAGAAATGACAAGGGCATGGATAACTGTGGCAAGGTCCAAATGGGTTGGAAGGGCACAGTATAGGCAACCCAACACAAAATGTTCAGGCTTCTTGACATGTGCAAATGAATCAGAAGTAATATGAAATGTTAACTACTTTTTCACCTCTGCTTTGTGACCTGAAGGAGAGCACTGGTGATTTATACTTGTATTTATCTATTTTATTTCTTTCACTTTCTGAAAGCACCCATCTGGGTCTTCAGGTGCCAAGAACCTTATTGTGAGGTCTTTCAAAAATTGTGTTATGTGCCTAAGTCTTTGTTGGATCCCAACTGGCAAAGGACCCAGGCTGTTCTATTATTTCATTGTCCAAAAAAATCATCTGTAGAACTCTGTGAGAGTTAGTGGCCAAAAACCCCACCAGAAAACAATACCACAGACAATTCCCCTTCATTCAACACCTTGGCAAGTAGTTTAAAATATACCCATCTGGGTCAGATTCATCCTTGATGCAACTTCCCTGACTTATATGAACTTGAACCAGCAAAGATATTGGCCCAGTAATCATAAGCAAGGAAAAACTGAGCTTGCTGAGAGTTTAGTACACAAGGATGAGAAGAACCAATCAGCTCCAGAAAATTCAGGGATGGCTTAGATTGCTGTCCTTGTGTTTTCCCTGTGTTTTTATCATAAATTGTTGCATATGAGCTACAAATATGTGAAAACATTAAAGTTGAGCCAAGTACAAAATAAGCTAATATCTTGTGTTTTCTCAAAAATGCAGGCTTAATTAGAGTTTAGGTAATTAAAGCTTTCACAGTTATAAAAATACAATACATTCATTTATGCAAATCTGCCACTGAACGCGATTTTAGTAAAATACCATGTAATGTGCATAACGTCAGAATTTTGCTTACAATTGAAATGTCTGTAAAGCAAGTTCTCTTTCTAAATTTCAGGCACATGCACTGTAATTCTCCTGAATTATGGATTTAAAATTCAGGTTGCTTTGTCTTAATTTAAAAATGATTAGCAGTTTACATGGGATTTATGTGCTGGCATAGCCCTTATGCCACTACAGGCTGATTCACAAAAACATATTCTTTGAGTGTGCATCTATACAGCTAGGTACTAATATGGTATAACATGCATAGCCAGCCCAAATAATACAGAATTGCATAATTAACATGATAAATTACTGTTGTTAATTATTGTTTCTCAGTGACAGTGTGCTTGAGGCTGTATTAAGCACAAGCATAACATGGCTTCTACAATAGCAACCATGGGCGCCAGCCTCACAAGCTTCTAGGTGCAGGTGGACTATTTCACCAAAACAGAGCCCCATTGGCTTCATCAGGGCTTCAGGACGGGGGGCAAGAGAATGGGCAAACAGGGCAGGCACTGTTGTGGGGCTCTTAAAGGAAAATCTAAGAATAATTCGAACTTTGATCAGGATGATCAGGAACCATCAGAGCAGTTGCAAGATCTTACCAAAACAATGCAGGTACTGGGCCAAATTCTCTACCCTGCATATAGCCCATTTGAGCCACTCATATGAAAAAGGAGCCATAATCCAGATGTAAGTAGCCATCAGAGAATGATTCTTCTGTAGGGAAACTCCCTGCTAGTGAATCTATACAGCTGCTGGCCTCTGTGCTTTCTGGCCCCACTTCCTGGCTTAAGAATCATGTTGGGGCAGGAAGGGAAATGTTTATACAGAAAGAGGCATGGCAAATTTCTGCTCTACAATGCCAATCTGCACAGTTTAGAGCTGCCTGGCAGCAGCACTCAGTGGCACTACGACCAAGACAGATAGAGAACTAGTAGAGGTCTCCAGTATGCTAAGAAAAGTCCCCATAATATGGGACAATATCAGCGGAGTATTCATTGACAAAAAGTCTTCAGCATAAAACTCTAGGATCTGTATTTGCATGGTTAAAGAAAATTAGAAAGGAATTTCTAAAATAGTGGCTTGCCTGGGATTAACTTTCTCCTTCAGACAACAGGTTGAACAATGTATAGGTTAATACTGATACCATGTATCACACCAACAGCTGTAGCTGGATGTTCTGTGTGAAACTTCAAACGTTTGTCCTGAAGAAGAATTGATGGGTGAAATGACTTACCCCTGACAAATATAGCAAATGCCAATAAAAATGCCAGTGTAATAAACTGGGATATGCAGCACTGTACTGTGCACTTACTATTATGTCTGTTGAAGAAGAGAGGACATTACAGATGATGCCCATCTTTTGTTTGTACAGCCTGTCCAATACAGACTGAGATTTTAAGGGAAACAGTAGCTAACAAGGCTGGTTTCAATTTTACAGGTGCAGTGAGTGTGGAAATGCATTGTCATTCAGGGTAAAATATTTCTAGACTGTACCGAAGGACAAGAGACTGTGATGACTTTGAAAGTCATCACAGCCATGCCAAAAAGGTGAACATCAGAAGCTAAATTCTCCTGGATTTTCCCTAGAGGGAACATCTATCTACTTCCTATCTAAAAAGGGGTGGGAGAATTTAATACCTGACATATTAATTATCTTGGGGAAAGGTCTGCAGCAATTAAAACTGGTCCAAAACTTTTTGTGACTAATTGGGCTTATAAAAAAGTAATTTTTTTTTGTTGTTTTTCAATATCCTATGCTTCCTTCAGTCTTGGCAATATGTGGGGGGGGGGGGGGGAA
>NW_017729022.1:162632551-162711574 GCF_001723915.1 Gavialis gangeticus | reverse complement strand
GGGGGGGGGGGGGGGGAAATCCAACCTGGAAGTGCCCTTCATTATTATTTACATACAGCCTTACCTGCTTTTTTGTTGATAAATTGGAAAGCTGTATTTGCAACAAAATAATGATAATATACAGCTGCATGGACAGATTACGAAAAGCAAAGCACCAGACAATTATTTACTATGGAGTTATAAGACAGGCTTCTAACTTCCTAACATCAACAAGTTTGAAAACTGTCATGCGGCTTTTAATTGCCATTAATAAGGTGGAGATAAAGCCCTCTAGGTCTTAATCCCATCACAGTGGTGTTGCAATTAATGATATATCAGCCAATACTGTATATCACAAACTCATAGAAGGGTCAGAAATAGCATCCCTTCCCAGGCCAGCAAGGCTATACACTATGGGTAACCTTTATACTGCTGGGACTGTCAATCAACAAGCAGCATGCATGATTCTTGAGTCTCTAGTGAACCTCCTTTCACACTTCTGAATTCTATCAATTATCATCCATTATCAGCAATCCTTTCAATAGCTATGTCACCTATAAATAGATTAAATTATTAGATTTTACAGATTGCAGAGGTCAATGAGCTTTTTTTTTTAGTGGTTAAACAAGAGCTTGAAGAACTATTGGTCCATTGCTGTTATTTAGGATGCTCTCAAAAGATCATAAAAGACAATTTGTTTGACTTGGGTGCAGAAGCCCCAAAAAGCGTAATAAATAGGATATATTATTTGAAGAGGTTTCACAAGTTGCTCAACGTAGTAAAAGATATGAGCCTGAATCACAAAGCTTGGACTTGTAGCCCAAAATTGCATTTACAGCATGGAGCCCACCTAGGCACCAGTATCGATTAGGACCTCAAAGCACCATTGTCAGACACCAAATAAAGAATCTCAGCCAAAATTCCATAGAACTCTTATTCACTCTGATCTGGGGTTATGGCTCAGGACCATTTCTTCTATATGCATTAGCTATTATGAGTAAGGTTCTACCTGACTCAAGGAGGCAGCCAGCTGATTTCTCAAGGAGGTCCTGGGGCCAGCGGCATATTCAGATATTCTGATTGGTTGAGGGGCCCTGGTAGCCCTGCCTCTCACTGCTGATTGGTTGTAAGGGCTATCCATCATGTGGCCTCGCCCCCTCATCACCGATTGGTTGCGAGAGCTGTCTGTCATGTGAAATCCACGAAATTGTGATTTCGCTAGGTCCCTAACTAACACCTTCCCAATCTTGCTCAATACAGCTGATTACAGAGAACTGCCATGAATAGGAAACATACAATCAACTGATTCATTTCACATGGGGAGTAGAACTGGAACAGACTTCTGAGATCACTGAGTCTATTTCCCTGATATCACTAAGCTTCTTAGTATTGGCAATCCCTCCTGACTTTAAATCATCCATAAATTTCAACTGCACATTCCTATGTTTTGTGCTGATATCATTGATAGAAATACTAAATGAAATAGGTCCCAAGACTTTGAGGAACTTTATTAGTAATCTCTCTCCTTAACGACAGTTCTCCCTTTGATCACTGAGGAACTTTATTAGTAATCTCTCTCCTTAACGACAGTTCTCCCTTCCACACAATTCTCGGTAGCTTCCCTTTTAGCCACTTCCTTATGCACATTGCAATGTTAATCCCCATCTTCTCCACTTTAACTAATAATTTCCCACTGCAGCTCTGGATCAAATGCTTTACTGAAATCCAGATAGATTAGATCTATCACATTTCCCTTTTTTTAAAAAGCTGCTATCTTATCTGGTACAATTCGCCTTTGGAAAATTGTGAACTAATACAACTACTGCTTATTATCCTAATTCCAACAGAGTTGTACAATGTTTAGTGACCATGAGTCACAGAGACGGAGATCACTATTCTAAACCTAAACACACTGCTGAAATTAAAAGTAAATTAACTAAATGGAATAAAACAATATAAAATGTGTATAGGGTGTTGTTCACCTTGGGACTTCAGCTACAGTGCAAATCCACAGTATAAATATGATTCATATCTGTGCAAGGGATTTTCCATCACATCATGAAACTGTCTACTTAGGTTCTTAAATGGCCTCCATTGCTATGGTATTCAAGCACCTCCAGATTAAAGTATCACCAGATTAAAGAACAAGGTTACAGTGTGAAGTTCCATTAATCACAGATAATATTTACTGATAGACAATCAGCACTGACATTACTTAATGTACTCTGAATTATGGGTAAACTACACAAGAGCATATCACAATTTCCTGTCAGAAGTCATGTCTACACTTATTTAAATGTATCTGGAGTATCCCCTCTCTCCAGAAATTCCCTTCTAGACATGGAAAACCTTCCAGCCAAAGTTTTTCTTGATACCAGTATGTTCCCATGAAAAAAATAATTTAAAAAATTGGCATACACCAGAAAAAAGTAATCTAGATTAGCAAATAATTCCTAGTCGTGTTCTAACTATGACCTTTTCTCACAATGTGGTAACTCAGATAATATACAGATACTATACTGCTGTCAGCCATTAGACAAACTGGCAGACAGTCATAATATTTTGATGGAATAATAACAATATGAAAGTCTGTCTGCTGGACAAATTGCCAAGAGCCATATTAATTCTTGTGCTCTGTCTGACTAGGTCAATTTAATTAGTCTAAGAAAATTAACAATGAAAGAAAAAAAATATAGTGTTAGGGTGTTGTTAGGCATTACACTTGGTATAAGTTCTGTATATCAGTTTCCCAACAGGTACACGAGAAGTTGTAACAGTTCTCTAAGTCATTGTGAGGCCTGTTTTTAAAAGCCTAGAGACCCTAAGATGGAAACAGAAAAGTATCATCATTAGTATAATAAACACGCTTAGACACAACAGTTCTCCTTTCTGGCTGAATTCATAGTTCGTAGTTGTTAGGGGCTGGAAGGGACCTTACAGATCATCAGGTCCAGCCCCTCCACCTCCTTCCGGGATCAGATGACGCCAGTAACATGAGCATCAAGACATTTCTTGAAGATCGCCAGGGTGGATGATTGGTAGGTCCCTCCTTAATGCCGTACATTAGGGAAGCATGGCTTTTGAGTTTAGGAACCGAGAGACCTTCTGGAACAGGGGGAGCCTGTTCAAAAGGGACAGTCTCTACCTGAGACAAAATCATGTCAGACTGCTCGCATGAAACATTAAAAAGGTGGTAGAGCAGCTTTCAAACTAAAAACAGGATGAAAGCTGACAGGTGTAAACATGAACAACACGTGGCCCTGGAGGCTGGGGGAGCACGGTGACCTCCCGCAGGCAGTAGCAGCAGTGTTGGTGGCAGGGGCATGGCAGTGGAGAGCAGGGAGCTCCCGCAGGCAGCCATGGCAGTGTCAGCGGCGGATGGGGGAGGTGGTGAGCACCGACTGGTGTTCGGTGACCACCTGCAGATGCCACCAGCAGCGGTGTCTATGGTGAGGGCAGGGGTGGTGAGTGGCACTTCTCCCAGGGGGTGCGCCACCAATCTCAGGGGGTGCCCATGTGCACCCCCTACACATTGGCAGTGGGTGCAGAACAGCATAGTTTGGATTGACGTACCCCATAGGGGTAAAACCATAAAAAATTAGGATAAGAAATTGGATGAAGACAAGCTCAAGCAAATGCCTTTAATGAGTAAAATGCCAAGCAGAAGTAACCAATGAAGCAATGTGCTTTTATACTAATGCTAGAAATCAAATCCAAAGGTGGAGGAACTTGAATGCTTAGCAGTCAATAATGATATTGACATAATAGGTATCTCTGAAACATGGTGGAATGAGGAAAATCAATGGGATACTGTAATACTAGGCTACAAACTATACAGGAATGATAAGATTAGGTTGGACTGGTGGGGGGTGGCACTCTACATCAAAAGCTGCATTGAATCAAATACGGTAGATTTTTCAACTGATAAGAGAGGTACCATAGAATTTTTGCGGATAAAAATCCAAGGTTTCAATAGAAAAAAGTACATCTAAGGATATACTACTGACCCCAGAGCAGGATGACAGCAGTGAGCTAAAAATGCTAAAGGAGTTGTGTGAGGCCCCCATGGCTGCCCTGCCCGGCCCCAGCCTCACAGCACTTTAAAAAAAAAAAACAGTCCCACACTCACTGGCTGCAGCAGCCTCTGGAGGCTTGTGGCAGAGTCCCACCACACAGTGGGGGGCAGTGGGGATCACCCCTCCCACCTAACACTCGCACAGCAGTTGTGGCATCGCATGGGTGCAGCGTGGCTCAGTATGGCACCACACGCTGTCTGGGAGCTGGGGCAGCTCCAGCAGTCAACTGGAGCCTGGCAGTACTCAGCCCCAGTGGCCCCAGCTCCCAGAAAGCGTGGGGTGCTCTCCCAAGCCACACTGCACCCTCACCATGGGGCAGCTGCCACGCAGGTGCCAGGCAGAGGGGTGATCTCTGCTGCCCCCCACTATCCCATACTGCATGGGGAGGGGTTCTGCCACAAGCCCGCTGAGGCCCTGATCGCCACTTCTGCAGCTGGTGAGTGCAGGGCTTTTTTTTCTTTTCTTTTTTAAATGCCAGGAGGCTGGGGCTGAGTGGGGGATGGAGCCAGACAGGGCAGCCATGGGAGGTTCTCCCATGGCTCCCCCCACTGGGGAAGAGGCAGGCACAGCTGGAGGAGCCGCAGGAGAACCTGCAGCCACTCGGCTGTGCCTGCCTCTCCCCAGCTGATCTGAATCTCCAAATCAGTGCTGAATCTCCGATTCTGATTCAGCCGAATCAAATGGGGACACTAATTTGAATCACCAAATTGAATCACTGTCTTCCAAATTGGCCGAATCCAAATTGAATACTTCCCTATTCACATAGGTCTAGTATCAGTAGCTATTGGGCATGGGAGCTAGAGATGCAGCCTCCGAATTGGAATTTCCTAGACTTTAAATGCTGGAGGCTGCAAGTGAGACAACAGTGTAGGGAAAAAAACCCTGGTCATACCCAGTTCACTTTCTCTTTCAACATCCACGCTCTGCCACTGTGTGAAAAGATGGACAAGATGGACATTCTTATGTTCTTATAAGACCATATTTTAATCTGGTTGATACTGCAGAATCGGAAAATGATAGTTTGGCATCCCCCAGGTTAAGTACTCACACCTCTTGGCTCAGTTGTGCTTAGAATCTTTTGGCTTCAAGGCAGCAGTATACAGTTGTTACGAATATGAGAAGCAGACAGAGGCTCCCAAATCCTGAAAGAATTAAACAGAGAGAATTGTTTTAGTAAGCATGCAGATATTTGCCTACAGGCCCAATCCTGAGAAGTGCTGAGTGCCCTCAACTCCCACAAGAGCCAACACATCTGTAACTAAATCCATCAGTAAATTTCACTTAAAGCTGCCTTAATATTTTAAGCCTCTCTATCTACAGTTCTTATGCCATTTCTTTCTGAAGCCCTTGAGACTGCTCAGTTTAGTGGGACACAAGGGCACTCAGCACCTCCGAAAAGAAGGGGTCTCATAACTTAAACTCACCATCAACAGACCCTCTGCAGTGCACTGGGCTTGTTTGCTGCTAGGTGTGTATCTCTGCCATTTTCCCAGGTTTCTCTAGAGAAAGAAAACAAGAGAAAAGTTCATTGTTTCCCTGACAATTTGCAAGAATATCTGAATTAAAAATGGAAGTTCTGTCATTTGCATGGCTGAGAGGGGAAGAGAGGAAGTATTGTTAGGTGTTGGTAATGTAAAAACATAAGTATGCTGTTATTTATGTAATTAGTTATTGCTTTCATTATGGGTGCAGTCTTAATGGTTATAGTATTTATGTATAATTACCTTAATATTCACTGAAATTTCCAAGTAGCTCCCTAATTAACTGTCTCAAATATATAATTACATTGAATCTTTACGCAAGACTTGCCTAATTAATGTAGTTACACCACTTCTTTTGTGAATGTGCATTATTAAATGCTCTTTGCATCATTCTTCTGACTTCTTGTAATTCACGCTTTACAAAAATTAAGACCCTGAATGAGAAACCTTCGTGAGCAACCAACTCCAAAAGCAAGCGCCAGATGACATCTTTTCTTGGAAAAAACAAAATCTTACTCATCCTCATTACCACTCTTCTCCCTCCCCTCCCTTTAGAAAAGCTTTCCATCTGGGGCTGAAAGAAATCCCAGGTACCATTGTCTTTCAAGAGGAGAGAAGATGAGCTTACTGCCAGCAATGGCTACAGACTTCTAAAGGGCTGGCTTCCTCTGCCAAACCCATCTGTTGTGGGAGGGAATAAACTTATAACCTGGCAGTACCCCAATTACTTAGCAGTACCAGGGGGTGGAGGGATTCAGAACCATGTAAGTGACTTAGGAGCACAAGTCCTATGGAAAGTGACAAGTGCTCCTCAATTGTGTAAGCCCTAGGGCTAGCAGCTCTAGAGGACAGGGAACTCACTACTGTTAGTGAAGAGGCGAAAGAACAAAAGCTCCATGTGGAGGTGTCATTAATTCTCCCTCCCCTGAAGATTTTAGAAGAGATAATGCTGAGGCAACACTCTAATGAGAGGCAAGGGCACAGAGGTCGCTTTGCAGAAGTTGCAAAGTGTAGCAACAGAGCTGAGTGAACTCCCATGAGACAATAACACTGAATTTACTATAACTGCATTCAATGGTAGAACCTATCATAGGAGCAAGCAGCCTTTTCCCAAGACTAGAAATAAACCTGCCTGAGTGCACTCCCAGGCTCTGAAACCCCACTAGTTAAATGACGCCAACCCATGTGTAAGGTGTGGTGATGTGAGGAAAGGAGGAAGTGAAAAATAAGAGGGACATTTGCTTATCAAATGTTCACACCAACAGGTAGGGAACTAAGTTAAAGGACTATTGCCTGAAGAGTGTTTTATTTATATTATTTAATTTACACACACATAATATAAAACACCCTTGTTTTGGGGCAGTAGTCCTTTAATTTAGTTCCTTACCTGTCAGGTTGAACATTTGATAAGCAAATGTCCCTTTTATTTTTCACTTCCTCCCTTCCCCACACCTCACACATGGGTTGGTGTCATTTAACTAGTGGGATTTCAGAGCCTGGGCGTGCACTCATGTTGCACAATTTACCAAGTGCTTAAAATGAAAAGCAAGACTTAGGCAGGTTTATTTTAGGGCTGTGCGAAGCTTCAGTAGCTGATTCAATTCGGAGGAGATTCTGCCCAATTCGGGGACTGAATCTCCGAATCCAAATCGAATTGGGAGACCAATTAAAAGCGCTGAATCGATTCAAAGCATCCAAATTGATTCAGAAAAGCTTCTGAAAAGATTTGGCCACTTCAGAGATTTGGCCATAGACTAAACAGGCAGCTGACAGCTGCCTCCAGCTGGTAAGTCTGTTGGGGCTGGGGGAGGGAGGGATTGGGACTATGGCTGAGAAAAGTTGCCCAGCCAGGGCAGAAGGCTGTGTTAATCAGGGAGGAAGGTAGGGGGGCACAGGATGTGGATGTGGTAGTGCTGGGAGCAGAGGCTCTGCCCTGCTGCTACTTGCCCAGTCGTGACAGGGGGGTGGGATGTGGGCGTGGCTCACTCCAGGCAGAAGGGAGCAAGCAACAGCAGGGCATAGCCCCACTCCCAGACCTGTCATGCTCACATCCTGTGCCAGCTGGCAAGTGGCAACAGGGCAGAGTCCCCACTCCCAGCACTGATGCAGGCATGGCAGCACTGGGAGTGGGGGCTATGCCTTGCTGCCGCCCAGAGCAATCCGAGCCTGCATTGCACACACACTCCGCGCCGGTTGGGCAAGTGGCAGCAGGGCATAGCCTCTGTGGCTCCCCTCACTGGGGCAGAGGCAGGTACAGGTGGAGGAGCTGCCAGAGAAGCCCCTGTGGTTGCCCTGCCTGGCCCCATCCCCCACCCAGCCCAGGCTCCCAACGCTTTTTAAAAAAAAGCAGAGCCACTCCATACAGTGTGGGGCAGCGGGGATCACCCCCACACATACTTGGCACCTGCATGGAAGGTCCACCACAGTGCAGCTCAGCAGGGTACTGTGCGCTGTCTGGAAGCTGGGGCAGCTCCACATGTCAGCTGGAGCCTAGCAGTGCTCAGCCCCAGGGGCCCCAGGTCCCAGACAGTGTGCAGCAGCCTGCTGAGCCATGCTGCACCTGTACAATGCAACAGCTGCTGTGTGGGTGCCAAGCAAGGGAGACAAACCCTGCTGCCCCCCACTGCTCTGTGCTGCATGGGAGGCCTCTGCCACAAGGACCCAGAGGTCCCAATCACCACTGCTACATCCGGTGAGTGCAGGGCTTTTTTTTTTTAAAGCCCCAGACTCTTTGCTGCAACAGCAGTGGCAACTGGGGCCTCCGGGCACTGGTGGCAGAGCCCCCCAATGCAGCACAGACCAGTGGGTGGCATCAGGGATAGTCCCCCTGCCTGGCACCCACATGGCAGCTGCCCCATGGCAGCTCTCAGGAGCTGTTCTAATTAAAGTACCTGCAGAGTCTTATGTGTTTAGCATCCCACACTTCAAAATGGCAGCAGGGGTGCTGTGACTAAAGTTCAATGTCAATGAGCTTTAGTTAAAATACCCTTGCCACCATTATGAAGCACAGTGAGACTGAATACATGAGAAGCCAAGGGTGCTGGAGCATGCTAATTAGTACATTCCATCAGACTTGATTAATCGGGTCTGCTCTGACGTGCCAATTAGCATACATCAGAGCAGGTGTCAGATACAGGTCTAGGTGCCCTAAGGCAGAGGTTTTCAAACTTTTTAACAAGTGTACCCCTTTGGTCTCAAAGTTTCAGCTCATGTACCCCTTTATATTTTTTTTCTTATTTTTAATGGCACAGTGGGAAGACAGAGACCCCCATGGTGAGGGAGGGAGTGCGGCTGGGGCAGGCACTGCATAGGTGGAGGGAGACAACAATTTTGGAGGGGGCTGAGTGCATGTGTGCGCACCCCTCCAGCAAGTAATTCTGTGAGGGAAGGGGAACGGGCCATGCGGGGGAAGCAGAACAGGCCCCCACAGTGAGGAAGGGAGTGGGGCACAGGAAGAAGCAGGGGCTGAGGTGTGTGGGGCCCCAGCTGGGACAGGTGGTGCATCCCGGGCCTCCGCTTGTCTCACCACCTGGCCCACCCAGGCCCCATTCACCCCAGCCTCTGCTCCTGCCCCACTCCCTCCTTCACTGCAGGGCCTCAATCTGACCCCCCTCTATGGTAGTGAGGGAGAGAGTGGGGCTGGTGATCAACCCCCACAGTGCAGAAGGGAATGGGGCAGGGGCAGGGCTGAATCATTCACCCCTGTCCCACTCCCTCCTGCACTGTAGAGATTGTCCCACAACCTGGCCCAGCCAGGGCCCCATTCACGGAGAATGAGGCCCCAGCTGGGCTGGGCTGTGGGACAGTCGGACCCAAGTGGCTCGTCAAGGGGCACAACGTAGGGGAGCCAAAGGGGGGGAGGCATGTGCCCCCCCCGCCGGCTCCCCTGCGGTGTGCACAGCAGTGGAAGCTGCTCACCCATGCCCCCGAATGAGCCACTGAGCTCCGATTGACCCATGACCCAGCCTCCCCAAGCCCAGTCACAAGCCCAGTCACAAGTCCAGGCCGGGCAGTGACGGTGCTGGGAGGGGGCTACAGGAAGGGCTACAGCCACCCTAACATTCACCATAGTCCCCCCAACCCCATCCCAGAACAACCTAGCCCAACACCCCCATCAGGAAGAGCCCAGCACTGCCCTGGCCCCAGTCCACAGTGGCCCACAGCCTGCCCTGCCCCATGTGATGATCCAGGGCACACGCACCCCCTCCCAACCCTTTTGGGTGTGCACCTAGTGGTGGCACTAAAAAGTGGGGTCAAACGAAGGGGAGGGCTCACATGCAGCAGCCACTACCACCACCCCATTTGGCTGGGCACTGTGCCATGGCCAGTTGTGTGTCCACGGGCTGCTGACTGGCCTTATGCCTGACGTATCATGTGCCGCCAGGGGTGGGCACAACCACCCCCCACCCTACCCCCTGCCATTCAGACCCTTGCAGCTCTGCTACGGGAGTAGTGGCCATTATAGAGAGTGAGCTGGGGTGGGGATATGCTGCAGTGTGCTGTGCAGGGCCAGCAGCACCCAGTGCGTCCAGTGCGTCCTTCCCTCTGGTAAGAGGTGAATGTGCCAGGGGGACACCACTGCCATGTCTCAGAGAGCACTCCATCCCCACCCACCCATGCGTATGCTCTACCTTCCTAAGTACCCCTGGGGGTACACATACCCCCAGTCAACTACCCCTGCCCTAAGGTACCATGCCTCGCTGCCTTCTGCCTTAATTTGAAGAGGAATCCTTGGCTATTTTAACCTAGACATTTTGTTGCTACACGAGATGGCTTACTGCACAACAGACCAATCTACCGCACAGTAAATTGTCACTGTCTACACATGCACACCATTTACTGTTCAGTAAATAAGTCTACTGCACAATTAGCTACTACCTGAAAATACAGGTAGTAGACTAACTGCACAGTAAAAACAGTCATGTAGATGCTGACTGGGAACAAATATGGAACAAGGGGCCACACAGACAGGGAGCTCTGTCTCCAGTCCTGACATTGCTCAGCCAAACAGTGCTGAGACTGGGGAGCTCTCTGCCCTCTGTTCAAGCTCTCAGCATGGAGCTGGATGCTCTGGAAAATGAGCAGTGTCTGGGAATCCAGCCTCCGCCTGTCCCCAGAAGCAGCTCCACATGGCACAGAGCTGGCTGCTCCAGGATCCCCCCTCTGCTCCCCAGCAGTAAGCCTACTATTAATAGCATGTGTAGACATGCCCACTGACACCTTGTTACTGAAGTAAGGGTTACAACTCAACTAGTCATTTTTGGTAGTCAGCTGTCAAGAGAAGCTAATTATGTTTGAACCAAGTTACCAAACTGCATTACAGATCCATAAAGATATAATCCTTCATTTTGAACAATGTGGTTGCGCAGATAGGCCCTTATCATGTCCTCCTTCCTGTCTGGTGACAGGCCAAATTTCATTTTAGTGACTATTTTATCTGTGAACAATAACAAGATTTCAAAGTTGTGCTTGTGCTAAAGACACGACATGCTTGGAGGAAGAGAACTAGGAGGTTGATTTATCTAATTCAGCCACTTACCATACTTCAGTACTGACTCTTCAACACCTTTCCTCTCCACAGCTTGCTCATCATCTTCCCAGGGTCTGACTTTTGTTGCTGCCATGCTCTGTCTATCACCTCACCTCTCAGCCTCAGGTTCTTGGAAAGGCTGTTCATAAACTATTACATAAGTCAGTACAAAATCCTAGGAAAGGCAATAATCTATGGATTCCAGCTCTCAGGATGGGAATAGATACATAGGGGCTCCACACCATGGGTGATCCACAGGACAGGGGAAAGCCTGGGCTCCATTCAGAGTCCAGCAGCTTAAAATACCAAAGATTTGAGCAGCTGGGTGACCTGACAGCATTCAGCTAAGTGACCAGTAGGAGGTCTTGGTGAGATTCTGTCACAGAGGCCATTTTCATGATATGGTTCAGGTCCTTAAGCCCAGGTTGTAAAATATCTAGCTATTGCTCCCGGTTAAACCTTCTACTCCCATCCTCTTCTATCAATTAATTTGGAGTCCACTTGAGTCTTTCCTTCCCATTCTTTCTTTATATTAACAATACATTCCTGGAATTAAATTTTGAGTTTTGCGTGGCATTGTCAAAACCAATAAATCTCAAAGGCAAAGTGTGGTTGGCCTTGGAATAGGAGTAAATATTGAGGGCACAGATTCATTGTACTTTTATGTTTACAAAGTGTGTAGCAACTAGCTGTTAAATATGGGAAATATAGGAAAAGAGATTAACCAAAGAAAGGTGCCAAGATAAGTAGGCCAATACTTAAAAAGAGAAGGATCCTGAAGTTAGTCACCTAATTAACCTGATTTTCAGAAGTGCTGAGCATTAACAACTCTGACCTCATTGGGATACTTAGCACTTTTTCCAAGTATATGGACTTACTGGACAAACCACTGAAGCATTAACTATGGACCTAATTAATTGTATTGAAGTTGACTGTAAAACTTGCACTTGCAAGTCAACTAGCAAAACTTGCTAGTTGACTTCAGCTAGCACAGAGTTAAGCCAATGCCAAGAACTTTTGCAAATCCAACCTAATTTTAGGAATCCTGTTCCTAAAATCTTGGCCAAATTGCTTTGCTCCCAATTCAGACAACAGCAGCCAATAGCCATCACAAAAAATAATTCTCTTAAAATCAGAGTTCAAGGGTTTTTTAGTCAGTAACATGAAACTATATGTTATAAAAGGGTCATTTTTCTCTACTAATATATCTTCATTATTAGGTAAATAGTTTGTTATACTCCAGGTTCAAGCACACAATAAATATTAATAGTTTGCAAGAGCACCAATGTTAACAAAGTATTCTTTGCTACAACAACCTTTTCTCCCTTAAAACAGTAAATACTAACTTGCATGTTGAGTGCACACATTAATAAATACTTTGGTTAGTTCTCAATTCATTTATGCTTTAATATGATTAAACAATGGCCAGTGCTGCAATAGTTTAGACAGGCACATTTAAAATATTGTTGAAATGTGTTTTACCCAACATGTGACGTGCCTAGACTTTCTCCAGTATAGGGTTTTTCCATTACTTTTTTTTTCAATACTGTAGTACGCAAAAGAGTTACTGAAATAGCCGGCCATACAACATCTGGGAGACAAAACACACACAGGAAAATACAGCAGAAGAGGAAGATTCATGAAAACAGGAAACATTAAGAGGAGAATGAAAATATGTCAAAACAAAGGAGGTAATAGACTGTCAGGGCAAATAAGTTCACCAATCAGCAGAAGTTCCTCAAGAGCCTTCAGAGACCGGTAAGGTGACGTACCCCATTCCCTGCACAAAAGGACAGCAACCTTTTTAACCTCCGTTTTTCACACACTCTACGGTGGTCTCCCTATAAACATGCTCATTTTGCCCTAGAGAGATCAATTATTTTACCTCCGTTTCTGCAGCATGTCCTACAAGACAATAGGAAACACTCGTATTTAAAAAATATGGTTACTATCGAAGCAGTATGACTTTGGGTTAGTTGTTCAATGCATGTTTAGAACTAGGCAAATACTTCAAAGAAAGACATTCACAAATGCCCAAATTTCTCATGTCTAATTCAACTGTGTCCATAGCCAGCTCATCAATGTCCACACGAATATTTGGGAAATGGCTGTTTTTTTCTCCATTGCCCTTACATTCACGTGTGGATGAGAATATTCATTTTACATCATTTGCCTTTCCTCATTTTATTGTTCTGAATGGTTCAGTTATCCAATCAGAGAGCTGAAACAGTATGCTGTGACTGGGTAACCAGTCATACATCCTGATAAGAAATAACAAATATTCCAAACAAATACTTTGTAAACAATCCACGGGCAGAACTCTGTTACCCAAACTGGTCAGCTAATACCTCACATGACTAAAACATTTGCAGAAATCAGGACATAGTGCAACATGAGGAGCTGTGAAAGCAAAGATCATTCTGCAAGAGATTACATAGGCTTTACAGCCTGTCAAAGCAAAGGTTCAGCCTGCCTTTCGAGCAATAGAGGAAGCCTTCAGACAGAAGAAGCCTTTGTCAGACGTTGTCTACTCTTGCATCTTTAGTCTGAAAAGAAGCTAGGTATCCTTTGTACAAAAAGAAGCTCCTTGTATGTCTTTTGTCCCCTCAGTCTTATCCTTACAAAAAAACCATCCAGCAGAATTTGATTAAAAGAGTTAGGAATCTCATTGCTGTTTAACCAACCAAAATCCTGCTTATGAAATATGAATAATTTGGAGGCGATTTAAATAATAATACTTCAGTGGAACTTCACCAGTACTTTAACATTCATACCAAAAAAGATCAGTTGTTCCTACTTCTCAGCACAGAATTTCTTAGATGCCAAGGACAGTTAGACACTTTAGGTAAGAAACTTAATGCCATTTGTGCCTAAGGAAATCTTCCCCTATTAGTACTGGGATAAAATGTCATCTTTAATTACTAAGACTTTGGGGCTTTTAAAATTATTTCATATATACAATAAAGTATATTTACAGGTGCACTGGAAAGTATCAACTAATTAAAATCCAATGTACATGTCAAAAATGAAAGAAATATGTTGTGACACAATTTTATTTTTGCTTTTCTACTGTATTCCAAAAACACTCATAGTTATTAAGTTACGGCAGCAAGGATTTATTAGGTCAAGCAAATATTCTATGATCAATGACCTCAAGAGACACAACAAAAAGGCAGAAGTGAAGAAAGGACATCCAAACCTGGTGGTGTGTGCGCGTGTGTATAACAACCAGACTTTATGCCCTGGGCTGCATCAGCAGCCACCAACCTTGCACCTCCTGCAAGTCAGCTGCCAAAGCTGGTCCACCACTCACCCCTACTTAAACACTAATGGGGTTTCTATACCACTTACACAGCTTGCAAAGAATCCAAATTATTTGAAAAGCAGACAAACAAGTAACTGGGAAGCAAAGTATAAATGAAAAGTTAGAGGGCCTACAAAGGTAATTATTTGTCGCAAAATCCTTTACAGTACATCTGTGTGACCTGGACCGTAAGTGATTGTGGCACTAGCCTTAGAGGAGACAAATAATTTCCAACATTTTACAGTGGGATCTGGTTTAACTGGTTAGTGAATGAATATTTTATCCATGTCCAACCCACCACCGCTTTAATACAAGTTAATTTTTAATTCCATTTATTGGTGGGTTTTAATTACAGTGCAAAGGTTAGTTTGTGCTGTGCCATGGAATTAATGCATCCAACTCTTTGAAGAGCTCCTGTATATTGGGACTGTGCCTAGCTACCCTGGACTTGGAACATCCTCAAAGGAGCCTGGTAGACAGTCATCATCCTTACATTATTTAAAAGAACTGGCCTTACAGTCCCTTTGATAATAAAGGATGAGGGTGCTCAGTGCCTTGGAAATTGCCCTTGGAACTAGAGAGAGAATCTTGAGCAGCCTCCAACAGCCAGCAACAATCGTTGGACAAACCTGCAACTCCTCTTCCCCTAGGCCCACAAAAAATGCTATATTAACAACTGTCCCCCTTAGGACCTAGCAACAAAGTCTTCATTTCAAAAGCATGCCATATACACAAACATTCATCAACATGTATCCTCTGAAGGAGGAGCACCCCATGCTTTCTGAAATGGTCACCATTCTCCTGATTGAGTGCAGATTATTTTTAGCCTCAAAGCACTGTAAATCCTGGGTATTTTACATGCTTCCTCATCCCAGGGAATGCTGAGGGAACACTTCATTCAGTATTCTGCAGTTTGGATGCTTTGTGACAGAGGCATCTCCGTTTGGAACGTGATGTCCTGTCATTCTCTCAGGTGTACCATTTTGCTTTACAGTGGTAAGGCATCTGGTACACTGAGACTTTGAATTAATTGAGCTCCATGGTGGCAGGGTCATACACTGTTTTACTTTGATATCAAAGTAAAGTGGCATTCACTGACTTCTGTCAGGTTCCAAATGAATATGGACCTTTCAAACTGATTCTAGTCCAGGGCTGGCTACATCATCATCATCATATTACACACAGGCTATTCCATCTCTGAATGAAGATCCTCACTATAATCCATGAAACAAGGAACAACCCCTTCCCAAACCAAAAGTCCAGTGTTGGTTGCAAAAGCTCTGCCCTGAATTCACACACACACACACACACACGCACTTCAGATGTAAAAATCAAAAGTATGCATGACCATTCTGATCTGTATAAATGAATTGTAAAGTAGAGCAATATTTTACTTGTGTTCTGACTGGACTGTAGGTGAATTGGATCCCTGGCCAAAAATGTAATTTATAAAATGCTAGTTGCAACCACTACCTGAAAGATTTTTCTAGCATAAAGCATTGATCTTTCCCCCCCAAAACAGAGAGAGAGGTTTGCAAAAAATAAGAATAATAATAATACTTGCCTAATTACATACAGTGCTGCATGACTTCACAGGGCAAAGCCTTTCTTTAAGATCTTAAGACCACCCACAAGCATAACACATGGCCTGGAACCTGAAGTGAATATCTGAACAGGGGTCTCAGCATAAGGATGGGAGGCTGACAGTTTTGCCTGGGCATATGCAAACGTTTGCTTCTATGGGAATCAAAGAAAAATTAACTCTTTGTTTTGTCCGATTAGTTAATCATTTGTGCAAGTTGAGGCTTAGTTGGTAAAATATAAAGAAATAAATCTTAAAAACCTGTAGCATCGGACTATTATTTTCACTGTGCAAGCCTGGTTCAGTAATCACGTTTTTGGTGTTTTATGTACGGATGTCGCTCAAGAATAGGACAACAAGGGCTTTGTTCAACTTGATCATCTCATCAAACAAGGCAAAAAGAATAAAAGTTGGGATGCAAGACTAAATGGATATGATCTGAATGCATATTTGTGTTACATCTAATACAACCAGCATCATAGATGAACAAGATCAAATAAATGGTAAAACCTGACAAAGAGAAGAATAGATGGTATGTGGAGCCATCTGTTTTGGAGGACACCCAAATCTGTCTGAATCTGCAAGGCCAAACTACCAGCTATTCTAAGATCCTCCATTCCAAGAGTGGCCTAATACGCATCTACACAATCAGCTTCTCTCACCATCACTTTGGCTGCAACTTTTTTGTGCAATTAAGTAATTTATTCCTTTCTTCATCCTCCTGATTCTAATGAATCCAAGCCACAAACAAGCCCCAGTTGCTCCTATTCAAGGAGTCTGATTGCATCTGGCAGTAATTGCTGAAAATCCTGAAGAGGAAACAGGGAAGGAAAGCATATTGTTTGTGGGGGTAATAGGTGAAGACCTGCCTCTCTTGACCTATAATACATTAGTGTCAGTGAACATTTGGCAGCCTTCAGATGATTAGCAATGAAGATGAATCAAGCAAAAAAGAGGTAGAAATCTGCCTCATCTGAATCGCCAGAACTGCATAAATTTGCATGTTGATTAGCTGTTCTTTTGTCTGTGTTCCTAATTATTATGACACATTATGTCTTCATCATGCAAGATTCTGATCTGTCTTGTTCAAAATGCATGTAGAAAAAAGTGCTGTTTATTGATTCAACATGTAACTTTAATTTTTATGTTTGCTTTAATTAAATACATATTTGATTGCCTTTGACTGGTGTCTCAGATTTTTTTAACTCATATTTACTTCAACTTGTTAACAAACAAACAGGTAACCTTTCTTTATTCTCAGATCACTTGCTGATTAAAATCCCCCCTCCTTTCTCTCACACCAACCTTTGCTTCCTTGTAGAGCAAGGATTACCAAAAAAAAAAAAATCATTATATAACAAACGAGGCACACAGCATTCATGGTATCTACAGGGCTGAGAAGAAATGCGAGGACCGTAACAATGTTATGATAGCAAAGCAATATTTGTATTACAATGTCAAGGTAATTTTCTTATGCCATAGATTCATGAGCAGGAAGGCTAAAAAAAGTCCCTGGATACAAAGACAATTTGTTTTGCAGGCTTACTTACTAAGGGGTTAGATCCAACTTTGTTTAAGGCAATTTATTTTTTGCCATTGGTTTCAATGATAGCAAGATTACGCTCAAAGGGCCTGATGCAAAGGCATGTGAAGTACTCACAACCCCACTGATTTGCTTGCATGGCTCCAATATTCAGTTGGGTTTTTTTATTTTGTTCCTAGGCACTAAGAAGTTTGCACTGGAATCTATTCCTGACTGTAGTCATGCAAAAGAGTGGTTTTTTTAGTTTTCTGGCCAAATAAAAATTATAATTTAGCATTGATATAAAACAACATTTTCAAAAATTTTTCAGTGGGCACTTCTACACATGCCACTATGGCTCTGCTGTTACTGCACCTAAATGACAGCGCAGTACCAACCCATATTGTGCCAGGCCAGCGGCGCATGGTTATTTTTAGCTGCTATGTCGCCGTAGCAACACGCTATACTGTGGGAGCATGTTGCTACGACAACATAGCTGCGGTGTCATGGCTTGTGCCTGCGAATGCTACATCTTCATAGTGCATTGCTACAATAATGTAGCGTCACGTGTAGACACATCCAATGACTCAAAAAATATTTCGGGTTGAATGAAATATTTTGTGCAAGCAAAAATATTATGCTAGGTGTTATAATATCATTTGGTTATAAAAGTAAAGTAAAGTTAGAAATTAAACCTTGTTTAAACTGAACCATCAAAATGTTTCATTTTGAAGATGTCATAGCAAAACATGTAGCTTTTTTGGAATTTTTCCAGGTTCTTCAACTGGAACAATTCACCTTAATGTTTCATTTGACTCAAAACTACATAATAAATGGGGAAAAAAGTTTGGGATACAAAATTTTCCCAGCTGTATTCTCTAGTAAGTAAAATTAGTTTGTCTTTATGAGTTGCTTGGTTAGTTGTGGGGCTGGTTACTGAGTCCTGGATTGCTGGTGATGGGGGGCACTGGATTTCCATAGATTTTTTTGTTTGTTTAAATGAAGATCAACACACCACCTAAGGCAATTTTGGGAACACCTACATATTTTCTTAAAGCTTGAAAATAGCTATTTAGTAAGCTAGTCATTTTTCTTTTACCATAAATCCTGACCAAGTCTCTTTCCATTTAAAACAGCACACGAAAAATATCAAATTTCTAAAATCTATCCCTTGTGAAAATAAGTCTGTAACCTATCAATATTTCTCTAATGCTGGAAATGTAATAGTCACTATACAAATGTACATTAAAACAAGATTCTAGAAGAAAGAAACACTGTATATTCAAGCAACTCATTTAGTCTTTATTTTTAACCATTTCACTGTTGTAAATCCAACTGAGATTTGAAACAACAATGCCTACAATTATTCACAGATCATGGCACATGATTGGCTATAGGCATAATCAGCTGCTTAGAACCCAGTGATCAACTTGACAGTCAGGTAAATATAAATCCATATTCGGAGATGATATTCAAAATGTTTACTAAATACATGAATATCTGAATACAAAGGCTCTGATAAAGCCATGGAAACAAGGAAAGAAGTGGTCATGCTTATATATTTTATAATCCTTAGGCTTTGTCTACATGGTAAACTTGCTGTCTGGCACCAGTGCTCTCAATTACACTGCATTGCTCCATGTAAGCTGCCTATTGCTAGTAGCAGTGTAGCCACATCCATGCTGTACTTTGGCTCAGTTAATTAAAACCGCCAATTACCCCATTCGTATGCTAATAACTGCTCCCACATGCCTCCTAGTGGCAGCTACAATGCTTCGGGAATAAAAGGCAGACCATACAGAGCAGTACAGCATGCAGAGGGTAGTGTACCACTGCCAGTAAATTTGTCATATAAACATAGCCATATGGATAGATGGCAACACGCAACCTCCTAGTTGAGTATAAATTATAAGAAGCACTCTTGACCACTCACACTATGTGAACTTGGGGCAAACAGGGAAGCTGATAGATCTAAAATAGTCATACCTCTGATTTCCATTCATCACTGGAAAGAACTTGCTTGAAATATGAAACTAATGTGATCTCCATTCTTCATACCACAATGAATGGTGAGCCAAGGAAGTGTGAAGATGACAGGTGTTGCCAGACATGTTCATACACAACTGTTTCAGTAAAGAGATCAAATCCTGAGTGGGAGCAGGTGGGATGATAAGGAAAAATTTCAACAAAAGTCTAAAATGTACTGTCTTTAAAAAAGCTCGTCTTCAAAAAAGTAAAGGAAAGCATCACTACCAAGAACCTATTTATAAGATTCTACTAACAAGCAAAGACATGGTTTTAACTCACATATGTAATGTAACTCAGCATCATGAAGAAACATCAATTGCAAATCAAGAGAAGACCTTATACTTTTGTCCCCTTCATAATGTTTTCCCACAAAAGGAACAAGAACCCTAATATTTATCTTGAAACTGCCATTAAAATCCTTCTGAATGAGGGTTATATATAAATTGCATTAAATAGGAATGAAAGTATTCATTAGGGATGTGCGAAACGGGCTCTATTCAATTCGGATTCAGATTTGGCCCAAGTCAGGGACAGAGATTCAATTCGTTGATTCGGATCACTGTCCCCGATTTGACTCGGCTGAATCCAAATCTAAAGGTTTGATGCTGATTCAGAGAATGAGCGATTCGGCCATAGACACCGCTTTAAATGTTTTTTCTACATACTTTGAGGTACCAGGTGCAGCTCCTGAATGCTGCCATGCTGGGGCAGATGGAGCGTCCCACAGGAGTGCCCCCCCACCTCCACATGTGCTCAGAGGTGAACCCAGAAGTGACCAGAACTACTTCTGGTCCACTTCTGGGTCTGCCGGGGAGTGCGGGGCGGGGGGAGAGGGGGGCCACATGCTCCCCGGTGAACTCAGAAGTGGCCCAGAAGTGCTTCTGGTTCACTTCTGGTTCTGCTGCCGAGCCAAGCACACTGGGGAGCTGCCCCATGCTCCTGTGGGATGCTCCATCCGCCCCACAACTGCTGCATTCATGAGCTGCCTGCTACCTTGAGGTATGTACGAAAAACATTTAAAGCTGTGTCTATGTCCAAATCTCCGAATCAATTCAGAGGATTCTGATTTGATGTGGAGAAATTAAAAGGTCTCCTGATTTGATTCAGATTCAGAGATTTGGCCACTGAATCAGGCTGAATCTCCAGCAAATCGAATCAGCAACTGAAGCTTTGCACAGCCCTAGTATTCACCAGTAGGTTTGCTGATCAGGATTTCTGATCCATGGCTGAAACACAGAATCTTTTACCTTTGAAAACCTAGTTGTTGTGGCTTGAACTGTAGCAGTGTCTTCCTCACACTTCTCTCCATCACAACTCCAGTATCCAAATCATCCATGAGAATTAAATCAGGAAAGAGAGTGCTCAGAGACACCATACCTTCACCAAAATAGCTAACAGTTCAGTCAGGGACTACCTTTCCTCTACAAATATGTAACAGCCTACCCCTAAAGAAACCCACCAAGAACATATCAGTTCACCCCAACTACTGCCATTTCCAGTCCTCTTGTTCCTAAGCAAGCTCATGGAGAAACTAGCCAAGACAGCTACAGTCTCGCATAACTTTACACATGGTACAATCTGGTCTAATTAATAACAGGACATGGATCTGAAATCACATCTCTTAGGGTTTTGAAAGTTCCATCCTATCCGGGTGAAGATGACCTTGCCTTAGGTCATGCTTTTTGTCATTTCTCAGGTGGACTACAGTAATGTGATACATTTAAGCATGGAGCCTTCCAGACTTAGGAAACTCCTTCTAATAGAAAATGCTGCACTATGCATCTTCTTTGTGAGAAAGTGCACTAAACCTGACCTCCACTCCCTATACTAGGTGTCCATAGCATTTTTAATCAAGTTCAAGATCTTCATTGCTAGCTTCAAGAAGCTTATGGACTGGGCCCAGGATAGGTCTAAAATATTGCTTCAAACTCCCAGGTGAAGTATGTGGTCAACAACTATGCTCCTCTAGCACCAGAGAATTCCCCACCATTGGAGTAAAGCTCATCTGTGCTGGGGACTTTTTTCAGAGGCCAGTCTAAGACTGTCAAAAGTATTCTCCCCAAAATTAGGGCCTAACACAAGCCTCAGTACCTTCCACTCCAAACATAAGTGCATTTCTTTGACCTTCTCTAGATAAAACACATTGCACACTTTTTTTAGAACAATCAAACACCTAAAAAACTTACTAAACATAAAGACCCTACAGAACACATTTCTCCCACTGGAGAGAAAACAATAGTCATATCACTTAATGCATTATTGAAAGGGGCTTCAATACTGTAATGACTAGCATGGCAAAAGAAACTATATAGAATAGCAGATTAGACAACTACTCTGGGCCCCTGGCCTATAATGGAGATGGAGACAAAGATGGAGCCCAGGGCCTGCTAACCAGCCCTAGTCCCTTGAACAGACTAGTAATAGCAAAGGGGGCCTTAAGTAAAATAGCTACCCACCACAGGTGCAGGTGGTGATTTACAGGCCTGGGGCAGAAGTAGAGGGTCAGGTGACAAATTAGGAACTCAAAGCCAGGCTCGAGCACAGAAGGGGCAGTCTGGCTGTAGGAGCTGCAAGAGGCAGAGCTCCAGGGAGGAGCTGGTGCAAGCTGCCTACAGAGAGACGACTTTGTGTCACAGAAGAGTGGAAGAAACCTAGCACCTCAAGCCTTTGTGTTGGGACTGCCACACTATGAGATTAACCCTGACTGGAGAACTTTTTGTTTTGGGAATGGCACTCATGCTGTGATCTATATTTTTACTGGCGGATTGGAGACTACTGGGTGCTGCAGGGGTACCCAGCACAGGGCACTTTCAGGGCCTTAAGCCCAATGGGTAGTATGAGGCAGAAACCCAACCACTTAAGAAAGAGGACTGCTGTGTGCTGCAGGACTAAGCATCTGACAGCAGGGGGAGGGGGTACAAGCCCAGAGCCCTGAAGGGTGCTTAGGGGCATAGAGCCTAAGGGGCAAGTGGGGTCTGGAAGTCTGGGTTTCTAGTGCAGTGGACACTGAGCAGAAAATCCCAGCTAGATTAAAGTGGACCAAAGTCAGAGGGGACCTCAGCCCAGACAAGGATCTACTTCCAAAATCCACTCCTAGGGGCAGCTTTCCTATAAAATTATAACATCAAGGCATAGCGGGCCAGATAACAATGGGAGATGGGGCCTGAGAGGCCAGAGGGGTAACAAGGTGGTGAACCAGGAAGAAGACCTTGCTGCTCCAATGCTGGGCATGTTACACCACATAGTAATATAATTTGTATTATTTTCATTGTCTTGCTATGTTCAATCTCCAGCTCAGCCTACAATCACATGCCAAAGTCTCACACACAATTAATCCTTGAGGACCCCTTCCAGGAGTGCCTACCCACCCCACCTTCACCCTGTCCTCCTCAAGCTTCCCATCATCCTCCCCGTTTAAAAAGCCTCCGTTCCCTAACCAATTAGGGAATTTATTTATTTTGAGACTCTCTCTCTGCCACAGGACAGTATGTATGACAAGAAAAAAGGGGTCCATTTGTTGCTTGCCTTGCATTGCCTCACTCTGCCTACATACCAGCTGCATACAGTGCCGCAGAAGTTTCATTCTGCAAACCTAGGCAAGCAGTAGTGCCATCTAGAGTAGAGATAATACTAGTCCAGCAAGACCCTCTACTAGCTTGCTAAAGTCTGAGTGCTAAGCACAAGATGGCTGGGCAGAATACAGTTATTATGGCTATAGTCAAGGCACAACCCACACTTAGCCTGGACCTGACTAACTCACACGGAAATCTGCACAGATGTAATGGTCTATTCGGGCTCTTCATTGTCCCTATGTACATTATGTCTATTTAAATAAAGAATCTGCATACAATCTGTATCACCCAAGCTTTTCAGCATAGATATTACGTTATCATTTAAATTGTGATTTTTTTTTTTATACATTATATTCAGTGTATTAAATGAGCTTTAAAAAGGATGATGACAAGCCATTTGGCCTTTAATATTGTAGATTCTTGTCTGGAATGTGATCCCTAATCCAACTAAGGCATTTTTTTCAATTGATCCTTCAAGCACTGATTTTTTTTTTTTTTTTTAAGAAGCACTTAATGTAAATCCTATATCCAAATACTGAGCCAAGCAGAGCACACTAAGCTTGTGGGATCTGACAGGATCACAGCAGAAGTTGGTAAGGCTGTAGGCCACACTTCCAGGAAGCATATGGAAACCAGCTACCATAGAAAAAACATGTAATATAATGAACAGCAATATTAAGTACTCTGCTGAAGAGCAATGTTCACTGAAATTCACACTAATTAAAATAATATGGCAAAAGTCACCTGTTAGAAAAGCTCCCCCCTCCCCAGGATAGGGTCCTTAGTAATGCCAGGCTATGACCATTATTAAATATCCCGATTAAAATGAGGTGGGTCTGACAGCTGTGGAGTTTGTTTGCTTCCTTGTAATTTAGTAACTGTAATAAACTACTATATTTTTACATTTAGGAGAGGTAAAGCCCTAATTTGTACAAGCCTACACAAAGAGTTTGTATTATATGACTGTCAAGCAGGAAAGGAGTATTCTTAAAATAATATCAGTATATTGGCACAACCCCTAGTGTGTACACAGTTATATTGGTATGACAAAGTTATACTTTATAAATTATTAAGGTAATTACCTTGCTCAGGAATGTACTTTATACACGTATAATTGTATCGCACTAAACAGATCATCCCACGTGAACTATGCCACTATTGTTAAAGCAGTACAAGTCTTGTAGAGGAACTACCTGCTACCAATGTTTCTTCTCAGCTAGGGACAGAAGTTACACATTAACAGGTTTAAGTCTTCAGAAACTGGTTTAAACCTGTAAGAGAACAGAAGCTCAGTGCACATAAACCAGTTTCAAAATGGCTGAAACTGTTTTAAGATAAACCTGGTTGACCAAAATCAATTAAGTCAGATACTACATTCAAACTGGTATATGATACTTCTGTCCCAGACCCCCTCCTGGTTCAAGTTAAATCAGAGTCCCCCAGCACCCCAGCATAGGCTGTGTGTTCACTCCCTCTTCCTGCGGCCCCCAAGGTTTCTGGGATTTGCAGTCCAAACCCACAGTAGCTCAACTCTGCAGGGTTGCTCATCACTTCATCTTCATGCTTTCAGGTGCCTCTCAGATTTGTAGTCCATGATCACAGCCAGCAGGACTCCAGAGGGTTGTTCCCTTCTGTTCAATACATGCTCACTTCAGAGAGAGGACTATTCTTGTTCAAGCTTTTATGAATATTAATAATATTATTAATATTATTAAATATTATTATTAATATTAAATATATTAAATATATTATTAATATTATTATTAATAATAATATCGAAGACGTGGCAGGCGAGAAAGTACGGGCACACTGACAATTCATGAAACAGCAGCAACCACAGGTAAAGGCACCATAAGCAAAATCCCAACACCTTTCATCAGCGATCTATCCATAGTGTTTTATTTTTAAAGAAGAATTTCATGGATATAGGTGCATTCTGTCATTAAAGGATTTCCAGACATATCAGAGCTGCACAAAACTCAACAACTTTCATTTTAAAAATAGACTATAGTTGGAGGTAAAAAGCTTTGATATCTGTGGAGCAAAATGCTTCAAAAAGAAAAAAACTCAATGTTTTGGAAATACATATTAAGTAAAGGTGTTTTGTTTTTTGCATGCCTTTGTGGGTTGTTGGGGTTTTTTTTTTTTAATTGGGCACAAATCTCTGAGCCTGGATTTCCACCTCTGGAGAATATTACTTCGACAGTCCAGATAATTGTTCTTCCTTCCAAAAGGTTAGGAGATAGTAAGTAGCTCCACTATTACAGCACTCAGGTAATGAAAGGTTTAGTTGTCTCTAGAAAGAATGCCTCTTTTAGTCACAGATTATTGTTTGTCATATTCCTTTGTTTGCCATTGTAATCTCTGTAGTCATTCCCATTGATAAACAAACAAGTGAAAAGATGCAATGAGGTGTAAGAATAGATTTGCACAGGGCAGACAACTGAACATTTAATTTATTTACCTCTCCTAACAGATACCTGGGGTGACATTTATTAATAAACGGCATTATCAGGTGTCTGATATGTAGCTCACAGAAATTAATTACCCAGCCCATGGTAAAACCATAACAAGCCTGCAGTGCTGTAACATTTGTGCTAATTGAAAATGAGATAAGTGCTGTGGGTGCAATTTGCATTCAATGCAGTGTATTAATTATCTTCAGTTCTCTTCATGATAAATATACCTGACTGAAACACTCTGCTAATTTACAGGGTAATAGAGTCATAAGTGGATTCCCTTAGGTGACCAACTAAAGGCATCGGGCTCTTTGCAACATCAAGGCCTTAGTCTTTTCCAAGCACTTAAATTGGCTAGCAAATGTTATATGATTTTCTTCAGACTGAGTTGAAAGTACACAGCAGCAAACTCTTATTATAACCTATTCTACATTCAGTATGACATTAGAAAAAAAATAACACTTTTCCATTTCATAAAGTTAAACAAGTTACATTTCAATCCCATTAATGACACGCCACAAAGCTTGTTATCCCCACAAAGAAGGGACCCATTTTTTCCCCTCATTCATTTCAGTGCCATATTATCTTGCAATTTAATTACATTTTTTGTGTGGAATATAAATTACTTGACTCTTATAATACCAGTAATGATCAGGAAAATACAGATTTAAAGATACTGTGTAGTTCCAGAAGATTAAAGCACTAATTGTTCCACTCTCGCTGACTATGATTTATACGGGGATCAGGTTACAAAACCAATATGTGCTCAGGTCAAAGCTCCGCAGTACTACAGTACAATTAGGAATAATGCTTTTATAAATGGGCCAATAATGCAAAAGCTCTTCACTAATCCTGGCCTCTTTAAACCAGAGTTCATGCATTGTCTAAAGGCAACTGCTTACATTGTACACAAGTCATTGTCTTTCAGTCATCTTCATCCTATTACTTGTGATGGCCTGAATTTATCACTAACATTGGAGGTGCTGTTAATAATTTAGCAATGAATTATATAAAGATTTGTCATGAATAATGAGGAGCACTTTCCTGTGCTGCCCTTGTAACAGAATGGGCCCTTAGGTGCTTAAGTCTTTTTTTGCCCAAAGATAGGTGATCCAAATAGCCCTTGCTCAAACTATCTAGACCTGGAGGTGCCAAAACTCACTTAGGCCTTTCATTGTGAGCTGCAAGTTTTGTAGGCACCTGGAATCGCAATTTTGTGCATGCTTCGAACTCTCTGGCCTAAACAGATCAGCACTTAACTGTGGCATAAAAGCTGGAGTCCAGAAACCAGGCAGAGCATCATGGAAGTCTCATAAGGGGCATACTCAGAGCAAATTTAAGCCACTCCAACAGGATCAGGCCCCTGACAAAAAGCAATCACAGGTGTTTTCTTTTTAAATGCAGCTGGAGGAAGAAACAGAACTTTTATAGTGATGAGAGGACTCTCCCAGGAAGTGGGACACCTGGGTTAAATGTCCTTCTGTGTCTGAGGTTATTCAAACAGGCATCTCTACCTCCCAGAAGTGCACCCTAATCACCTGGCTATAGTCCATTGTGAGTGGAAAGCACCCTTTCAATCCTTCCTGTTGAAGAGGTGCCCCTGGGCAGAAAGAAATCCAGATTCCTTTCAGAAGTACAAACAAGATACAGTCTGGCTTATTAACCCTTATTAGCCTACTGATTAGTGCAGTGACCTATGAGGAAGCAATTCTGGAGAAGCAGCTCTAGCTGCTGGTGCCTAGGTGGTTCCAGTCACTGTTCCCAGGATAACATTTTACATTATATACATATATACATTGGATAAGGAAAAAAATACTGCTGGTTGAGTGCTCTAATCATAAGCATATTACATTAGAAGTGGCTGAAGGCAGTACCTCCTCCTCTTCTTCCTCCTTCTCTGGCTGCACTTTGAAAGAAAGAAAACTCCCAGGAGAGGTTTCTGGGCTCTGGTTCCTTAGTGGCTGGAAAAGCCCCCTTGAAGCCCAGAGTCAAGTGTTGATATTCTGGAGAGGAGCAAGAATGCAGATACATCCCTGGGCTTAGAATTTCCTATCGGGTAATTCTAGGTAGCTCTCCACATAGTGGGCAGGTTTTTTGGATCCCATGCTGAGGTTCCTAATTCACCCCACACAGGGAGCAGGGACACCTAATTCAGAGCTATGATTGAGTCCACTCTGTGAACCAGGTGCCCAGAAGTTGGGTTTTTCAGAGCCTAATCTGTAAGCAGTGAAGTTCTTTGTGGACCTAGACTACAGTGCCTTATGCTCCTGTACACTTTCTGCCACCACAAAAATCAGGCCAGCTTTATAGTTATTGTAGAGCAGGGATTTTAAAAGACTCACAAAGGTGTTTAAGGGACTCGTATGCCAGCCAAGGGGCAGTCAGGACCAATTTGTAACAGAGGCTGAGAGAGAGATGCTAAAGATTTAATTTGGTGCAGGAGGAATATAAAACAATCCTTTTAAAAACATTATCTCTGATGGCAGCACAGGCAAAGGGATCCTGCACATATTCTGAGAGAGATCACCTTTCTGTGTGCTTTTTAAAAGAACAGTTAATATGGAGAGAAAACCCTTGAAGCTGTTATTGTGTCTCTTTAGCACACGTCATCCAGAAACATATGTTTCTTTTGAAAACTTTTTTGCCTCAAAGCCAATAATCATTTTGTCAAATTAATATAAAAATTCAGTTCAATAAGAACATAAAAGAGTGACATTTCAAAGCTATTTTTGCTTGTGATTGACTAACATCTACCCTGTCATCTATTATATCACTCAGATCATTTTCTTGCTCTCTGTTAATGAATGTTTAGAAGAAAGAAAAATCTATTGTTCCTCACAGCAGCTCAGACTTTACTTGACTGAAGTGTTTTCTTCATACAATTGTCTTGACCAGTAGTGAGTTTTCTGGCACCCCACACTTCATATTCAGTATCTAGTGCAAGAGAAAGAAATTGGTCATATAGTTTAGGTCCCTGTGTGCCAGTACAAACGTTCTTTGACACTGATGTACCTATGGGAGTATCATCTTGGTGCCAAGTTTACCCCCAGCTAGTATAGAGCCAAATCAGCGGGTTCTACATCATACTGTGCTCTTGTATTTCAATAGCTGCCTCTGAGGCCATGGGTGTCCCACACAGTTTAGAGCAGGTCTTAGGCTGTCTTGCCAGGGAATGGACTTGCACACGCACACACACATGCATGCTTGCATGTGTGCACACCCACCTACACCTTTGCATGCACATGTGCACACATGCACACGCACACATTTGTGTGCACACACACAGACCCTCAGGAGTATTCTGGTTACTATACATATAACACACCCTCTAGCAATATGCTTTTCAATGACAGCCAAATATATTCATTAAACAAATATAAATACCCGTTTGAGAAGGTGAACATCTCAAGACATCTATGTGCAAAACTTTCCATATGAGGTACACGAACTTTCAAATAATGCAGACTGGGTTTTCCTCCCCAGTATTTTCACAGGCCCAAACAGGACAATATTATCGGCAACTACAACTCTAATTAGTTACTTTCCTTCCAACCACCTGACAAACTACACTTAAGTAATAACACTTAACAAACATAGGCATGGCAAATTTTGATAGGGATTCATTTGCAGTTGATGTGCTTCCAGAAATAGAGCTGATTTTGCTGGAATTGTGGTTTAGAAGAAAATTTTACAAAAATTCTGACCAGCTTGAAGTTTTGTGTTTTGAATTTTTTTAAAGCATTTCTTTATACTCACAATCAACCAAAATGATTTTTTAGCCAGAATTTCCTTTTAAGAATTTAGAAACTTTTTGGTTTTGCTCTAATTCAAAATGAAGCCAAATTTTGAAGTCTTAAAACCCAACACAGAATGGAATTTCCATCCTCTAAACAGCTCTAAAACGCACAAGTAATAACAGCAACAACTAGCTTTTATACAGAATGCTTCCTTGGTAGACTTTAAAGTGCCTTATACAAGAGGCTAGTCTCCTTATCCCCATTTTACAAATAAGTAATCTGAGGCACTAGAAGATGGAAGTGACTTGCCCAAGATCACCCAAGAGGTCAGACGCTAGGAGTAGAACTGTACAATCCTGAATCCCAGCTCAGTGCTCTATCTGAGGCAACACTGCCTTCTTTATAAGTAGTATGAATAATGTGTCTTTACATTTTTACCTCGACTAAAGCAGGACACCCAGTGTGATGATGGAAAAAAAATATTAACAAAACCCTAACTTTTAGTATGAAGCACACATTTGTTAAATAGACATCCTAATGGCATTATTGTAGCTAAAAACAGAGACTTGAAAATGCTGTATACATTATTACTCTCATTATCTACCAACTGCAAGAATGCTGTACTAAACTAACTCAAAACACCTCAGGTAAGGTAATTGCTACTAATGGATTTGAAGTGTCTAAAATTGAGCGTTATTACCCAGTCATCACATTCTGGAATCGGTAAAGCCGTTGGATATTGCAGTTACTAGGCTCGCTCACCTCTCAATCATAGGAGAAATTTGAGAAAAGGGGCAAGCTCTCTTTCATCCTGCATTGGAAGAAAAATACAACAATGACACAATATTGAAGCAGCCTGTTTGTACTTCTCTAGTTAAGAAGGGGTCAGTACTTGCTTTATAAGCCACTGTTTTCAGTTTGGAAAACAAGTACAAAAGTTTGCTCTAGAATAGAAGCTCACATAAAAGATCCAGGCCTAAGGCTTACAAATTTTCTCACTACTTTTACATTTAAATAAAAGAATCATTCAGGCCCTCAAAATTAAACGTAAATAAAGATGGATACGTGCCTGTGAGATGTATTCAGACTCTAGGCTAGGTCCATTCCGCTCCAGAAAACTTCCAATCCAGCAAACTTCATCATTCCTGAGCCTGTGTGGCAATCAGAATTACTTTTACTTGTGCTCTATATTATTTAAAAGACTGATACAAAAATCAGTTTACAGAGCTGAGGCATGGATCTGAGCTTTTTTCAAAGTTCATGGGTAACTGAAGCAGGACATCTTGGCTTCTCTCCTAAAAATGTAATAAAATAAAATTTGTGGATGACACCAAGCTGAGAGGGGTTGCAAGCATTTTTGAGAACAAAAAGACGTGGAGAAATTCAAGAGATGGTTTTAAAACAACATGATAATTCAATAATGATACATACAAAGTGCCTCACTTATGATGGCGAAATCAAATGCACCAATGCAAATACCATATTTACTCAAATGCAATATAAGGTTTTTCCTCCCAGTTAGCATGGAGGGGGAAAACCCCTCATCTCATATTTACATATAAGGAAACCTCTTTAAAAACATCGTCTATCATTAAACTGCTGCCCAAAGCAGCATGTGCTCAGTAATGGAAACTAACTATGATCTGATTAAATGCAGCCAGTACTTAGCATGACTATAAAACATATGGGCTATATTGGGTAAACATGCTGATGGGAACCTACCACAAAGACAGATTAGTGAAGCCTATCTGAATGAGATATATATGGCAGTGCCCATTGCATGCAGTTTGCTTACTGCTGACTCATTTTCAAGTCATGGTGAGCCACTACACTTCCTCTTCATTCCCATAGCTGAGCTGCACCTTTCTTTCCCATTTCCAGTGGTTCCCATTTCTTCATCAGCCTTAAATATCTTGCAAGCATCACAAAGTGAGGCACCAAACAGCTTACCCAAAATCCCTCTGTTGCTTCCTCTCTCGGCCTATTGCACATAATTAATGTGGCCTTGCTCTCCATGAGATGAAACTGGATCAGGTTGTCCTGTGCCTCATCTGCATATAAATTTTTGGAGGATCCCAAGACTCGTGATAAGAACATCCAGTTCTAGTCATGGGCAGGGGACTAATTAGCATAGGGATACTTTGTGGGCAGCATTTGGAGTACACACACATACTGAGCAGTGCTGAGCTGTAGAGTCACCATGGCTTGAAATGCTATTGACTCTGCTGGGGCCCAGCCCAATGAACTATACGCTAAAACATGAGCCTTTTGGCTTTAAACTAATAACATGCATCGTTTGTAGGGGTGCGCTGATAGAGATATTTTGGGCCAATACCAATGGCCACTTTGAAACAAGCCATAATGGCCAATACCAATCCAATTGCTGATATGCAGCAGGGCAGTTTACAGAGCAGTGTCCAGCTGGTAAGTCTGTTGTGGAGAAAGGAGCGGGGGGGGTAGGTCGAGGCCCCTATGGTGAGGGAGGGAGGGTGACTGGGGCTGGAGCTAGGGCAGATGCTGCACAGCCAAGGTGGGGTAAAGGACAGGCTCATCCAGAGGGCATGGAGGGTGGGCATCTTCCACTACTGCACTTATCACAAGAGGGCAGGGGGGAGGCATGGGGCCCCAGATCTGCACATGGGGTGAGGGCAGGCTGCTGCTTCAGGCTGCAGCTGGGGCTGTGCTGGGCTGTTCCCAGTGGAGGGCTGAGGTGGGATGTACTCAAGGTGGGCAGTGGTGGTGCTGGGAAAGCTATTGGGCGGGGGCTGCAACCACCCCAAAATTCACTGTAGATCTCCCAACCCCTGCTTCCAGGATGCTACTGCTGCCTATGCTAAACACTGCCCTGACCCAGTCCCCTGACAGAAAATGCCAAGTGCTTCCCTGACCCCATCCCACAGCAGCCTGCCCTTGCCCCGCACACAGATCTGGGGCACACCCCCCCCTTTGTTCCCCTGAAGTGTGTGCAGTGGTGGGAGTCACCCCCCACTCTCCACACCCACCAGACAAGCTGCTCACAGCTCTGTCTCACACTCTGCCCCAGTTGTGTAGCGACTGCCCCTGCCCCACTCCCTCCCTCACCATGGGGTCCTCAATCTGCACCCCCCCCACTGCTTCCATCCCAACAGACTTACCAGCCAGACCCAGCTGCTCCATGCTGCCAGGCTGCACTCATGTTGGCCAAAATAATATAGTTTTCCAGTGGGGGGGACCCTATAAACCAAACATATCTAGATTTTTATTTTTAATTTAATTTAATCTCTATCTTTCATCCCCCTTTTCCCTTGGGGAAAAAAAATTAAAAATTGGAGAAAATGGGGAAGGCCAGAGACTTCAAAGCATTCCAGGTTTCAAGAATCAAAACATGTAGACTTTTTCAAATGCCTGAAAAACTCTGCAATAGTGTAACAAAATGAAAGTATGTGCGCCATTGAGAAATGTTCATAAAATAATTGACACTTTCCAAACATACTCCATAGTCAAAGTCCAAAGAACTTCAGTGACTACAGAAAAACTGAGGTATGTGTATGCCTGGCATAATGGCTTTCCAGTGTGATGGATAAAAAATAAAATTGAATACAATGCATAGGTTATGAGAGAACAAATGACAGAAAGTACCTTGGGGAGGCAGATTCTCTTATGGAAATCTATCTTCAACAGGACTAAAGAAAGATCATTCACTCCATCCTTTCTAAGTGGCAGAGAAAGAAGAACATTGTGCTAATCTTACACCCGCTCCTTCTTTCAAAAGATTAAGTAGGCCACAGTTTCAATAAATTGTGATGTGAAATACTGAAAAGTCTTGACATTAAACACCTGAATAACAATTTTGAACTCTCTGAGATGCCAAGTACTCACAGCCCCTACTAGAGTCAATGGAAATCTTGTGCTTTCAGCCCCTCAGACAATAGGCCACTTTATTTAGATGCCTAAATGTAAATCTAGGTGCTTACATTCAGAAAGTACTTTACAAATTATGACTGAAGCACCAAAATAAGAGAAAGCAGTAAGCAGGTTTACTAACAAAGAGAATGCAATTATTGTAGCATGCAAGAATGTGTTTTTTAGCCGAGCATGAACTGCACTTTTAAATTCAAGCAATTAATTTCAAGTTTCAGAAATTGATCCAAAGTCTTTTGAAGTCAAATTTTAAAAAAAGCCTTCCATGGTTTCAGTCTTTTTTAAAAAACTAGGCCCTTAAGAATACTGAATTATCCTAGCTCATAACTCTGTATGCTCTACAAATCAATTTACAGAGGAAGAAGTTTAAGTGTGCCTGGTTTTTTAACTATAAAAAGAGGAAGTTTCTAAAGTATTAGCTAGCTGATAGTTTGAGTTGTGAATAGCATAAATAGCACTTAGAAGAGGGGTGTGCAAAATACGGCCCGTGGGCCAGATCCTAGGTGCCAAGCTATTCTATCTGGCCCACGGGGCTCCTAAAAATTTTACAAATTAATGTTTCTCTGCCCCTGGCTGCCTGTCAAAGATGACAGGAGCCAGCAGCATTAGGACCCAGCGGCAGCAGTAGCAAGGCCCACCAGCATCACCCCACCGCCAGCCCCTCTGTCCCTAGCCTTAGCAAAAGTTTCTGGCCTGGGAATCTGGAGCTGTTCCCTCCACCTAAGAGGGAAATTCAGGTAAGGAATGGGCAAAGGGCGGGGAAGATCGCCAGTGCAGCAAGAGCCAGCTGGGCCCAGCCAGCACCATGTAGTTCCCAGCTGGCAACCACATGGTACTTCCACTGTGTCGCATCGTCCCGGCCCTGCAGCAGGATCGTGTGGTGCCAGAGCTGTGGGTGGCGAGCAGCAGGCTGAGGGAGGAGCAGTCAGGGTGGATGGGGAGGGAAGGAAAGTGGCAGGGGAAAGGCAGTGGGGGCAGGCATGGGGGGGGAAGTGGCAGCAGGTGGGAGTGCAGGGCCACAGGGGGTCAAGGTCAGCAGCAGCAGGAGCCAGCTGGGAGCCATGGGGCTGAGCTGGCTCCTGCTGTATTCTGCAGTCCCAGCATTGCAGGCAGGAACAGCACACTGCTGGGAGGTGCCCAGCCCTGATGCACTGTGCCGCTTGGTTTCCCAGCTGCAATGCCAGGATCACAGAACACAGCAGGAGCCAGCCCGGTCCCCACAATTCCCAGCTTGCTTCTGATGCCACCTCTACGGTGGCATGCCTGCAGCTCCTCCACTCGCAGCAGTGAAAGCCCCATGCTGGAGCCCACTGCCAGCCACATCCCTTGCTGCACAGGTCTCTGGACTCCGCCCGGGGTGGACAGAGCCTGTCCCCCACTTCCCTGCGGAGTCCAGTGCAGGGCTTCCCCATGCAAGGGTGGGAGCTGCAGGCACACAACACTGAGACCCCATAATAGAGGCAGCTGGGCAGGTGTTGTGCAGGGCAGACCATAATTAGCACTATTTCAGGAACAATTGTTAAAAGTAGAACTGGTCAAAACTTTTACTCCAAAGCATTCTTTAAATCAAAACATCTGTGACAGCAAGAGGCTGCTCCCCTCATCCCCACGCACAGCGCTGCCCAGAGCTGCACCCCACCAAGCACCAGTGCCTGCAATGGGCACAAGCTCCCTGAGCCCCCCCTCCTTCCACCTGCTGTTGCTGGCAGCAGGGGCTGTGTACCATGTGGAGGGGTGGGGGGGGTCCCTGTACCCCACAAATCTCACATACCCATATCCTGCCCACACAACCCCCACCGACATGTACACACACCCAACATACCCTGTGCCCCCCACACACACACAATATAAGAGTGAGACTGCACCAGAGTTTATTCCTCCTGGGTACAGCGTTTACACCTATGCTTGGGACTACAACATGTTGAGACAGAGTGGTGCAGACCCAGCTGGCAGGGGGCCCCAGGGGTCAGGATGCCAGCCCAGAGCTGCTTCACTCTGGCTCAGTGTGCTGCGGATGGGCTGGCTGGGGCACAAGGGTGCTACAGTGTGGAGCTAGCTGACAGGCAACCCCAGCACTGTAGCACCTCTTATGCCCTAGCCAGCCCCAGTCACCATTTACATGTGCATTGCAGTGGAGTAAATAACTCTGCCGTAGGATAGTACATGTGTCAGGAAGTACTAACCTACGACAAAATTAATTAGTTTACTCTAGCCTAATAGCTCCACATGTGTAGATGGTGATGCTTTACTGCAGAGCTAATTAGGCAACTCCACAGTAACCATCTCATGTAGATGTCCCCAGTATTTGAAGTAAGGCAAAAACCAGATAGTGATAGAATGGAATGAAACAAATAAATACAAAATTATTCTTAGTCTCAAGAAGTCACATTCCTGACAGAGTGGTCTTGTCTGTGCAAGCAAAGCATCCCATCTCTGATAGCCGGCAGCAGTAACAGGTGCAGCTGAATCAAAACCAAGCACAGATTAATGGCAGGTGTTGTGCAGGGCAGACCATACTTAGCACCATTTCAGGAACAATTGTTAAAAGTAGAACTGGTCAAAGCTTTTACTCCAAAGCATTCTTTAAATCAAAACATCTTCTGTGAAAGCGAAGAGGGTTTTTTGAAAGAAGCTCTTCTTTTCTCACAATGATTCAGCTTTTGTGCAAACTAATTCCTGGGGGGAAGGGGGGTTTCCACTTCTCTTTGTCCTCTGGTGCTCTAAAATAGAAATGCCAATATTTCCAAGTGAAAGTAAAGCTGGGGTGTTTCTCCAGTGTTCCATATGGATAGGACATGGTAACAGAGAGACCTTGAGACTCAGATACAAGATTGCTTGATTCTGTTCCTGACAGTTCCACTGAACCACAGGCATGTTTGACACGACTGAGTGTCTCTGTGCCTATAAATTTGCCCTTTTGAAAACAGGGCTAATACATACCTGTCTCTCAAGCATATATGAGGTTCCAGTCATGTTTGTGAAGCCATCCAGAAGCAAAAAAGCATAATAGTGTCAGTGTGTTCCACAGAACTGTTGAATCCAGAAATGACACAATGGCCAACTGCCTAACCAAAAGATTTAACATGTCAATGTTGTTATGTTATGCATCAGCAAGGTGTAGATCACTCAAATCTAAAGAAGCGCCACACTGTCAGTTCAGCTATCAACTAAAACAACATAGCCATAAAATCCTAATGAGCCTCATGTACTTGTTACAAATAGTTTTATTAATTGACATGGTCAAATTAACAGGCAGCAATATTTTTTTTATGATAGTCTTAGTGAAAAACTTAATCCCAGCATTCAGTTAGTAGTAGTTTGTTATGGGCATTTAGTCATGTTAATATTTATTTTAAAATCATGAAGCTTTAATCCAGGTGATTCAATCAAGTGAAAAATGTAAGTCCTTTGCAGTTATACTTCTTTTTTACTGTATTCCCAAATGACACAGAACTAGCTTCAGCAGTGAAGATGGATAAAATCTCAGGGCAACTAGTGTGCACTCAACCACATGCCTGATCTCTGCATTAACCTAGTTGGAGAGAGAGAGGAAGGACTATTTTGCGTCATAGGAACCAGCATAAAGCCCTAATCATGCAGAAAAAAAAACCCATTGCTACCTGCATGGGTGAAGAATGATTGACTCACAACTTGCTGACAACAGAATTAACTGGTCAGGATGTTTGTATTTCCCACCTCAGAATAATAACCAATCTTCACAACATGTGCAAATGTCTACATCCCAACTGGCACTTCTGCATACTGAGGATGCAATGTAGACAAGCACAAGAGATATTTATCTTGATTATCTTATCAGTCAACCAATGACAGTTTATGCCCATCCTCTTGTCATTTTGCCTCTCCTGCCTCACTGATGCCAGGTTTTACTATCCATCTGTCCACTCCACACTTTCTTCTCTACTGCTGCTTCTGCCTTCATTAAACCTCTGTAGTAAAATGATCTGTTCTTACCCTCTGAACTCCTTTACCTTCAGCTGATCTCTCTGCTCCCCAGTAACCCTCCAAGACCTAGTTCTTCTATAATATCTATAAATCTACCTTTAATCTACAAGATGCTGGCTAGGTTGAGAGGAATAGACTATAGTATTTTATCTATGCAAGATTTCAAAAACCAATGTATAAAAAGTTGTTGCTATCTTTTATCCTTCTCCTCTTCGTTATCTGAAATGTATATTTTGCATTAGAAATGGTCTCTGCCCCAAGAATTTACAATATATAAATACAATATCTAGCACAGAAAGGCCCCAAATGTAGCTACGGTTCCTTGACATTTCTATAATATAAACATTTAATATATAAAATAAGCAGGTAGTATGTCATCTGTTCTTCAAAGTATTTATGGATAGCTTTCCAGATATTATTGGTATTTATTTTAAATCTTCTACTATTCAGAGGCCTCAGTTTAGAATCTGTTTGTTCCTAGGGCCCACATCATAGTAGTAAAAAGTTTTGGAATGGGGGGAAGGGGTAGACAGATCTTGCCCCAAAGAGCACCACATCTAGAACAGAATAATAGACAAGCTGGTGACAGATGCAGACAACTTGGAGGAATAGGCTCATACGGGACAGTGTGATAGTGCAGCAAATGTTACAGCATTGCAGCCATTCCAAAGTGTAGGTAATAAACATTGACGTTTTGGTGAATGAGGTCTGTTGCCCCTCAAGATATAAATGCTGATGTATACAATGTGCCTTTCACAAACAAAGCATTTTGCTGAATTACAACCTCTAGCTATATGGATTGATGCCCCTTGCCACAGCGGGGCACTGCCTCCACTGAAGTTGGTGAGATGCAGCAGCCACAGTGCACAGCCATTATATAATGGCAGCAGCCACAGTGCACAGTCTCTATGGGCCACAGTTAAAGAATATCTCATCCCATTAATGGAAAGGGAATGTAGCTAGCCATTTAGCCATTGATCTCAGGAGACCATGGGGATTGCACCCTTGGTAGGTTACTGGGTACCACTACAGCTTCTTGAGTGGCTGAGTCCTATGTGCAACAGGCAGACCCTCCAGCAAGATGCACTCGAGCTTGCACTGGCATGCCGAGTACCATTTTGTCTACCCTGCCTCTGACACCTCTTCTCTAGCTCATCATCGACCCTCTCCATCTCAAAGCGATGTAGGTCCTGCTTCACAGTGGCTTTCCACTTGCAGCAGTCTGAAACAACTGATTCCCAGCATTCCCATTTAGTGAGATACGCGGAAAAAAAAAGGTCTAGCTGTAGAAATGTGTGGAGAAATTGGCATATTAGGCAAACACTTTTAATAAATATGAATAAATAATAAAGTTGGTTGGGTTTGTTTCAGTAAAACTATTGGGAGCCCAGCACGTTTCAAAAGCAAATCATCACTTTAGGTATCTAGATGTTAACTGAATTTGGGCATCTTTTTAAAAGTTGTCCACTTTTAAAATTCCTGGTCTGAGGATTTTGGCTGGGATGGTTTGGTTTAGTCAGAGATGAGCCTGCCTTGAGCAGGGAACTGCATTAGATGACCTCATGAGGTCCCTTCCAGCCCTACTTTCCTACGATCCTATGTTAGAGCATTCTGAATTCTGTGAAGAAAACACTTCATAGTAACTACTCTGTAATACGTGAGCAAACAAGCTACTAGAGTGGGCAGCACAACATACATTTCTGCATAAATTATTATAACATGCTGTGCATGCTTCCTCTCTCATGTAATGTCATTTTCAAAGTCCCATTTTCAGACTCATAAGCTCATGAGTCACTTTTGAAAATTCTGGTAGTTTCATTTAGGCACCTTGAAAATTTTGAATATAGTTCAGCTGGAAACCTTAGTAGATGGATAAGACCTTTCTTGGGGATCCTTTGAATCATTTCTGTTTGTCTGAGCATGTATATACCCCCTTCCTGCCCCCACCATACAACATAGATATATAAAGGAAACACAGTTTTCATTTATTTCAGGAACTAGTGTCCTTACAGCTCAGAAATTTTACCTGAGAAGGAAAGTTTCACATGGTCAAGTCACTGTTTTAAGATAAAACAGTAAAGTAAAAATAGGATTTAAGATAATGAAGGTAAAACTTAGGAAAGACTTAATAAAAGTAGGGCCATGCATGCTTGCACATGAATGAATGGAACAAGGGCAGGTAATGCACTTATGCAGTTTAGCAGTGTCTAAAGTAACTTTGATATGATGCCATATAATTGTCTCTAAAATGCCATCTGATCCTTACTAAGTCAGGATGCATTTTTTGCTTCTATAGCCCTTCTTGAAGTGATAGTAATATGAGAGGGGCAAAAAGGGAAAAAGCGGTTTTCAATGTTTGTCATTATTATAGGTTATATATACAGAAAGAAAGTTAATTAAGCTTTAAAAAATCCATCACACATCAATGGCTGCATTTTAATGAGTACAAAAAGTTGAGGTGTTTACTGCCAATTAAAGTGGTTTTTAAATAAGCATTAATTAACACAGAAATTCAGAAGAAAGTTATACCTTGTCAAAGCAAGGCCAGTGCAGGCTGTGCCCACTTCTGCTCCCATTCATATTCAGATAGTAATTACCACCAACCCTATATTTTCCATAATAATGAGGAGAGGCTGTCATGTCTGTCAAACAAAAACAAAACAAAAAAAAAGTAGTGGGCTCAGAAATATTCTCAACCTGAAGTAAACTTTTAGAATTTTGCTGGCAAGAGCTCCCCCCGCTACACCATGGGAAACTGCATTTTTAGAGCAAGGAAGCAAGTGAGGCCATAAGGGAGTTGCATTAAAAACCTCAGGGTCAGCAAGTGAGGAGTGATTGGGGGCCAACCTGAATGTACATCACATTTGCTCCCACCCCCCGCCTCCACCTGGGCCATTTGAGCCCAGCATAACAGAGGCATCTCAGCTCTCTTCCAATATACACCTGGCTGTGACAGCCTGCTCCAGAAGACTGAGATCAGTGGAGCACAAGGACACTGTGGTCACTCTCCTGTATTGGAGATTGGGTGAGCCAGGGGAAAACATTACCTAGCTGTACAAATCTGTACAGTGTGAGGAAGGCCATGTGCTAAGGGAAACCTCAGCTTTAATTGCTGAAATCAATCCCACGGTCTTTGACACTTGCTGGAATAATGCAAAAAACCTAGATCAGGGCCAAGGGTAAAGCAGTTATCTTGCTCCAGCACCTAATATCATAGGCTGATGTGGTATCAATGGGAAACAATAAATCAGTCACTCATGGCCCAGCTGAGCAGAAATAGCACTGAACAGCTAGCACTGTTAAGCTACACCGTTGTCCTTGGAGACAAAGGAGTGATGTGGCTAGCATTTATGTCTGGTTGCCTCTGACCCACCACCCTGAATGACTAGGTACCCATTTACAGCTGAGTTAGCCGGGGAGAGCCCTCAGCACAAGTTCAGATTGAGGCACACACCTCAGGAACTGTCATGAGACATTTTAACCACTTGTTCATCCTATCCCAAAAAGAGAAATTAAGATATATTATCAAATGTAAGTAGACAGGCATCTTACTTCCTTAAATCAGTTAAAAGTAACTTGCTTAAAGGCTTTGTAAAAGCAAAATCAGTGGCATTCTTGCTTCCATAGTATGCAAAAAGAGTCTCTAATAGGAGGTTTTGTTGTTGGTTTTCTTTTCCTTATGATGTTTTGTAATAGTCCCTCATATTGCAAATACTGGGAACATCAACCCTGGCATTCCCTGACATTCCTAGAAAGCTTCTTTGATGGGAGGAAATGAGAAGGAGAGGAGCAAAAATTTAAGAGTTGCTTTTTGTGAACACTTACACTCGAATGCTGGGGGGGTGGGAGGGGCTGTATTTTTCCACAAAATCTTCCATTCACTGAGAAAGTTTGTTATTCACTATAGGTAAATATATACTTTAAGAAAATAACAGGCTGATTATTTTTCCCCCAATTGTTTAGCTTTCTGCCCCCAGTTATTAGAAGCACAACAGCCAGGCTCTGCACTCCAGGTGGCAGCAGAGGCCAGGACCACTTCGGTAGCTGGGTGGGCAGCTGAGATGGCTGCGTTTCTTGCTCTCTGTCTAAGTGAGCACCTGGGGTTGGTGCCCCGGTTACCCCCACACCCCTTGTTACACTACTGCCCATTATATACAAACTTCACTAGCTTTCCTGTTGTCGATCCAAACAAGATCCAACAGAAAAACAAGCACTTTCAGGCCTTCTTTGTAGATCGTTTTATAAAGAAAAGGCCCCATCCCCATTACCAGCCCTTATCAGGTCATCTTTAAGAGTCATTTAATTAAAAGTAGAGCACAATTTTTAAGTACATTACTTTATCTATAGCTGGACACCTTTTTCCAGTACTTTTGACTCAGACAAAGTATGAGAAGTTTGTCTGGCTGAGGAATGCTGAATTGGGCCCTAGAATATTGAACTAGTTTTTTCTGTAACCATAGTACATTTGAAAGAGATGGAGGATTACTTTATTGCTAGAAATAGTTGAGTGATTACTTCAGAGAAAGAACGGACATAACACAAAAGAGTTTCCACGTACTGACAGGAAAGAGTGTTGCACATTTTAAATTCCACATTAGGCAGTACAATAATAATAAAAGCCCCAACAACCCTTGTGATGTCTGAACTTGCTGACACTGATATATGGAGTGGACAACAGAGGAGGAAAAAAGAAATACAGCCCAAAGCAAACACTCAGGGATGCTTAAGAGCACAATAGAGAAACCGACTGCCACAAATGAACTCTTTGTTTGTAGTGAAAGTTTTCCACTCAAGGCAAGTCTATTTAGTAGTTTACATCTGGTTATGACTGTAGTGGATACGAGGCAGTATCACACTACCAGTGACATTTGAGGTAGATTAAAGAGAACTTCAGCTAAGAACCAATTTTAGTTTAATATGAAATCCATCAGTATACATGTGTATATTTATATGTCGCTTGGCCAATCTCTGACTGACGGTTTCTACAATAGATCTGTCCATGTATACACACACAGTAGAAACTAAACATCTTTAATGACAGACAGATATAGTACATCAGAGGAAAATGCTCATCCCTTGAGTGCTGGAAGTTCCAGGTACATCCATAGGCTAAAAAAAAGCTGATAAATCACTGGCTATAGGCACTGAGAGGGGTTTGAGTCGACTCACAAAGGTGACAGGCAGGCTGGGCATTTTCCCTCAGTCCTCCCCTTCCCCTGAGCTTAGTGCTTTCTCTCCCCAAGGCTTGGCAGTACCCTCCTTCCCTGCTCCCAGCAGGGTTTTACCCAGGGTGCAAGAATTGCTAGTTACTCCTCTGCAATTGATGACTAAACCGAACAGGGTTTGTTCTTGTTAGTACTGACCACGAAGACCCAGCAAATGTTGCATCAATTGACTTTTCTCAATTAGTTGCAGTGTGGACTGGCACAGGGATGGTGGCTACCAACAAACCCATTATCTGGAGAAGAGCAGGTATGAAAAGTGGGGAGAAATTGCAGTGTGAGGATGTTCAGGGACCTATCACTTGCCCCTCAGGTCCCGAGCCACTCCCTTTGCCCCAAATCTGGGGAGAAAAATGTGAACAAACATGGCATTTGACGGAAAAACAGGCATAAATCATCTACACTTTATTTGTAAAATGAATATGCAGCTGATTTGAGAAGCATATGGCCTAAGCAAAAAGCACTTAAGAAATGGAAGAAATAATCATTCTATCTGTACTCAGACAATCTGGCCCTGGAATAATAATCCTAGCATGGGACTTTATGGTTTCAGCTAGATTTGTCCAGCCCTTCTGAGGTAAGATTATTTGAATATTAAATTCTGTTCCCGCCTTTATGTTTGCAGACTGCCTGGAGCATTTTGGGTGCCACTAGAAATTGACTGTAAAATAAACTATTTTTCTAAGTTTGAAGTAGGCCTTTTTATTTCATCCACAACCTGTACTGCTTCACCTTTTTCTGAGGCAGCCTTCAATACCTACCAAATGGGTTTGCATGCCACTGACCTTTTCCTGAATTCATTACCAAAAGCATGAAAAGTGGAAGAATTTCTCACTCAAGCTCGCTGTTCACCACCACATGCATGCAGTATGTTTATTCTCTGTAGTACACTCATGTTGAACATTTGGGGTCAGATCCTAATCCACCTATTATGCATCTAAGTGGTAGCTAGACATCTGGGCTAGGCACAGACATCCCAAACCCGAGGCAGAATAGATCTAAGTTATGCGGTTTTCTGTAAGCAGCGTAGTTTAGTTCAGTAGCAAACTAAACTACCCCCACGCATTTACCCTTTGGTGGGGGGCAAATCTTAGACCAGGTTCTGCCATTTTAAACCAGTCTATGTATGCTGAATTTCTGTCCTGTTATAGTTATAGACCAGTTTTATGTGCCGAACTTCTGTTCTGTTATGGGTATAGACCAGTTTCCAATCACTTATAGATGTAGAAGTGTAACGTCTGTACCTGGTTCAAAGGCCTAGATTCCATGCCACAAAGTTATACCAATTCTGTTCAGGTGCAATTTTATACTTGTTCACTTGAATCAGTACAGTGTGCATGTACTCTCTTAAATAAACTTAAAAGCTCACTTTTATTTGTTAAATGTGCCCTGTAAATTTGAAGGGGCAAACTTGCTGGATATAATCAGCTTTAAACCAATAATGTATTTCTGCCTATAGGTTTGCAAGCATAACAGTCTAAACATAGCCATTAATACTAATTAGAACTAGACTTTTGCTGCATCATTAATGGTTTAAAATGAAAATGGCAGATAATACTCACCTTTTCTGCTTTATGGAGGATTTTAAAAGATTTCCTAAATCAGTGCCAACACTGGTTCAACCCACCAGTATTATCAACCCTACTGGAAAACAGCTTCAGAACTGCCAATACAATTTTAAGCATGTGACCAATTGGGTCTCTTTATGAGTGGGACTTCAGCTCCATTTACTGAGTAGACATAAAGGTACAATGACCAGTATCTTTTAAGATCAGTGCTTGGAAAATTCACCGTAAAATGTACATTATTTAGATGGATAAAAGCATATTTACTAGGGTATTATCTTTTGATTACCTTAAGCAGTTCACCTTTATATTTAAAAATATACCACTTGATAAAAATTAAGAGATTGAGCAGATATTATAGACAGACAGAATTTGTAAAAAGTCTCAAATTAACACTTCCATTCTCCCCAGTTAACTTGGCTAGAATGAAGCCCTTAGTTTTCACCTCCCTCTCCCCATTTTAGTGACAAGGGTCAGTTAAACATTTTCAAAATGGAAATAAATCTTTAATTTTAGATACTATATTTTCAAAGATCATGCCAACAATGTGACAAGATAGCACTCTAGCACTAATGCTGATGCTGTTGTAAAACAGCAGGGAGGTCAAAAGCCATCCCCTGAGGTGTGGACACGAGGAGATTGAGCAGCCCAGATTCCACATACCATGCCAGAAAAGCCAAACCAAAACATACAGAAAATCACGTGCTCACGTGCACATGCTGTAAGCCAACGGGTGTAACTCCTCCAGGGACCATCACCACTGCTGGTAACTAATCACAGGCACACAGCACTACAGCTGCCAAAACCCAACACTGATCTATATTTTAAACCAAAAGCAAGGTTTGTGAACTAAAAAAAAAAAAAAAGCAACAACAAGTGGCACATGCTAGCAAAAGAAAGCTAGCGTTAGGGAATAATATTGCAGTACTGTAGTTTAACAGGTTTGTTTAAAGAAGCTGAATTGAAAGTACTCTGTGTGTTTATGTATATGTGTAAATAAAATTGCACGTTCATTATAGCTCATATTATGAAGGAGTAGCTTACTGTGCATCTGATTTGTGAAACATGAAACAGCATACTAATCATTTAAAACTCTGGGTTTTAGTGTATTGCCCTGCCTAGGAATCTATCCCTACAGTCTCCGTATTCGTGCAAGCAGAATTTACTGTATGGTTCTATGATTCAAGCAGCTGCCTATTGAGAAAGATATTCCCTTTCTCATGGAAACACAACACAGATCTGGCATAAATCTTACAGACCTTTTTAAGATGAATTGCTTCCCCTCCCCCTTGTACTGTCATTCACCAATAAGCTCTGAAATAAAATAATACTACCGGTATCAGTAGTGGTAACACTAATAACAGAAAAGTAATATCCCACAAGAATCTTCACTATCTTAAGAGAGACTTAATCTTGGGGAAGACAGTCTACACGTGTGAGCATAAACAAAAATTGAGTTAAGGAAAGCAGCTTTCATGCTTGGAACATAAAAGGCTACAAGCAATTTTTTTCAATAGAGCTTGCATCATTAACACAGGCTAAGTCCAATATGAGACACTCAGTAGGGACAAAGAGGGTTACACGCATGTATTTCAAGGAAGATGATATTCCCCAAACCCAGAAGCTGTCTTCATTACAAACATCTAATATATCAGAAGACAGAGAAGAGCTTAGTTTTTAAAATGCATTTTTTATTATTCAGCCTTCAGTGAAAATGTCACCTTTCTAAAGCAAGCTGTTATCATGTGTTTCCCATGCCAAACACATGGCCTCTAAGGAGAGGATTTTATCTCTACATTTTAGTGATTTGTATTTCTCTTTCAAGGAGCTCCATGCCTTAAGGCACCTGAAACACTAACAGCACAAGAAGGTAAGGTTACACGAGTCACTGCCGAATAGGACATAAAACAGGGCCTAGAGTCAGTAGAGCTTCAAACTCCAGTCACCTTACCTAAATTCATGTCCTTTTGTACGCTTAATTATTACTAGTTTCCTTGGTTGGGACCATAGTCTCAAAGAAACGCTGCGCCCATCAACAGACTAAGCCACATAACAGGCTCAGGAGCAGCCAGCACAACTGCCCGTGATGCCTGCCAATGAGCCAGATGCTGCCACATATTGGCATCTGGGGCCTGGAATAGCAACCACGATCTCGCTTTGGCTATGGATTCTGACCCTGATTGCTGAAGGAGACAAAAGGAGAAGGGGAGGGAGGGGGAAGAGGAAGCATTGCCTAATAATTACCTAGGTAAAGATTTAAACCAAAACCTAATTATTTAAACTACTCTACAAAGAAAGGCATTTGAAATGCAAAGCATTGCCTATTCCGTGCTAAATGTTGCAGGAGGCCAGTGTGTAATGAGTAGAGATTTAAAAACAAGCCAGCAGAAAACCCAGAGTTTCTCTTTCTCAGCTCTCTTCACTCCCATGTGCCTGTGTATACAAGTAGATAATATAGAGCACTAACCTGAAAGGTTTCTCATTTTCAAAATGCTCTACAAATGTGAACTAACCACCTCCATGAGTTAGCCCAGTTCACCCCATGTTTTAGAACTAGGCAAATTGCCCAAGCGCATGCAGGTCTGTAGAAGGGCAAGACTTGGGGCCTAAGCAATTCTGTGTCACACTATTCAGAGCCCACACACAGCAGCATAGGCTATGTATGGAGGGGGCACATGATCTCTGCACAAATAGCAGGGTGTGCGGTGCAAAGGCTGCAGCCTAGCAGCCAGGGCCCAGCAGCAGCAGGGATGGTGGTTGTGGTGTGCTGACAATGGGGTACAGGGCTGGATCCTGGCTGGAGCCAGCATCTGGCAGCAGTGGGGGCAGAGGTGTGGTTGTGCCTCCCCACTGTCAACACTTATGCATCATCTATGACCAGCAGGCCATACTGAGTGCTTTAATCTAGCATTTTAGAAAACAGTTTTGCTGATCTTGTGCTGGAAAGGAATTATAGAATAGCATATCAAAGCAAATGTAGCTGCTTGGGTTTGTTTTTGGAGAACTAACCCCCTCCCCTCTTACCCCATGCTATTCAACAGAGAGAAATCCTGGCCCTTTGAATGTCAAGGGCTTTGTTAGCTATTACCCCTAAGCTCAATGGAGTATCCCAGAAGAAAAGTAACTTGGAGAATAAGTGACGCTAAAACTAATACCTGCTGGTATAATAGTGAGAAGGCTGAAGGCAGAAACCATACAGTGAAACTTGCTGCCCCAGGCTGTGCATTGTGACCTGGAAGTTATCTGTTTTCAGAGGATGGGTGAAGTTGATGATCATAAAAAAGTGGAGTCTACCAAAAAAAAAAGTACTTAGCTATTAGTCTGCATCGCTGAATTTAGTTGTTATAAATGCCTGTGTGAGTTGGCAAACGTCACCCTGGACCACAAAGGTAACAGCAGAGTTAGCTAGCAACCTGCTCTAAATCATGACACTGCATTGACCCTTCTTAACATTCAGCTTCTTGCATGCTACTTCAGCAATGTGCTGGATACTGTGAAATGTGCGCGACTTGCTTGCTCTGGACACACATGACTGACTCGCTCTTTTACGACTTAACTGAAACACTCACCTGTGTTCATTTTGTGGGACTAATCCTCTTCCTTTATTTCCACTGTTACATGGAGACCATGGCTGCATCTGACAAGCCAGTTCTGGGTTCTAGTTCAGGAATGATATTTAAAAAGTGAAGATGCAAATTGGGCAAGAAAGCCTGCCACCACTGTCACAGGATACAACATATGAATGTAGAGAGACTAAAAGACTATGAGGGGGAGGAGTGGAGTATATATATATCAAAAACACCCTGGAGATAAATAACCTGACCAAGGAAGGGAATTCCAAAAAGTGGTAGAATAGGGGACAATGGTTTGCAGCTGAAGATGTGGTGGGGAGGGAAGGAAGGGGTGGAAAGCTAGGTTACTGCAAAAGGGACAAGAGATCTCAACAGCAGTGAAGTGGGAATACCAGATGTGAATAAAGGTTTCTTTACTACACAGGTTAGGTAACAGGGGAGGCAAGGTAGACAATAGCACCTACAAGAGTAGACTGTCATTTTGCTAGCAGCCATTCATATTGCATCTGTAAAGAATTGGGTGTGACCATGCCTTTTGTCTCCTAGTGCTGCTTTCACAACTCTTCTTTTTGCACGGAAAGTGCTGCATGGTAAGACAGTGAGAGATAGAGGTCTCTAGATGTCTTGCATTTCATTAGATCCTGTCCTGCGTATATTGCAATTTGTATCTCTGTCTTTTGGTCACATTTCAGGGTAGAAAGTTCTTAAGTCAAAGTCAACTCAAAACAAAAAAACTGTCCAGATGGACAATGCTGACTACAAGTCAAATCACAAAGAGGGTAGCACAGTTTTATTGAAAAGGACCTACTGACCAAGACAGCATCTGTTATTTTTCCCGACTGGCCTCCTTTATTCAGTCCCATTATTTGCCAACTGGCTTGCCTGGTTTATCACCCCCAGAAGGACTTTTCCCAGACCAGCCAAACTTAGGATCGCAGCAGCAAAGAATCAAGGCTATTGTCCAAACCATCACAAGAGCATACTAATTCCTTGCTGCCCTCCATTAACATAACTCCACCAATGTTCCTGCCCATCACAATGCCACAAGAGCCCTGCAGCAGGAGAGCTCTAATCCCTTCTGACAGCTCCCTTGGCCAAGAAGATGGAGGAGGAGTCTGCCAACAGCCAGTAAGTGCTGCTGGATCAGTGCACCACCCCCCACCCCCCGGAGTTATGAGCATTATCCCTGCTGTGCTCCGATTAGCCTCCTTTGTCCTACCAGCAAGGACACAGGAAATTTATCTCAAGCAATGGAATAACACACTTGCCCAGATCTACATCAATTTATTTTACATCAGTTCTTGGAGTACCAGTGCTTTTCCTCTGCCTACTTCCCCGGGCATTTGAATTGGTTACCTGAAAGTCTTTGACAAATATAGGATTGCAATCATTTGGACCATGATGACGGAAGGAGTCCTGCAGTACCTGTATAAAATGCTACAACTAAATATCAACCACTCCAAATACTTTACTCATACTCCATGTAGTCTTTAGCAGGCATCTACAGGCTCTGCATTCACAGCCAGAACAAGACCAATTGCTATCTCATCTCATCACTGCCTATCCCAAACTCCACAAATTCCATAAGCCAGTTCATCTCCTTACACATTCCTCCTGCTCCCTACATTCGCATTTACCATGTTGACTAAATACAAATAGTTAAAAAGCTCAAGGCTGAATTGATTTAATCTTTGCAGGTTAGTCTAAGCTGCATAGATTGAACTGATAAGCAACTGAACAGACCTTCACTCTTGATTCCAGAAATGCAGCCATATGCCTACACTGGTCCAGGCAAGAAGCCTGTGGGTGCTAGAGCACGTCTCCCTACTCGGCTGGAGCAGACAGCTCTGTCCAAGGCTAGCTCACCCACCCTGAAAGGGGGGGGCAGGCAGGGAGGTGTAAAGTATCCTGGGATGCTGGGGAACTGAGAGTTAACTTAAATTTGGAGGGGATCTGGGACAGAAGTTCAATAAACTGATTTAACCTAAATCAGTTAAGTCTGATATTATGTCCATCCAGTTTATCTTAAACAGGTTTCAACCTTTTAGAAAATGGTTTATGTGCACTAAACTTCTGTTGTGTTACAGATTTGACCTAGTTTACGATCACTTATACCAGTTTTGTCCCTAGCCACTGAGCTCACATGCGCTTATCTCTGTCCTCAAGTCACTTTTGCTCCAAAGTCACTCAACAAAGTCATACTACCGGAGAACATGATTCATAGATTCATAGATGATTCATAGATGCTAGGGTCAGAAGGGACCTCAACAGATCATTGAGTCCAACCCCCTGCCTGGGCAGGAAAGAGCGCTGGGGTCAGATGACCCCAGCCAGATACCTATCCAACCTTCCCTTAAAGACCCCCAAGGCAGGGGAGAGCACCACCTCCCTTGGAAGCCCATTCCAAATTTTGGCCACCCTCACCGTGCAGAAGTTTTTTCCTGATATCTAGCCTAAATCTGCTGTCAGTTTGTGACCACTGTTCCTTGTTACCCCAAGAGGTGCCCTGGTGAACAGAGCATCTCCGATCCCTTGCTGCATCCCCCTAATTAATTTGTAGGCAGCCACAAAGTCACCTCTCAGCCTTCTCTTGCAGAGGCTCAAGATGTCCAGGTCCCTCAGTCTCTCCTCATACGGCCTTGCCTGTAAGCCCCTAACCATATGAGTGGCCCTCCTCTGGACCCGTTCGAGTCTATCAACATCCTTCTTGAAGTACGGTGCCCAAAACTGGACGCAGTACTCCAACTGCGGTCTGACCATTGCTGCATCAAGGGAAAGTATGAGGAAACATGGAAACTACATAATGCACACCTTGCTCCTTTAACAACCCTATAACCTTACAGACATACACTTCCTCGCCATTGCTCTTTCATTTCACATGTAATCAACCTAGTATCATAGACTAAACCAAGGGTCAGCAAATCCACAACTCTTCCCCATGCCTCAGCTTGACAGGCTGGGGCAGACTGCAGGGGAGCCATGAGGGGCCTGATTCTCATTGCTGGTGACAGCTGTATGCATTCATGCAGGTGGATAACAGGCCTAAGGCACACATACAGTCACCACTGGCATGAAGCCAGTGCCAGGGCTCCAGAACCTGGTACAGCTGTTTGCAGCTTCTTGGCTGCCTCCACAGCTGGCCTGAGCTCTGGGCAGCTGTAGCAGTTGGTCGGCAGGCTGCAAACAACTGCACTGGGCTCCAGAGCACCAGCTCCATGTGGACAGTGGGGAAGCGGCCAGGGTTGCACTGCCCCAGGCCCCTCCTCACCGTCCACCCAGAGGTGCATATGTAGCAAATGCCACCACAGAGCCCAGCTGAGGCTCCAGAGTCTGGTGCCACTGTGTGCAGCCTCCTGGCTGCAGCCAGGCTGGGCTCTGGGCAGCTGCTGCCAACCACAAAGCGCAGGCTGCTTGCAGCCTCCTGGCCACCTGCTACAAGCAGCCTGGGCTCCGTGTCCAGATGCAGCTGCCTAGAGCCTGGGCTGCCTGTGGCACGCCGAGCAAAATGGCCTTGTGTGCCATGCTCTGGCACACGTGCTCGGGTTTGCCAAGCCGTGGAGTAACCTGTATTTCAAGTAACTGATCAGCTAGAAATGTAAATTGTTCAAGGAAGGGCTATATTCTTACTCTTTATTGTCAAGTATCATGCATACCTGTAGCACTGTGCACCTGAATTAAATAACTATCAAAATTAAACCAGGTCATACCATAGCAATCTGGTGTGACATAACAAGAGAAGGTTGGTGCAGAAAATCTTGGCCACCACATAGAAGGGTTGTAGAACAGGAACAGGAAAGTATACAATGTAGGGTCATAATAAAGTAAGGCTGAAAGGGCTCTTGTGACATCATCTAATCCAGGGGTGGGCAAAATGCGGCCCACCAGACCATTCTATCCAGCCCATGGGGCCCCTAAAAAATTTAGAAAATTAGTATTAATCTGCCCTGGGCTTCCTGTCATACGGCCCTTGATGACTTGCTGAAACTCAGTAAGCGGCCCTCCGCCCAAAATAATTGCCCACCTCAATCTACTCCAACCCCCTGTTCAAGGCAAAATCATTTCTTACTGAACCATCCCAGCCAAGTGTCTGTCTAACCTGCTACTGAAAACTTCCAAGGCTGGACATCCCACAGATTTTCTAGGCAACTTGTTCCAATGCTTGACCACCCTCATAGGAAGTTCCTCCTAATCTCCAGCCTAAATTTCCCCTACTGAAGCTTGTGGCCATTGCTCCTGCTCTTTCCCCACAGCCAAAGAGAAAAGTCCATCTCCACCCTCTCTGTAATTGCACTTCAGTTATTTGAAGACGGTTATCAAATCTCTCCTCAGTCTTCTCTTCACCGGACTAAATAACCCTAGTTCTTTCAGCCTTCCCTGTAGTAAGGGCCAAAAGCATGCTGGCCACATCACTCCACTTACTTATTTAGAAACATATAAAAAAGGCAAAATGAAGTCTCAATGATCATAGAATCAGAATCAGAACAATTAGGCTGTCAAGGTCTTTGGCAACACATCTTCATAGCCAATCTAAATCTCCCCTTGTGCAATTTAAGACTGCTGCTTCCTGCCCCCTGTGGAAAAAGAATAGCTCGTTGCCATCTTCTTTATAACAACCTTTTGCACATTCAAAGATTTATCAAATCCTTTTCGGTCTTCTCTTCCCAGACTGAATAACCCCAGTTCTTCCAAGTCAAGTTTTCTGGACCTCTGTTCATTTTAGATGCTCTCCACTGGAATCTTCCCAATTTCTTGAAGTGGGGTGACTTAAACTGGACGCAGTGCTCTAAGTGAGGCCTCAGTGTTGAACACAGTGGAAGAATCACTTCCTATTACCTGCATGCAAGCCTCCTGCTAATACAATCCAGCATGCTATCAACTATTTTTGCAACAATACTACACTGTTGACTCACAGTCAGCTTGCATAACCCTCAGGTCCTTTTCTGCGATGCTGCAGCTTGGTCAGGTGCTCCTCAGTTTGTATGTGTGTAACAGGTTGACAGAAGTGCAGCACAAGAAATCTTGGCAGCAGAAAGTTTAGGGAAGCACCAGAAAATTTGGAAATCCATTTGGGAATAGACATGCAACACAATCTCTTCTGATTTCCAATCAGCTCATGCCAAAAAAAGAAAGGGTTTTAATCAGAAAACACCCATAGCACAGAAAGTCTAAGTCACCAGATTTCAGTGGTACTCAGCACCTGCAGAAGTTGTTGACATCAACTGGAGTTGTGGGTGCTCAGCAATTAAAAGATAATGGGCCACGTGTGAGAAACAGATTTCCAGATTACATATCCTAGTGGGGTGGGGGGGCATAGCTTCTCCTATCACAGTGCCTATTACATCAGTTTTAGGGAGCAAAAAACTTAGTATAGTATTAAGGGCAAGTTGTATTGCCAAGTGACAGCTTTCTTACACTTAATCAAATTTTTGCCCTGTCAAATTGCTGAAGACCTAACATTTGCCTTGAATGAGTATTTCGATGTCAATCATGAAAGCAAGTGCTGTTCACTAAAAAATAAGTAGCTATTTGGTCCCTTTTAAATTAAAGCTTTCTTTTTTTAATATGGATTCCTCCAGGCTATGCTTGCATACTATTCCGTATTGTGCGTGGTCGCGAACGGCACTCGAGCCTGAGTGGTTAGAACAAGACAACATTTAAAAAGTCAAGATAATGTGAAAATGTTTTTAGTTTATTGGCAAAACTACTGTATTTGGATGGGTCGGCAGACTGACAATAGTTATCTGGTGGCGTCCTACAGAAAGAACCCAAGGGATCAAGTCAGGTGGTTGAGGGAAGGGAGGATTCACTTGATCGATGAGCTTTCCCCCCAAAGTCACAGCCAGGGCACTGCTGGAAGGAAACTCTGCAGCAGCTTGGACTGAGCATTAGAGATTTCCTACCAGCTCGGCACAGGAAGTTGTTCCTGTGGCTCACCTGAGGGAGTTCCTGTTATGAAGCCAACGGGTGGTAGGTTGAAATGCAATTTCTGAGAGTGATGTAATCCTGGACACCACTCCATAAGCAATGATACTGGTGACCTGGTTACAACCTGCACTGTTGTTGTAGCCCCTCTGCTGGAGTTTTGATCACAAAAAAGGGAAAAAAAAAAAAAAAAGAGGGAGTGGAATAATTTAAAAGGGGGAAAAAAAGGTTTCCAGATTTCCTTTGTTTAAGTGAAGCATTTTCCTTTTCCACTTTATTTTAATACAGAGACCTAGTACCTAACAGATGGAGACAGGACAGATGCACTACTGGGAGTGCCCATAAAACAGGTTGCTAAAATACAAATGGGGTAATTCTTTTTTTTTTTTTTTTAAATAAAGTAACCATTGTTGAAACCTCCCTTTACCAAAAGAATTTGCCCTTTGGTCTCCGGATAAAGCTGGGGGGAAAGAAAAGAGGACAGTAAAAAAAAATCAAATACATTATCTGTACAAGAAAATCCCATTGTACTGTATTCATGCACATCAGGAGCACAGACTGGTATAGTGGAATACCAGAAATAGGTGTATATTTCAAGAATTTTTAAAAATTGATGATAATGTCTCTGCATTTCTTAGGACTCTTCTCCCACTTCCCTTCCTCAAGTCTACTACGATACAGGTCAGATAATTTTCTCTCCTTCAGTTGCCAATCTTCAGGAGATGCTTAAACTTCCCAAATGAGTGACAAGTGGGACTTCCAGCATTAAGTACCTTAACACACAGAGCAAGTGAGTGATACAAGCCATTCTTGTGTAGCCATTCTTGCAATTATCAAGAAACAAACAGAAAAATTCAGATTCATTAGAAAAAGGGAATAAACAGAGGGTGGTCTCCAGGAGGGAGTGGATATCAGTAAAACACACAGAGAAAATAAAAGGTTTGTTATGTGAAACACTCGTAACTGCAATTAAGAGAGAAGAGCCTCATTTCCATATCCATACATTTATTTAGCATCTTGTTTTCTTGGTCCTTATTACATTACTAAAGTAATATTTATCTGGCTAAGCAAGAGAGTTCCCTTTTTGTAGTGACAAACACATAACTTATTCAACGTTATGGAGCCAGAGTTCACTGCCAACCAACAAAGCACAACGCTGACAGGGTTGTTTGTTTTTTATAAGCTCTTTTCACCATTTGAAATGATATGCAACCACTTTCAAGATACATTCCACGGTATTATGTAACAGCTTTCCTAATTTGTAATGGATACATAGTTTTAGTTTTACATGTCAAGTTTTGCATGAAGCATTTTAGTATTTCATTCAGCATATGCCACTTATAAATAATTTGATCTTTTTTCCCCAGAGCTGCCTCTAGCATAGGGAAATAACCTATTGACACTATAAAAGACCCTACCTTCCGCTGGTATACATACCCTTCCATTGGCAGACAAAACACATAGACTGTGTGCCTGGCCCTATTTAATTCACAAATTGGCAGTTATAAACGTGCTACCCAGACTTTTCAATATAGACTGCACCTTTGATGAAAGGGTTTCACATAGCAGCCACTTGCAATAAAGCATAAGCTAGCACCCTGTCCAGTTAGTGATTTGTGTTAGAAATGCTTGCTTTTGGCATGATTACTCCAGTATCTTTTATTCATGTGGTCCAAGCGAGTTGGTGGTCCTTAGACTAGCAAGTCAGGGTGCCTCTGTGCCAGAGATACTTGTCCATGAGAAGACCTGAGCATGTTCAGAGGACCAGTTCCTTTCATCCCACCAGATCTGCCCAATTTACAGGTGCAAAAAAAGGGTGAGATTTGATGTCTTCAGCACCAGCTGCTCCAGCCCCAAGACGCTCCACAGGGTTAAACTGCAAAAGCTTAAAAGATCCACAAAATTTAAATCAGTGAATGAGGACTATTGCTTAAAAAGATCTAAGAATTAGGTACATCACTGCCCAATCACATAGGCAACTTTTCAAGAGCTCAAAGCACAGTACATAAATATCTATAAGATCCAGCAGACAGAATACATTCTTGGGAATACATTCTTGGGAATTATTTCTTTTTTTCTTAGGCATACATTTACACTCTGCTAAGACTACATATTCTACCGTACAATCCTCTGGAAAACTGCATGCTTGGACTTCTATTCTCCAGAGGCTGTAACCTTATTTTAAAAGACAGACTCAACACCATAGCTGGCATTGTAGAACTGGGTGTGTTGACTTCAGTCTACAGTCACCCTTTCATTCCCATCACAGTTAGGTAATACCACAGATGATGGACTTTAACTGTTCTCTGCTTGAAGTTTCATGAGAAGGTCACTGCAGTACTAGAATACTGTACTGTGGTACAAACAGCTTTTATTTTCTGAAGTGCTTCTATAGAGCTTTTCTACAGAATCTTTAAAGTCTTATAGCAAATGTAAAAGCAAGATCTTGGTGAAAACTGGTGCAATAGCTTAATGGAAATTTGCTAAAATTAAGCAGCTTGTTTGCTTTTTACTGTCAATCTAAAAACCATACAGCATACTCACAAAGGCTCAGTTCACATGGAAGGAAAGTCTAGTATCTTTAGTTGCTGAGTTTAATGCTGATTGGTCTCTTTAAAGGGATTGTAAAGGAAATCATGCAAACAGTCTAATAAAGAGCCAGCCAAATTTTTCTAGTCTTAGATGTTTGTTTTTTGTGGAGTTTTTTTAATTTTTGGGGGGGGAACAGGGGCGTTTAAATAATATTTATTTTTCCTTTTGGTCAGAATGTTTCAGATCATAAAATCAATCACACAGCTTCTTCTCCTAGATGTCATGATGAGGTAGTATGCCCTCTCATTTCAATGCATGCCAATGTGTAGACCTGAGAGTAAGAAAGAATATATACCCATATGTATTTTAATCAGCACTGTTGGCTCTACCATTTAAACTAATAATGTCACTGGTACAAGTAACTGTGTTACTTGGATGTTTTACACTGGCCAGCAAATGCACTTGCAATCACTGGCATTCTGACGTCTGCCGAAATAGAATAAGCAATAGCAGTTGAGAAAGTGTACATGAAGAATTTTTAATTTTAAAGTTTTGTATTCCAGGACAAAAACTTTTAACCTTGGAAAGTGGCATCAGCAACAACTCTAGGTACCTATGTTATCTATTTCAACATGCTCCGTACTTTATTAGATGGCAAAATCTTGAAGCAACACACAACTTTGGTTGTGTACAAAATACCAACCAAAATAAAGAAATGTAGTTAATTCTTTTGACAAAAGATATAAAATACAATTAAAAGAGATCTTTGTTTTCCCTTTAGTGAAAAGCACTTAAGTTAGCTAGACGAAGAAGTTAGTTACAGTGGAAGCTATGTGCCACAAGACAAAGTTTAGCATTGTCTTCCATGTAGCTGAACACTGATCCCTGCAAGTTATTTTGTAATATTATGACCTGCATAACCTATGCGGGGGTGGAAGAGGAAAGTCACAATGACAAATTGCTAACCATGCCAGGAGACCCTTTCTTCCTTTTCCTGACAAAGCTTCCTCAGCAATGAATGTAGTTTCCTTGGACAGTGACACAACAGAAATTTGATTTACTAACCTATGGAGCTGAACCTCTATCCGCCAAGTTACCAGACAGCACTTGAGGGCTTAACCTGATCTGACACACTTCCTAATAGACATAGTGGTGGCTGCTTTCTGTACACATAGGACATTATTATCTATATGAAATAAAATTGGGCAGCTGCCTCAAAGCAAAGGAGTACACTATCAGTCTGCAACCTCAGACTGTGAGTGGTAAGAAGCCTGTTGGTTGGAATAGTTAAAAAGTAGACCAAATGATACTTTAGTTTACAACTGAGACTAATCTAAGAAGTGGACTAGACAATTTATAGGTTTACAGCTACAGGAGTGTACAGGAGCCATTTCCTTCATTGCATATTGTTCAGCTGTTACACACTTGGGTGATGTTACACACATTGGTGCTACACTAGCACTCAATTTGGTGGCATACTGCAACATTAAGTATGCTGGATTTATCTAACATCTAAATCTGACTTTGAGTTCTTCACATAGTCTATTTTAAACGTTAGGTTCAAGGAACTATACTCCACTTCCTTGACAAACAACCTCTTCTAGAATAAATGTAGAGTAGCCAGTTTTTCATTGATTTCTTTGGCTTATCAAGCTCTCCCACTCTCCTTTCTCAGGTCTCTTTAAGAACTTGCCTCTCTCAGAACTCAGTTCAAATCCAAGCCTGAGAGATGTCAGTGTTTGTGACATCCCTATCCAAATGTTCTTCATTCAAAGTCCAAATCACAAGAACGTCTTCCACAAATGGAATCAAATCAGTTCTAGGGTAAGTGTCCTAAGTTAAGGTGGAAATGAATGAAAGTAGTAGAGGAAAGGAAGGAAAATAGGATTAACTGCAATTCTACACAATGCATGAATAAATAGATATTTCTGCATCTCATGCTATCGGTCATGAATACCTAAATGTGGAGAGAAACTAAACACAGCAACTACTGTCCACCTTTCCTCTCTCTGTTGAAAATGTTAAACACAACACATCCATCTGGAAATTTATAAGTTTTCAATGCCAGCAAGCCCACTGCTTCCATCCTTCAATACAGGATATGCTAGGAAAAGATATCTACCTGTTGCAAAAAACAGATTATTCACTATTTAAAACAGGAGTTATATTCTTAACAAAGAATGCCATGAATATCTCTCCTTTCTTGAAGACTTGACACATTCTCAGTTATACCAATGTCACAAGGAATGGTTAACATATAGCAGCAAGCTACGGTTTAAATGGAGTCAAATGGCTTCACTATTTTTTGGACTGAATTAAATCCATCCAAACAATCTATTTTAACATTTATGGAAAAAATCCTACAAGAGTTGCACAACACCTCTGAGATTTTCAAAAAAACCTCAACTTTAGCTTACCTGTTCTCACCTTGAAGTCAATTCTTAATCTTTTATAAGGTGTTGGCATTTAAAAAAAACACAGATTATTCCATAACAATACATTCATGCAAAATTCATTAGTGCTGGTAGGACAGGTACCAACATCACAACAACCAGCTGACTGTAGTTATACTTATTTTACCACTTCATTAGTTAGAAAAATGTTTGCACATATAGGCTTGCTTACACATATAGAATAAATTCTTAGTTAAATTACCTGCTGAATGAGTGATCTGGCCTCCTCTGATATGTGATCTGGTACATTCAGAGAAGTGTGAGTGTTTATTCCTGCTGGATGGCATTCAACCAGTGTCTGAAACAATCAATCAGGAACACTTTTTAACCTACCTCATGTTATGTTATGCGTGGTTACATGATAATATATGTGCCCATTAAAGAACTATAATTTTAAATACAGTGTTAGCTTTTATCTGGGTTGTGGATTCTGGGACTAGAAGATTCCTTGTGAACAACTCAAAGTCCACAAAGAAAGAGACACATCTCCCATTTCCTCAATATAAAGCAAAAGTCAGAGGAGTGTATAAAAGGTACTTGAACTCTTCCTGGAAGAATGGTTTTATATGAGTTCTACTGTAATCTGCTTGTAGCCACATCCTTCACCTACTTCTGCTACATTACAATGGCCTTCTCCATTGTTACGATCCTTTTGAACCATATAAACTACATTTTGTTCAAATCTAAACTACTAGAGCTATACAATAAATCAACTGATTGGATGTGGCCAAATACTAATTATTTTAGAATATCAATTAACATTCCTGATAAGCAGTAACGTATTTTTCTTTTGACCTGTTTATTTGCCAAATATCATCATATAAGCATATTAGCCACATACATTAACTTTTAAAATAATGGATTGTGCTATATGCCTGCATTAGTTCAGACACTATATTAGACGGCCTCATATGAGAAGACAAAGTAGGAGGAGAGGAGATTAAATCCACTTTGCTCATTGGGTGGTAAATACTTACAGTAATTGACTGATGAAATATAAATACCTCAACTATGGACCCAGCTCTTATCTGGTTATACACTGCACCATCTCTTACCTTCCCTGTGAGGAGTTCAAACAGAATGGCACCCAGACTCCACCAGTCACAGGCTTCTGTCTCTTCCAGGATAGCTCCAACCTCTGAATACAAGACATTTAGATGGTATGAAAAAGATCAATTACACATTCAAAATGAACATATATATTTACATACCTAATAGTAAACATTGACTGAACATATACTAAATAATACATAGCTTTCATAATGCCTGCAAATTACTTAGCTCTGTCATGTCCTATTAAAGATTCCATTTTAAGGGCACCTACACAGTATCCTTAATACATGAGTTGCACAATATGGATAGTTTCAAGCCTAGCAAGCATTCAAGTTAGGGTTCTTCTTCACTGGATTTCAATTTTGCCTCGTAAAATGAAGTTTGAGAGAGATAGATTGATCATTCTTCTGAATGAACTCTGTTCATCTACAAAATAGGGACCTGGCAAAAACAGTCAACTAATGTCCTAGACAGTGAAAACGTAACTCAGTTAGCTAGCTCTTGGCCAAAGGGCAAGGGGGAGATGAACATAGTTTGTCCATGGGGAACTGGACTGAGATCACAGAATGCATTTCATATAGGCTACTCAAAGTCATCAGATGGTGGTGACTGAAAGTTACTGATTTGATTAAATTCAAATCAAAGAACTTGTTATAGGAAGTTCCCATCCCTACTCTCCAGCAGCCACCCAGGAACTTTTTTCATTATTCTTTACCCTCAGAAAAGTGCAGACAGCAAGGGAACAGCAAGACTGGTGTACACACCCATTATATGCATTCACATGCCCACAGTTGTGGCAAACAGAGAGCATCTGGCTTTGACAGGCAGTCTCATTTAAAAAACTCAAGTCTGCCCTAAAATATGGAGTATAAGAAATGGCAGGGAAGAGAAAAATCTTAATTCTAACAGTCAAATATTCAATAGCTATACTAAAATTGCTTTTGTATCAAAATCCACACCAGATTCCAAGCAGAGCACATTGATTAGTATTTAGTTATGTAGCAGTTGCTATGAAACACATTATGCCAGTTTAGAAAATGCTTGTATATCTTTTTATGGTGACAAACATGTGGATGACAGCAAAGGAACTACAAATGCATCAAATCATTGTAACAGGGAATAGGAAAACAGTGACTACAGTTCCCCAGCTGACCAACATACTGACAGCCCAGTCATTCATGGAACCATGAGCACTGCCACTTCTATTAGCTACAATGAAAGTTGATGTTCAACACCTTGATGACTGCACTTTAAGGCAATGGTTACAAGACAGTAGAAAAAGAAAAAGATTCGCCACACATAGGGTTTGGACATACATAACAATTTAAATGTTTCCCTCGCTTTATGCAGGTTCTGTATGTGGGAATTCACTCTTATCCGATGACCCTTTTTATACCAAAAATTTGTTATTTGCAAGGTAAATTCACTCATTTACTTGGTGTGGTGGAAGCCCACAGTCAGCTGCTTTGTGCAGTGCATTGCGGAAATGACTCCATAGGAGGAGGAAGAAAAAATTATTTGAGCTGGGTGGAGGTGCCCCAGCCAGGCTGCAGCACCAGCCTCTGCAGCCCGGCCTGCTCTGGCCCCATCAGTGCAGCACCCCAAGAGCTGTGAGCCATGAAGCTGCCTGGCAGCAGCACCCATGGCTGCCGCTTGAGGTAACTGGTGCCTGTGCTTCTGGAGCTCCAGCTGTCCTGGGAGCATAGCAACGCCATGTCTGTACAGTTGAAGGGGTCAGTACAGTCGAGGTCTTGGAACATATCCTTACTTGTTACATTGTAAAGTGGGTTCCCTTTATGCGAATTGGAGTTATGCACCATTTTCCAGGAATGCATGTACAGCATAAAGCGAGGGAAACCTGTATACTAGTATTCAACTATACCGCTATAAGCTGTTCCAATGTAATTATGTACTGTCTCCCCCCCATACAGCTTTAAGTGCAGCTAAACCTCTGTAACTTTAAACCTAAATCAAACAGTGTTAAAGTTGTTTTTTAGCTTATTTATACTCGTATAGAATGGACAGACCTAACAGTAAAACCAAAGTGCTTGAGACATGCCTCTTCCCTTCTTAAAACAGTTTAAAGTTACATCTGTCCATATCCATAAGATGGGGGGGGGGGGTTCCTTTTTAAAAACTAAGACTGTATCTAGGCTTCTTTGAGTATATACCTCCTGTTAAAAAGAAAGAAAGAAAGAAAAACATCACACCCCAGCTAACACAGCCCCACCAATATAAAGTCTGTATGTCTACAGGTCTGAGCTATACAGTGCCAGATACAGAACTGCATCAGAATCATAAGCACTTCTTTTCTAAAAAGCCATTTTTTTTTCACTGAGGGAGACCTTCTAGTTGCATGCCTTTAAAAAAAGGCCATTCTACTTGCAGGTTGTAGAGTCCCAAAACATCTCACCACAAACTCCTTTGCATGGGAATGCCCTTTACTGGTTCCTTTAGAAAACGAGCTTTCTGCTAGAAATTTCCACTAGAAATGATTCTGGGAGACAGAGCAGTACAGGCACTGCAGCCTTCATCTGCCCCCTCTCCCTTGCTCTTTGCACTGAACCCTGTCTGGGGAAAAGCATGGGGAACAGGAGCAGTGGGGAAAAGCTCTGTGCCCATGCCTCAGACCAAGCACTCTGGTCTAGGAAGTGGGTGAGGAGCACCAGGGCTATCCTCTAGTCGGCTCCCAGTGCCCGGGAGCTAAGTGGAGCAGCAGCCTGGCAAACTTCCCTCCCCCACTCTTCTCCCTTCAGAGAGGGGACTCCAGTCCAGGGAGTGGGCAGGGAGCTGTGGGGGAAGGGGTGCGGATCTGCTCAGCTCCTGGCACCCCCACAGCTGGATGGCAGGGGCAGCAGAGACAACCTCCCCAAACCTGATTCCCAGTTTCCAGATTTTGCAAGCTCACCTCTGCTGCCCAGCTGAATGGTGGAGGTGGCATTTAAAGCCCAGGGTACCAGGAACCAGGCAGGGAATAGTTTACCCAGTTCCACTTCTGGGCCTCAGGGCTTTGCAACCCCTACCCCCATTGCCCAGGAAGGTGGTTTGGGTGGCAAGAAGAAGCCAGAAGGAGCTGGCAAGCCCCCCAGCCTCTTCCCCAAACTAAGTGTAAGGAAGAGGCAGGGGAGCAGTGGCTGGTGCTCCCCTCCCCTCCCATCCATGTCACACACCAGGGTCCTTGGTGTGAGAAGTGGGCAAGGGGCTTGCAGTGCTGCTCCCTGCCCTTGGCTCCCAGGAGCCAAACAAACTAAGCAGCACCACAAAACCCCTGCCTTCTCCTCACACCAGAGACCTCAACATGTGGGAAGCACCTGGCAGCTGCCCCTCCCCTCCCTTCCCCTCCCCATCCATGGGAAGGGCAGGAGCAACTGCCCCCTGGTGCATTCTCTAGACCAAGGTGACCCCAGTCTCCAGAAAGTAAGGAAACCTTTCCCCGCAGCTCAACCTCTCCTGGTCCTTAGGAGGAGTTAAGCTACAGGGAGGTGTGGAAACATTCATTTTCCTAGGAGAAACTCACCAGAAGGCATTTCTACTGGGTTGGAGTCAGGCTACTTTTCTCCTAGAACCACCATTTTTGGTCCAGGACAAACAGCATGAATGCTTGCACGCTTGTTGTTTCTATTAGGAGAACAGGGAGTCTCTCAGTAGAAACATAACGCTTGTATGTGGCCCTAAAGCGAACCGTACACTTTGATTTAGTTCATTAAAACTAAGGCAGCGTGAATGGAAAGTAGGATTTAACAAAACACTTTGGACTCCTCTACACAGGCAGTTATTTTAGAACAGTTTTATCTGATTAACTCCCAGTGTGGATGTTCTTACTCCAGATTAAACATAATGGAAAGCTGAACAATTTACTATTAGATGAAGAGAGCGAGATTTTTCCACACATCAACCACCCTGTGATAACTGCTGGTGTGCACATTGTAATCCTTTATTATGTGGAAGCTAAACCACAGCTGTTTAACTCTTAGTAAAAGAGGGATAAATTACCAAGATTTAGCTTTTACTTACCAAAGAGCGGGCGCATCTACAAAAGATGTTTACTGCAGAGCTGCCTAATTAGCTCCGCACTAAATTTACAGCATCTACATGTGCAGCCCTATTACCCCACAGGAAACGAATTAACTTCACCAGAGATTAGTACTTGTAAACACAAGTATTATCCTATGGTGGCGTTCTTCAGTGTGCAGCAGCACATGTGTAGACACTGACAGGGCTGGCTGGGGCATGAGCTGTCTGCTGGCCAGCCCCACACTGGAGCAACCTCACGCCCCTGCCAGCCCCTCTGCAGCACACTGAGCCACGTCAGAGCAGCCCCAGGCTGGCAGGCTGACCCTTCAGGCCTCCTGCCAGCCAGGGCTGCGCCAATCCAGTTCAACACGCTTCGGTCCCAGGAGCAGGTATAAACACAGCAGCTGGGAGCAATAAACTCCAGCACAATATGCACCATAGTTTATTGCATCACATTATTTTCACGTGCAGACACACCCAGTAAGTACATACCCACAGGCAGTTACAACAGAACAACTAACGCAGAGTAAATCTGTGACCTATATTACCCTCTGAGGAACTGTTTTTCAGCCCATCCCCTAAGAGTGCCTTGTTCTGAACTAGTTGACTATTAAAACTATTATTAGAATTTAAACTTAGAATTATAAATACACTCTATTCTGAAATAAGACCATCCACACAGGAAGTTAATCAGAATTAACCATTCTGCTTTAAATTTACCCCTTTCCTTAATACAAATCTACTTATGTGGATAACTAACCCCTTATAACATGATAGTGCCATACAATACAGATAATCTAGTCCCTAAAGGCATGGAGGGGTGGGGGGAGGAATCCAAAAATAATGATTAGTACACAATGATCTTCTCAATTCATTGACACATTCTGTTTAATAAAAACAAATTCCCTGAGCTCAGAAATCTGACAGGACTGGTCCAGGGTAAAGAAGGAGATGATAGAAAAGCTTATTCTAGACAATGACACTATTCCATTATTTTGCTTTAGTGGGAGTCAGTGCTGACCAGTTCATTGAAGAATCAACCCCCCAACACCTTCAACCAGAGAATCACAACACTATTTGTTACAGGAGGCTGGTAAATATTACCTCAATTTACAGATTGGCAAAATGAGGCGCACAGATATTAACAGACGGAGGAAACTAAAGCCCAGCTCACCTGGCTTTAAGATCAAATCTAACCATACAAATACTGGTAACTTACAACATAAGAAGAGTTGCATCAACACAGGTCACTTTCCCTATATTGACACAACTCCCAAACACCAAAATGAGATAAAAGTCACACAAGGGATTCAACTTATCTTTTAAAGGAGGCATGGCAGTACTATAAGCAACAGGAACAGACTCCAAATGATCGGTACCAAACCGAGACAAAATTTTTAAGGAAAAAGTCATGTAGGTGAAGCATCCATATGCCCTCCATGTCAAATTAAAGGTAGCTTCACTCTTCTCCCAAACTACCCAGTGCTTCCTCTTCAGCTCCTGTGCCCTCATCAGGCCCACTCTTTTCATTTACAGAATTAGAATAAGAGGTTTTCTTTCTTTTAAAAAGTCACTGAAAATATGTAAACATGTGCTGTTTATATTCCCTTACTTTGAACAGGTCACATTACTTTTGAGGTTATATATTGACAGTAATAAATGCAGAATGCTACATCAATGTCACTGCATTTTATCTCAAATTCACATCACAGGAAAATTTAGAAACTATAGATTATTAAGTGTTTTCAAGTGATACAAAAGTAGCTAGCTAATGTAATACGCCACACAGTACATATGCTTTTTTTTAAAGCTTTAATAATGCAACAAATCTAAACCACAATATCTGCCTTCATGAAGAAAACATTTTCATCTCTATCCATCAGCAAAGTAAATTAGACAATAAATGGTAGTGACCTATAAGCCTAAGTGAATAACATGGGGATAGTTGTGCCAGTCCTTTATAAACCTTGAAATCAAGGACCCTATTCACATTCTTATACATATAAGTGACAATGCTGTGATTTCTAGAAATAACTGTACAAAATTATGGGAAAAATTATACAAAGGAACTTGTAAGCACAAGATCCTTTCAACTGGAAAAAGATGCTAAGGTAAACAAATCAGGAGTTTTTTCAACTTTTACACAAGCTAAGGAGAAGAGCTATTTTCTCTCCATCCTCCAATCCATATCCATGAGACAAGCTGTATTAACTAATGCAAAGCAACAGAAGTGCTACACCCCTGTACAGTATCGGTAACCCTTACTGGTAATTGAAAATAGCTAGTTTTGTGAAATGCTCATCAAGTTTACTTATGTCTCTAATTGATACAGATAAACAGCCTCTGTAGAGAAATCCAAAACTATTTTTCTAGTATACCTGCTGGCCTCGACTGAAACACTACTTTTATGTTTTCCATATTTATCTGAATATTTATGTCATAAATAGCAATATTTTGTTTTCTTCTATGCCACAAATAATGTTGTGTATTTTAAAAATAAATTTTAAAAGCCAGTTCTAGAGTAGAAAGTAGAGCTTAATCTAAGCTATTTTAGAAGTAAAATTTTTACCCTTTATTAGTATTATATCCAAGATGCATTCTTTTGTCTTCTTTTAAAAGTATATAATTATGGTACAATATCTCAAACAGAAATATCAACCTTTATGCAAAAAGGTGTACGTGTGTGCACACGCATATGTGTAAACCCTTTACTTACTGCAGACAAGAAGCTTTTCTCCCTCATCTAACTTTTGTTTGATAAAGACCTGTTATAAACAACACACAGCAACACTATCCAATTTTTAGATCGAAAGATACTAGGTTCAAGGCCAGATGAGTAGATGTGAAGCTCACTGTGCAACTTAGCCTTTTCTTTCAGTTCATCTGGAACAAAAATCAAGCAAGTTTTCCAGGCGAAACTGTAACTCCCACAGGAAAGCTCTGAATTAGGAAAAAGACTTCAAGGAAGTACATAAGAAAATATTTTTAATGCTAGTGGAGGTCAAATACCACTTAGTATCTAAGACAGTAAAATCACTGGATCTAGAATTTTGCATTGGTATGTTTTTCATGAGATTAAAAAAAAAGAAACTATTTGCCTCTTGATTGATTGGTTATAATTTCAACTACTGATGAGTCCCTTTCACTTGTTCTGCATTTTTAGTGGCAATAACTTAACATCAAGCATAGTTTTCCCATCAATCACAACCCAAAAACAGCAGTCTGAATTATAGTCAGGTGCCACAGCATTATCCAACTAAGACAATTAAGGAGAACTGATAGGGGGGAAGAGCTACTACAAAATCCTGAAAATAAAATACAGGGTTTTCCACTTTCTTTTGCTACTCAGGATACAGAGTACTACATGAACAGCCATTAGACTTGCTTCAGAAATTCTATTTTCCTTAAGTCACTTAAGTTTTAAAGCTTAGCATTTTAACTTATTTTAATGTTTATAAATGTAAAGAAGCATTTGCAAAGAGTCATATAAAATAAATCCAAGCCAATTTACTCTATACATATTTAGTCAGCCAAGATCTCCTAAGATACAGTAACTAAATAGTACATCACAAGTGATTCGGCCATAATAAAGTGCACTGGCAATTTATAAAACACAGTACTGAACCAGAGTTAAGTATCAAAAATGCAGCATGGTCTTTACACAATAAAGTAGTGAAGCAAGTCAAATGAACATCTGCCAAGATCAAATGGAGTATGAAAATAGGAAGCATCATATTTAAGGCATTTTAAATACATGAGCATGTATGTTCCTTTTTTGAAAGAATTTCCTCATGTCACTTAAGGAAAAAGGTTAGTAGAGGAGATTTTTTTTCTTACTTTTAACAACTCAGCGTAAAATTAAAACTTCCTCAAACAATCTGGTGACATAACAGACAAAAAGCCTTACTTCTCTGTTATCAAAAGAAGGCAAACACTTTTTAACCTTTCAGCTCTGTCTGCTCACATTAAAAGCAAATCCTTCTGACTAACTTCAAGTTCTATGCCCAATTTGAAGAAGACTGTCTAGCATCTGAAAGCTTGTCTAACTATCCCAACTCCACAGTTGGTCCACTAAAAGATATCATCATAAGAAATCCTTGCCTCTCACATACTTTCCGGACCATCATGGCTATAACATCACTCTTACATAAACTAGTGCACAAGCACTTTGGGAATTATGCCTTCTCCTGGCATGTTAACTGGATTCTGTTCTGAGCAAACTATAAAGCAGGTGACTGTGAAGTCAACACTGTTTAAAACATGTCATTGCTTACAACACTTATCGTATCCAGAAAAAATACAGTATAAGAACTTATGAAAGGAGGTACTTTAAAACAAGCCTGGGATGGATCCAGGATTTGGCAAAGGGGAGTACAGGAGCAGCACCCTGGCCCCCATTGCAGAGGTAGCTGCACCCCTGATCCCAGCCTGCCCCCCACCCCCTCCCCACACTGATAGGACATACCCCACCCACTCTGTGTGTGTGTGTGGCCGAGGGGAGGGGGGCGGGTGGCACATCCTACCATGTGCCCCACTGTAGCAGCCTACAGTGACTTTTTTTTAAGTCCCCAAAGTACACAAGAATCCCTGCCTTCCTCTCCATGCTTAGAGGCACATACTGTTCCCTTCCCTTCTCTCCCTCCCTGCCTGCTGCTACTGCTTTCCCCACCGACCTAGGGGTGGGAAAAGCTGCAAAGCCCCTCCTGCTATTTCAGCTGGGCCGCACCGGGGTTGGGAAGAGTGACAGCAGTAGCAGCCCAGATGAGAGCTGGATTCCCTCATCCTGCCAGGTCCCCCTGGAAGCAGGCACGGGAAGGGCAGAACCCCCCTGCCCACCACTCTCCTGCTGTCACTGTTCCCACCTCAGCCCAGCCCCTGCACACCCCAGTGGAGCAGGTAGGAACAGCTATGAAGTTTCCAGTACTCCCCAAGACCACAGGGAAAGCAGAAGAGGGGAAGCAGGAGGATTTTAAGTGCTTTGGGAACTTTAAAAAATCCCCAGAGACTTCCAGGCTAGATCCAATCTGAAGGGGGGGGGGGTGCAGCCATACCACTGCACTGCCCCTAAACAATCCTTACAGGCAAGTCACATACATTATTTGTGGAAAGTTTATAACTCCCTGTAAAATATTTTGTTCACAAGCATCTGCATGCATGACATTTCGCCATTTTGGATTGGAGAACAGATGTCTTTAAAGAACTCTAAAACATTTTATTCCCCCTCTTCACATCAATCATCTTTTGTCCACGTCTAGATTTTTCGCCTGTATTTGGCTCATCTAAATTATATTCAAGTTACTCTACAGACTTGTTTCCCATTTTCACTGTTCCTTAAATCAAACTACCCATCGCTTCTATCATTGCTACTCATACTGTCTTTATCCTGCCTTTCTATTCTCTTCTTTGCATTTAAAATCAAAGTGATATATTTGGGACATGCAGGAAAACAAGAATAGAACCAAAGAGATCTCAGTCTCTCACTATAACTGTTAGACCAATTCTTCCCTTGACTTTTAGGGGTCAGTGAAATTTTAATCTGCCACAGCTTTTCCAAATCTTAAACAATCTGCTTCAAGAAAAAAATCACTACAGTATAGAACATAATTCAATAAGCGTCTGTAATCTCAATCCAAAAATTATGTACACAAATACCAAGGACTTCTACCTTCAGGTATTAATTTAATAAATTGGTGCAGGCTTCATTTTTCTTCCCCAAGTAAAATTATGACATAAAACCTAATGTGGCTGGCATTTCTGGCAATATATTTTTTAATGTTGTATGCTTCAAAACATCAGCTGCACATTACTACCTGCCATGAAACTGTGTAACAACAGAAGTCAAGCTGGCTTTTGGAACCAAAGCAATGAGGTTATGGTGTGAAAAATTTGGGGCCCTTTTGATTTTTAACAAATAAAACCTTTGATTCTTGAAGGCTTCCTGTGGCATGCAGTGAAAATTGGCTTAGACCAAGCCATGTATATGATGTCTTTGCATGCACACTTATACAGAGAATGTGGACAATGTCCTGATCACATCTAAGTAGGTTGTGGAATTATCAGAACACTAGCATGTGATTATCCTATTTCCTGCAGCTACCTTCTAGATCATGCAGCAGAAAATATAGGAATTATGTGGACAGATGCCCTTGTTGACTTGAAATCTCAACCAGTGTGCATTTCTGCACATTCAGTTTGCTGAAAGTTCACTACCGAGGAGAAAAACACACATACACACACACAAAAGAGCTGGTGGGAAAAATGGAAGTTCAGAATTCCTCTGTTAGCTCATTATCACTGTATTATCCAAGTTCCAGGTTTCACAGATGTGAAACCATTTCCATGTTAGGTGGTAGAATAATAGCAGAGATCATTCCCTCCAATCATAATTTTATTTTAAATTAAACTGTTTTTCTGTTGATAAAAATGATCTTTGATTTTATTTATTTATAAAAGGCCATTGCATTTCACATCAAAAGGGTAATACAGCCTTCTGATAATATCATAGTCATGAAGTAGGACTTCTCTTTAATTGGTAGGAGTATTTAGATGCGTTACATATACAGTGTGCGGGGGAAAAGATACTGGTTCACAGATTTTATCAACACATTATGTTAAAACAGTAAATCTTCTCTAGAGCATTGTGCTTCATAATGTAGGTATAAAAATAACAAGTGGATTTGTTTTTGCTTTATCAACAAGACCTAATCCTGATAAATTATGCCCTAAAATGCTCTTGATTAGGCTACAGCTGCAGCTATTTATATTTTGGCTTTTTCATAGGTATAAACAAACTTAACTATGACTAGGCTGCTAAAAGACTTCCCAGTTTTAATTTTACAAAAGTTGAGGCCTACTGTGTAATACAATTATTGCCTTATTTAAATAGGAATTACTTTAAAACTAAGATCATAAAGTTGGCAAGAACTATACTTAAATAACAGAAGGTGATCATTTGCATTTCAAAATTTATCTAGTTTGCCTTCCCCTCAATTAGACCAAAACATGTTGATTCACAGGTTTGTGTGTGTGTTTGTTTCTTTTTTAAACTTATTTATAGAGCAGAATAATGGCCCCCCTGCTAACTTGGCATTTGCTCAAGTTTCTGTCCATGTAAATTGAATCTGTTACTGGAATTTTCCCCCCCTCAGAATACCAAGGCACATTAACCAAGAGATAAAAAGATACATTGCCGATATTATCAAGCACAGGGCAGGTGGATTATGTGTGGGTTTTTCCTTCTTGCTTTTGGACAAATATGTGATAAAGGTTCTCAGAGGGCACAAGAGCGAAGGGCTGTTTAAACAAAAGTGAATCATTCTCATCGTGTTCTGATGACAACTTTACTTTTTATTCAAACAGCACCTGCTTAGCACTCTTTAATATTATTTAGAAAACCAAAAAAATTTAAAAGCAGTATGGTAAACAAACAGAAAGCACTTCAAATAATATTAAGATAGCAACAATTCTCATTTATGTGGTTTCCAATATTTTCTTAAAATACGGTACTGTCCTTTGCCAAAAAAAAGAATATTACTCTTAATGGTGTTGAATTTTGGGTGAATGATTTATAAATCATCATTTCTCTTGTGGTTTAGAGAAACAAAATCTGACTTATCATGGGTAGCCAGCAAAGATATGGTTTGGCTATTTATCAAAGTATAACACACACACTACTTCTAAGTATCTGCAGATAACTGTTATCACATTATATGTTTCAATCTGAACTTTCTTTTTAATAGAGCAGATCTATCCAACGTGCAAAGGTGCCTTATGCTTTTACCAATGTTAGTACTACTTTTACTCTACAACTCAAAACTTGAAAGTTCCTTTCTTGCTACGCAAATAATTACAACAAAGCTCTCCCTCAATCTACAGCTCCTGTCAAAAGTTAGGCAAAGAGTGCCAGCCAGTTCAAGAGCAGAAATCCATTAATGGTACAATGCCACCTGCTGTCAATTCTGAGAAATGTAACCTCTGTTTAAGATTTTATCCCTGATGAAAGAGGCTTCTACTTTATTAAACATACAAGACTGTGTGGTGGTTCAATATAACTGTGTTTACGCAGTCATAAGGCTATGCTAGGCAGCTTTTTAAACCTTTATTTTTTCCCCATTTCTTTGATACTTGACCATCTGTAAGGAGCACTTGTTTTATAATATAAATGATATGAGAAGAATACATGCCTAGTCGTATTTCTCCTCTGCTCCATGGTTTAGTGAGAGCCTAGCGACTCCTTATCTTTCAGAATCTGAAGGCTATAATGACTATTTCTATTACAGTCTTAAAACACATCTACTCTAAGACGGCATAGTGATAGACAACTTATTAATGGACACCCTAACTCCACCCAAACCCCCTAAAAATTATGTTTAGAAAAGGACCCCATCTTGAAATATAGACAATCAAATACAGATCTATAAGAAGCTGTTTCAAGTAGTACACTTAAGCCAATTTTCCTTTAAATAATTATGCAATCAATTTATTCTTTTTAAAACTCTCTCTTTCATCCTCTGTCCCCACAGGTGTGAAAGTCCAACACAATAAATCCAAGAAATTAAAAATCAAAACTGTACAGTGAAAATAAATCCACTGAACAGATTTCATCTGCAGAGCTCCTTCATTTCTAGTTATTTTTGTTGTTACTTGTAAACAGTAGTAATAAAAACATAACTTTTATGCTAGCAAGATTTTAAATTTGTGACATCCTGCTACCAAAAGCTGCCTTTTGTTGCTCTGAAACCTACTCCAAAAATTGATGCAAATATAGTACTGCATCCAACTGTACTCTGTATTGCATTTGAGGGCAGGGATCATTTTAGATATGCTCTGTTCACACATCTTCTAAAGCATCTTCTACTGCCACTGTCAAAGACAACATACAGGACTAGACTGGCCATTGGTCTGATCCAGTGGGGCACTGTTTATGTTTTGATTCGTAATAGCTGGCTCTAAAAAGCCATGTTTGTATACAGTCACTCTCTTCATATTGCAAAAAAAAATAATTAAACATACCAATAATAGGACTGGCCAAAATGTAGGAAGCCTGTTTCATGCACAATTTCAAAACTTATAGTTTGTCCCAAGATGGGAGCAAAACGTAGAACTCCAAAACTATTCCAACCCAATTCTTGTGGCAGGGAAGGACTAGGGAGAAGGTTAAGTGTCCCAAGAGCAGAGGCGGGCAATTATTTTGGGTGGAGGGCTGCTGACAGAGTTTTGGCAAGCCATTGAGGGCCGCATGACAGGCAGCCAGGGACAGATAAATATTAATTTTCTAAATTTTTTAGGGGCCCCATGGGTCAGATAGAATGACCTGGCAGGCCCCCGTGGGATGCATTTTGCCCACCCCTGCCCTAGAGAGAGCAAAACAACAGAGTGCAGGGGAAATCAGATCTAAACCAGGACCATTCAAAATAAAGCGAATTAAAATATCAGGTATTATGCAGTTGTTCTAGGAACTTTTTTATGAAAAAGATTATCAAATTCAACACAATATTGTGGTTATTTCTTTTTTGTGCAAAAATAATGTTTGGCAGCTCCTGTAAATACTTTGGAAGAAGAGTCTCTCACAGCAAACTGAGTGAAACCCAACCTGTATTTAAAAAAATAAGCCACACAAAGAACAGGGTGAGGGAGATGCTATTATACTGATATGGGAACTTGAGTTCAGGAACACTCCTGCAGTCCTGAATAGAACACTAATCACTCAAGTACCGTTTACTTCCCTATATCGTGGGAGTGTTCCCCAACTTGTAGGAAACCCTCTAAAATTAATTGCCCGAAGTTGAGGAAGTGGTATAGAACAGAATTCAAAAACAGCAGCCCTAAAGAACCAGACTGGACTGAGTAGCACAGGTTATTACTAGCACAAGTATGAAACTGTTACGTGATATAAGCTGCCAGTCCACTCAAAGCAACATTGTATTAATTTACTGCGAACATTTATATAAATATGCTAAGTTAAATGCTGAAAGCAACATTTATACCAGGTTAAACTGCACAAATATGAAAAAATGAGAGTATGCTGATAAAAATCCTTTTGCTGTATTGCAGACAGGCTGACCTCAGTCACCTTGCATGTGCAAACCCTGACCTGGTAAGTGGAAGTGTGCAGATGCACGCTTACACCCATGAAAGCATTGCAATAAGCTCTAGGAGACTCCAGCAATCATGGTGGCTTGTCCACATCAACTGAGCTGCAGGACTGGCAACTTAATCTAAACAACTCCAGCAGACTTACATATGCAGTGAGGCCGATGTGTGAATGGCGCAGGAAAACTTAACCCTGAATTCTGTATTTAAAATCTATTTCAACTCTGCTCTGACCGTGGGCCAGTGGTGCAGGAGTTGCTTGTTTGGAACTTAATGGGGCAGAAAGGTCTCCTGTCTATATCATAATTTGCACGGCTAAAGTCAGGCTTTGAAGTCCAGACCTCACTACAGTGACGAGGTGAGAAAATGGCTTGTGTTTCCATCTTTGCTATCACTACTCTTTCGCTGCAGAAAGCTTCCCAACAAAGCTAAGCTAACAAGACAGGAATACATCTATCTGCATTATGAAAGATGTACTCCGGCAACAAAGACTTTTCTCCCCCTTTTCAAAAGCAGTAACAATTACTGGAAATCTGAAGTGAAGGGACTTACAGGTAATCATGTTCCTGGAGTTAATGCAGTGCAATATTTAGTTTGTTTTTAAACATAAAAGTATTTAACTGTGTTTCTCTGAGACATTTATAATCTTCCTCATGCAAACTGACCCAGCAGCAGCCTCTGTGCCAGTCAGGCTCAGCAGAGAGAACGTGCAATTTCACAACAGGGGTCAAAATTCAAGTCTTAGCAGCTGCTAATGGATCATATTCTGCCACCTTTATTTCTAACGAGTCACTCCTTACTATATTTCCTTTTAATGGGACTAACTCCTAGAATTACTACTCAATGCTAAGTTTAGTTCAAAAGAGACTTTTTTTTTTTTAAATTGGCTCATAAAATTATTCCTCAACCAACCTTTGTCAAACTCAGTCAGAGACTATACACATGGCTTGGTTATACAATACCTAGAGGCCACGTTTCAAAGTTCCATCGATCCAGGAATTCAGCCAGAAAAGAGTTATGGCAGTTTAAATTTTAAAGTGAGAAAGATTTCACTTTTCTCAGACAACTGAACTACCTGAATGGATTTTGCTCAAACATCTTGAAACAGTTCCCTTTGAACTTTTGCAGGTTGAAACAGAATCCACACATGAAAAATCCTAGCCCCAGAGTATTTCTTTTTTAACTAAATATGAAATTTTGAAAACAAGAGGTTATAAGTGGAAACTCTTTAGTCACCCCTTTCCAGGCAGTCACTATCATCTGACAACTATAACATCACAAAATTAAAATGAGGAGTTTTCAGTTTCAAGCATATTTGTCACCATAAAAATTCCTGAGATACCTACTTGGCAACCTTGCGTTTAATAGCAATAGTTCTAAGAAAAGAAATCTCTACATTACTTCGAAGTCCATTTAGTTCATCATATTCCACTATGTTTCTTACATTTTCAGATCTAAAAGAAGTCAATGCTTATTTTTCTATTATTGTTGCACAGTTATGAAGCCTGCCATTTAAAAGCTCGTTGTGACACTTGATCAATCTGAACTGCCGTCTTTTCTTTCATTGTTCTAGTCAATGCTTACTGAAACAGCAAATAGCTAAGTTAAACAAACTGTTTCTTAAAGTGTCTTAGAAACTACAATTTCCATACAATGACATTTGGTACAGGCTCTATAATATATCAGACTACAATACAGTTCAAGAATGATACTGTTACCTGCTCTTTCAAATTCTAAGACAGTCAGAAAAAGTCCTATCAGATACTGCATGAACTTCAGCTCCCAATGAGAAGTATGTTATATAGGCTCCATGAGAAAATGAAGGCTGCTAATCTATTTTCCAAGTGAAACATTTTAGGTGATTGCTCTAACCTGGGGCACAGTACATTCTCTCTATGGCATCGTTGTCACAGGAATCTTCAACCTCACTCCACCTGCTAAAATACGTTAGCTGAATGTGTCCTAAAAACAAAACGACAGGAGAAATCAAAACATTTTTCCCTTCCATTTTCTGCAGAAGTGAACTGTAATTACTCCTTTTGTAGCTAAAAACAGTATCATTAAGAATAATGGCATCATTAAGTACTAGAAGCTATTACTGGGGGTGAATTTGCTGCACTGATAATGAAGCTCTAGACAGGAAATGAAGATACTAATTACAAGATAAAACGCCTACTCAGTTAATTGGAAGCAACAGCGAATAAAAAGAAATGCATTTGCAAAAGTTCCTGACCTCTATCATTCAATAAGATGTTGTTTGGGTTCAAATCGCGGCACACAATTCCTTGTCTATGCAAAGCATCAAGGGCTACAACCATTTCAGCTGCCCATCTTTGAATGCAGTCCTCTGGGATGTGAAACGTGGAGGTTAGTGCCAGTCTGTTGTCAAGGTCCCGAAAAATTTGATGTATTTCCATCTCTCCTTCTGTTGCTCTTTCACTCTTGTCCTTTGACGCTGTTTCTTCACTTTCAACCTTTGGTAATAAAACAGGGTTTGCATCCTCTTTCCCAAAATCTTCAGTTTGATCAGAAAACAGTAACACTGCTTCACCTTCTACAGCATCTCCATCTATGCTATGCTCTTTAGCACCTGAGAGTGGGTTAGAAATAAACAGGAAACTTTCCTCTGTGTTCGCTGTGGTTAACGATGTGGAAGAATTTGCTCCAAGTCCTTGAAACTGAGCCACAGCTTCTGAGCATCCTAGATCAAAATCAGATCTAAATAGTGTCTTAATAACTTCCTGAGTGACAACACACTGCCCTTCTGACTCTTTGCTAGAAGAGTGGCCTAGTTCAGGCACCTCATAATTTAACTTTTGATCAAATGCTTTGCATTGTTCTGTTGTATTATTCAATTGTAAGACATCAGGGGTTTCTAACAGTTTGCTTTCTAAAATAGCTATATCAGTCTTTGTATACTTTGTTGGCCTAACTTCTGCTGCTGCTTCTATTTGCTCTGACATACCAGGCAGATTTATTAGCAGATCCGGCCTTCCTTCATCAACACTACTAACATCGTCCACAGCAGCATCCTTAAAAGAAATAACCGGCACAGAGTCATTTGAACCCCTGCTTATGGTGTCATGAGCTCTAAAGCCCACTCTGCTTTCTATGGCATCAAGACTTCTGTCACGATCTGGTGCAGAAAAAAATGGCTTTAAAGGTTCTGATTTTAAGCTAAATAATTTATCTCCAAAATCAAGCCCCAGTAGTTCACTGGTGCTATCTTTACTATCTATTCTGAAGAGTTCCATGGGGCTGTTCTTTGATCTATTTAATGAATCTGATATCCTAGTAGGACTAATGATTTCTGGGTCAGCATCTTCTGTGAAAATCTTTACTTCCTGAGACATGACCTGAGAGCTGAAACTATCATTGCCAACTACAGTATTTGCCTGTAAGCATCCTAAGTCTTTGGTATTATGACCTCTTCCCTCTATTTTCAGCACAGGTTCCTCATTTAAAGAGCTAGGATCAATTTTTTCTTGTCCATACTCATTGCACAATGTTAAATAGCTACTAGTGCATTCTTCTTCTGAACTTGACCCAGAATCCATCCATTTGGGAGAACTTTCTTGGCCATCTTCCTGATTACTACTATCATCTTGAGAACTTGGGGTAAGACTGCTCTTCAGTGGTATAACTTTTAGCATGTTCTCCCCATCACTTGCTCCAGAGCAAACACTGCTACTGATTTCCTTAGGGCTGGGAGATGGCTGTTGCAGGTGAATCTTAGTAGAACTGGATCTTTTGAGCTCAGGGATTTCAAAACTTTCTTCAGGGCTTCTGTTTAAGAACTTACTGATGTAAGACCACAGTTTGCCTCCTATGAAAAAGAAAGAACATCTCAGAATGTCAATCAGAACAGACTCTGCTTCATTATGAAATATAAAATACATAACTCAGGAAACTACTTCCTGATGCAAATCATAGCAGGTTGGATGTGCTAGTTCAACAGGGAATATATCAACTAGGCTTATGGCTTCAAATAAACCTATTAATGCATTTATGAGTGGCACCCTCTTAGATTAAAATAGAAAGAATGTTTAAAAACCTATTTGATGACATGCCCCAAGTTGCCTTCATGTCATGAGATAGCAACATCAGAGAAAGTAAAATAGATTCCTATCCCATCACCATTCTGCTTGTCCTGAGATGTTTCTGGAGAACAGCTCCAGGCTTCCTACCTGAAAGTAACACCAGGGGAAGGAAGAATCATTACCCAGTTCTTCAGCCTTTGCTTCTTCACAATTGTGTGCATGCAGGTGGTAAGTGCTCCATGTTCATGGGATAAATATATATATTCTTGTTTCTGGAAGGTATCTTATGTGTCCATTCTATTAGTCTTTCTACTCCCCCCCCTTTTTTTTTAGGTTTCTTCTTTCACCTCTTGCTGTATTATGTAGGATTTATCAGTGCTCCTTACATGTTCATTGTAAACAGAGACCAGCATATCTCTCTCAAAGGAAAGAACTGCCTCCCCATTTCTGGATCAGTTCACTCATTCTGGAGATTCATAACAATCTATAGCTCTAAATGAAGCCATTGCTTTGGCTTCATTTAAAACTGTGAAAATAATAAAACTGGATTGTTAGTCTTCAAAAACCTGAACATAAAAACCGCCATTAACAACATCAGACCATAGATCCATCTTGTCCGGTATCCTGTCACACAGTGGCAGAGAGTGGATGCTGAAAAAGAGTGAACTTGGTATGACCAGAGAGGTTCCCCTCCCCTCCCCTCCCACACACTGTTCCTCTCTCACTTGCAGCCTCCAGCATGTAAGATCTACAAAATTCCAATTTAGAGGCTGTGTCCCTAGCTCCCATGCTCAATAGCTACTAATGCCCCTTTCCTCCAAGAACTTGTCCAATCCCTTTTTGAATCTGCCATTAAACTGTCATCTTCCACATCTGGTGGCAATGAGTTCCACACATTAATTGCATGCTGTATAAAAAAGAAGTTCCTTTTGTTAGTTTTAAAACCTACTACCTTACTATTAGTTTCATCCTGTGACCCCCTAGTTCTTCTATTGTGAGAGATAATAAATACATCCCCTACTTACTTTCTCTTTACTATTTCATGTTTTGTAAACCCTTATGATGTCCCTTCCTTCAAATGTTGCTTTTCTGAACAGAATAGGCCTAGCCTTTTCGGTGTCTCCTCCATTCATATTTCTTGTGAAGAATTATAACTCATGAATACAAAGTAGGGAGTGGCACAAAAATTAAGCTGGAAAATATCTGATATCTTGGCTTGCTTGGGCCAAGGAACTGTAGGTTCAAGAAGTCTTCATTTAAAAGAAGAGAAATTCCTGAAAGCATAGGTGACTCAATGGGATCTTTGTTAGAAGGAAAATTTATACCACCCATCAGTTTACAGTGGTGGTAGTGACCTGTATCATTGGGTTCCAGAATATTAAAATTAATAGTTTTGTTTTTACTTTATATATATATATATATATA